>NC_138177.1:13043439-13743439 GCF_964165515.1 Mesoplodon bidens | reverse complement strand
ATTTTATTTAAAATAAAAATATTTTATTAATTTAATGTGGCTTTGCTAACATTCTAATCCATATCTAATGTTTTTATATATGGTGTGAGGTAGGGATTAGCCGTGCTTTTCCCTCTCAAATTGATAGATAGTTGATAAACATTATTTATTAAATATTCCATTATTTTCTCATTGACTTGAAATTCCATATTTATCCTAAGCTTGCTTGACAGTCTGCTCTCTCTTTCTCTCTCTCTCTTTTCTCTCTTCTCAGCCCAACATTTATTTTGAATTGACTTGTATTGGCATCATCATGTCAATACCACAGTCCTAGATTAGTAAAGAATTATTGTATGTTTTTAAAACCAGCACGGAATATTCTATTCTTCTTTTTAAAAAATGCTGGCTATTTGGTTGTATTTATCTTCCAATATAAAACTTCAGACTCATTTTGTTATATTTTAAAAATTCAATTAAACTTTTAATTGTGGTTTCATTTAATTTATAGCTTAATTTAAGAAGGGATGACATAGTCACTATACTGAGTATTTCAATCTACAAGTACAAAGTATTTCTTTATTTTTTTTTTTTTTTTGCTGTACGCGGGCCTCTCACTGCTGTGGCCTCTCCCGTTGCGGAGCACAGGCTCCGGACACACAGGCTCCGCGGCCATGGCTCGCGGGCCCAGCCGCTCCGCGGCATGTGGGATCTTCCGGGATAGGGGCACGAACCCGTGTCCCCTGCATCGGCAGGCGGACTCTCAACCACTGCGCCACCAGGGAAGCCCAAAAGTATTTCTTTAATTGTAGAAGATCTTTTTTAGTAGGTTCCAGTCTTTTATTGATGGTTGTTCAGCAGTTAGTTGTGATTTTGGTGTTCATAAGAGGAGGTGAGCTCAAGTTCCTTCTACTCTGCCACCTTGGCCTTCCTCCCATAAATACAAAGTATTTCTAAAATTGAGAACTAATATTGGCATAAGAATTTCCATCTTTTAGGAATGTTCTTAACCACTTCATTATTTTTGATATTTTGACTGAAAATTTCCAATACTTTTTTGGGATATGAGAGTTGATAATATTTGTATGTTGGTCTTGAATTTGGTAATTTGCTGACTTCTCTTGTTTCCTCTAGGTTTTCAATTGACACTTTCAATTTCATTCCTTCACACACAAATTGCGCATTTTTTCTTTTTATTTTGGAATGTTTAGGATCTGTTAGGGACATTTAAAATTAACAATAATGGTATATACTCTTGGGACTTCCCTGGTGGCACAGTGGTTGGGAATCCACCTGCCAGTGCAGGGAACATGAGTTCAAGCCCTGGTCCAGGAGGATCCCACATGCTGCGGAGCAGCTAAGCCCGTGTGCCACAACTACTGAAGCCTGCGTGCCTAAATCCTGTGCTCCACAACAAGAGAAGCCACCCCAATGAAAAGCCTGCACACCACAATGAAGAGTAGCCCCCGCTCTCCACAACTAGAGAAAGCTCATGGGCAGCAGCGAAGACCCAACACAGCCAAAAATAAATAAATAGATAGATAAATAAATAAATAAATTTATATTTAAAAAATTAACAATAATGGTATTTACTCGTTTTCTTTCCCTTGTGTTAATGGAAATATTCTGTTTCTCCATTAAGTTTGCTGTGTTTATAGGATTGAATTTTATACAGAAGAAATTTCCTTATATTTATACTTTGATAAGAGTTATATTTGTTTTCTAAAAAATCAAGAATGATATGTTCCCTTTAAGGTGACTACAACAATCCAAGTGGTACTGTTAAATAACAGTTGTAAATACATATTTATCGGTTAAGTGTGCTGAGAGGAAGATAAAAACATTAGTAAGCCTTGTAAAATAAATGAATATTGAAGATGTGAAAGTGAATGTAAGCATGAAGAGAAACTAGATATCATAAAGGAAACAGAAATTGATTCTTCCTTGCTTCCATGACCATTGTACATACTGCCTTTATAGCACTTACACCATTGTATTTTAATAACTTTATAGTTAGATTTTCACTTATGCTCTGAAACAGTTGGGACCATTCGTCAGTCTATTTTCCTTTGGTGTCTAGTACAATGATGGACAGAGTAGCCATTTAATAAATCTTTTTAGAATGAATGGAAAGAGAAGGAACAGCCAAAGCTATCCAGGAAATCCAGGAGAAAATTCTGGCTGAATGGTAGTATTATAAAGATTAAGCTGAAAACCAAAGAGTGGCCCTTGGATTTAAAAATCAGAGAACTTTTGTGACTTGAGCAAGATCAATTTCAGTGAAGTGATAAATACAGGAACTAGAAGGTAATAGGATGAGAAATGAAAGAGAAGAGAGGAATCAAAGTTAGATAGGAGAGAGTACTATTTGGAAACATTTGAGAGATACACCAGAAAGAAAGGAAGGATGTTTAGCTTTTGAGAGAGGCTGTTTTAATGCAACTCATTTCAAGAATAAGAGAAATGTTAAATTTGGGGTTATAGAGAAAGACTCTTGTAGGAATTTAAAGTTAATGGCATCTATCTTCTGTTTGAAGTGAAGATAATTGAGTTTCACATAAGATATCTGATTTTTTTTGTCTCTAATAGCACTTTCAATGGATCCATTAGTTTACTTTTCTCATTTATAGAGCAAAAATATTTTGCCATCTTATTTTAGGGTGGTCAGAGAAATATAGACGTAGTATAATATTTAATAAGTACCCTTGTAGACTTGATTTCTCGAGAAGGGAAACCTAGGAAAGTAATGAAAAGTCATTTTCCATTTACTGATCATAGCAGATTTCAGGGCTGGGTCATCCAAAACAATTTGCTACATCTGGGAAAGAACATTCAATCTCCTGCTGCATAATGTTTGAAGTAAGCTTTTGTACATGATGACGTGTGAGTCTGTACAAAAGTTTTTATTATTCAAAACTGCCTTCCTTGCAGAATATGTCATCTGGATGTTTACATAAAGGTTCAAAATTTGTATTTTATCTTCTTCATTTTGGGTTCAGCATAAGCCGATGAAAGAACAGCCAGGTCAGCAGTTTTGTCACCAAAGAGCTGCAGAAAAGAGGGTTTAAGTTGCACTTAGCCCCCTCCTTGATTGTATCTGAGAGTTGTAAAGAAGATGCTTTTCACTTAAAAATTTGATGCAATTAGGCAGCTTTGAATTTGCTCACATCAGCAAATCTTATATTTGCATATGATCTAAATGGTTGCTGACACAAACTCCCAATAAGAATGAAGAGCTTATCTTAGTGGATAAAAGGTACATAGGATTGCTGTTTCAATCCCAGAGACTAACTTATACGTTACAACAGCTCCCAGTAAATTATTAAGTTGGTTGTCTGTCTCTACGACAGAGCTGGAAACTTAAGAATCAAATCAGAGAGGAGGACTAGTGAAACAGTTTCCTTCAATCTTCCAGAATTGTTACAGTTCCCTGAAAATGTGTATCATTGCCTTTGCTACCTACAGTTTGCCTGTGTAACACATAGTTTCACTCATTCAATTTTCAATTTAACAGGAGAAATTCACTCCCTTTGAGATGATTGCATTCCTACTTCTGCGTGTATCATCGTGGCTATAGCTTTTCTGTTCACACAGGGGCATGAGAGAAACAGAATCCACCCCGGGGTTGGGTGAACGTGGATATATATACACACCCACTGCACCAGTTACTTGCAGTATGTCCTTGATCTAGTGGCTGATTTTTCTGAGCCTCAATTTCTTTACCAGTGCCATAGAAACAAGGCTAATCACCTTGTGGCGTTGCTGAATTGAATAAAGCATGTGTATTTAACCACATGTGGTGATAATCAGTGCTAACAATCCTGGGGTGTTTGTACCTCGAAGGGCTTTACTTGTCCAGTTCCCAGTGTGGCGGGATCTCTCATGATCAGGTGAAGAAGTGACATATTTAGGGATCTTAGATGACCTTATTTCTCTCAACATTATACTTGACTTCTTCATGCTTTCACTGTATTTCCGAATTATTCTTTAAAAAACAATTTTCCATGTCTGTAAATTACATGTTAGGGAAACTGAATAGGGTCTGAGAAGAAACACATCCTTCCTAATTTCATCCTAACAGATCCGTTCACTTATTCATGGATGTAGACATTGAGTCATTTTTGATTTATACAGTGAATACCTTCATTCATATAATATGCTTTATTGTATGCTTGATGTGTTACGCTCACTTGGGGGAAACAACAGGAAACAAGGCAGTCATGATCTCTGCTCTCATGTAGCTTGCATTCTAGTGGAAAGACACATAAGGATTCATAAGCAGACAATTACAGACAATTGCAAAAAATGGGTAGGAGACCAGAAGAAGGAGAACTAGAAAAAATTTAAAAGATT
The DNA here is from genome assembly GCF_964165515.1 of Mesoplodon bidens. Lineage (NCBI taxonomy): Eukaryota > Metazoa > Chordata > Mammalia > Artiodactyla > Ziphiidae > Mesoplodon > Mesoplodon bidens. Next base: position 13,739,110 of record NC_138177.1, on the reverse strand, counting down.
GCAGAGAAGCAGAGAGTCCAAAAGGGATTAGACACAACAAATTAGTTTTCTCCATAGTGCCTAGTTCCTAGGTGTATTTTTTTTTGACACAACTTTAAACAAGATTTTTTTAGTTTCTCTTTCTGCTATTTCATCGTTAGTGTAAAGAAATGCAGCAGATTTCTGCATATTCATCTGGTATCCTGCTACCTTGCTGAATTCATTTATTAGTGTGAATAGTTTTTGTGTGGAGTCTTTAGGGTTCTCTGTATATGAGTATCATACCGTCTGCAAATAGTGACAGTTTTACTTCTTACCTTCCAATTTGCTTGTTTTTTAAATGTATTAAATATGAGCTTTCTACTATATAAAGGATTTGACAGTGACCCCCATCAGTCACTCAAAAAATTCAGTTTAAAAATATTCCTTGATCAGCAAATGGTGCTGAAACAACTGGACAAGCACATACAGAAAAGGAAAATAAAAGAGTCTAGACAGACCTTATACACTTCACAAAATTAACTCAAAATAAATAACAAACCTAAATGTAAAGTGCAAAACTATAAAGCTCCTAGAATATAACATAGGAGGAACTCAAGATGACTGGGGGTATGGCGATGACTTTTTACATGAAAGAAATCAGTGATAAGCTAGACTTCATTAAACTTAAAAAAATTCTGCTCTGTGAAAGACAATGTCAAGAAAATGATGACAAGGCACAGACTGAGAAAAAATATTTGCTAAGAACACAGCTGATAAAGGACTGTCATCTGAAATATACAAAAAATGATTAAAACTCAACAATAAGAAAACAAATGATCCAACTGAAAAATAATATCTGCCTCACAAAAAATATATACAGATGGCAAATAAACATATGAGAAGATGCTCCACATCATATGTCATCAGGGAAATGCAAATTAGACCAACAATGAGATACCACTACACACCTATTAGAATAGCCAAAATCCATTCCAGTGAATGAGTGACAGTGCCAAATGCTGGTGAGGAGTTGGAGCAACAGGAAATTTCATTCCTGGCTGGTGCATTTGCAAAATGGTACAAACAGTTTAGAAGACAGTTTGGTGGTTTCTTAGGAAACAAAACATACCCTTTCCATATGATCCAGAAACCATACTCCTCCTTGGTATTCACCCAAAAGAGGTGAGAGCTTATGTTCACGTAAAAGCCTGCACACAGATGTTTATAGAAGCTTTATTCATAGTTGCCAACACTTGAAAGCAACAAAGATGCTCTTTAGTAGGTGAATGGATTAAGAAAATGTGGTACATCCAGACAATGAGTTATTATTCAGTGCAAAAAAAGAAATGAGCTCTCAAGCCATGAAAGGACATGGAGGAAACTCAAATGCATGTTACAAAGGGAAGGAAGCCAGTCTGAAAAGTATGCATCCTGTATGATTCCAACTATATGACATTCTAGAAAATGCAAAACCATGACAAGAGTAAGAATGTCAGTTATTGTCAGGGGTTGGGCTGTGCAGGAGATATGAATAGATGGAGCACAGAGGATTTTTAGGGCAGTGAAACTACTCTGTATGATACTATAATGGTGGATACATGTCATTATACATTATTCCTCAACCCACAGCATGTACAACCCCAAGAGTAAACTAGAGGGTAAATTGTGAACCTTGGGTGATTATGATACGTCAGTGGAGGTTCATTGATTGGAACAAATGTACCATCTGGTGAGGGATGTTGATAATGGGGGAGGCTGTGCATGAGTGGAGACAGGGTATGTATGGAAATCTCTGTACCTTCACCTCAATTTGCTATGAACCTAAAACTGCTCTTTCTAAAATAGTCATGATTAAAAAGAAATCTTCCTTGAGAATAACTAATAGCATAGAAATCTCCCTCTTTGTAGCCAATTATACTGAAGCACACCATTGGGCTTCACATATTATAACAAGTACTGTTTATTAACTTTTCCTCATATGCCAAATGAGATGCTGGCCACTTTATAAGTTATCTCTTCCTCCTTATAACAACCTTGTGAGTTTAGTATCAAGCTCCCCCTTTCCCATATGAGGAAACAGGCTCAGAGAAGTAACAAGCACAAGATGAAGCATCTTATAAATGGGAAAGTTGGCAGCCAGCCTCAGACTTGTCTTGCTCTGAAGTCCATGCCCTGTCTACTACCCCGCATTGCCTTCCAATTTAACAGAAGGTAAGGTTCTGAAGATAAGAGGAGAGGGCTTGGTCAAAAATAGATGTTAGGGGCTTCCCTGGTGGCGCATTGTTTGAGAGTCCGCCTGCCGATGCAGGGGACACGGGTTCGTGCCCCGGTCCGGGAGGATCCCACATGCCGCGGAGCGGCTAGGCCCGTGAGCCATGGCCGCTGGGCCTGCGCGTCCGGAGCCTGTGCTCCACAGCGGGAGAGGCCACAGTAGTGAGAGGCCGGCGTAATACAAAAAAAAAAAAAAAAAATAGATGTTAGGTTTAACAAGCATGTCTTGCCCTACAAACTTGGGATTCAAATATACTTAGATCTCTTTTTTGTTTTCCCTCCAAGTAATCACTTGAGCATATACATCCTATATTGATAGAGGCCTCATATGTCTGCCTGAGAGCTGCTCCTCTTGTATGTGCTGTTGTGCTAGAATCCTAGACCATGGATCTGACTTCCAGATTTCAGTGGAAAGAGTATGAACTCTGATGAATCTGTGAAGCTCTGCTCCATGCTGCTCCCAGGGCTGCTGTTGAAAAGCTGTCCTATGGAGGCCACAGACAGTACCAGTTCCTTGATATTTCATGTCCTTTTCTGGTCCCTTGGTTCTTCAAGGGAGAAGGATTCCACACTCTTGAGAGTTGGGGGAGAGACCTGGCATAGGATGCCTGGGTGTGGGAAAAAGAGATTGTCTCTTTCTTTGAATCTTTCTGAAAAAGAAGGAACTTCTTTCTCAGAAGCCTCCCAGTAGACACACTTACATTTCAGTGGCCAGAACTGCATCCTATCCCAAACCTAAATCAATCACTGGCAACAGAGGCAAGACCTTCAATAATTCGCTGAGGTCAATCAGAACACCAGTGTTGGGGCTGTAATTGGGGCCAGTCTACCCTATATGTAGTCATACAGAAAATGGCAGAAACTGAATGAAACAGGGATTTCTTAGTAAAAAGAAAATGGAGGAAATAGTTTGGGTGGGCAAACAAAAGTATCTACTATCAACTTTAGAGCTGATCTGGTTAGGGTGAAGGAAGAAACAAGATGGCAGCAGAGGTGAACCGTATAGGTTTTCTGAAATGTCATCCCAGTAGTAATTATTCTACTTATTATTTCCAATACATTTTAATATTTAACTAGTAGAAGTAGCAGTTTGGCTTGGGGAAAGCATACTTCAAGATTGAAAATTCTATTCTGCCAAAATATAACGCATACTACTTCTATTATTTTTATTACTTTTTATTAGGACATAATGGCTTTTACTATGAGAGTAACTACTTTTATATTATTATGACAAAACCTCTGGAACATTTGAATGTGGCCTAAAGAAATTACACGATACAGACTGATTTGGATACAAAATTTTGTTGTTTCTATATTCAATATCCTTCTTGCAGAAAGATGACTCAGCATAACAGAGAAGAAAAACAATTGACTAATCATTTAATGTTAAAGTCATTGTTAAACCACTGACTAATCATTTAGTGTTACTCATTGAAAATGAGTAAAATACTTGTGAAATAAGCCATTCTTTATTCTCACAGGTGATTATAATTCAGTCTCACAGCCTAGAAATTATTTAACTCAGATTTCTTATTTGGAAAATTATACTTATTGTTAATTAGTAAAAAAAATCACTTAATTTTCTCACTGGTAAGATCAGAAAATTCTAGGTTTAAGTACACATTGCCTAATTTTTAATTTCTTGCATATTTCTATCCTTGTATAGCAGATACATGGATCACTTGTGTAAGTGTGTCATTAATACTAACTAGAGAAGAGACCTTCAAGATGGCGGAAGAGTAAGACATGGCAATCACCTTCCTGCCCACAAATACATCAGAAATACATCTACATGTGGAACAACTCCTACAGAACACCTACTGAACGCTGGCAGAAGATCTCAGACCTCCCAAAAGGCAAGAAACTCCCCACGTACCTGGGTAGGCAAAAGAAAAAACAATTAGGGACGGGACCTGCACCAGTGGGAAGGAACTGTGAAGGAGGAAATGTTTCCACACACTAGGAAGCCCCTTCACGGGCGGGGACAGTGGTGGGCGGGGGGGAAGCTTCGGAGCCGCGGAGGAGAGCACAGCAACAGGGGTGTGGAGGGCAAAGCGGAGAGATTCCCGCACAGAGGATCGGTGCCGACCGGCACTCACCAGGCCGAGAGGCTTGTCTGCTCACCCGCTGGGGTGGGCGGCGCTGGGAGCTGAGGCTCGGGCTTCGGAGGTCGGATCGAAGGGAGAGGACTGGGGTTGGTGGCATGAACACAGCCTGAAGGGGTTAGTGCACCGCGGCTGGCCTGGAGGGAGTCTGGGAAAGAGTCTGGAACTGCCGAGGAGGCAGTGGCAGTATGCCACTGTATTATCTAAGGCCTCATAGTGATTCATTGATTTGTTTATTCATTTAAGCCATTTTGAGCACTATGATTATTACTATTTTCTAAACCTCAGTACTCCTAGGGACAAATACCAAGCATAAATAGGCAGAAGTCCAAGTAGGATAGGCGAAAACGTTTATTTTCTAAATGTGTCTCTGTTGTGCTTTTACATGTACAGGATTTAGAAATAACCCAAGGGCACTAAGGGTTGAAAAAATAAAAGCATATGGAACTCCTGTACAACTTTTTAATCCTCTGTTTAACCATCTTAATTCTTTTAAAACATTTTCTGGTAGGTTTATTGACTGACTGATGGGTGGCTAGCTCCACTAATCATGGTAAATAATCTTTATTTATTTATTTATTTATTTTTTTTTGCGGTATGTGGGCCTCTCACTATTGTGGCCTCTCCCGTTGCGGAGCACAGGCTCCGGACGTGCAGGCCCAATGGCCATGGCTCACGGGCCCAGCCGCTCCGCGGCATGTGGGATTTTCCCAGACCGGGGCACGAACCCGTGTCCCCTGCATCGGCAGGCGGACTCTCAACCACTGCGCCACCAGGGAAGCCCGATCTTTATTTTTAATTTTTAAAAATTTATATGCCTTATCTTCCTCATATCTCCTTTTGAGTCTTCATTAGAGGATTATAGCCTTCAAATAATTCTACTGGTGTGTGACCTTCCAGGTGAATCAAAATGTGGTGTATAGTAGAAGTTAAACAATTAAATTCTAATGCACTTTTCCATCGTTGACTTTCTTTGCTCATTAATCTAAAATGTATTAATTTTTAAAGGCCATAATGATCTATATGTTGCTAGCCCACAGCTGTTAATATATTGCATTTAGATTCAGGAAACATTCACTGAGTACTTAATCTACACCTGCTAACCAAACTGTAATGAGTAGCTCTCCTGTGGGTTTGTTAGAATTCAGATTCTTTTTTTTTATTTTTACATTTATTTTTTGTTGAAGAGTAGTTGAATTACAATGTTGGGTTAATTACTGCTGTACAGCAAAGTGACTCAGTTATACATATATATATATACTTCTTTTTCATATTCTTTTCCATTATCAGTTATCACAGGATATTGACTATAGTTGCCGGTATATACAGTAGGACCTTGTTGTTTATCCGTTCTATATATACCAGTTTGCATCTGCTAATCCCAAACTTCCACTCCTACCCTCTCCCACACCCCTCCCCCTTGGCAAACCAACAGTCTATTCTCTATGTCCATGATTCTGTTTCTGTTTCATAGATAGGTTCATTTGTGTCATATTTTAGATTCCACATGTAAGTGATATCATATGGTATTTGTCTTTGTCTTTCTGACTTACTTCACTTAGTATGATAATCTCTATTTGCATTCATGTTACTGCAAATGGCTAGAATGCAGACTCTGATTCAGTATCTCTGGGGTTGAGCTGTGAGTCTGCATTTCTAAACAGTTCCCATGTGATGCTGATGTTACTAGCCCTTGGACCACAACTGGAGTAGCAAGGCTCTATGATTCTATTAAAGTCCTTGTATTAGGTGCTTTCCTGTTTATATCATTTTATTAATTTAACAGAATATGTAATACATGACTGTTACTCAGTACTGCTGAGTACTGTTCTATGTCTTGGGGATATAGCAGTGAATGCAACAGATAAATTGTTCTCATAGAGCTTTCACTTTAGTAAGGTAAAATATAGACAATAAATAAATGCATTATATTTGATGATGGTAAGTTATACAAAGATAAATATGTCATGGAATGGGGATAAATCACCGAATTAGGAGTGCCGGGGGAGTTGAGTATTGCAATTTTAAGTAGGGTGGCCAGTTAAGGCCTTAAAGAAGGCAACATTTAAGAAATTACCTGGTGGTTAAAAAAAAAAAAAAAATTACCTGGTGGGAACACCAGCCATGAAGATGTCTGAAGAAAAAGAATACAGGCAGAGAGAAACAAAAGTGAAGAAATGTTTCAAGCTAAGACTCATTCTTTATGTATTCATTATAATATAAATTACAACTGTATTATGAATTAAATAGTTTTCATGTAAAACTCAGATGTCCAGTAGAATTGTGAAACTTTTGCATTTGAAAAGAGAAAAAATAAAGGCACAAATGTGGCAAAATCTGGTGCTGTCTGACAGAAACCTTCAAAGGTAGATTTTTTTAAAAAACAGAGTACTATGTTATTATTAGCCCAGCTTCCTCGCACAAGAGTCCCAGGAGTTCCTTCCTACAGCCTGACGTCCGGATGAGTATTAACAACAACACAAGGATGAGAAGTGTCTTGGGTCTTTTGGCCACAGGATCCCAAGTATGCACACAGACAAAAACTACATGTACAGGAAAACTTACAGCTGCCTCCAGTAACACACAGCTGTGGTGTGTCCTCTTCAATGTGTTTGAGTCAAGTTTGTACCAACTCATTACTGAAAGCATCTGGGCAGTCAAAAATGCACTGTCCATTCAAGACCTTGGCCTTCTGTTCCGCTATAAGAGCCTGGGCTTCGGATGACCAGTTTCCAACATGGCGGATTTCCTGCTGGCAATTCTGATCTAAGGCACTAAGTTCTGATCAGAGTGGCAGGTAATGAGGGTCCTCGTCTCCCACCTCTGTGCCCTCACAGCTGTCTCCACTAGCTTTGGACACCTCCAGCTCCAGATTTAACTCTGGCATCCCCACTTTTTCTCTCTAATCTAGCCAGCCCTGACTGCATTCAAATGTGGAGAGCATTTGAATTTCTCAACTATATATTAAAAAGAAAAAGGCTCCAAGAAATGAGGCACTTGCTCAAGGAAAACAGGTGATGAATTTAAATTGTGATCTACGGACTCAAAGTCCAGCATTCTAAATACAACACTACTGGTAAAGCCATGTCTAATTTACACTGACATTATAAGGTGTAAATCTTCCTTGCCAGATATGTCTGTTTGTTCAGCTCTGCAGACTTGCATTCTGGTCTTCTCTGCAATTCCCCATGCACGGCAATGGTAGCACCCAGTTGTACTAAGCTCATTGTTTTGGAGGAAATAGACCGAAATAAGGAAGTTAATATAAAATCTAAGCAGAAATAATTATAGTCTGAACAGTCAATCCTATTATATGGCAATCCAATAATATAGTAGTCGTAGTAGTAATTTTTAAAGATTTGGATCTCAAACACAGCCAACAATGTACTTCAAATCCCAGTCAAATTTCTATAAAATTTACTTACCAACATCATTTAATAAATGACTTAAAAAACATATTTATCAGGACAAATTAGCATATCAAAGACCTGCAATTGCCAATAATATTGAAAAGTGTCTTTAAAAAAACTGAAATCCAGAAAACATATAAAACACTCTAGGAGAAAAATAGGTCAAGGAGCAGCATTCCTGTTGAAAAGAATTTGAGAATGCACTAAAGGGGAGTGATCAATATAAAAATTATATTATTGAACCAAAGGATCTTTGGAAAATTCACAAATTTGATACAAAAAGAATATTAACAGATATTTACCTACCAGGAACTTTACAGTTTGTTAGAACAAGCCCTTATTTTATTTTATTTTTAAAATTCTCCCTCTTTGTGTATTTAAGATACATCTGAGGGGAGAGAAGCAGTATTTAATGCTCTGGAGATCATGTGTAGGATATAAGATTAGTAAAACAAGGCGTCCTCTATAAAATGCTATGGTAGTTCCATGAGACTAACAGTGTCAATAAACTAAGAAAATAGAAGACAGTCAGTTGGCTCTGTTGCCTTTCTCTTTACTGGTAAGATTGTGTGTCAACACCCTAATGGCCTTGAAGGATTTGTTTCTTTCTAGAGTTCAAATTACAACTCTAAATAGAGATGGCAAAATTCACTTCCCAGTGAAGAAGGAACTTGAATTAGACAATAAAACTACAGATGACAGAAGTGTGTTCTAAATATATAGTTTTATTTTACCAGAGTAAATTGTTGACAGCATTCAAAGGGCCTTAGGCAATGAAACTTAGATTTGGAAAAGTAATATACATCATAGGTACAAACAAATAAACAATAAAATGAATTAAAACCCCTCAGTTAAGTATTTTATTCGTTCTCTGCAGAATTGGTGAAGATATATTATTTAATTTCAGTGTGAACACATCTGCGTTCTAACTTTTGACACTTATTCATGGGGGAAAGTAGATAAGGATCATTGAAACTAAAATTCATTGTGAAAAAAATTTTTCCGACCCGAGTAATGAGCATAAAAGCAATTTTTTCTTTCAATTCCCAGTGATAAATTTAAATGATGGATGGTAGCATAGTGACAGCATCCAAGACCAAGACTGTAAATATCATCTAGAATGCTGAAGATTCCCAATTTTATCTCTTCAACCTAGATCTCTTTCTCTCCTGAACTCCAGACTCAAATATCATGTTGCCTACTTTAAAATGTCCATTGAATATCTGATAAAAATCTCAAATTTAAAACAAAATTTCCAATCATCTCTCCCTAAAACCTGTCCCTCTCACAGTCTTCCCCATCTCAGCAGATGGCAACTCCTTTCCTCCAATTGCTGAGGCCCAAACCTTGGAGTCATCTTGATTTTTCTCTTTGATTCACATTCAACAGAATTTGACCACTTTTCAACATCTCCATTGCTACTACCATGTTCTGAACCACCATCGCTTCTCAATCAGACTGTTAGAATGGCGGCCTAATGGATTCCACTTGGTTTCCTTCTAGCTTTGCCACTCAACTCCATACAGTCTCTCCTCAACACAGTATCCAGAGTGATTCTTTTATTACCTAAGTCAGATCATAACTTATCTGCTCAAAATCTCCAATCTCTCTCTCTCCACACACACACACATACACACACACACACACACACACACACACACAGTGAAAGACAAAGGCTGTACAATCGCATATACAAGGCCCCAGATGCCCTGGCTTCTTTCTTTTTTCTCTGACCTCATCTCCTACTATCCACTCCTTTGCATACTCCACTCAAGCTATCCTGGTTTCTTTATCTTTTTCTTAAAAAGTCAAGAAAGCTCCACCATGGGACATTTGCAGTTGCTGTTCACATTTCTTGGGATGCTCTCTCCCAGATAACCTCATGACTAATTCTCTTTCTTTAAACTTTGCTCAAATATCATCTAAACAATGACATGTATCATGACCACTCTATTTAAAATCCATTTTCTGTGCCTGGAGCATCATTAACAAATCAGAAAAATAAGGAACAATGACACTTAGAAACTTAGTATATAGATGATATAATAATAAATAAAATAAATATTGTTTAGAAGATGTTAAGTATTACGGGGATAAAAAAGAACATTCAGGCCTTCCCTGGTGGCGCAGTGGTTGAGAGTCCGCCTGCCGATGCAGGGGACACGGGTTCGTGCCCTGGTCCGGGAAGATCCCACATGGCCCGTGAGCCATGGCCGCTGAGCCTGTGCGTCCGGAGCCTGTGCTCCGCAGCGGGAGAGGCCACGACAGTGAGAGGCCCGCATACTGCAAAAAAGAAAAAAAAAGAACATTCAGGACAAAGCCCTAACAATATTGTCCTTAACCTGCATTTAACCATAGGGTCCTCCAGTTCCATTCTCCCCCCACCAAGATTGCTGTCACTCAGTTTCCAGATTTATCATTCCCTTGACTTCTTATATAATGATATCACATCGATACAACTATAGTTATTTTAGTTGTATTTGACTTTATACAAAGACTATCACAGTGCATGTAATTTTGGATGTATCTTATCACAATATTATATGGCTAAAATATTGTCTGTCACTATCGTTTATTTGTTCAATAATGTTTAATTTTGTTTATATTCCACAATTTAGACATCCATTCTCCTGATGTCTATTTGAGGTGATGAGAATTTGAGCTGTTTCACCCTTTTGTTATTATGAAGGTTACCATTCTTGTTTGTCTCCTTATATATATGCTCTCTCTCCACAAAATTCCAACACTTTGTAATCTCCTGCAAAGTTCTAAAATCAGCCCAAAGTTTGAGCCATGTCAAGATAACTGCCAAAGATCTCTCACCTTCCATGTTGGGCAGCCGACTCTCAGGAGGCTGCCTGCTCCCAGCGGGCTCATCCCAAAGGGCATCTCCACTGAGCTGCCAGAGAAGTTCTCATAACAGTAGTCGACCACCCTCAAACTCTCTCAGAGCCCCAGCCTTCCCTCCCAGAATCTGCCCCACCACTCACCGCATCCTGCTTTGGAGTGTAGCTACCTGAGACTTTGCTTTGGAGCTGAAGGTAGCAGGGGCAGAGAAGAAATATTTGCTCCCTCTGGATTGGGTGAGAGGAAGCGCGTTCATAGCTAGTGAGGACAGATTCCAGACTTCTTTATATGGAAATTGGCAGCCATGCATTTCTACTCAAATCGTATAAACCATGTTCTAACTGCTTTTTAGTTCCTACGTATTGTCAGCACTATAAATCCGCTATATTATTCCTTGGAAAAATGAATTCTGAGTCCAAAATAACCTATTTACAAGTGACCTTTTGGAACATAAGCTGTTTACAAGTTAGAGACTCTTGAAAATGCATCGCAGAGTTAGATGCAAATCGTTTTTCATTATCTGATGTTATGGATCATCTGCTTCACTGCTCTTCTTCATTAGCACAGATAATAGAGACCTAACTGAATTACTGCTTTCAAGCGTATCCATTACTTTTGTTCTGTACTGCACAAGTTTCCTTGGGTCCTTAACAGCATCTCCAGCTTGACATTTTAGTTCCCTGTTTTTGAACAGAAAACCCTCTAATATAACTAGTGACCTCCATAAAATGCCAATAAACAGACAAACTGAATTAGCTTTGTCTCCTTTATTGAACAGGCATTTACTAAGAACCAATTCAGGGTGTAAATGCGGTGTCAGGAACAGTAGGAGACAAAACTGGAGCATGCTTTCCATAAGTTTATCAAATATTTATTGAAAACTTGTTATATACAGGACACACGTCTAGGTGTTAGGAATAAATACCTACAAAGCAATAGACTTGGCTCATGCACTAATGGAGCTTCCATTCAAGTGGGGGAAGATGACAAACATTTTAAAGAGTAATACATGCACTGTAATATATAAAACTGGTCAAGTGATAATGAGATCATGTAGTCAGTGAGGAGAGATTCTTTTTGACCTTACAGAGAAGTTCTCTGTGAGAAGTGATATTTGAAATGAGATCTGAATCATGAGGTGGCTTCAACCATGGGAAGAGTGGGGTAAAAGTGCTCTAGACAGAGAAGATCAAGTGTGAAGGCCCTGATTAGAAACAGGTTTGGTGTGCTCCAAGGACAAAAAAAGTCAACCAAGGTCCAAATTATAGGAATTCTGTTTTTTTAAAAAAACTCTATATTTTAGCAGTTGGTAAAGCCAATAATATGCTATTAACAAATAAATCTGAATATGAAAAATGAAAAGGTGATGGACAAGATGTAAGACCTAGATAAAAGCAAGTGATATGTACATATAGAGAGGAACAGACTGTGTGGATGGGGAGATGCATTGCAGACTTAAAGATAACACATATTAATTATTTTTATTGCTGAGATAAGAGCTGATGTTTGTTGATATCTTACTGTGTGCCAAGTGCTCTTCAAAGTACACAAAAAGTACCTTACTTAATCCTTATGCTTCCCTATGGGAGGATCCTAAAAATGTGTGTCTGTTAATATATGAGGGAATTTGGTCACAGATAGGTCAAGGAACTTGTCCAGGGTCAGATAGAAAGTACTCGATGACACTGGGATTCAAATCCATACAGTCTGATTCACCACTATCATCAATAAACTAGAACCTGAATTGTGGTCAGTTGCAACAATGGCACTAATTTTTTTGCATCTTCCTGTAAACACTTTTCGCAATGTGACTTGGAGCTAACTCCCATCTAGAGATGAAGTCTATTTCTCCACCCTAGGAATCTGGCTTTGACTATGGGACTGGCTTTGACCAATGAGATATTACCACACTTGAACCAGGAAGAGTCTGGAATAGTTCTTATATGTTGGCAGTTGCCCTCGCCTGCTGCACTTGAGCACCCTATGGCCACCCCTTGTGAACAAGCCTGGAATAGACTACTAGCTGATGAGTGGGAGATGCCCACTTACCTCCATCACTCCTACTGATGGCCACCCCCCCACCAGGTATGCAGGTGAGACTTTTCTATGCCTAGTTGACTACAAATGTGAGAGTGAACCCAGCCAACACCACCTGGAGCATAAGTGAGCCATCTCAGTTGAGCTGAACTCAAATTGCTGAACCATGGAATTGTAAGCAAATAAATAGTTGTCATATCAAACCACTAAGTTTTGGAATAGTTTGTTACACAGCAAAAATAAGCTATTGTACAGGTCAAAGTAAAATGATGGCTTTGGGGTATTTGAAGACATTAAACAGCCATTCTGTTTTCTGTTACGTGTGAAGATGCTGTTATTCTGTCCTGAAGCAAAATAAGTAGAGGGGACTAATCAAAATGTGCTCTATGTTCATGATCGTTTGTGGGGTCAATAGCAGTCTTAACAAACTGTTATGTCCTAAAGACCATGACACTTGATAAAGCATAAAGTTAGTAGAGATATACTTCTAGCCAACCTCATCTGCCATATTTCCTGCTATTTAACTTCAATGCATAATCAAATAGCACCATGAGAATATTGATGGTGAGCAGCATGATTAGTGTCAACATTAAAGCTTGGATGATTTCATAAATGCTGTTTTAGAGTATTTGTATGTTAAAATTCATCATGGACATCGTTTGCCCAGAGAAAATATGTTAATAATGTCCAAGAAAAGACGATAGCCAGTAGAAATACGTCAGCCACCTCTGACAGAAAAATAAGATGAGAAATATCTAGTATGTTGTTATAGCATTAAGTAAGCAAGTTCTTTCCAGTAGGGTCAGCAGAATCAGATAGTGCTTTGTCCAGAAGATTTGCTTATCTGTTCAAATCTACCAACCCCTGTTTGGCCTGCCAGGTTAATACCAGCATTCACCTCACAGATTTAAGGATGCAGAGTTAACACCAATGAAAATTGTTATCAGTCAATATTTATTAGAATGAAGTTCAAATTTATTACCATGGCCCATTTTCTGATTCCAGAATACTCACATGACTGTTTGTATGTGGCATGTTGCTAGGATTCAGAGAAAGATGATAGTTACTGTGGTATTACCCACCCAGCAGGAGTCATGAATAGCAATGAGGACAAGTTAGGGTGAGTGAGCTTTAAGAGACAATTTCACTGCTATATTTAAAATGGGGACTTCCCTGGTGGGCAGTGGTTAAGACTCCACTCTCCCAACTCAGGGGTCCTGGGTTCGATCCCTGGTCTGAGAACTAGATCCCACATGCATTGCTGCAACTAAGAGTTCCCATGCCACAACTAAGGAGCCTGTCTGCCACAACCAAGACCCGACGCAACCAAATAAATAAATAAATATTTTTAAAATAAATAAATAAAATAAAATAAAATGGATAACCAACAAGGATCTACGGTATAGCACAGGGAACTCTTCTCAGTATTCTGTAACAACCTAACTGGGAAAAGAATTTGAAAAAGAATAGATACAGGTATATGTATAACTGAATCACTTTGTTGTACACCTGAAACACAACGTTGTTAATCAACTATACTCCAATATAAAATAAAAAGTTAAAGAGACAATTTCATAAATGTGAAGAGATGTTGAGGTTAACATGACATCTGTAATGTCCCAAAAAGCACAGGAGTAAAGAAAATGAAAATGTATACAATTGGAGTGGAACTGAAAAATATCATCTCAGGTTAGACACTTCCTAACCACTCCCCAGCAACTCCTTGTTGAGGGTAAGAAATTCAATCTGTGCCATTTACCAATTGGGTTGGGCAGAGAAGAGGAACCAAGCACATAATATTTTCATTAATATGAAAAACACTAGTGTACATTGGCATTAATAATCATCATACATGCCTATGCCTTAATATTTTTAGAAGATTCCCTTATGCTCAAGTTGAATGCTTATGCTATATTTTATCCAGTCACAAAGACCTGAGTCTTTACTGTTTCAATTTGTGCTATGAATGTACATCGGGTCTCCTTCACTAAATATGTTTTTAGCCATGGCATAATGGCAGCAGAAAAAAATTTCAAAACGGAACTCTTTCTCATCTGCAGAAATAAGCATTCAGGGCAATATTAATGATAAGAGCCACTACTTTTCCTTTTCACCTCATTATTAGAGTAACATGACTGCATAAAATATTTAGCAGATTTCCCATATTTTCTTTGAGGAAACAGAGTAAGATTTCTTACATACGGTTTTAGCCAGCATACCATTTCACTTTCAAACCATCTGTCCCTGCATAATTGCTTTTAATATTTTTGGTCATTCTCAAGGTATCCTGAGACAAACATACTCACGAGTAATTCGTGGGGCAACGATACCCTCTACCTCTGTAGGACAGGTCTTATAAAATCTGTATCAGATGTGGGAAATGATGCTGGTCCAGCTAACATTTTCTTTCATGCTACATTCTAAGGACTCTAACGAGTCACAAATGGCAGGAAGCATTTTTTGTTTGAAACGTTTTATTTTATTTTCTGTCTTTTAAAAAGTTGAAGTATAGTTGATTTACAATGTTGTGTTAGTTTCAGGTGTACAGCAAAATGATTCAGTTATACATATTTAGTGTTCACAACATTTTAAATGCAATAATAAAAAGAATAAAAATACTGAAACAGTTTTACAACCTGCTTTCATTAAATTTTTTGACTTGTCTTGATAACCTTCCCTCCTCCACCTTCAAACACTAGTTTATTGATAAGGAGACTTAGGATACACAGAGAACACTATATTTTTGAATGGTAGAGAGAGGACAAGAACTTGTTATTTTCAATCTCTAGAACAGATGTAGTTTTCAGCTCTTAGTTTCATGAAGAGGGAGAGGTTGAGTGCATGAAAGTCTGTGCTTGCATCATTTAAAAATCTTCATTTTTATATGTTTTATATATTAAGGTTTTGTATAACTATTTTCCACTGAAAAACTATATAAAGGTGACACCATCATTCTAAGCTGCAATATAGGGTACACCGACTACATTACTATTTATTTTTTTATTAATAATAATTAGGAACATGTTAATGCAGGTGTAGTTGAGACCTAAGAAAAAGAAATGAATGGTTATCATGCTTAAAGTAGATCAGGCTGAAATAAATCCCAATATGGTAAAATTATTCTTACAGTCCTTGTATTTTATCTGGTGTGCCAGATAATTTCTTTGCCAATAGAAGATCTATATTAACTTCATTGCTTGCCTGGCATTTTATGGATAATTGACACTGATTGCACAATTCAAAACCCTCTTAAAGAAATTGAAAATAGAGGGAAAAAACTAAATTTTAGTTCTGATTGCTATTCAAATGTAAACATTTTCCATCAATAGCTAATTTTCTATGTGGGTGTGTATAGTATCTCTGCCCTATTTTGATATTATATTCTTACTACAGTAAAATAATTATGTACACATGTAATAAAAATTCAAGATATGAGGATCTAATGTTCATTTTACTCTGCAAAATTTCAAGGTAGTTAATGACCGTTTTCCCTTCAGAGGCTCTCCGGTTATTTTCTATTTCTAGCCCTGGTCTTGCCCGCCAAAACAGGGCTGACTGGTGTTTGCTTTACATCTCTCTTGACCTCCTGCAGACTGAAAGTCGGACACCTAGGCATCTTGGTCTGGCCACATAAGCCAAAATATCAACTCTGTAGCTGTTAACGTGTCATGTTATCAACGTACGGACAGTCCTCTTTCCTCTCAGCCACCCCTTGTGTACACTCTGTTCTGTCAATCAGATGCATATGTTTTCACAGGAGGCCAATCAAAGCAGCAACCATTTACCATATGTGATGATGCCATATGTGACTCTATCCTTTTTGCCATTGCTTTCTTGAAAAATGAGTACACCAGAGGCATTTTACCCACACATTTTCTTTCACGTCTAAAAGCAGCCATTTCTAGGCTATCCAAAGTTTTAATCATCACCAGGGCTTTGAGATTCTTGAGGAGATGCTAACAAATTGTCAACAAAATTCCAACGGGTCATAGTTCTACCACTCACCGAGTCACACCGGTGTTATTTTCTTCTTAATGAGGTGTCAGGTTGCAGCAACCAATCTGCATCTACTTTCGATGTAAACTTCTAAGGGGATGATAAAAAGAGGAAGTAAACTCCTCTTACTCTTGGAACAGTTTCTGAAATCCAGCCCCTGATGATCATTTAGTATAACTGAATCTTGAGTGGGGGATATGCTTAGCTCACTGTCTTTGCTGACACATGTATAAATTAGTGCTTGAAGTAGGAAAAAGAAGAATGTTGGTGTAATTTTAGGTCATTGGCTAGCTGACCAAAGAAAGCCCGTAACCTCTGGTGCTAATGCCCCAACTCTCCAAGTTTGTTAAGGGAACTGTAACAAATAAGGAATAAGGTGGTGTTCTATTAGTTTCTGGGTTTTTGCTAATACCTTTCAATCAAACGTCTAGTAAATATTGGATGGAGAATACAATTTTGACTTGTCTAAGTGATGATAATATATGATCTCAAATCCTGGTCTTGGAAGCTTGCCGTTATTTGGCTCAGTGAATAGGCACACATCCAAAGTGATGAGCACGCTAGGACACACATGAAGAAAGAGACTGTATAACACAACACACACACACACACACACACACACATACACACACTTTTAATGCAGAGACCACTGAAATAAGTGCCCTAGGATTTGAATATTTATCCAGTGTGTAAAGCACTCCAGTTTCTTTTGAAGGAACAAGAAGGAAGGTTGAAGAATTTCCACCATATTTTCTTAGCACCAAGAGTAGAATAAGAGCTCCCCACTCTCCTGTTTATTTTCTTCTTCCTCTAAATCATATAATTGCACAAAGGATTTGAGATGATTTTTATTACCTTTTAATTTGCTTGCCTCTAATCAGCTTAAATACAGTTGTACTTTGAAGTCCGTTAATATGCTTGTACACCTAAGATTTCTGACCATATTATTAGTTTGCTCTAAAAGATTGTTTAGTTCATAGACTCCTTCTTGATCTTTACAAAGGCTTTCCTTGATTATTAAGAGATATAATCTGTTGCCTATTCTTAATTTATGAACCATCTAATATTTTTTCAAAGTAAATTATTATTGCTGTTACTAGTTATATACAAGTTACCAAGTTCAGTATTTTGAACTTTAGAAAGTGCAGTTCTCAATAGTTGCTGAGTAGGTGCTAGATACGTCCCTTTTGGCCCTTTACTATGTTCAAATCAAATGCATTTCTCTTTCATTCTGTTCTATTGTAATATTTCTTTGCAATTCCTCTAATATCTATTGAGTATTACCATTTTTTCTATCATTCTAAATTTATATAGAGTTTAAATTAGCTTACTGGTTGATAATTTTTTATCTCATAAATCAAATATGAACAAGTAACAAATCTGTTTTGATTTATATAAGAAACATCACAAAATATTTCTGAAGAGATTGAAACATTGTGCTATATGAAATGTTTCCGTGTTTATTGGCATCTCAGAAATAATATTTTTATTTTATTAAGACATTGTTTTTTCTTAACAAACTATAAAAATCCCTTTAGTCCTTGCCAATAAATAATTAAATCTTTCATCAAGCTTCCTCTCGCTTTGAAGTACATAGATGCAAAGACTGCTTTATAAATCCCACTTGTTGAAGTATAATAATAGTGAAATCAATGTCTTAGAAAAAAGATACATCTATCCAGTGTCTCTTTAATAACCACTGAATAACAAAACCTACAGGGAAATACTTGCCCTGTTCTCCACGGGATACACTGAATCAAAGTATTTTCATTAAAACTAATATGAAATGACAGAAAGTAGAGAAAAGGAGAATGCCACTTGTTTATTACACTTATTTTTGTCACATGTCAGATATTGATAAAGCAATTTTAAGAGATGTATGCATGATATAATGCAGTGAAATTGACTTTTGTTTTTGATAACCACAGGTGCATTTTTACATCTGCAGGAATATTCTCTTTGAATAGCTACCTGCAGTTAATTTCAGGTTCACACTGATCTTCGGGTGGCCTAGACAAGTTAAAGTGATGATAAATCAGACAACCTGAATTATCAGCATACCAAATAGGATATGAAGACTTGGTCATGCACCACGTTTCAGAGATGCACTCATCTCTGATAAGGTATAGTGGCAGACACCTAATATAAAAATATATTGAGTGGTTTTCAAGCCAGAACAGATCACAATGTGAAAAAATACTCTTTGTTTTCCTTCTTTGGTGAGGTTGAGCCACATAAACATTTATTGAAAATAACAACAATCAGGGAAGCCATGAAAAAGGACACAAATCATCCTCCATCTTTAAGTTTAGCCAATAAAAATAATTAGGAGATCTAAAATAAAATTGGCTAAACCTTAAACTTACATATACACTGCTAAAAATATTTTTCGAGGCTCACCACACTGAGTGGACATGTAGAGGGAAAATATGTATAATTCAATGTGAATCCAAGATAGTAAATTCTACAGGGAATTTCTGAAAGAGATTTAGGCAGGGAAGCAGATGGATCAAACTGGGTCATGTTAGACAGGATAAATATTATGGCTATTCTTCTGCCACAGAAAATAGGAAAATCATAGAGCTACATTGCTGGTGCTTTTTGAAAATTGGCAGCTACTTTTAGGTAGAAAAGATTTGGAAGTATTTCACTTTTTTTTTAAGGTTTTGAAACGGGTTTTTTGTCAAGAAATATCTTCTGTGATCATTCTAACTAAATACTAACTAGAATCAATCTTAGGCTTCAGTCCCATATCTTTCCTCGGGGTGGACTGGTTTATAGAGCTCTTATCGACAAACAGTAAAGTGCCAATTTATAACTCTCTATGGCTAAATGGAACTAAAAATAAGAAAAGCTACTGCATGAGGAAAAGCAATTTTAAAGTGAAAAGATGGTCCAAGTGAAAAGAAAAACCCCTAAATTGTGGCAAGTCAGTAACATGCTAGAAATTAGGAGAGAAAAAGTAATTTAAGCAAAGAATAGTAAGATACTCTTCACCTGTTCACAGTTAGAAGGTCAGATAAAGAATTTAAGCATTTCCTTTTGAAAACTTAAATTGTTTCCCACAATCCTTTATTATTTATTTCATACTCTTTTGTGGGGTTTTGGCAGTGTTGTTTCTTGTCAATATCTTCTCTCTCCTTAAGAATTGTCACTCTTCCAAGGGTGTGCTAGGGCCAGACTTTGTACCAGCTCTCCAGAATTGCCTGCACATTGCTCCTAAACTTGGCATTCAATGAATATCAAGTTGATAGCTTGAAATCAATCATACTGGAAGTATTTATACCATAGAAAACTGCAAATCCTTCAAAGGAAGTTTTCTCTTATCCCAGAAAGCCAATTGGTAAACATCTGTCTAGAAACCACTGCCCTACTGCAGTCTAGCAAAGCATAATGCTTAGTAGAGATTCAGTTTTTTAAAAAATTGTATCTTTTGGGCTTCCCTGGTGGTGCAGTGGTTGAGAGTCCACCTGCCGATGCAGGGGACACGGGTTCGTGTCCCGGTCTGGGAAGATCCCACATGCCGCGGAGTGGCTGGGCCCGTGAGCCATGGCCGCTGAGCCTGCGCATCCGGAGCCTGTGCTCCACAACGGGAGAGGCCACAACATTGAGAGGCCTGCATACCGCAAAAAAAAAAAAAAAAAAAAAAAAAAAATTGTATCTTTTTATTGAAGTATAGTTAATTTACAATGTTGTATTAGTTTCAGGTGTACAGCAAAGTGTTTCAGTTTTTTATATATATATATATTTTTTTCAGATTCTTTTTCCTTATAGGTTATTACAAAGTATTGAGTATAGTTCCCTGTGCTATACAGTAGGTCCTTGTTCATTATCTATTTTATATATGATAGTGTGTATATATTAATCCCCAAATCCTAATTTATCTCTCCCCCCTTACCCTCTGATAATGATAAGTTTGTTTTCTATGTCTGTGGGTCTATTTCTGTTTTGTATGTAAGTTCATTTGTATCTTTTTTTCAATTCCACATAGAAGTGATATCATGTGATATACATCTTTCTCTGTCTGACTTCACTTAGTATGATAATCTCTAGGTCCATCCATGTTGCTGCAAATGGCATTATTTCATTCTTTTATTACGGCTGAGTAATATTCCATTTTATATAGGTACCACATCTTCTGTACCCATTTATATATTGATGGACATTTAGGTTGTTTCCATGTCTTGGCTATTGTAAATAGTGCTGCAGTGAACTTTGGGGTGCATATATCTTTTCAAATTATGGTTTTCTCTGAATAGCCCAGGAGTAGGAGTGTGGGATCATAAGGTAGCTCTATTTTTAGTTATTTAAGGAACCTTCATACTGTTCTCCATAGTGGTTGTACCAAAACTAGCTATGGGCATTTAAATTCTCTTGGCTCTGATGGGGGAGAAGACTATAGAGTTATTTCCCTAAATAGAGGAGATAGTAAAGAGGATAAAATTGTTTTCCTTTGTAGTTACACGGAAACTTAGAACACTTCTGTACTCTGGTCACCTAATGTGTGGGTGATTTTCCCACAGTAAGCAATTATCTTATTCCCTGGACACCAGCTGACTGTCCTACAATTTAATTCAGTTCTGACAATATATACCTGGAGATACCACCAGATCCTGCAGGTTAAAGGTTCATTCCCATAGACTGCACGCCCCCCCCCATCTACCCCACGTACACACTTCAGATGCTAATCTCAAGTCCAGGTGCTTCTGAGGACCAGCTATAAATTGAAGATTCCCACACCTCCCTGCTAGGGTTTGACTACTTTGCTAGAACGGCTTACAGAACTCAAGAAAACAGTTTGCTTACTATATTACCATCTTATTATAAAACAGTGTAACTCAGAAACAGCCAGATCAGCTCAGTGCATAGAGCAAGTTATGGGGGAGAGGCACAGAGCTTCCATGCCTTTGCAGGTATACTAGCCAACCTCCCCCAGCAGCTCCACATGTTCACAAAGCCAGAAGCTCCACAAACCCCGTGATTTTAGGCTTTTATGGAGGCTTCATTACATAGGCACAGATGATTAAATCATTGTCCATGGGTGATTAAAATCAGTCTCCAGCCCCTCTCCCTTCCCTGGAGGTCTAGGGAGTGGAGCTGTAAGATCCAACTCTCTGATCACAAGGTTGGTATCCTTGTCAACTAGCCCCCAACATTTGGGGCTTTCCAAAAGTCTCCTCATTAATATAAACTGAGGTGTGATTAAGAGGGGCTTATTATGAATAACAAACGATACCCATTTCACATTTTTTGGCTCTGGAGCTATTTCAAGAACTGGGAACAAAACTAAATACTCCTGTGGTTCTTGTATAGGAAATGACAAGGGTTTTATGAGCTATGTGATAGTAACCATGAAGATGAAATATTTATTTCTTATTATAAATCACTGTATCACAGATAGTATTCAAAACAAAGAAATCCTATTTTTTATTTATTTATTTTTTGTTTGTTTGTTTATCTTCTGCTTTTTATTGTCTGCAAGAGACCAATTTTTTTTAACATCTTTATTGGAGTATAATTGCTTTACAATGTTGGGTTAGTTTCGGCTGTATAACAAAATGAAGCAGCTATACGCATACATATATTCCCACATAACCTCCCTCTTGCATCTCCCTCCCACACTCCCTATCCCACCCCTCTAGGTGGCCACAAAACACCGAGCATCAGCTCGATAATGTTCTCGAACACCGAGCATCTCCCTGTGCTATGCGTCTGCTTCCCACTAGCTATCTATTTTACATTTGATAGTGTATATATGACCATGCCACTCTCTCACTTCGTCCCAGCTTACCCTTCACCTCCCTGTGTCCTCAAGTCCATTCTCTACATCTGCATCTTTATTCCTGTCCTGCCCCTAGGTTCTTCAGAACCTTTTTTTTTTCTTTTTTTAGATTCTATATATATGTGTTAGCATATAGTATTTGTTTTTCTCTTTCTGACTTACTTCACTCTGTATGACAGACTCTAGGTCTATCCACTTCACTACAAATAACCCAATTTCGTTTCCTTTTATGGCTGAGTAATATTCCATTGTATATATGTGCCACATCTTCTTTATCCATTCATCTGTCGATAGAAACGTAGGGTGTGTCCGTGTCCTGGCTGTTGTAAATACTGCTGCAATGAACATTGTGGTATATGACTTTTTGAATTGTGGTTTTCTCAGGATATATGCCCAGTAGTAGGATTTCTGGGTCATATAGTAGTTCTATTTTTAGTTTTTTATGGAACCTCGATAATGTTCTCCATAGTGGCTTTATCAATTTACATTCCCATCCAACAGTGCAAGTGGGTTCCCTTTTCTCCACACCCTCTACAGCATTTATTTTTTGTAGATTTTTTTGATGATGGCTGTAATAACTGGTGTAAGGTGATACCTCATTGTGGTTTTGATTTACGTTTCTCTAATGATTACTGGTGTTGAGCATCCTTTCATGTGCTTGTTGGCAATCTGTATGTCTTCTTTGGAGAAATGTCTATTTAGGTCTTCTGCGCATTTTTGCATTGGGTTATTTGTTTTTCTGATATTGGGCTGCATGAACTACTTGTATATTTTGGAGATTAATCCTTTGCCAGTTGACTTGTTTGCAAATATTTTCCCCCATTCTGAGGGTTGTCTTTTCGTCTTGCTTATGGTTTCCTTTGCTGAGCAAAAGCTTTTAAGTTTCATTAGGTCCCATTTGTTTATTTTTGTTTTTATTTCCATTTCTCTAGGAGGTAGGTCAAAAAAGATCTTGCTGTGATTTATTTCATAGGGTGTTCTGCCTATGTTTTCCACTAAGTTTTACAGTGTCTGGCCTTACATTTAGGTCTTTAATCCATTTTGAGTTTATATTTGTGTATGGTATTAGGGAGTGGTAATTTCATTCTTTTACATGTAGCTGTCCATTTTTCCCAGCACCACTAATTGAAGAGGCTGTCTTTTCTCCACTGTATGTTCTTGTCTCCTTTATCAAAGATAAAGTGACCATATGTGTGTGGGTTTTCTATCCTGTTGCATTGATCTATATTTCTGTTTTTATGCCAGTACCATACTGTCTTGATTACTGTAGCTTTGTAGTATAGTCTGAAGTC
This sequence comes from Mesoplodon bidens, assembly GCF_964165515.1. Classification (NCBI taxonomy): domain Eukaryota; kingdom Metazoa; phylum Chordata; class Mammalia; order Artiodactyla; family Ziphiidae; genus Mesoplodon; species Mesoplodon bidens. The sequence goes on along the minus strand of NC_138177.1, from coordinate 13,715,409 downwards.
AGGGAGCCTGATACCTCTAGCTCCGTTTTTCTTTCTCAAGATTGCTTTGGCTGTTAAGGGTCTTTCGTGTTTCCATATAAATTGTGAAATTTTTTGTTCGAGTTCAGTGAAAATTGCCATTGGTAGTTTGATAGGGATTGCATTGAATCTGTAGATTGCATTGGGTAGTATAGTCATTTTTACAATGATTCTTCCAGTCCAAGAACATGGTATATCTCTCCATCTGTTTGTACCATCTTTAATTTCTTTCATCAGTGTCTTATAGTTTCTGCATACAGGTCTTTTGTCTCCTTAGGTAGGTTTATTCCTAGGAATTTTATTCTTTTTGTTGCAGTGGTAAATGGGAGTGTTTCCTTAATTTGTCTTTCAGATTTTTCATCATTAGTGTATAGGAATGCAAGAGATTTCTGTGCACTAATTTTGTATCCTGCTACTTTACCAAATTCATTGATTAGCTTTAGTAGTTTTCTGGTAGCATCTTTAGGATTCTCTATATATAGTACCATGTCGTCTGCAAAGAGTGACAGTTTTCCTTCTTGTTTTCTGATTTGGATTCCTTTATTTCTTTTTCTTCTCTGATTGCTGTGGGTGAAACTTCCAAAACTATGTTGAATAAGAGTGGTGAGAGTGGGCAACCTTGTCTTGTTCCTGATTTTAGCGGAAATGGTTTGTTTTTCACCATTGAGAATGATGTCAGCTGTGGGTTTGTCATATATGGCCTTTAATATGTTGAGGTAAGTTCCCTCTATGCCTACTTTCCAGAGAGTTTTTATCATAAATGATGTTGAATTTTGTCAAAAGTTTTCCTGCATCTATTGAGATTATCATATGATTTTTATCCTTCAATTTGCTAATATGGTGTATCATGTTGATTGATTTCATATATTGAAGAATCCTTGCATTCCTGAGTTAAACATCACTTGTTCATGGTGTATGGTCCTTTTAATGTGCTGTTGGATTTTGTTTCCTAGTATTTTGTTAAGGACTTTTGCATCTTTGTTCATCAGAGATATTGGCCTGTAGTTTTCTTTTTTTTGTGACATCTTTGTCTGGTTTTGGTATCAGGGCGATGGTGGCCTTGTAGAATGAGTTTGGGAGTGTTCCTCTTGTAAGCAACATATAGATGGGTCTTGTTTTTAATACAATCAGCCACCCTGTGTCTTTTGATTGAAATTTAGTGCGTTGACATTTAAAGTGATTATTATAGGTATATACTTATTGCCGTTTGGTTACTTGTTTTCTGGCTGTTTCTGTAATTCTTCTCTGGTATTTTCTTCTTCTTTCCATTTCTTAACTTTTGGTTTGATGATTTTCTTTCATGGTGTGCTTATTTTCCTTTTTCTCTTGTTTTGTCTATGTTGTAGCTTTTTGATTTGTGGTTATCCTGGGGTTCATATATGTTGACCTATAACTATATCTACTTATTTTAAACTGGTAGTCATTTAAGTTCAAACATGTTCTAAAAGATATATATTTTTTACCCCCTTCCCCCATGTTTTATGTTTTTGATGTCATATTTTATATCTTCATATTATCCCTTAACTGTTTATTGTAGTTATTATTGGTCTTACAGTTCTTTTTGTCTTTTAATCTTCATACTAGCTTTTTTAAATGGTTGATCTCTAGCCTTTACCATATATTTGCCTTTACTAGTGGGATTTTGCCTTTCCTGTAGATTCTTACTTCTTATTGTACCCTTTTCTTTTACTGTTGGAGAAGACCCTTTAACATTTCTTTTAGGGTAAGTTTGGTATTGATGAACTCTGTTAGGTTTTGCTTGTCTGAGGACAAGGTAGATTCTTATGATTTTTGTTAGTGCTCTGGTAGCCTAAGTCAGTGAGATATTTTATGCCTGCCTTCCATAAAACAGGATATAAGAGCACATGGTGATGTAGATTTCTACTATTATATGATGGAATAAAATTTATTTGCAAGAGAAAAAATAGACTGGCTTTTGCATTTGCCTAATGAATGAAACTTTGAAGATATTTCTAGATATAAATACCTTAAGAAAGAGTTTGCCATGTTTTATCTTACGGTTATGGATTACCTTTGCTTTAAACTATGTCTAGGGAACAAACTGAAACATTTGTTATGTTCATTATCTATTTTATAGCCCTTAAGATGGAAAATAAGCTGTCTCTGAAGAGGCCCAAGTGGGATGCTTCCAGGCATTTCTTGTAACTTGTAATACCACACTGCCTGAAATGATAGTGATATATTCTTTACTTAACTTTACAAACTTGCAGGTTTTATTATTAAAGAACACAAAAGAACCGAATAACACAGACTTGCAGTGGAATAATGTTGCCCTGGATAATGTGAAAGCAATCATTTTGTAATGTGTAATTCATTTCTTTATTGTTTCTTGTCTGGATTGTTCTGAATTTTCACTCCAGCTGGAATCATCACTGTTCTCATGCAGACGTTATAGCCAGTCACATGTGGAAGAACAACAGATAGCTTGATTAATCTAGTAATTATTTTACATCCAAGATTTCCTGACTGACTTTTGTTTCCTTTCTTCTAAAACTTTCTTTGTGTTAGTTTCTCTTCTTGGCAATAAAGGTTATCCCAAATGTCCTATGAAGAGATCCAAATAAGGCAAAATATCTTATCCTAGCATAGGACTGGCAATTCAGTACTGTTGTGAACAGCATCTGAATGAGGCATAAGGTATCAGGACAGAGGATATCTTTCCTCATTCTGATTTGGCTTGACTGCCATTTGATTTGATCTTTATGCAGTCCTCTATTATTCTCTCAGTGTCGGCATCTCTTGAGCACCAATCAATCCTGCATCTAGAATGAAGGCTTCTGGCACATGGCTCAGGTTTCATATATACTCAAATCTCTCATGAACTATTCATTTTCCATTGGAAAACAGCCAGGTGCCTGTTGCCACTGTTTCTTAATTTTGACTTCTCCAAATCATTAACTGAACAAATTTTTATTTAACACAAGCATGTGCCCTCTGCTAGTATTAGACACTTGGGATAGATTTGTAAACAAAACAAAGAGTCCTATCTCCTAGACTCTACACACTACTGAGAGACAGCAGATGGTAAGTGGTACCTTAATAATTAGTTAATTGTATATGTTAGGGATAAAAAATGCTATGAAGATAATTGGTGGATGAGACAGTTTGAAGAATAAGCATGGCCACAAAGCCTGATTTGGACAAAGTCTTGAAAGAAGTGAAGGAGTTTGCCAGATAGAGTGTGTTAAGTTTATCGCAGGAAAGGAAATCGTCAGTTTGAAGGTAGAAAGTCTGCCCACTGAGGTGGAGGTGGAGTAACAAAGCTGAAGAAAATTAAGTAAAGGAGAAGCGTAATAGAAGGTGAGGTCAGAGGGCTATTGTAAGGCTTTCACCCAAAGTGAAATAGAGATACATGAAGGGCTTTGAACAGAGGAGTGATGTGAATTTACATTTTTAAAAGGATTACTCTGAGTTACAGGCTGAGGATAGACTCTAGGGAGGCTAGGTGGAAAGAGAAAGACCAATTATTCCAGGGCAGAGATGGTGGTGGTGAAAAGTGATTGGAATCTAGGTGTATTTTGAAGGAAGAGGGAACAGGATTCCTGACAATTTTGTTGGGGCTATAATAGAAACAGAGGAGTCAAGGAGGACTCCAAGGTTGCCTTGAACAACTGGAAGGATAGAGTTGTCTTTACATGACTTGGAGTTCATTAACTTCTGGATAATCCTGACTCACCTTTTAGATCCTGAACTCCAGTTTTTTTTTTTTTTTTGAACACCTGTTCTGGCTTTTGCATTTCCTTTATCTCCCTATATTTCACTGTGGGAAGTACACTGTGTCTTGACTTCTTTTTTCTTTTTTCTTTTTTATACTTAGATTTACTATTACTTCTGTCCTTGCTTCATTTCCTTTCCTATTGTATCAACTACTTTAACATAACTGTGCTTAACTCCACAGCCATGACCTTCCACTCAGTCATCCTGAAAATCAAACTGTAGAGGTGGCCCAATTATTCATCCTCAGAATCTTTCGCATGAACTTCTGTGGATTACCAAATAAAAGGAAAAGCGATGCAGACTGGTGGGACCACACATTCATATTTTCCTACTTGATTGGGACCATTGCCAAATTGTTTTTTCCTGCCACTTGAGGAAACTCATATTCCCCTCAACTTTTACATTGTCATTATATGCCTTTTACCCACTGCATGAAGATGATAGAGGCCGTCAGAAATTAATGATCTCATCTGCATTCACATCCACATCTACACAAGTACATCTGCAGTCATGAAAACAGTTGATTTGCCTATTCAAGGCTAATGTTTGCACCCGTACTTCAGATCCTATTCCCTCAGAACTTTGCTCTGTCAGTTACCTATACTTTTTCTATCTCCCAGACCTCCCTTTACAGTGATTTTTTTCATCTCAGTCTATAAAAGAGGTCCAAGTCTTCCTCTGAAAAAAAAAAAAAAAAAGTAACCTTCCCCTCTAGATGTTACCCTAGTGCTCTCTTTGCCTTCAAAACCACCTTTATGTATAGGACAGTTCATATTTGCTTTCACTCCATTCTAACCTTCAAGCCCCATCTCAATCACAGCCACTTGAGTCTGGCCCCACCACGTGGCTGAACGTGCTTACTAATATCATCTGTAGTCTCCTAAGATATCATCTCTTTCTAGAATGCTAGAACCTGGCACTACTGACCCTCTCTTCTTACTGACACCCCTGGTTTAAATGGTTTCCTTGATAGATGACTGTATTAACCATGTCTTCTGCTTTGTATACTCTGACGCTTTGACATCTGGGCCTTGTTGACCCAGGAGACACTGTCCCTCCCAGGGTAACCCGTTCCTAGAGAATCATCCCATTCAAATGCAAAACCAAGCAATCCAGAGCCCACATCCTCTATCTTTCTCTCATACTCCTGGCCACTGTCCATCTGCCCTAATTACCCCAGGGCCAGGGACCAGACAACTAGGGACAGCCCCTATGCCCCAGAGCCTGTGGAAATGATTCAAACTATCCAATCCTAAATCCACTTACGTTGCCTCATCTGTTCCTTCCCACTGAAACCACAGTGAAAACTCTTCCTCACATTTTCCCCTCTCCCTCTGTCTCCTGATGGACCCCCCCTCCCAGTACTTCCTCATGTGTCCTTCCACCATAGTGTGACATGTCCCTCCTCTTGGGACCTGTGATTATAACAAACTATCTTTTCAGTGGCAGTTCTCTCCTGACCTGTTGGCCTTGTCATACCTAAAAAAAATAACAAAACACTGACTTGCTTGGTTCTCCTCCCGTATGACAATTTTCCTCAACTTTCTTTGAACTCCTCTTCTGAGTATAAATAATTCATAGGTGAGTGATTCCAAAATCCCTATCCACAGGTACTCCTGTTTTTCATTGTTTTGTGACAGAGGATATGCAAAATTTTAGTCTGTTGTGCCTACTACAGTATAGCTGACCCCTATGCCTGGCAACTAGTCATTACTCAACATGCTTTGGTTCCTTGCTAGTATTAAAATACTCTCTCTCTTCTTAGAATTCACTGTGTGAATATTCTAAAGCAGAATTTGTTGTTTTTGTACTCCAGTTTCATCTGTTTCATGTAGTTCATGAGAGTCATTACATGTGATTGTTAATTTTTTTTTTAAAGTAAAATTTCTCCATGTTAGTTAGATGCATTATTATACAATGAATCACCCCTGTATGAAGCTAATGATCATGATTAATTTCTTCTCCTCTTTTATCCTACCCAACATATCCCAGTCATTATAATGTTCTGCTTGGCTCTTTGATAGCTTCCTAAGTGCTCCCTTCTTCTCCACTTCTTCATCCCCAAATCTGTTCTCTAAACTGCCATACCAAGTTGGACTTCCTAAAAGTAACTCTGGTTATGAAATATTAACACACATGAAAGACTTCTTATTTTCAGGGTAAGGTCTGGACTCCTAGGCATTATATGATCTAGCCAACAATTCTCAAACTAATCTAAATTACAGAATCACCTGTGAAGTCTAAGAATCACATAGAAGTCTAAGGCAGAAGAGGGCTATGAAACTATTTTTAAAACAATTTCTAACACAAGTCAGATGATCATTCAGGTTTAAAAATGATAATAGCCTTCCATTCTTTTTAACTCATTTTTTTCAATATTCTCCACCCTTGGGCTCCAGATTATTGACATACTTGAAGTTCTCTGTCTCCAAAGATGGTTCAAAACCTACCCTTTCCCTCTGTTTCTCGGGTCCTCTTCTCTCAATGCCTTGAGATATGACATCATTGAACCTTCTGTAAAAAAGAGCTGACTACTCTTCCACATTACCTATCTGACAGGGTTTAATGTTATTTTCTGCTCTGAACACAGAGCTCTTTATAATTAATTCCATTTTAATTCTAAACACATTAAGTTAAAAAATTATTGCCTTTTTCATTGTGGTAAAATATACATAAGATAAAAACTAACATTTTAACCATTTTTAAGTGTTACATATTTCACAATGTTGTGCAACCAACCCCCAGAACTATTTTTATCTTGCAAGACTGAAATTATGTACCTATTCAATAATAACTCCCCATTTCTCCCACCCACTTCCACCCCCAAGGCCCTGGCATTTATCATTGTACTTTTTAATCTCTATGAATTTGACTGCTCTGGGTACGTTACATAAGTGGAATCATATGGCATTTGTACTTTTATGGCTAGCTTATTTCACTTAGAATAATGTCTCAAGGTTCATCCATGTGTAGCATGTGTCAGAATTCCCTTCCTTTTTTTTTTTAACATCTTTATTGGAGTATAATTGCTTTACAGGGTTGTGTTAGTTACTGCTGTATAACAAAGTGAATCAGCTATATGCGTATGTATATCCCTATATCCCCTCCCTCTGCATCTCCCTCCCACCCTCCCTATCCCACCCATCTAGGTGGGCACAAAGCATCGAGCTAATCTCCCTGTGCCATGCAGCTGCTTCCCACTAGCTATGTGTTTTACATTAAGTAGTGTATATATTTCAATACTACTCTCTCACTTCATCCCAGCTTACCCTTGCCACTCCATGTGTCCTCAAGTCCATTCTCTACATCTGTGTCTTTATTCCTGTTCTGCCCTTGGTTCATCAGAACCATTTTTTATTTCTATTTTTTAGATTCCATATATGTGTTAGAATACCATATTTGTTTTTCTCTTTCTGACTTACTTCACTCTGTATGACATACTCTATGTCCATCGACCTCACTACAAATAATTTCATTTCTTTTTATGGCTGAGTAATGTTCCATTGTATATATGTGCCACATCTTTATCCATTCATCTGTCGATGGACATTTAGGTTGCTTCCATGTCCTGGCTATTGTAAATAGAGCTGCAACGAACATTGTGGTGCATGACTCTTTTTGAATTATGGTTTTCTCAGGGTATATGCCCAGTAGTGGGATTGCAGGGTCATATGGTAGTCCTATTTTTAGCTTTTTAAGGAATCTCCATACTGTTCTCCATAGTGGCTGTATTAATTTACATTCCCACCAACAGTGCAAGAGGGTTCCCTTTTCTCCACACCCTTTCCAGCATTTATTGTTTGTAGATTTTTTGATGATGGCCATTCTGACTGGTGTGAGGTGATACCTCACTGTAGTTTTGATTTGCATTTCTCTACTGATTAGTGATGTTGAGCATTCTTTCATGTGTTTGTTGGCAATCTGTATATCTTTTTTGGAGAAATGTCTGTTTAGGTCTTCTGCCCATTTTTTGGATTGAGTTGTTTGTTTTTTTTGATATTGAGCTGCATGAGTTGCTTATAAATTTTAGAGATTAGTCCTTTGTCAGTTCCTTCATTTGCAAGTATTTTCCCCCATTCTGAGGGTTGTCTTTTTGTCTTGTTTGTGGTCTCCTTTGCTGTGCAAAAGCTTCTAAGTTTCATTAGGTCCCATTTGTTTATTTTTGTTATTTTGTTTTTATTTCCATTTCTCTAGGAGATGGGTCAAAAAAGCTCTTGTGGCAATTTATGTCATAATGTGTTCTGCCTATGTTTTCCTCTAAGAGTTTTATAGTGTCTGGCCTTACATTTAGGTCTTTAATCCATTTTGAGTTTATTTTTGTGTATGGGGTTAGGAGGGGTTCTAATTTCATTATTTTACATGTAGCCATCCAGTTTTCCCAGCACCACTTATTGAAGAGGCTGTCTTTTATCCACTGTATGTTCTTGGCTCCTTTATGAAAGATAAATTGACCATATGTGTGTGGGTTTATCTCTGAGCTTTCTATTCTGTTCCATTGATCTATATTTCTATTTTTGTCCCAGTACCATACTGTCTTGATTATTGTAGCTTTGTAGTATAGACTGAAGTCCAGTAGCCTGATTCCTCCAGCTCGGTTTTTTTTCTCAAGGTTGCTTTGACTATTTAGTGACTTTTGTGTTTCCATACAAATTGTGAATTTTTTTGTTCTAATTCTATGAAAAATGCCATTGGTAGTTTGATAGGGATTGCAGTGAATCTGTAGATTACTCATGTTCACAATATTGATTCTTCCAATCCAAAAACATGGTATATCTCTCCATCTGTTTGTATCATCTTTAATATCTTTCATCAGTGTCTTATAGTTTTCTGCATACAGGTCTTTTGTCTCCTTAGGTAGGTTAATTCCTAGGTTTTTTATTCTTTTTTTTTGCAATGGTAAATGGGAGTGTTTCCTTAATTCCTCTTTTGGATTTTTCATCATTAGTGTATAGGAATGCAAGAGATTTCTGTGCATTAATTTTGTATCCTGCTACTTTACCAAATTCATTGATTAGCTCTAGTAGTTTTCTGGTAGCATCTTTAGGATTCTCTATGTATAGTATCATGTCATCTGCAAACAGTGACAGCTTTACTTCTTTTCCAATTTGGATTCCTTTATTTCTTTTCCTTCTCAGATTGCTGTGGGTAAAACTTCCAAAACTATGTTGAATAAGAGTGGTGAGAGTGGGCAACCTTGTCTTGTTCCTGATCTTAGAGGAAATGGTTTAAATTTTTCACCATAGAGAATGATTTTGGCTGTAGGTTTGTCATATATGGCCTTTATTATGTTGAGGTAGGTTCCCTCTATGCCTACTTTCTGGAGCGTTTTTACCATAAATGGTTGTTGAGTTTTGTCAGAGCTTTTTCTGCATCTATTGAGATTATCATATGGTTTTTATCCTTCAATTTGTTAATATGGTGTATCACATTGATTGATTTGTGTATAGTGAAGAATCCTTGCATTCCTGAGATACACCGCACTTGATCATGGTATATGATCCTTTCAGTGTTCTGTTGGATTCTGTTTGCTAGTATTTTGTTAAGGATTTTTATGTCAGTGTTCATCAGTGATATTGGCCTGTAGTTTTCTTTTTCTGTAATGTCTTTTTCTGGTTTTGGTATCAGGGTGATGGTGGCCTTGTAGAATGAGTTTGGGAGTGTTCCTCCCTCTGCTATATTTTGGAAGAGTTTGAGAAGGATAGGTGTTAGGTCTTCTCTAAATGTTTGATAGAATTCGCCTGTGAAGCCAACTCGTCCAGGACTTTTGTTTGTTGGAAAATTTTTAATCACAGTTTTAATATCAATGCTGGAGATTGGTCTGTTTATATTTTGTTTTTCTTCCTGGTTCAGTCTCAGAAGATTGTGCTTTTCTAAGAATTTGTCCATTTCTTGCAGGTTGTCCATTTTATTGGCATATAGTTGCTTGTAGTAATCTCTCATGATCCTTTGTATTTCTTCAGTGTCAGTTGTTACTTCTTTTTCATTTCTAATTCTGTTGATTTGAGTTTTCTCCCTTTTTTTCTTGATGAGTCTGGCTAATGGTTTATCCATTTTGTTTATCTTCTCAAACAACCAGCTTTTAGTGTTATTGGTCTTTGCTATTGTTTCCTTCATTTCTTTTTCATTTATTTCTGATCTGGTCTTTATGATTTCTTTCCTTCTGCTAACTTTGGGTTTTTTTTTTTGTTCTTCTTTTTCTAAATGCTTTAGGTGTAAGGTTGGGTTGTTTATTTGAGTTTTTTCTTGTTTCTTGAGGTAGGATTGTATTGATGTAAACTTCCCTCTTAGAACTGCTTTTGCTGCATCCCATAGGTTTTGGGTCATCATGTTTTCATTGTCATTTGTTCCTAGTTATTTTTTGATTTCCTCTTTTGATTTCTTTGGTGATCTCCTGGTTATTTAGTAGCATACTGTTTAGTCTCCACGTGTTCTTATTTTTTACAGTTTTTTTTCCTGTAATTGATATCTAGTCTCATAGCATTGTGGTCGGAAAAGATACTTATTACGATTTCAATTTTCTTAAATTTACCAAGGGTTGAATTGTGACCCAAGGTATGATCTATCCTGGAGAATGTTCCATGAGCACTTGAGAAGAAATTGTTTTCTGTTGTTTTTGGATGGAATGTCCTATAAATATCAATTAAGTCCATCTTTTTAATGTGTCATTTAAAGCTTGTGTTTCCTTACTTATTCTCATTTTGGATGATCTGTCCATTGGTGAACGTGGGGTGTTAAAGTTCCCTACTATTATTGTGTTACTGTTGATTTCCTCTTTTATGGCTGTTAGCATTTGCCTTATGTATTGAGGTGCTCCTATGTTGGGTGCATAAATATTTACAGTTGTTATATCTTCTTCCTGGATTGATCCCTTGATCATTATATAGTGTCCTTCTTTTTCTCTTGTAATAGTCTTTATTTTAAAGTCTATTTGTCTGGTAGGAGTATTGCTACTCCAGCTTTCTTTTGATTTCCATTTGCATGGAATATCTTTGTCCATCCCTTCACTTTCAGTCTGTATGTGTCTCTAGATCTGAAGTGTGTCTCTTGTAGACAGCATATATATGGGTCTTGTTTATGTATCCCTTCAGCCAGTTTATGTCTTTTGGTTGAAGCGTTTAATACATTTACATTAAGGTAATTATCGACATCTATGTTCCTGTTGCCATTTTCTTAATTGTTTTGGGTTTGTTTTTGTAGGTCTTTTCCTTCTCTTGTGTTTCCTGCCTAGAAAAGTTCCTTTACCATTTGTTGTAGAGCTGGTTTTGTGGTGCTGAATTCTCTTAACTTTTGCTTATCCATAAAGTTTTCAGTTTCTCCACCGATTCTGAATAAGATACTTGCTGGGTGGAGTAGGCTTGATTGTATTTTTTTCCCTTTCATCACTTTAATTATGTCCTGCCCCTCCCTTCTGGCTTGTTGAGTTTCTGCTGAAAAATCTGCTGTTAACCTTATGGGGATTCCCTTGTATGTTATTTGTTGCTTTTCCCTTGCTGCTTTTAATATTTTTTCTTTGTATTTAATTTTTGATTGTTTGATTAATACGTGTCTTGGTGTGTTTCTGTTGTGTTTATTCTGTGTTCTACTCTCTGTGCTTCCTGGACTTGATTGACTATTTCCTTTCCTATGTTAGGGAAGTTTTCATCTATAATCTCTTCAAATATTTTCAGACCCTTTCTTTTTCTTTTCTTCTGGGACCCGTGTAATTAGAATGTTGATGTGTTTAATGTTGTCCCAGGGGTCTCTGAGTCTGTCCTCAAATCTTTTCATTCTGTTTTCTTTTTTCTGCTCCCTGGCAGTTATTTCCACCATTTTATCTTCCAGCTCACTTATCCGTTCTTCTGCCTCAGTTATTCTGTTATTGATTCCTTCTAGAGTATTTTTAATTTCAGTAATTGTGTTGGTCATCACTGTTGTTTGCTCTTTAGTTCTTCTAGATCCTTGTTAAATGTTTCTTGTATTTTCTCCATTCTGTTTTCGAGATTTTGGATCATCTTTTCTATCATTACTCTGAATTCTTTTTCACATAGGTTGCCTGTTGCTTTTTCATTTATTTGGTCTTGTATGTTTTTATCTTGCTCCTTCATCTGTAACATACTTTTTTTTCATTTCCTTTTTTTTTTTTTTTTTTGATGGGTGGTGCTCTGTTTCTGTCTTACTGGTTGTTTGGCCTGAGACGTCCAGCAGTGGAGTTTGCAGGCAGTTGTATAGAGCTGCATCTTGGTGCTGAGATAAGGACCTCCGGGAGGTCTCACTCTGATTGATATTCCCTGGGGTCTGAGGTTCTCTGTTAGTCCAAAGGTTTGGACTCAGAGCTCCCACCATAGGAGTCGAGCCCAACCTCCTTCATGGGAACCAAGATCCCACAAGCTTTGTCACACAGTTAAAAAAAAAAAAAAAGTAAAAAGAAAAGGAATAAAGAAAGAAAAAAAAGGAGCAGTACAATATCAAAGAATAAAAAACAAAATAAAATTAGAAAAGTAAAAAATATACTAGGAAAAATAAACCTATAATTGAAACAACTGCAACAAGGTAAAATAAAACCTCAAAAGAAAAAAGAAAGAAAGGGCGGGGGGGACAAGCTAAAAGGAGAGATCACTAAGAAATTATAAAGAATAAAATAATATTAGAAAAATAAGAGATTTATTAGGAAAAATAAAAATATAAAAGAATCAACAACAGTGAATCAACAAGGTAAGACAGAACCCCAATCTAAAAGAGGAAGAAAGAAAAGGAAAAAAAAAAAGTTTTCTCCAGGGGCAGAATTTAGGCAGGGGGGTGGAACATAGGCAGGGGTGGCGTTTAGGGTGGGGTGGGACCTAGGTGGGTGGGGAAGTGACGTTTGTGTGTGGGGCATTGCCTAGGCTCAGGACCCACACAGCCAGAAAAGGCCTTGGGGGTGGAGACTAGGTCGGGTGACATTCAAGCGTGGGTCGGGGCCTCTGCTTAGGACCTGTGGAGAAGGGGAGAGGAAGCACGTGGAAAGGAGGACGTCTGGGGTGTGGAGTTCTGGAGTTTGGAGGTAGGGCCCTGGGTGAGGGTGTGTGGCTGGAGGTTAGGCCCAGCGCGGTTGGAGGGGGTCTCAGAGGGGGTCTCCAAGTGTAGAGGTAGGGCCCTGGGTGGGGGGTAGGGGTGGGGCTTGGGCTCTGCGCGGCAGGAGGGAGGCTCTGAGAGCAGAAAATTAGGCCTAAGTGTACAGGGAAAGCACTGGCTGCGTTCCCTTCTGTTCCTTCGCACCCCTACCCCACTGTCTCCCCCAGGGTCTCCCCTGTTGCCGCTGAACCCCTAACAGTGGGTGGGTCCTGCTGGGTGTAGGAACTCCTCCCCTCCCCCAGCCACCACTCAGGGATGCCGGTGCTGGCGGTCTGCCTTTAAGGGGAGCCTTTTGCTCCCCCTTCCCTCCCTCCCACTCCCTCAGGACCCATGAGGCCAGAGGGGGCCTAGGTAGGCAGAGGATCAGGCCTGGGATCTCAACAGCTTCCTGGGGGCCCAAGTGGGCAAGGGAAGCCTGGCCATGCTCTCTTTTGATCCTCTGCCCTCCCACTTGTTCCCGTTTCCTTCTTAAGGCGTGGAATCCCTTCCCCTCCTCCAGCCGCCCCTCAGGGGAGCCAGTCCCATCCTGCCTCCACTTCTCCTCCCCCTTCACTCCCCCCACGCCCCACGTCCTACCCAGTCACTGGGGGTTCCTCTCATCCCCTTAGGTGTCCATGGTCCCCCACTGGTGCCTGGTAGGTGCCCTAGTTGTGAGGAGATGCAAATTCCACATCCTCCTAGTATGCCATCTTCTCCCTTCCTTTTTAATGCTGGGTAATATTCCACTGTACATGCATATACCACATTTGTTTATCCATTTTATTCACTGAAGGACATTTGCTTTCACCTTTTGGTTACGTGAATAATACTGCTATGAACACGGGGGAGCAAATACCTGTTTGAGTTACTGCCTTTACTTCTTTTGTGTATACACCCAGAAATGGAATTGCTGAATCATGTGACAGTTCTGTGTTTAACTTTTTGAGGAATTGCTGTACTGTTTTCCACAGTGGCTGCACCATTTTACATTCCCTCCAGCAATGCACAAGGGTTTTAATTTCTTTACCTTATTAGACTTTTAGGTAGGGTTATCCTGAGAAACAGAACTGATGGAATGTGTACACATATATCTAAATATATTTTTTTTTCTTCATTTTTTGTTTATTTTAAGGAAATGTCCCATGTAACTGTGGAGGTTGGCAAGTCCAAAATCTGCAATGTAGGCCAGCAGACTGGAGACCCAGGGAAGAGTTGGTGCTGCAGTTTGAGTCCAAAGGCAACTTTGGAGGAATTCACTCTTCCTTGAGGGAGGTCAGTCTTTTTTCCATCAAGGTCTTCAACTGATAAGATGATGTCCACCCACATTAGGGAGGGTAATCTGCTTTAAGTCTACTGATTTAAATGTTAATCTCATCTAAAAAGATACCTTCAGTGAAACATCTAGAATAATGTCTTACCAAATATCTGGGTACCATGGCCTAGCCAAGTTGACACATAAAATTAACCACCATATTTGCTAACGTGTTATTTTCTGATTGAAGTTGTTTTTGCTTTTGATAATAACCATCCTTATGGGTGTGAAGTGGTATCATTGTGGTTACACTGCTCCCTTTTAGTAGAGTTTACAACCAACTGACAAGAATAGACCAAAAATAAGTTTATGACTCTTTTCCCATCATTTTCACACTAATATTTATGTCGGTAACATTTATTTCTATTATAATAATTCTGGAGATATAGCTTTGCTCATTTTTAAATTGAGTTTTGTTGCTGCTGCTGCTGTTGTTTTTGTTACACTGTAGGAGTTATTTGTATATTATAGAAATTAACCCCTAATCAGATATATGATTTGCAAATATTTACTCCCATTCTATGGTTTGCCTTTTAAATTTGTGAATAGTGTCTTTTTTAAAAATAAATAAATTTATTTATTTATTTACTTAGTTAGTTATTGTTTTTTGGCTGCATTGGTTCTTCGTTGCTGCATGCAGGCTTTCTCTAGTTGTGGCGAGTGGGGCCTACTCTTCGTTGTGGTTCGTGGGCTTCTCATTGCAGTGACTTCTTTTGTTGCGGAGGATGGGCTCTAGGCACGTGGGCTTCAGTAGTTGTGGCATGTGGACTCAGTAGTTGTGGCTCTAGAGCACAAGCTCATTAATTGTGGCATATGGGCTTAGTTGCTCTGTGGCATGTGGGATCTTCCCAGACCAGAGCTCGAACCCATGTCCCCTGCATTGGCAGGCAGATTCTTTTTTTTTTTTTTTCTATTATTTTTTTGGGGGCTGCATTGGGTCTTTATTGCTGCATGCAGTTTTCTCTAGTTGCGGCGAGTGAGGCCTACTCTTCGTTGCGGTGCATGGGCTTCTCGTTGTGGTGGCTTCTTTTGTTGCGGAGCTCGACTTCTAGGTGTGTGGGCTTCAGTAGTTTGGGCTTGTGGGCTCTAGGGTGCAGGCTCAGTAGTTGTGGTGCATGGGCTTAGTTGCTCCACGGCATGTGGGATCCTCCCGGACCAGAGCTCAAACCCATGTCCCCTGCATTGGCAGGCGCATTCTTAATCACTGCACCACCAGGGAAGCCCATGGCAGGCAGATTCTTAACCACTGCACCACCAGGGAAGTCCCGTGAACAGTGTCCTTTGATGCACAAAAGTGTTAAATGTTGCTGTAGGCCTATTTGTCTTTGTGCTTTTGGTGTCATATCCAAGAAATCACTGCCACATCCAACATCATGCAACTTTCGCTCTATGTTTTCTTCTAAGAGTTTTATAGTTTTAACCCTTCCATTTAGATATTTGATCCAGATATATCTATTTTAATTATTTATTTATAAATCTGTTTTCCACACCACACTCTTAGTGATGGCAGAAAAGTGGGATGCTCTTTATTTTTATATTCCCCAAGCTTGAAATGCTATGCCTGATATTTTATAAGTTCTTAATGTTCAAGGACTTCAAAATAAAGGAATGATTAATAATAAAAATGAAAATAACAACTTCTTCCTGTATCAGGTACAATTCTCAGCATTTTACATGTATTCAACTTATTTAATCCTCACAAAACACCTATTACTGAAGAAACTGAAGCACCGAGATTTTAAACTACTTGGCCAAGATTACATCAATACTGGGTGACAAACCTTGGAATTCATGAGCATATATATTAAATGTTGAAGCAATTCAGAACAGTATGATGTAGATGGCAGAGTGTAGCCTAGGTTCATAAATTTGGCTTAGCATCAGAATTACTTGAAAGAGCTTAAAAAAAACAGATTCTTGGACTACACCCAAGACCTACTGAGATACTGAGAACTGATGTTTTAAAAATCATCTTGGGGGGTTTTCATGCAGTCAGCCTGACATCTGCCTAAGCAATATGCTTTGTGAATCACTGAACACTGAACTTTCTCATTTGGGCCGGTACATGAAATGAGCAGAAAGCACTTGGAAATATATCCTTGCTGCTATTACCAGCTATTCAGACTGTCTATTTCCTGAGAATTGATGTTGTTTGACTAAATAAGAAATACTTCGGGGATTTGTACGGCTCAGTTTGCTGGACTGGGGAGCATTATTGCCATTAGGAGATAAAAATCGGTATGAAAGCAATGTAGAACCTAACCTTGTGTAGTAAGACCTATAGTAGGTGACTGTGTAAATTTATCTATGCAAATCATATAGAAAGGAAACGTAAAGAAGAGCATCTGCCAATGTTCTACTCCAAGTCACTCATCTATAAATAAACAGCCTTCAGATAGCAGGTAAACTGTTTTTGAATGAGCAAAGGAAAAATTTGAGTGAATCAATTAATGACTAAATAAAGAACAAACAGATTAACCCTACATCTGTAAATATGACACATGTAACGTCTGAACAAGCAATGCAGTGACTCCAAATTAAACTCTCAAGTATCTTTTCTTACCAAGGATTATTCTGCCTATAAAGCCCAGAAAACTTTTCAAAATGTTGGGGAATACCGACCTTTATTTTCAGTTAGTGCAGAGAATCCATGTGTGTAACTACAACAGAAAAAACCTCCTCTCTCTAGAACTTGAACATGAAGTGGACCCCTAAGAACTGGACTTGTATTATTATAGATAATTGCACATTTAGCCAAAGTAATAGCCACCTATTTCCCAGCAATGTGCCTCATTCTTATTTCTGATAGACTCTTAAAGTGCCTCATTTGAAAGCCAGGAATAGAAGAATCAAACTGACAATACCTACATGATAATAATGTATCTATTGTTTTGAGTCTTTGGAGTATGAGATAGAAAACCATTTCCTTACTTCCTCATGTGGGTTTGGATTGCACTGCTTCTGAAAATTAATATTTTTCACTGAGCAAGTGTGTGTAAGAGAGAGAGAAAAACTCAACGGTTCCAATCTGGGTAACCAATATGTGTGTGTGTGACTGCAAATTAGTAGAGAGACAGACTCAAAGATAAAAAATTCCACTCAGGGAAATCAGGAGGATGTGAAGTAGAAGATGCCTGAAACCACAGCAGAGGAGGGCTCTGAAAGAAGGGATGCAGAACAGTATAGTGCAGGACTTAGAGTGCCATGAGGGATGGTTAATGGTCCTGCTATAACATACTCTCCTTTCCCAGCTGTTGGATTTAAGGAATATATTCTAGGAGGAGAACACATGATATGGGTGTGAGATGGAGGACTTCAAATTTTTTTTTTTATAAAAGGTGAGTGAAGCTTTGAGTATTAGAAGAAAAATTCACATTGGAGAGCAGATAAGATCTGAGGATAAAAAGTCAGATTCAAACAGAGGTGAACTCACAAAGGACCCACTTGTGAAAAATTTTAAGATTTTTTGTACTTGTCTCTTTGAGTTTGGAGAAAGCTATATTCTTGTGCATCTTTAAGTTTCCTGCCTCTGGTATTGTGATCTATTTTATTTGATCTGTGTGTCTTGTATAAAGACAGTATGTAATTCAATGAAATATTTTTGACTGGGTCACCTGAGCAACTTTACTTCACAAACAAGATAAAACTTTTAATATATTTTAAGTTCTGACCTCAAACCCCACCAAAGATATGTAGGCAAATCTCTGAAATTGTGTGTCTTCTAATGTTCCATATAATATGTTATCATATTAAAATTACTATGTTTACCAGAAAAAAAATATTTTTATAGCAATAAAAACATGTATAAAGATGGTATTGATGCATTACATAGACGATTGATTCCTATTTATTTTTATAATAGCAAGGTATTTTTTCATCCTCAAATATCGATGCAGGGATGTTAAGTATACAGAGAGTCTCCTTATCCACTGAACAATTCCTTGATTGCATTACATTTGACTTATATAAAAGAAGCTGTACACTGATAAGAGTCTATAATCTACTCACTATCCTATTTCTCTTACAATTCACCTTTAAATTTTATTATTTTAGTCTTTCTGAAAAGATACAGATGTAATCTCTGCATTAAAAATAGACATTGAGGAGGGAATAATCCACCCAAACTGATTTGCTTTGGCATGTTTCTTCTGTCTTGGAACCTAATATGCATCTGTTGTCATTTCCATGAAAATGCTTCTGATTACTAATCAACCGTTTTTATTAATAATAAGTTAATACCTCTCCTAATGATTTTACATTTTAATGAAAGTGTAAATGCTAGATGTAATGCTAGACATATGAATTTGTGAGCCTATTGCAGAAGGCTCACTAAGTCTGCTGAAGTGAACTATTGAGAATGGTAAAACTTCAGACACAATATTATTTTTTTCTGGTTTTCTTAAGGAAAATAGTCCAGTTGACCCTTGACTAACACAGGTTTAAACTGCACAGGTCCACTTCCCTATGGATATTTTTCAATAAATATATTGGAAATTTTTTGGAGATTTGAAAAACTTGCAAAATGAACCACAAAGCCTAGAAATATTGAAAAATTAATATAAAGTTAGTTATGTCATGAATGCATAAAATATATGTATATACATGTATGTGTATGTATATATATAACATACAGAATGTGTATTAATTGACTGTTTATGTTATCAGTAAGGCTTCTGATTAACAGTATGCTATTAGTAGTTAAGTTTTGGGGGAGTAAAAAGTTATATGCCAATTTTCGACAGTGGAGGTTCAGCACCCCTAACCCCCCCTCATTGTTCAGGGGTCAATGGCAATCCTGTGTATCTGTTTAACTCTGCATTTTCAGTTCCAAGTGGTGCATTACATTTGACTGGTAATAGACTTTCCCCACAAGCAGGATGAAATGTTTCCTTAGAGTGGGATCAGAAGTCAAAGAAGAGGTTTCAGTCCTCATCATAAAAAGGCTCAGAACACTCTTTGACACTATGAGCCATGCTCTTCTATTTGAAACACTCACTTCACTAGTTTTTACTTCTAACTCTCTGGCCACCCTTCATTCACCATATGGACCCATCCTTCTCTACCATTAATTAGCCATTAAAGCTAGGTTTCTGTAAGACTCAATTCTAGGTATCTTCTTCTTATGTTCTCCTCTATAGGTCATTCTGTTCAAGCCCTCAACATACCAATAATTACCCAATTTGTATCTTTTGGCGAAACCTTTTTTTTTTTTTTTGAGCTTAGATATATCAACATTTCCATTTGGATTGCTCAAAAATTCCTTAATCTCAACTTGTCCAAAACTGTTCTCATACTATCCACCCCCTCCTCTCTTACCCCAAACCTGTTCATTTTCCAATGATTCATATATCAGGGAATGGAATCACCAAACTTCTAGCCATACAAGACAGAGACCTTGTTGTTTTCCATTTCCTTAAATCTTACACAGTAACTCAGTGCCAAATCTTTTCCTTATTGTTATCTTAATATCTCTTGAATTCCAACAATAATCTATCATCACATCCCATGTCCAAATTACCATCTTTGGAATAGCCACCTAATCATTTTGCCTCTACCCAATACACTCTTTCCTCAATGCCATTCTCTATATCATATCCACAGCAATCTGTTCAAAATGAACATCTTACCATGTAATTCAATGCCCACCTCCCCAACTACGTGTCCAAACTTTTCCAATTTAAAAAATTCAATGATTCTATTGCAATATTCTATTGCTTTTTTGTTTATAAACACTTTAATGTTTTAGAGTAGTTTTAGGTGTGCAACAAAATTGAGGGGAAAACACAGAGAGTCCCCATATGCTCCTTGTTCCCATATATGAATAGTCTCCCACATTATCAACATCTCCCACCAGAGTGGTACATTTCTTACAACTGATGGACCTAAATTGACATATAATGATCACTCAAAGTCCATAGTTTACATTAGGGTTCACTCCTGGTGTTATACATGCTATGGATTTGGACAGATGAATAATGGCATGTATCCATCATTGTGCTAGGGGAGATGAACAGGTAGAGCACATGGGATTTTCACTGCCCTGAAAATCCCATGTGCTCTACCTGTCCATCCCCCCTTCCCCACGCCCATCAATCACTGTTCTTTTTACTATGTCAGTAGATTTGCTTTTCCAGAATGTCATAGAGTTGGAATCACACCATATGTAGCCTTTTTAGGTTGGCTTCTTTCACTGCATAACGTGCATTTAAGTTTCCTCCATTTCTTTTTATGGTTTAATAGGTGATTTCTTTTTAGCACTGAATAATATTACATTATCTGGATGTACCACAGTTTATGTACCCATTCACCTACTGCAGCACGCCTTGGTTGCTTCAGAGATTTGACAATTATGAATAAAGATCCTATAAACATGCATGTGCAGGTTTTTGTGTGGACCTAAGTATGGAACTTGTTTGGATAAATGCCAAGGAATGCTATTACTGGATTGTATGGTAAGAATGTGTTTAGTTTTGTAAGAAACTGCCACACTGTCTTCCAAAGTGGCTGAACCATTTTGCGTTCCCACCCGCAATGAATGAGAATTCCTACTACTACACATCCTTTCTAGAATTTGGTGTTGTCATTGTTCTGAATTTTGGCCATTCTGATAGGTGTATAGTGGAATCTTGTTGCTTTTCATTTCCCTGATGACATACAATATGAAGCATCTTTTTATATGCTATTTGTCATCTTTTCTGGTGAGGTGTCTGTTAAAATCTTTGGCCCAGAAGTGGAGTACAGATGGCGGTGTGGGAAGATGCAGAGTTAGCGTCTCCCCACAACGGGCACCTGCCAGCCACTGGTGGGGGAATCTGACACACAAGGAGACAGGAGGAGCCCTAAAGTGAACCAGTAGGATGTAGCGGGACTGAGCGGGGAGAAGAAGTGGAGGCCAGACAAGATCGGCATCCCTGAAGCTGGGGAGATCAGGAGAGGCAGGCAGGAGCGACTCTCCAGGAAGAGCGGGAGAGGAGTGGAGGACGATCACCTGGTCCACTCGGGCCAGAGGGCCTGCTGAGCCCCCAGGCTGGTCTCCTGCCCTCCAAACACCCCTCCAGGACACATGGGTCCTTGGGGGCATAGGAGGAAGGCCAGGGAAATCAAGAGAGGCAAGTGGGAGGGGCCCTCCCAGACTGGAGGAGCAAGAGAGGAGAGAAGAACAGTTGCCCCACCCACCTGAGCCCAGGAAGCCTACTGGGCTCCCAGTGAGGCCCCCTGCCCTCTGAGACCAGGGGTGGGGGGCAGGCCTGGGCACCTTCTGTTCCTGGAGCCTAAGCCCCACCCCCAGCAGCCCACCAGGCCTTTTCCAGCCCTGTGGGTTCTGAGCATTGGCCCCTCCCACCATCCAAACCTCACCCGTGCTTAGACCCCACACTCCACAGCCAAGGCTTCCCCCCACCCTTTTTTTTTTTCTTTTCCCTCCTCCTCTTTTTTACTCTTGTGGTACTGATGTACCTTCCAGTTGTTGATTCATCTAAATTTTTATATTCTTCCTAACATACCTGATAGTTTCCTAGTCTAATTTTATTTTTTATTTTGTTATTCTTTTTTTTTTTTTTTTTTGCTGCCCCGTGTGGCTTGTGGGATCTTGGTTCACAAGCCCAGGGTCAGGCTGAAGTTCCTGCAGTGGGAGCTCAGAGCCCAAACCACTGTACTAACAGAGAACCTCAGACCCCAGGGAATACTCATCAGAGTGAGGTTTCAGGGAGTGCCTCATCGCTGCATCAAGACCCAGTTCTACCAAGTAGCCTCCAGTGTTGGAAGCCTCGGGCCAAACAACCAATAAAACAGGAACACAGTCCACATAAAAAGAAAAAAAGAAGATGGCAAAAAAAAAAATGTGTCACAGATTAAAAACCAAGGTAAAACCTATGAGACCAAATAAATGAAGAGGAACTAAGAAATCTACCTGGAAAAGAATTCAGAGTAATGATAGTAAAGATGATCCAGAATCTCAGGAATAGAATGGAGGCACGGATTGAGAAAATACAAGAAATGTTTAACAAAGATCTAGAAGAAATAAAGAATGAACAAACAGAGATGAACAACACAGTAACTGAAATGAAAAATACACTAGAAGGAATTAATAACAGAATAACTGAGGCAGAAGAATGAATAAGTGAGCTGGAAGACAAAAATGGTGGAAAAAAAACTGCCTAGGAGCTGAATAAAGAAAAAGGAATGAAAAGAATTGAAGACTATGTATGGCTGATTCACTTTGAAAAAAAAAAAATTTAAGACAATCTCAGAGACCTCTGGGACAACACTAAATGCACTGACATTTGAATTATAGGGGTCCCAGAAGAAGAGAAATTCTGAGAAAATATTGGAAGAGATTATAGTGGAAAACTTCACTGACATGGGAAAGGAAATATTCACCGAAGTCCAGGAAGCACAGAGAGTTCCATACATGATCAACTCTAGGAAAAACACACCAAGACATATATTAATCAAACTAACAGAAATTAAATTCAAAGAAAAATGACTGAAAGCAGCAAGGGAAAAACAAAAAATAACATACAAAGGAATCCCCATAGTTATCAGCTGATTTTTCAGTGGAAAATCTGCAGGCCAGATGGGAGTGGCAGTATATACTTAAAGTGATGAAAGAGAAAAACCTACAGCCAAGATTACTCTAACCAGCAAGGATCTCATTCACATTCGATGGAGAAGTCAAAAGCTTTTCAGACAAGCAAAAGCGAAGAGAATTCAGCATCACCAAACCAGCTTTACAACAAATGCTAAAGAAACTTCTCTAGGCAGGAAACACAAGAGAAGAAAAAGACTCACAAAAACAAACCCAAAACAATTAAGAAAATGGTAATAGGAACACACATATCAATAATAACCTTGAATGTAAATGGATTAAATGCCCCAACCAAAAGACACAGACTGGCTGAATGGATATAAAAACAAGACCCATATATATGCTGTCTACGAGAGACCAACTTCAGACCTAGGGACACATACAGACTGAAAGTGAAGGGATGGAAAAATATATTCCATGCAAATGGAAATCAAAAGAAAGCTGGAGTAACAATACTCCTATCAGATAAAATAGACTTTAAAATAAAGACTGTTACAAGAGATAAAGAGGGACACTACCTACTGATCAAGGGATCAATCCAAGAAGAAGATATAACAATTATAAATGTTTATACACCCAACATAGGAGCACTCAATACATAGGGAAATGCTAACAACCATGAAAGGAAAAATCAACAGTAACACAATAATAGTAGGGGACTTTAACACCCCACTTACACCAATGGACAGATCATTCAAACAGAAAATAAATAAGGAAACACAAGCTTTAAATGACACAATAGACCAGAGAGATCTAACTGATATTTATAGAACATTCCACCCAAAAGTGGCAGAATACACTTTCTTCTCAAGTGCATATGGAACATTCTCCAGGATAGATCAAATCTTGGGTCACAAATCAAGCCTCAGAAAATTTAAGAAAGTTGAAATTGTATCAACCATCTTTTTGGACCACAATGCTATGAGATTGGAAATCAGTTACAGGGAAAAAAATGTAAAAAGCACAAATACATGGAGGCTAAACAGTGCTCTACTAAATAACCAAGAGATCACTGAAGAAATCAAATAAGAAATTAAAAAATACATAGAAACACATGACAGTGAAAACATGATGACCCAAAACCTATGGGACTCAGCAGCAAAAGCAGTTCTAAGAGGGAGGTTTATAACAATACAGTCTCACCTCAAGAAACAAGAAACATCTCAAACAATCTAACCCTACACTTAAAACAACTATAGATAGAAGAACAAAGAAAACCAAAAGTCAGTAGAAGGGAAAGAAATCATAAATATCAGAGCAGAAATAAATGAAATAGAAACAAAGAAAACAGTAGCAAGGATCAATAAAACTAAAAGTTGGTTCTTTGAGAAGATAAACAAAATTTATAAACTCTTACACAGACTCATCAAGAAAAAAGGGAGAGGACACAAATCAATAAAATTAGAAATGAAAAAGGAGAAACCATAACTGATACTGCAGAAATACAAAGGATTATAAGAGACTACTACAAACAACTGTATGCCAATAAAATGGACAACCACGAATAAATGGACAAATTCTTGGAAAGGTACAATTTTCCAAGTCTGAACCAGGAAGAATAAGAAAATATGAACAGACCTATCACAAGTAATGAAATTGCAAACATAATTTAAAATCTTCCAACAAACAAAACTCCAGGACCAGATGGCTTCACAGGCAAATTCTACCAAACATTTAGAGAATAGCTAACACCCATCCTTATCAAACTCTTCCCAAAAATTGCAGATGCAGAAACACTCCCAAATTCATTCTACAAAGCCACCATCACACGAATACCAAAACCACAAAAAGATATCACAAAAAATATTACAGACTAATATCACTGATGAACATAGATGCAAAAATCCTGAGCAAAATACTAGCGAACAGAATCTGACAGCACATTGAAAGAATCAAACACCACGATCAAGTGGGATTTATCCCAGGGATGCCAGGATTCTTCAAAATATGCAAATCAATCAATGTGATACACCACATTAACAAATTAAGGAATAAAACGATATGATCATCTCAATAGATGCAGAAAATGCTTTTGACGAAATTCAACACCCACTTCTGATAAAAAACTCTTCAGAAAATGGGCATATAGGGAACCTACCTCAACATAATAAAGGCCATATATGACAAACCCACAGCAAGCATCATACTCAATGGTGAAAAACTGAAAGCATTTCACTAAGGTCAGGAAAGAGACAAGGATGTCCACTCTCCCCACTCTTATTCAACATGGTTTTGGAAGTCCTAGCCATGGCAATGAGAGAAGAAAAAGAAATGAAAGGAATCCAAATTGGAAAAGAATAAGTAAAACTGTCAAAGAAAATCCTAAGGATGCCAGCAGAAAACTACTAGAACTAATGAATGAATTTGGTAAGGTAGCAGGATACAAAATTAATGCACAGTAATCTCTGGCATTCCTGTACACCAACAATGAAAAATCAGAAAGAGAAATTAAGGAAACACTCCCATTTACCATTGCAACAAAAAGAATAAAATATCTAGGAATAAACCTGCTTAAGGAGGCAAAAGACTTGTACTCCGAAAACTATAAAACACTGATGAAAGAAATCAAAGATAACAGAAAGATGGAGAAATATACCACATTCTTGGATTGGAAGAATCAACGTTGCGAAAATGACTATACTACCCAAATCAATCTACAGATTCAGTGCAATCCCTATCAAACTACCAATGGCATTCTTCACAGAATTAGAACAAAAAAACTTACAATTTGTATGGAAACACAGAAGACCCCGAATTGCCAAAGCAATCTTGAGAAAGTAAAATGGAGTTGGAGGAATCAGGCGTCCTGACTTCAAACTATACCACAAAGCTATAGTAATCAAGACAGTATGGTACTGGCACAAAAACAGAAATATAGATCAGTGGTACAGGATAGAAAGCCCAGAGATAAACCCATGCACATGTGGGAACCAAACTTATGACAAAGAAGGCGAGAACATACAATGGAGAAAATACAGCCTCTTCAATAAATGGTTTTGGGAAAACTGGACAGCTACATGTAAAAGGTTGAAATTAGAACAATTCCTAACACCATACACAAAAATAAACTCCAAATAGATTAAAGACTTAAATATAAGGCCAGACACTGTAAAACTCTTAGAGGAAGACATAGGAAAAACACTCTTTGACATAAACCACAGCAAGATCTTTTTTGACCCACCTCCTAGAGTAACGGAAATAAAAACAAAAATAAACAAATGAGACTTAATGAAACTTAAAAGCTTTTGCACAACAAAGGAAACCATAAGCAAGACAAAAGGACAACCCTCAGAATGGGAGAAAATATTTGCAAATGAAACAACAGACAAAGGATTAATCTCCAAAATATACAAACAGCTCATGAAGCTCAATATCAAAAAAACAAACAACCCATTTAAAAAATAGGTGGAAGACCTAAGTAGACATTTCACCAAGGAAGACATACAGATGGCCAAGAGGCACATGAAAAGATGCTCAACATCACTAATTATTAGAGAAATGCAAATCAAAACTACAGTGAGGTATCACCTCACACTGCTCAGAATGGCCATTATCAAAAAATCTAAAAACAGTAAATGCTGAAAGAGTGTGGTGAAAAGGGAACCCTCTTGCACTGTTGGTGGGAATGTAAATTGATACAACCACTATGGGAAACAGTATGGAGGTTCCTAAGAAAACTATACATAGGACAACAATATGACCCAGCAATTCCACTCCTGGGCTTATACCCTGAGAAAACCATAATTCAGAAAGAGACATGTATCACAATGTTCATGCATCACTATTTACAATAGCTAGGACATGAAACCAACCTAAATGTCCATTGACAGATGAATGGATAAAGAAGATGTGGCACATATATCAGTGGAATATAACTCAGCCAATTTCTCAGTTTTAAGAAACAAAATTGAGTTATTTGTAGTGAGGTGGATGGACCTAGAGTCTGTCGTACAGAGTGAAGTAAGTCAGAAAAAGAAAAACAAATACCATATGCTAACACATATATATGGAATCTAAAAAAAACCCCAAAATTGTTTGTGATGAACCTAGTTGCAGGACAGGAATAAAGAGGTAGACATAGAGAATGGACTTGAGGACATGAGGTGGGAGGGCAAAGCTGGGGCAACGTGACCATAATATCAACATATGTAAACTACCAAATAAAAAATAGTTGGCTGTTTGGAAGCAGCAGCATAGCACAGGGAGATCAGCTCGGTGCCTTGCGATGACCTAGAGGGATGGGATAGGGAGGATGGGAGGGAGGCTTAAGAGGGAGTGGATATGGGGACATGTGTATGCATATGGCTGATTCACTTTGTTGTGCAACAGAAACTAATACAGTGTTGTGAAGCAATTATACTCCATTAAAGATCTACTAAAAAATCTTTGGCCCATTTTTCAAATGGGTTGGTTGTTTTCTTATTTTTTACTTTAATAGTTCTTTGTATATCTTATACAACAGTTTTTTATCAGATGAGTCTTTGACAGATATTTTCTCCCAGTTGGTGGCTTGTCTTCTCAAACACTTGACATTGTGTTTTTCAGAGCAGATTTTTAAAATTTTAATGAAGTCCAACTTCTCAATTATTTATTTCATGGATTGTGCCTTTGGTATTGTATCTAAAAAGTCCTTGCCATACCCATAGTAATCTAGATTTTCTCTATGTTATCATCTGAGAGTTTTATAGTTTTACATTGTACATTTAGGTTTATGATCCATTTTAAGTTAATTTTTGTGAAGACTCTGAGGTCTGTATCTATATTTTGGTTTTTGTTTTTTTTGTGTTTTTTTTTTTGAATATAGGTGTTCAGTTGTTCCAGCACCATTTGTTGTAAAGACTATTATGCTCTATTTAATTGCCTTTACTCCTTTGATCATGATTTATTAACTATATTTAGGGAGATCTACTTCTGGGTATTCTGTTATATTGATCTATTATTTCACCAGTATCATGCTTCTTTAACTGCTATAGCTTTATAGTCGGTCTGAAAATCTGGTAGTTCAGTCCTCCAACTTTGTTCTTATCTTCAGTATTGTATTGGCAAATCTTGGTCTTTTCCATCTTCACATCAACTGTAGAATCAGTTTGTTAATATCCATGAAATAACTTGCTGGGATTTTGATTGGGATAGCTGAATCTATAGATCAAGTTGGGAAGAACTGACATCTTGATGATATTTCCATTTATGAACATGAAGTACCTCTTCATTTATATAGCTCTTTTCTGGATTTTCTTTATCAGAGGATTATAGTTTTCTTCATATAGATCATGTACATATCTTGGTAGATTTATACTTATGCATTAACTTTTAGGGATGCTAATATAAATAGTATTGTGTTTTTAACTTCAAATTCCACTTTTCTTTGCTGTATACTGGAAAGCAATTGACTTTTGATTATTAACCTTGTATCCTGCAACCTTGCTCTAACTGCTTATTAGTTCCAGGAGTCTATTTTTTCAGATTTTCTACATATATGATCATATCATTTGCACACAAAGACAAAATTATTTATTTCTTCCCAATCTGTAATCTTTTATAGCCTTTTCTTGTCTTACTGCATTAGCCAGTGCTAGCAGTACATTGTTGAAAAGTGGCAAGAGGGGACATCCTTGTCTGATTTGGATCTTAGTGGGAAAGTTTCAAGCTTCTCACCATTAAGTAAGATGTTAGCTGTGGGTTTTTTGTAGATTTTATAATCAAATTGAGGAAATTTCTCTATATTCCTCATTGAGAATTTTTATCATGAAAGGGTGTTGGATATTGTCAAAAGCTTTTTCTCCATCTATTGAAATTATCAAGTAATTTTTCTTTTTTAGCCTTTGGATATGACATATTACATTAGTAGATTTTTGGATGTTGAATCTGCCTTGCATATCTGGGATATATCCCACTTAGTTGTGGTGTATAATTCTTCTTATACTTTGAAGGTTCAACTTGCTCATGTTTTGTTGGGAATTTTTACATCTATGTTCATGTGAGATGTTGGTCTGAAGTTTTCTTTTCTTGTAATGTCTCTGTCCAGTTTTGGTATTAGGGTAATGCTCATAAAATGCCTCATAAAATAAGTTAGTATTCCCTTAGCTTCTATCCTCTGAAATAGATTGTAGAAAATTTATATAATTTCTTTCTTAAATGTTTGATAGAATTCATCAGTGAACTCATTTGAGTTTGATGCTTTCTCTTTGGGAAGTCTATTAATTATTGATTGGATTTCTTTATAGAGATAGCCTCTCAGGTTGTCTGTTTCTTCTTGTGTGAGTTTTGGAAGATTGTGTTTTCAAGGAATTGATGCATGTCATGTAGATTATCAAATTTGTGGTCATAGAGTTGTTCATAGTATTCATTAATTATTCTTATAATGTGCATGGGAAAGAATCTCTCCTTCACTTTTGAAGGGTGATTTTGCAGAGTACAGAATTCTAGGTTGGTGTGTTGTTGTTGTTTTTCTCACAACACTTTATTTTACACAATTCTGTTCTTGCACGTTTGTTTGAGAAACAGAAAGAACACTAGTATGGCTTGAGCAGAGGGTATCAGTGAAGAGCAGTAGGAAATACATTTAAAGAGGTTGCCCAGAGTCACACCATGTAGAGAACACCAAATTCAAATTTTATTTTTATTATTATGAGAAATTATCAAAAAATAATGATCAGGGTGATGACACACTTTGTAAGTATGTATTTAGAAGAGATGACATGAGTTGTTGTATAAACTGTAGGTTAAGAGAGAGAGCAGAATAAGGCCAGGAAGTTTTGCAGTGGTCTTTAGGAAGACCAATTTGGCTTGGATTATGGAAGAAGGAAAAAAGATGGTGGACGTTCCTCACAGCAGAGATGGGATGAGAAAATCCTCAGGGCTGCCTCCCATCACCTCAGCACCAGAAGTCCCAAGATAGGCAGCTGAACATCCTGGTCTATAAGCAGAGAGGGTAACTGTCATCATTGACTGTGTTGCCCTTCAACAGACTGCCTTTCCTCCAGCATTAGTGTAATGGGATCTGGGGACTCTGTGAGGGGAAAATGGCAGAAAAACAGGCGATCGACGTGAGGTCTAGGCTGTACCTATCATAATGTTTGTATGTCATAGCCTCATTCATTAGGAATCTGCAGTGTGCTTTGGAAACAAAATTTTATCAGTAATACATTACCCTGTCTTCATTTATCTGCTATGGTTGTTTGTGCATCCAGAACCTCAAGGAACTATTTATGGGGTTGTGGTTGATGAATGGCAGATACTTGGGTCCCACTGTGTGCTCTGGTCAAAGAACATCTTAATGTTATTCCTTTAACATAAATATTCTTTTACATAATTTTTGGCCACAAAATTTATACTATAACCTTCATATATGAGTGTTGCTAATGTTTGAAAGAAGAAACTCCCAAGGTAATTGAGTTATCAATCAATTGTTGAGTAATTAATGCTCTCTCCATATAAAGTATGAAATATAAAAGGATGTCTCACTTCAGGAAAAGGAAATAGAAGAAGTAAGCCAGTAAAGAAGTTCAAGAAGTACCATTTTTGGGGAATGTAAATTGATACAACCACTATGGAGAACAGTATGGAGGTTCCTTAAAAAACTAAAAATAGTACTACCATATGACCCAGCAATCCCACTACTGGGCATATGCCCTGAGAAAACCATAATTCAAAAAGAGACATGTACCACAATGTTCATTACAGCACTATTTACAATAGCCAGGACATGGAAGCAACCTAAGTGACCATCGACAGATGAATGGAGAAAGAAGGTGTGCCACATATATACAATGGACTATTACTCAGCCATAAAAAGAAATGAAATTGAGATATTTGTAGCGAGGTGGATGGACATAGAGTCTGTCATACAGAGTGAAGTAAGCCAGAAGGAGAAAAACAAATACTGTATGCTAACACATATATATGGAATCTTAAAAAAAAAAAAGTTGTGAAGAACCTAGGGGCAGGACAGGAATAAAGATGCAGACGTAGAGAATGGACTTGAGGACAAGGGGAGGGGGAAGAGTAAGCTGGGACGAAGTGTGAAAGTGGCATTGACATATATACACTACCAAATGTAAAACAGATAACTAGTGGGAAGCAGCCGCATAACACAGGGAGATCAGCTCCGTGCTTTGTGTCCACCTAGAGGGGTGGGATAGGGAGGGTGGGAGGGAGACACAAGGGGGAGGAGATATGGGGATATACGTATACGTAGAGCTGATTCACTTTGTTATACAGCAGAAACTAACACAACATTGTAAAGCAATTATACTCCAATAAAGATGTTAAAAAAAATTTTTGGTCACAGAAGTGTACCTGGAAACTTGGGAGAACACTAGGTATTTCTATGCCTTAAGCCTGAATATTCTTCTACTAAGTGTAGCAAAAGATTTTAAAAGTTCCTAATATACAGCTTTACTTAGTAACCACCAGTATGAAATATAATTCTTAATATGTGATTGACAGCCAATTTTCAAACTCTGAGAACAGTTATTGAGTTTAATAAATATCATAGAAAGTCACAAGACATAAGCTATATTTCTTACCTTCCTTTGGTCTTCATTGCTCATAGCATTAATATTATAAACTACCCTTATTCTCCAAAGAATTATCTCTTTCAAGATGTTCATCACTACCTCTGCCACATTACTTATGCATATTTTATTACTTAACAAAAAAAGAAATTAAATATCCAAAATGAAATTTGTATCATTTTAAGGATTAAATCTTTAAAACAAGGACATTCAGATCAAGGTCTGAGTTTATAGTCACTATTTTCTAGTCTATCTAGGCACTGTCCAGAATTTCAATCATGAAATACACGATATTCTAGCTATCATACTTTAGTTTTTGACACTAAGTTACATAATTAATTATATGTAGAAAGCTTTAGAGATAACCACAGGGGGATTTTTTATTAATTTAATTAATATAATATTAAATTTTAACTGATAAAAGTTTCAAGTATTGTAAAAATGATATGTTTATGTATGAAAGTTATTTGCAAAAGGATGCTGACTTTCATCATGAATATTTGAAAAATTATGCTGCTTGATTATGTCTTCCTAATCTTTACAGGAAAATAATCATGAAAATACAGAAACTTGCAACAATGTATGATCCTAGTAAAGCTGTGATCATGTGATGTAGTATCAGGGAGGTGTTCCCATAAAAATGTTAATTGTTTACTTGTATCAGTCAACCACCACGATGGGACCGAGTCTGTTGTGACTCTACTGCCCTTCATCTCCCATCACTCCCACAGTGCAGCTCTTCCCATGTCCCTCTCCTAGACGCCCAGGGCTTTTCATCTTTGGTTCTGTACTATAAACTTGTAAGATCCTTCTCCTTCTACCCTTCCCACTTTTACCACAATTTTGCTTTTCAAACCCACAGAAGAATGTGTACAGGTAGAGAAAAATAGGTCAATAACCATGTTAGGGGTAGTTGCAATAATGATTATTGCCTATTTCTAAACTGGGAATATTGGTGGAGTATATTTTTAATCTCTGAAGGAAATTCTGTTACCAAAGCATTTAAAGAAAAAAAACAAAGCTTGAGATTGAATAGCAGGGCCAGACACTGAGAAACAGGGAGAGTCCAGAGATTTTATTCATTCTCCCTCTATACCCCTACCACATTATATGCAGGTAGGCAGTGCAGGTTGGGGATTGAGAACCCATTCCTACAATTTACAACATATCCTGTATAAGGTGGCCATCACCATTGGACTCTCAGTGTAACATGTTATTAACCCAGATGCTAGAAATACATATGGTCTACAATTTCCAATAATATAGCATATTTGGAGTAGAAATGTACTAGCTAAATTACAGTATAGCTCATGGCTTGAAGCTGGTAATATGAAAGGGTTTACAAGAAGGGGTGTGGGACCAAGAGGCTCTGAGAGTTAATATTGCTGAGTGAGAAGCATTATAACTGCTTATAATGATCTAAGATTAAATTATCTCCACAGACAGAGCACCAACTAGTAAAACAAGAGTATCTTTTCTCAATCCAACAGTGGTGACACTAGCTAAATAAAAGATAACAATATCAATCATTGGACTAGGGTCTGCAATTCAGCTTGCCCTGCAACTGAACATCTAAGAGGAAGAAGACTTTCTTAGGGTTTGTCTCAACCAGGTAGACAGTGGGATATCATCAAAAAATATGCAACTTTTTTTTTTTTGGTGCAGCATATTATCTCCTTATTCTTTAAGACTAAATAAGCTGGAAAAGAATAGGACTTAGAAAAGACGCCTCAACCTAAGCTATAAAAAAATTCTATTCCAGATTTACCAAAAAAATCCCATTTACAAAATATAGGAAAAAACAAATTTTAGAAAGTGTATTTTAGTAAAATTCAATAATATCTGGACACTGTTAACTATATGAACAAAATTTATATTATGAAGACTAATATGCAGAAAAAAATACAAGTTTGGATGCATTAAATGGGCAGTTAGTATAGATTGGAGGAGGTGACTACTTCAAATGCAAAGGTGGCAAGTCAAAATTCCAAGGAACAGGACAAATCAGGGAAATATGATACTACCAAAAGGATCACAATAATCTTCCAGTAGCTGAACTCAAAGACGTGGAGATCTCTGATATGCCATAAGGATTCAAATAGTTGCTTTAAGAAAACTCAATGAGCTACAAGAAAACATAGACAAACAATTCAACAAAATCAGGAAAACAATACACAAACAAAATGAGATGTCTAATAAAGAGAAATCATAAAAAAAATGAACCAGATAGAAATTCTGGAGCTGAAAAATACAATGAATGAAATGAAAAATACAATAGAGAGCAACAGCAGACTTAATCAGGCAAAAGAAAGAACCAATGATATTGAAGACAGGAACTTTGAAATTATCCAATCAGATGAGAACACAAAAAATAATTTTTAAAAAAGTAAAGAATCACCTATAGTGTGATCTATAGGATAACATAAAAAGGACCAATGTGTGAATCATTGGGGTTTCAGAAGGAAAGGAGAAGGAGAAGGGAGTAAGAAGTTTTCTTAAAGAAATAATGGCTGAGAACTTCCCAAATCTGGGGAGAGGTTTGTATAGCCAAGTTCATGGAGCTCATAGGTCACCACATAGAATCAAGAGATTCTCTCTAAGAGACTCTAGGACACATTATCCTAAAACTGGCAAAATTCAGAGACAAAAAAAAGAATCTTAAAAGCAGCAAGAGAGGGATTCCCTGGTGGCGCAGTGGTTGGGAGTCCGCCTGCCGATGCAGGGGACACGGGTTCGTGCCCCGGTCTGGGAGGATCCTACATGCCGCGGAGCGGCTGGGCCCGTGAGCCATGGCCGCTGAGCCTGCGTGTCCAGAGCCTGTGCTCCACAATGGGAGAGGCCACAACGGTGAGAGGCCTGTGTACCGCAAAAAAAAAAAAAAAAAAAAAAAGCAGCAAGAGAATAAAAGCTTATGTTACAAGGAATTCCCATAAGGCTATTAGCAGATTTCTTAACAGAAACCTTACAGGCCAGGAGAGAGCAGGACAATATATTCAAAGTGCTGGAGGAGAAACTGCAGCCAAGAGAACTTTCCCAGACAAAGCACCCTTCAGAAATGAATGGGAGAGACACTTTCCCAGACAAACTGAGGAAATTCATCACCACTACACCTGCCTTATAAGATATGATGAAAGGAGTTCTTCCAGCTGAAATGGGAGGATGCTAATTAGTAACATGAAACCATACAACACACTGGTAAAGGTATATGTGTACTCATCTGAATCCTCTAATGCTGTAATATGGTGGAGAGTTAACCACTTAACTCGAGTATGAAGGACATAGGACAATTAACGTTAAAAATAATTACAGCTACAATAAGTGTTTGGTGTCCTTGGAAAATGATGCCTGATGGAAGGAATAGTAAAATCCCAGGCTACACAGGATAGATGGAATCAGATCATGGAGAACGTTGGATATTAGTTTCAGGAGCTTGGTGATTGAATACCACTAAAGACCATTAAGTGTCCATAGTTGTGTGTAAAAGATCCATTTGGAGGACATGTGTATAGTGTATTTGATGGATTAGCTTGTGGTGATTTCTTCATCATAAGCCAAGTTTTTGACAGTTAACTCAATCTCAAATGAAGAGGAAGCTACCCAGCCCTGGTGTTTAATATCAGGAAGTACTTGTTGCCCTTATTCCGACTTGGGTGATGGCCAAGAAACTTTGTCAGCCCAATAGCTGGCTATGAATATCTAATGTTTAAATCTCAATTTCATGAACGGCATTCTCCTGAAAATGTTCTTTACCAATCAGAAAGCTGGGGAAAGGTCATTTGAATAGACACAGTCTATTTTATAGGCTGACTTTTCATTCCCTCCTGAGCGTATGAAATGCTTTTTTATTCCCTCCTATTTCCTTTTTGTCTAGTTTCGCCTAAGACTTTCAGTTCTCAAACAGTTGTCAAACAGGAGATAAACTTGGGTTAAGAGAAGTTACAGGCAAAAAAAAAAATGCACTTCCTTATCTCAAAGATAGCACCAAAGCAAGTAGATGCCATTTAATATTCAGGCTTGGGCAAACTCTCTGTGGACAAGGGAGCAGATTTTGTTAGAGGGTTTTTTTTTCATGAAAATAGTTTTATTCTAATTCTGAATGCATATCATGTATTGTTCACTGAATTTGATTTTTTGTTTAGTTCAATTAATCTTATGCTTAAATAAAAATTCTCTGCAAGTTCTGGTTGTGGTTTTCCCCCCACATTAACATATATTTCAACTGAAAATTGTAGAAGATTAGACCAAGGACTGTGAAGCAAACTACATCTACACAGAATATCCTATTTTTATTTGATAAAAGATGCTAATAAATTGTATGACTGGCAAACATTTAACTCTGAAGAAATAATCAGGAAGATAATTTTCAGTATGATATTATTATTTATTCTTTTTTATGTAAATATTCAGAAACAATAGAAGATTTTCAGTCTATTTTCCTGAGAGGCCATGTATTTTAGAGATACATAATAAAGACTGTATTGTGAGGTATGGAGCCAATTAAAAAAAGACAAACTTCTCTTCCCTGCTTTTATGCTCTTGCAATGTAACTTGCTTTATTAAATGTGATATAGGCAGACACTTGAAAAGTACTTGCACACTGGGGCTTGCTGCTCTTGGAACACTTTATTTGCTGTAAAAATAAATCCAAGCTAGCCTTCTGGAAGAGGGTGCCATGTGGAGAAGAAGTGATATACCCAGCTGACAGCCAGTGGTCAAATATAATACGTGAGATGTAAGTGAGACCCATCTAGGTCATCCACCCTCCAGCTGACCTACTGGTCAACCTGACAGCTGACTACACATGATTAAAAGAGCCCAGCATAGGTCAGGCCATGCTGGCCAAGGCCAGAAAAATTAGATGTACTAAGAGGAACAGATGTACTCACTCATAACTAAAATGATTTTTCTGTATATAAATTATAACATTTTAATTGAATATATGCATATAAATGAATTATAATTCTGCCCATGCCTTTGTTACTAGAGGAAATTCTCTGTGAACTGATATCTAAGATATCAATGTGAACCAACTCTCTTATGACCTATATTTATATACATTTTTAAGTTTAGCTATTTTAGTAAAATATCAGATACTGTGTGAGGATGCAAGCGTTAATTTCAAAACAATTTTAAATCTTTGCTACATGAGGTAAAATTCTATCAATACTTACTAACTCTGTGCCACAAATACTGATTGCAATGTCTACTAAGTGAAACCTCAAGTTTGGAAAACATACTTAGACATGATTGTCAAAACAGTTTGTTCCCACATTGTAAATCTTTTTTTTTTTTTTTTTTTTTTTTAACAGTACGCGGGCCTCTCACTGTTGTGGACTCTCCGGTTGTGGAGCACAGGCTCCGGACGCACAGGCTCAGTGGCCACGGCTCTCGGGCCCAGCCACTCCACAGCATGTGGGATCTTCCTGGACCGGGGCACGAACCCGCATCCCCTGCATCGGCAGGCGGACTCTCAACCACTGCACCACAAGAGAAGCCCCACACATTGTAAATCTTAATTAGCTTGTGTCATTTATTGGAAGGGTTACACTCAATGAAGAATTCTGGCAGTCTGGTGAATTTAACAAATGGAAATGATCATATTAGTGTTTGCATCAAATAACTGATATTGAATTCCCTGACTATCTTATACATGTGATCCTTTGGTTATTCTTCTTCCTCACTTTTCAAAATTTTCCAAACTATGAAAGAAATGCACTCAATTTTAAATCATTCAGTCTAGGGACTTCCCTGGTGGCACAGTGGTTAAGAATCCGCCTGCCAATGCAGGGGACACGGGTT
This sequence comes from Mesoplodon bidens, assembly GCF_964165515.1. Lineage (NCBI taxonomy): Eukaryota > Metazoa > Chordata > Mammalia > Artiodactyla > Ziphiidae > Mesoplodon > Mesoplodon bidens. The sequence continues at coordinate 13,678,370 of NC_138177.1, read as the reverse complement.
CAATCCCTGGTCCAAGAAGATCCCACATGCCGTGGAGCAACTAAGCCCATGGGCCACAACTACTGAGCCTGCGCTTTAGAGCCCGTGAGTCACAACTACTGAATCCGCGAGCCACAACTACTGAAGTCCATGTGCCTAGAGCCCATGCTCCGCAACAAGAGAAGTCACCACAACGAGAAGCCCACACACCACAACGAAGAGTAGCCCCTGCTCACTGCAACTAGAGAAAGCCTGCATGCAGTGACGAAGACCCAACGCGGCCAAAAAAAAAAAAAAATCAATTAATTAATTAATTTTTTAAAAAAGTAAGATGAGAAAATCATTGGGAATAAATCTCTGAAAAAAAATCATTCAGACTATATTTATACCACGCTATTGACAATTTAATCAAGTTTTTAAGTTTTTAAAGTCCGTTACATTCTACACTATATAAGTATAAAATGAAATTTGATTGCTTTCTCAGGTTATCTGTCATGAATACCTAATGGAAACTTTCCAGGTAAGCTTCACCACCAGACTCTCTATACATCAAACCAAATGTACTCACCAATGTTTTATGATACTTCAGTAATCACAGTTATCATTCTGGGTCCCACAGTATGAGTTTGTCTTATTGAAGAAAATGAAGCATTATCAAATATGGAACCTCTCATATTTCTTGATAACACTCAGAGGAACTACTCAGTTCTTATCCATCATTTCTACACCTTAAAATTCTGTACATTACCTACAAAGTGATATCTAGGGTTCTGGCAAGCAGAATCTTAATGCTCTAGATATTTAGTGTGAATGTCAAAGTCTGTGATTTCCCCCATAATAAATTTCAATTGACTGGTGTCACTTACTGGAAAGGTTACATGTGATTGAATTTATGACCATTTGCTACTGAACTCAGCTTATAAATTGCTAATGATTCTGGCAGGTGATTCAGTTTCCTATGCAGTGAAATATTTGAGGTTAATTAAATAGCCTCCATTACCTCTTTTCACCGAAATGCCAATGAGCTGCTGAGAAGTTAAATAAATATACTACTTGGTACCCAGTGGTGCCAAAAATCTACACTATGTATGTGCTTTACTGAGACTATTATAATGATCTTCTAAAACAGATATGAAGGGTTGGATCCTTAAACATTGCTAAATGGAGAAATTATTTGAAATGTAAATGTTTTTTCCAGCACCATTAGACAGAATCCCATCATATCAAAGTAAGAGTAAATAAATTTAATAATATAGTTATTAGAAAAATAAGTTTTAAATATACAATGATGAACAAACATAAAATCATAAATAAAATTATTTGCAGACACAAAACATAATTTTTCAGTTCCCTTAGATGTTTTAAAGTAACTTAAGATTATTAAACAAATAATTCATTGCTTAAAATAGTTCACATTTAACTTCAAAATAATGCTAAATTACAGTAATTCAGGTAGCAAATTTTAAAAATAAAACACAATGGATTTCCTTTAAGAAAGCAATATCTTTCAGCTCTTATTATCTCAGGAAATATTCCTATTTTGACAGAGGTATAGTGTTATATAGATAAATACTCCTAAAGTGGTATCATTCAAAATCATTGGGATTGATGTGCATGAAATTTTTTCCCATCCTATAAGTATATCTATTCTTCCTTTCTTAGTTTTTATTAGAACCCTACTTTGTTTGTTTGTTTTTTTAAGGTGACAAAATTCCTAGCTAGAGGATTACATTTTCCAGTATTCCTTATAGTCAGGAGTCAACATTGAAATGCAAGAAGTTATCGCATAGAGTTTCAAGTAAAGCTCCTTATGACTTTATCTGGGAGGTAAGTCTATTCGCTTTCCTTTCTGTTCTTTTCCTTTTAGGAATTCTCAAGTTCTGGCATCCAACCTGGATCATAGGTGACCTTGAAGATAGTGGAGCAGAGGGTGCCTAGTGACCTTGAAGATGCCTCCAGACTTATTTTATACAAGAAAGAAGAAAGAAAGTGCTAGATTATTTAGGTCCCTTATTTGGACACTTACTAACTGAACTTTATCCTAACTTATATAGCTATCAAGCAAGTAATGCATTAGGTGGTACAGCAAAATGTTTTAATAAGAATATTAGCCATTTGTTAATTGAGCAATAATTTGAAAGATACATGATCAATAATTTTTCTGTAATTTTTTGAGCTTTTCTAATTAACAGTTTACACATATTTACTTATCAGGATAAAAATAGAATTAGTTTTTTTTTATTAAATGTTTATTGGTATACATATAATTTTAACCTTATCAGCTCTTACTTACTCTGATCAAAGAATGGAGGTAAAGTGATCCTCAGCCCCTGTATTCATTTGACATTGCATATCTCAAACAAGATAACCCAGTTGTAATATTTTAGGTTTTGTAAGGATGGGTCTAAAGGTCTAACATCATAATCTCCAGGCCTGACTTTTTCATAGAGCTCCAAAATAATTTGAGTCCCTCTATGGGGCTGGTGCTGTATGTGAACAAAACAGATTTCATACCTGCATTCACAAGAGTTATGAGCTTAATATACATGACAGACAAACAAGAAAATTAGAAATCAGTATATATTTGTATATTCTGTAAAATGCTGGGACTAGCAGTTCAGGATTGTGAAATAGAGAGTGACAGAATGGAAAATAATTATATTTGTTATTCAGGGAAAAGGTAATCACGAAGATTCTAGAAGGGAGAGGGGGAGGCATCTAGGAAAAGAAGAGGGAAACATGTGAAAAGTCCCTAAAGACCTAGTAAAGAAGTCTTTACCAAAAGGATGATACATAAAGGATAGTCAGTTAGAAATCCTTGAAGTTCTTAAAGCAGGTATATGAGGAAGCATGACTTATTCTTTTGAAAAGATTACTCATGCTGCTCTGTTGAGAAAAGATACTAGATTAAGTTGGAATTAGCTAGGTAAGTTTATGAAATTAGCCAATAGAAAAGTAATAAACAAGGATATTTATATGAAAGCCACTGTAATCAACCAATTGAAAAAAAACTTAAAATGTTTAAACGAGGAATCTTTATTGTCTTACCACAGAGAATTGCTATTCATGATGGCAAAATGCCCTTAAGAATGAAAATATATATCATGGGATGACACATATGACAGTGTTTATGCAGTGTTGGTAAGCACATAACTTTATTTTGAGTATTCCTGTGTTGTGTTTTACTCTATAAAATCAAGTGGTAGTATTGAACTATTATTAAGGTATGGGAAAGACATGATCTGCTATCTAAACATTATTTTAAAAAATTTCTTAATTATCAATTTGATTTTATTGCATGGATATATATACATGTTTAGCATAGAAAAGAGACTCAAATTTGGTCATAAAAGTCCAAGAATGAACTGTAATTATTTGATAGAAGTTCACTTGTTGCAACTGTCATGGAAAATGTGTGCCAAGAGATTTCTATAGTTCAATAGACATGATGAAATGATAGGGCTAGCAAAGGAAAAAAGGAAAATCAAATGATTTAAGAGTTAAGATTACAGTGTCTTAATATCTCCAGGATAATAGCCAGTCAAAGAATAGTAAAATGAATGTATAGCTAACAACCTAAATGATAGGGAAAATGGAATGATAAAAATTCTTGACTAATTAAAAAGAAACCAAGTAATGAGAGAGAAGGGAAATAAAAATAGTTGGAAGAAAAAAGTCCACAAAGCAAAATGTAGATGTAAACCCAAATAGATCAGTGATTACATTACATGTTGATAGAAATATAATCTAGTTAATATTGGATATATTAAATGTAAAAATATGCTGCTTACAAGAAAAATCACTTTAAATATAGGGATACATAAAGATTGAAATTAAAAGAATAGAAAAATATGTCATACAAAACCCACAAAAGCAAAAAAGCTAATGTACATCAGGTGAAGTAGACTTTTTGTTAAAGCATTCTTTCTAGTAATAGGTAAAGGGGAATGTTCCTACCAGAAGATATAATAATTCTAAATTCATATTTAGCTACTATTATAGTTTCAATATATGTAAAGCAAAAACAGAAGGTAAAGGAAAAATAGACAAACCAATAATCAATATGACATGTTTAAGCCACCTCTCTCAGTAACTGATAGAACCACCAGAGAAAAATAAAAATGTAGAAAGTCTGAACTATATGATTAACACACCCGACTGAATTGACATAAATAGAGCACTGTACCCAACAATGACAGAATAAGCATTCTTTTCAAGTGTCCATGGAGTGCTTACTAAAATTGAACATTTGCTGGACCCTAAAACAAAGCTTAAGAAAGTTCAAATGATTGAAAGCATTCAGTGTATTCTCTGATTACAGAAGAATTAAATTAGACATTGATTCTGCAAAGATAACCAGAAAATACACGGAAAGAACCACAATCAGATGAGGTACTTGCTAATGGCAAAGGGGACACGGTATGGGCAGTGGAAGAAGCTTGTTGTAAATATCGCCTATGACCACAGGACCAGCTACAGAAACAAGGACTATAAATTGGCAGGAGTCTTTCTTCCTTATTTTATTATAAATGTGTTTGTGTCTGTGTGCATGTGTGCATTAAGCAAACATCTTTTTATTTCCACTCTTATCCCCTTATTATATAACGTAAGGTGTATTGACTTTGTATCATTGTATTTAAGTATTGTTAACTTTACATCATAGAATTTAAATTACAGAATATCAAGAACAGTGAACATTACCCAAGGCCCTTGCATTCACTTCTGGGGAAAAGGTTAGTATGTTTTGTTTAAATGCAGAATAGTTGTATCATGTTAGGCAGAAGTATGACATTTTATTGTCTTTATTTGAAGATTAAGTATAGTTTAAGGAGATGTGTAATGGTTAGGACATGCAACACCACTACTAAGTTATAGTTAGGACAGCAGTCCTGCTTAGCTCAACCAACTTGAATGGGAAGGCTTTAGGAGCACATAATTGTTAAATGCTTGGATGTTGGTTTGAGATAAATTTCTTTACCATGTTAAGGAAGTAGTCTGCTATTCCTAGTAGAAGGAGTTATCCAGTATGAATGTCGTATTTTAACCATTATCAGAATTTTTACTTTGGTCTATTAATATATTAGCAGGTTTCCAATTATTGAATAATAGCAGCATTTCCAGAACAAAACACATTATCTTGGATTATCTTTTTAAAGGTACTGCTGAACTGTCCTTATTTATATTTGATTTAGGATTCATGTGAGATTGACTAGTTGATTACAACCTTTGACATATTAAAAATATCAGTGTTTGTGATTTGCTCTGTACCAAGGAAAGCAAATAGATTGCATAGTCCTTTTCTGAATTGCCTGATCTCCTAAATAAACTAGATGAACTGATTCATCGTTTTGTTCGTGTGAATGCATGACTCTGGAGTTGTTTGCAACCTTTGACATTGTTGTAATTTACCTTGACATTTCATTAATGTGATGCAGATTAATGCACGGATAATCACAATGTAAACAGACACATCCAATTTATAAAACTGGCAGTATCTTTTAGAGTTGAACACTTGTGTACCTTTTGAACCTACAGTTCCATGCATAGGTGTATAACCAATAGAAATCCTAAATTACACACCTCAGAAATGATATACAGCGATATTCATAGCACCACTATTTATCAGAGACAAAGGATAGAAATACTCCACGTGTCCATCAGGTGTAGAATGCATAAATAATTTGTGGTATAATTATACATTATAGTATTCAGTAATATTCAAATTAAGATATTAAAGCTACACAGAACATGGATAAATCTCACAAGCATAATGCTAAGAGAAAGTAGCAACATGCAGAATAGGTCATTCTGCATGGTTCCATTTATATAAATTTCAAAATCAGATAAAACTAATTAATGATATATATGTAAAATTAAAGTTTATCTTTGGAAAGGGCCTGGAAGTATATATGATGAAGCCTCCTATCTGCTGATAATATGCTATTTTTCAAAATTTCTTGCTTTGTAAATTTTACTTCATGAAAATTCACGGTGTTGAACACTTCATATTTGGTCACTTTTTTATCTTTATGCTATTGATATTTGTCAATAAAGCTTTACTTGAATACTAGTATTTTATTCTAAAAAAGAGAGAATAGAGAAATCTTTAGTGAATGCGACTATAATATATAATATATTATTTGCCCTTTTTCTGTGAGATGTAATTCATTTAAGCAAAATTACAGATAAGATAAAATAAAAGAAAGAACCTAATGAAATATTTTAATTTCTTCTGAACAGAAAAAAGGCATATTCCATGTGCCTAAGAGGATAGAACTAATTAAGATAAAATTCAGGCACACAAAAAGAGAAATATTTATAATTGTATTTTATATTAGTCAAACATTAATGTTCTCTTTCATTCTATTAAGCAACAAGACATTAATGTGGAAATTTATTTCAAGGCTAGAACTCATTTTATCTTGTGCTTAATCTTCTATAAAACATATGATAATATATGTTTGAAACAATAAGATTTTTTGGCCAAGGAGAAATTTACCTAGGCATAAATGATTGTGTTACATATACTTTTTTACTATTTTACTTATAATTTTTAAGGCATTTACAAACAGAATTACAGCCACAGACTAAAGATTACATATACAAAGATATATTTAGTTTTATATTTCCAAAACTAAGATTTTCCTCTGCTTCCCCAGTTTGTTTTAGATTTTGGTTTGCTTATATTGAACAAACTTCATAAAACAGATAAATAAGTAAATATATAAACCTGTAATTATAAATTGTGATAAGTAAAATGTATGCAACAAACATAATTTCTGTGATACAGAAGCCAGAACATAACAGGGAATGGGCACGCTTTTGAGAGGAGCTGATGGGTGGGTGACCTCTTTGAGCAGGCGATGTGTAAGCTACTACCCGAAGGATGGAAAGGAGTGGCTGGGAGAGAAGCCAGAGGGATGACTGGGGTCACGTCCTTGAGAGGAAGGGCTGGGCTTGTTAACATTGCAAAAGGCAATGCCCATGTGAATGGAGCTCAGTCACTGGGAAAGTTAGTGGAAGAAGTAAAAAGAAGGTGGACTGCGCTGATCTCCCTGTGCTGTGCGGCTGCTTCCCACTAGCTATCTATTTTGCATTTGGTGGTGTGTATGGGTCCATGCCACTCTCTCACGTTGTCCCATCTTACCCTTAAAAGGAAGGTATTTTAATCCTATTGATTAATGTTACTGTTAAAACTTTGTTTCCAATGCAATTTTGATAGTTGATCATTTAATAAAAATTAACAAAAGCTTTAAAAAAAAGGTGGAAAAATAGAGCCATATCTTGCAGAACATTGTAGGCTTTTAAGGAAGTTTGGAATTCATTCAAAGTGTATTAGGATGATAACAAAGATGTTTAAGCAAGTAACAGGTTGCAGTTTAGTTTGTTGTATTGTAGATTCTTTAAAAGATTGTTCTAAATTTTATTTATTCATGAAATACATATAGGTGGTCAAGGGTAAAATCTTGGAGGCCAGTAAGGGCGATAGTGCACTAGTCCAAGTAAGAGCTGATAGTGATTTGGATTAATGAGTGTGGAGATGCAGAAATGTGAACATATTAGAGAAACATTTAGAGGTAGAATCAAAGTGATTCATGATATACTAAATATGGAAAGAAGTGAGGAAGACAAGGGAATAAAATTTAGTGTCATTTATTGGAAGAATCACATTTTTAGAGTAATGAATGGGATTGAAGTTGTATTTTGGACTCCTTACATTTGATATAAGTATGAGACATTCAATTGGAGATTTAAAAAAAATGGTAGTTGGGTATAGTACAGGTAAAGGGCAAGGGAAGAAGTGAGATTGTGAGATAAAAAATTGAGAGTCATAAGCATATTGATGTTTCAACCATGGGAATGAATGGAAAAAAACTTAATAAGAGGCGACCACTCATCTGAGACCTCTTCATTCACCCCCCATAAGCATTAGAAATAAATTAATGGAGAGTAATTTAAATGTATTTTTAAATCAAAATGCTCTAAACATCAACTTCAACAGAAAAGTATTCCTTTGTTTTTTTAACTAGAAATTTTGCATGTGTCTGCTTAATGCATCTGGCTTCTTTGCATAGAGGAATCTGAAGGTATATGCAAATGGCTACCAGAAAATCAATTTTATTAGAAAACTCCATTTCAAATGAGCAGGGTCAGATAGTTCAGGTGGCCTAGATTTAATATATTGTATTCTACCTTCTTGAGTTTACTGACCTAATCACAGTCCTGTGTTGATGTTCACACTCAATCTGAAAGCAAAAGCATAGAATTTCACATTTTTATTAAAGATTATGATGTAATTCTGTCTTACAATGTATTGCTGAACATTATATTCTTAGACCCAAACTACTTTACATAATCTCTTTTCCCCATAAAAGGAACCCCTGCAAATTTTGTACTTCAAACTTATGCTAACTGAGAATTATAAATGGGAAACTTTCAAAATAACACATTTTGATTGAACTGACATAAAAACAATAATCTGAAGTCTGTGTCTCTGTCTCATTACCTTTTTTTGCTCTTTACCAGGACTATTTGACCATCGATTTATTTACTGTCTACAGTTTATACCTTTCCCACTGTATTGAACTCCTAAAATAATTCTTTTGGTTGTTTTTCTTTTCTTAAACTCTGTGGGAAGTTGAAAACATTTAAATGACTTAGAAATATTAAAATACTCCATCCCCTGTATTTTATTGCTTTAAGAAAGTGACATCTTTTGAACATAAAAACAGTAGCATTATCTGCAACACATAATGAAATGTCAAGGAAAATACAACAATGTCAAAGGTTACGAACAACTCCATACTCTTGCATTCATATGAGCAAAATGATAGATCAGTTCATCCAGTTTATTTAGGAGATCAGGCAATTCAGAAAAAGATTACGCAATCTCTTTGCTTTCCTTTGTATACAGGAAATCACAAGCACTGATATTTTTAATATGTCAAAGGTTGTCATGAACTAGTCAATCTCAATTTGGCCTAAATCCTAAATCAAATAAAAATAAGAACAGTTCTGCAGTACATTTAAAAACATAATCCAAGGTAATGTGTGTTTGTTCTGGAAATGCTGCAATTATTTAATATTTGGAAATGTGCTAATACATTGATAGACCAAAGCAAAAAATCGATAATTGTTACAATACAGCATTCATCCTGGATAACTCTTTCTATTGTAAATAAAAGACTACTTCCTTAACACAATAAAGAGATTTATCTCAAACCAACATTTAACAATTATGTGCTCCTGAAATCTTCCCATTCAAGTTGGGCGAGCTAAGCAGGACTGCTATCCTCAGTAGCACATAGTGGTGGTGTTGCATGTTCTAACCATTACAATAGGAGAAGAAATAGAAATAAAAAGAGGAAAATAGCAAATAAAATTATCAATTATTATGATTGTCCTCAAGAAGCTAGAAAACCCAAGTAAATCAACAGACTAATACTATATTAAGAGTAACAGAAGGGTTACATCTTCATTGTTTGTGTTTCCCACAATGGAATCGGTTCATAGATAGTTTTCACATTATATAAAGGATAATGCATTTCTACTACAAAATAGACAAAACATTGAAATACGTGTTACAAAGAAAATATTATCAGATATCTCAGTGAATTTGTGCTGTACTTGTAACATACTTGTAAGCCTATGTAAGAATGTGAATGATTTAGCAGAAGTGGGTTACTGTCACATATTTTCCCCTTTAAGCACTTTCTGTTTTTTCCAATTCTCTTTCAGCCCCCAATCCTCCATTGCTTCAGTTTTTTCCCTCCCCCGACTCATTTCTGCAAGGTTACCATTGTTAACCACCTTATGTGTATTTCTTTTTTCTACATTCCCTTTCTCCAGTTATACATACATATATACATATGTATATTATATTATATAGTATATATAGTTTAGTGGACACACACACATATGCCTGTGCACAGTTTTCTTTGCCACTGTTTGCTTAATTAAAAATTAAAGATCACATTAAATAGGGCTGTACAGCTTTCTCTTCTCACCCAGCTGTACATCATCAGTCTCTTCAACACAATTATTACAGCTCTACCTCATTCACTAGAGTAGTTTTATAATATTTCTTACATAATTTTCTGTAGTTTATTTAAAAATTTTAAATACGGACATTAACTATGATCTCAGAATTTCAGTTACCATATCTATGTTGAATAAACATTCCTATACATATTTATTTACATGTAACCTTTTTGTCTCTAGCTCTGCTATTTAAAATCCTGGCAAGCCATGGGGAACTTATTTTCAGCATATGACTCTATATCTTTGTTCACAGAGTCAAAAGTGCTGAATAGAAATTGCCTCAGTCTCCAAACACCAAGTATACAGTTGTGTCTGCTTCTGTATTATCTTTACTCTTTCTATCCTGGTAACATGAAATGGATGTTTACTCTTCTGTTTCGGACAAATTCCTTCACCATTGAGATGAATCTCATTCCCTTTTACATTCATCAAAATCTTCATTACCTGTATTCTCCTTCCCATCCCAAATATTCAACTTATTTTTATTTTTACTTGACACATCCTGTCAGCATTTAAGCATGTGTAAGTCTTCTTCTATTGTAAAAAACAAAACAGGTAAGCATAACCACATCTTTCTTTGACCCTGCATTCTTCTCTGGTTACCACCTGTTTCTCTCCTCTTTTACTGACGGATTTCTTACAGTCTCCATTTCCTTGGCCTCCTGATCAACTCTAAGCTCCTGAAATCTAGCTTCTGCCCTCACAGTGCCAAGATCCACAATATCTATTAGATTAAAAAAAAAGAGTTAGCCTTGATCTTTTCTCAGATTTTCACTTAAACAGTAAACTAAGAATAGCTTCTGTGATGGTTAATTCTGTGTCAACTTGACTGGGTCACAAGATGCCCAGGTATTTGGTCACAAATTATTCTGGGTGTTTCTGTGAGGATGTTTCTGGATGAGGTTACCATTTGAATCTGTAGACTGAGTAGAGCAGATTGTTTTCCCTATCGTGGGTGGCCCTCGTCGAGTCTGTTGTAAGGCCTGGATAGAACAAAAAGGCTGATATCCTCCTGCCTGACTGCTTTGAGCTGGGACATGGGTCTTTGCTTGCCTTCAGACTCAAACTAAATTATTGGTTCTTCTTGGGTCGCCAGGCTGCTGACTTTCAGATTTGAACTTAGATCATCAGCTCTCCTGGTTCTCAGGCCTCCAGACTCAGACTGAAACTACACATTAGTTCTCCTGGGTCCCCAGCTTGCCAGCTGCAGATCTTGGACTTGTCAACCTCCATAGTTGCGTGAGTCAATTTATTTTAATAGATCTGTCTATCTATCATCTATCTGTCTCTACCTATCATCTATTTATCCAATCTCCCAAATTGTTATTAATAGCTATATCTGGGACATGAAATTGTATGCAGTTTTAATTTTCATTCTAAAATGAGTATGATTCATGTTTTTTAGAGTTAAAAAGCGATGGTGGTAGTTCTTTTTTGTTTTGTATCTCAAGGAGTAGCATCTATTATTGACTGCACTTTTGTGTCCTTTCAAAATTCAGATGTTGAAACCCTAACCTCCAAGGTGATGTGTTTGGAGGTGGAGGCTTTGGGAGGTGATTAAGTATCAATGAGGTCTTGAGGATGGAGCCTCTGTAATGGGATCATTGTTTTTTAGAAGAAGAGGAAGAGACTGGAGCTTTCTCTCCACCTTTGCCATGTGAGATACCCAGTGAAAAGGCTGCTTTCTACAACCAGGAAGAGAGGCCCCACCAGAAGCCCACCGTGCTGGCAACCTGATCTTGGAGAACTTTGAGAATAAATTTATATTGTGTAAGCTAGCCAGTTTACGGTATTTTGTTATGGCAGCCTGAGCTGACTAAGAAAGCATCATGTTTAAAAAGGAACATTTCAGGTAATATTTAGTTTGTTTTTAAGATGAAAGACAGAATGCATAGTGGAAAATATATGAGATTTGGAATGAGACAAACGGGATTTTAGTACCAGTTCTGCCAGTGGAATTTGGATCAGTCCCTCAGCCTCTGGGGGCCAAAGGACCTTATCCCAATAACACCTATCTCAAAGTTCTGTGAGAAATTCTGAAATAATGAATTTAAGTGGTCATAGTAGATGATCAATCGATTGAAATTATTTAGGTTGCTCAAAATATATGAAACAGAATTCACTATGTGTTTTTCCCATTAGAACAAAAGCTCCATGATGGTAGATACTGTGTTTGTTTTATTCATGTCTGATTCCCAGAGAAATAATTGGCACATGGAAAGCATTCAATAAATGTTTTTGAACAGATGTGTGGATGGATTAAAATTAGATAGGAAAAAAATCCATCTTTATATTTATATCTTAGTCAAAACAATGTTGAGTAATGGCCATGAAAAGATTATTATCCTGGGGTATCAGTATTTTAATTGAAATGCATCTGTTAAAACAATATTAAAAGATTTTAAGGAACTCAGAAAATTGGCTATTATTTAACCTATTAAGAAGCAGTCAGACTTCTTCTTCCATTAACAAATCAAAGCTTTAAAAAGGCTTTAAAAAGAAAAAAGGTGAAAGAAATAGGAACTAAGGTTAAGGTAATAAATTAATGCCAAAGAACCTTGTGAATACTGATTAAGTTCCTGACATTCCAACTACCCTATTATTTATTATAATTCTAAACTAAGATTTACTTAGCCCTTTCTAAAAGATGAATGACTTCAAAATTATGTCCCAAGACTTATTTCTCTTATTACCTAGCAATTTTGTCCCTCTGGCTCACTTTGGAAAAAAGAATACCATATATATATATATATATATATATATATATATATATATATATATATATTTACATACTTACAGTTTACATATCTATCAATTTAATGGCTGAGTTTAGTTATCAAGTTTCGATCATCTTAAAAATACTTTTTTTAAAGCTGTAACTTCATAGTTAAAGCATAGCTTAATTTCTTTTCTCAACAAATAAGTTGCCCTCGGAAGTTCAAGGAGCAGAAAAAGAACATTTAACACTCGAAATCTTGTCCTTCTTTAAATCACAGATTTAGAGGCACTCAGGGATGGAAAGAACTTGAAAGATCTTTTTTGCCCAATCACTGAAAATACATTTACTCAACATAAAGAATCACCTGTTCCAAATTGTAAATCAGATACTATTTAAATATCTTTGGTGATGAAAGTTCCATGAGGGAATTCTTTTCTCAATGCTGTGTCCTCAAAACCTAGAAAAGGGTTTGCACAAAGTGAGGATTCAGTAAACATCTCTTGAATGAATGGAAGGATGAATGAATGAATGAATAATTACCTTCTGAGGCAAACCCAATTTTTGTTTTTTTTAAAGCTTCAGTGGTGATTTTGTAAAAACAAAGAAAAGAAAGAAAAGAAGGTACAATGCCTACACGAGGGGAAAAATACGTATGAAGAAGCAAGTATTACTACAAGAACAGTAAGTCATGGATATCTTTTCTCATCAATAAATATAGATCAATTACATCATGTTTAATAGATACAAGGAATTCTTTGAATGTACATATCATAATTTATCTTACCAATTCTCTTTTGATGAATATTTACATTGTATCACATTTTTGTTGTTGTTAATAATATTGTGATAAATATCCTGTCCTTACACTGTTTCTTGTCTATGTGATTTTAAAAAAGGACTTGATATAAACTGTTAAAGTGCCCTCTAAAAAGCTCAGATCAATTTATCAATGTAGTCCTGCTGAAAGTGCATTAGAATGCCAACTGGGAGCATTATCTGTGTGTTTTAATCTTTGTATAGCAGATAGGTGAAAAATGGCATTTCATTGTTTGTACTTACACATGTGGTGTAACACAACTGGTCAACAGCATGGGCTTTGGAGTTGGGCTGCCTCGGCTTGAATTCAGCATGCAATAGATATGGAGCCTTAGTTAACCCCTCTGAGTCTCAACTTTTTCACCCATAAAATAGGGATGAAAATAATATATGCTGTATAGGGATCTTGTGAGATTCAAGGTGTAAACTCTTTTGCTTATAGCTTGGAACAGTGCCTGACACCTAGTTAAGTGCTTTTTTCGGGTTGTTTGGTTGTGTTTATTCTATTATTACCATCATTGAATATAGTTTCTTCTCTTAGGAATAGTATCCTTAGCTAATATTGTGTATTTCAGTTTTTATTTTGTGTATATGTATATGTATACTGTCTCTGTCTATCCATCTATCTAGCTATCTATCAGCCATCTATCTATCTATCTACCTACCTGCCTACCTACTGATCTATCTACCTAAAATATTAGGAATATTACAGCATACTGGTATCTTCTCCTTTGGTCATTGAACTAATTTGCTAAAGCTGCCATAACAAAATACCACAGACTGGGTGACTTAAACAATAGAAATTTATTTTCTCACTGTTCTGGAGACTGCAAGTCCAAGATGAAGGTATTGGCAGGTTTGATTTCTCCTGAGGCCTTCTTCCTTGGTTCCCTCAGCTTCTCGCTGTATCTTCGCATGGCCTTTCCTCTGTGCACACGCATCCCTGATATCTCTGCCTCTTTTTTTAAGGATGACAGTCAGATTGGATTAGCACCCCACCCTTATATCCCATTTGACCTTAATTACCTCTTTAAAAGCCTAATCTTCAAATGGAGTCCCAGGGTTAGAGCTTCAACATATGAATTGGTGTTGGGGCAAGATTCAGTACATAACCATAATTTGTACTAACTATCGTATTCCCTGTAATAGTTTTGCGTTAAGGAAGTTTGTCTTAAACCTTTAAATGGAAGTTTAATACACATAAATAAGAGTTCACGAATCATAAGTGTGCAGTTCAATAAATTATCAGAAATTGAATGTACCTGAGTTAACAATACTCAGGTCGGGGAATAGGTTATGAGCCGCAACACAGAAGCTCCCACCCCCTTATCCGTCTTCCTGAACACAGTGCCTCCATTTGCCCTTGTTTTGAACTTTGCATATAAATGAATCATATAGTATGCACTTATTTGTGCCTGATATCTTTTGGTCAATAATCATATTTATGAAATCTCTCCATGCTATTGCATGAAGTTATCTTTCATTCATTTCCATTGCTGTGTACTCTTTGTTTGAAACTTATAAAACATTTATACATATCGCTGTTAATGAACTTTTATATTTCTAGTTTGGAGCTATTAAAAATAACACTGCTATAATAATTCTTATGCATGTGTTTTGGTACACTCTTGCACACCTCACTGTTGGGTATATACTTCAAATGAAATTGTTGGGTCAAAGGATATGTATTTGATCAAATATATAAGATCACATCAAAGAGTTTTCCAAAGTAGCTTCATGAACCTACACTCTCACTGGCAATGCCTGAGAGTTCTAATGCGTCTCCATCTGAAGCGTTATCGTTGGGCCTGTTTACTTGGGCCATTCTAGTGAGGGTGCAGTGGTGTCTAATTTTGGCTTTAAGTTAATTTTTTCTCTGATTAATAATGAGTTTGAGTGATTTTTTACAATATATTTGGCCATTTGAAAAATAAGTAAATTTTAAATGTTTATGTAGTTAAATGCATTTATGATTCCTAGTTTTAAAAACATCTATAAAATTCTCCCACTCTAAAGATTTCTTCTTTAAATTCACCTGTACTATCCTCTAGCATTTTTCTATCTTAATACTTTGTGTTTAAATATTTGATCTTCTTGAGATTAATTCTCTTCTAAGTTTGCAGGTAAGAATCAGATTTTTGTTAGTCCATATATTTTATCGGTTGGGCTCTTCTTGTTTGGGTTAATCTTCATCTTCTCACCTACTGACTGAGATTTTGACTTGTCATTGGTGCCAATTCTTCTTTCTGTGAGCAAATTATGAAGCATTTGCAGAAGGTTGCCATGTCCATGGGATACATGCAAAGAACTTTTCTTCTACTCCTGGAAGTATTTTTCTTGTTAAATAGGGACCATATCTTCTGCATTGTAAGGTCATGAGTCTTTTCAAGCTAATTCAACCTTTCAGTTTATTTGATCCGTGACTTTATTTTTTCAGAGAGAATCACAGGACGAGCAGGGTGTTCTGGAAATGAACTTCTCTAATGCCTGCCTATCATATATTAGACATACAGCTGTATCTGCAGCTCTTAAAAATTAGCTGTATTATTTTCTGGTAACACATTTTTTATCTTTCTCACTTCTAGGATTTACCTACTATTTTCTGTCTAACCTAAGTCTCCTGTGTTAAAAGTAAGAAAACCAGGGCACTAGATTTCAAATGTCTTTATGTACAATATTCTGTAATTAGTTTTATAAATTTATATAATATTCTAGTTTCCATAATCTTAGTTAGAGAATGAAATACTTATTTAATAGTCTTACCTAGGAAAAATAGATATCTTTAATTACTTAGTCCTCATAATGTATAATAAATATCCTTAGATTCTGAGGTAATGATGGCGAAAACATAGTAAGGATCAGTACATATTTTGGAATGAGTGAATGGACTCAGCTTGTACTGGGAAACATGCTCATGATCCTTATCAAGAAAGCCATTAATCTAGTTCATAAATATTCATAAGTTTGGTGTATTGCAGGGATTTGGACCATGAAGATAGAAAAAGAAGGAACAGTGCCAAAAAACACATAGCAAAAGCCAAGATTGCAATTAGGTTCTTTGGAATGGAATCAACAGTTTAAATATATACTCTTAGACTAGAACAGGTAGTTAACAATGTATGGACCAAAAAAAAAAATCAATATTATATAAAAATCTTATTTATAGATACTTCAACAGATTCCTTTTGACACTCATTCCTGTGATCTATCTTTTGAAAGACAAAGTATTCGTCTCAGCTCTGATAAGATTTCCTTTTATATCTTCTTCCTAATTCCTTTTCCCTCTCAGGCTGAGTCAGAGGTCCTTTCTCTCCTCCCCCAAACCATCTTGTGCCTGTCTCTACAGTTAAAATTACCATAACATTTTCAATACTGAGTATATGCTTTTGTGTCTGCTTTCCACAGAAATCTATGAGGGCAGGGACCACAATATTTTTCTTTGTGTTCTCAACTCTCTGCGTAATACTTGACACATTGTAAACCCACTATACATTATTGTTTAACAGAACCAACTTTGGAATTGAAAGGCAGAGCAAAGTGATTCCAGTGTAAGTAGACTTGAGTAAAAGACTTTCCCCTTTATTCACATATGGCTCACTTATGTTCTGGTGTCCTAAAGATAATTGATAATAGCTAATATTTATTTATCACTTATTATGTCCAGGCCATATATGAGATGGGGGATTAGTTTCCTTGGGCTCCCATAGCAAACTACCACACACTCAGTGGCTTAGAACAACAAAAATTTATCCTGTCACAGTTCTGGAAGCCAGAAGTCCAAAAACAAAGTGTCAGCAGATATTTTGGCCACATTCTATGCCTGTGCTAAGGCCTAGAAATGAAATTTTTTTAAAGTTCCCCAGATGATTCTCAATTACAGAAAGGATGGACAATCGCTATACCATGGAACCCTTTTCCATTAAAGAAAGAGCTTTGCTCTTGAATTTTAGAGCCCAGATTCGAAGACGTTTAACTTGAGAACCTTCACCTACATTACTTAAACCATGTCTCAGCTTCTTCAAGTTTAAGATCAAGACTTTCACCTTAATTGTTTATTGTGAGGAATAAATGTGAAAACATAAAACATAGATAGTGATAATACCTACCATTTGCCGAATTTTCACCATGTGTTCAGCATTGTATTCAAGTCTTTGCATGCATTATTGTGTATCCCTCTGGTATTACACAAGCTTTATAATTGGTTCTTCTTTTCTGTGCAGCCTGTATTCCAAACTGTTGTGCAGTATAACTTGAATAAAACAAGATGCTTTTCTCCCTAAAGTCTTTATGGAGGCATTGTCAGTAACTCAGACTGCTTTCTGAAAGGGGGAAAGAGCGGGTCAGCATATTAAGACTACAATAAAATTTAGATACCATAGTTATTCAAAGCAGCCAAAGCCAGGGGGAGAGGGGGAAGGTGCAGGCACCTCCCTGAAAAACTGGCTTCGTCACTAATGTGTAATGACTTAACTGCAGTCAAAATTTTTTCTCTGCCATGTGGGAGACGTTATTAAGGGGATAATGATGCTTGCCCAACATTCTTTAAAAAGTGTAAGCTATATAAAAGTGCTTTAAGAAATCAAAAGTACTATAAAATGCTATTAGGAACAACAAAAAGGCACCATTCAATGGTTAAAAAGAGAGCTAGGCTAGGGAAAGAGATCTTTTTGTCAGGGTCGGGGTTCGGGGTGGTATGTTAGCATCAGTGAACAAATTCAAAGCAGAGTTGCGCTGCCCTGTATGCTTTCATTTGAGTGCTAGTTGTTGCGCATGATATTGCTGTTTATCTTGTGTCTAAACTCTTCCCTGCTCAGTCTTCTAAATTTTCCATATCCAGGGTGGAAGGAAATTTAAAAATTTCCTTTAAAGTGCTTTTGTGCATTTGGGTGGGAGTGAGTGAAGAAATTACTCAAAATAACGTCTCCTACTAAATACTTTTAATGTGTTGTTAAAAATAGTGTTACTTATCTAACAATATTCTTACACATAGAGAAACTAATAGCATCACAAATAATGATGCTGCCAATAACTTTTTATACAGAGAGGTTTGTCATTTAAAGATCAGAATAACTTAAATCCAGTAATAATGTAATTTCAAACAAATGTATATCAAATGTCAATTAGAATGTATTCAAAAGATTTGGCATAGAATATATTTTAAGATTGTATTATCACTTAAATTTCATTCAAGCATTTTATTGGAATTATTAACTTCAAAAATAGGCAACTTTGTACAATTTATTGCCATATTGTTTGTTTTTGATCAGGTGGCTCAATAAGAGAGAAATACATGTGCCAAAGTCGGTTTCAACCTTTTCTACAAATTTTTTCTTCAGTCAAACCCTTTAGAAGTTCAAAAAAGTTAAAGCAAAGTTCCATTTTCACTACTTTTTTTTTTTATTGTTGATCCCTCAGTGCTTTCAGATAATAAACAAAATGGGAGCAGGAAATGTTGAAATATTGTCAACCAGGTTTTCTCATTGAATTTCCAATCTAAACAAAAATCTCGTAAGGAAACTACTTTCACAGTATCTCAAAGAAGTGTGGGGAATTTAAATAGAAGTTCAATATTCCGATTGTTATTTAAAACAATCCCCAAAGGACCTGAGCTTATCTATAATGTCATTTAGTCCTTTTTTATGTTGCAAAAGAGACTGAATATAAACCATTTCCATAACTGTATGTAGTTAGTAAAATACTGATTTTGAAAACCATATTGGTAGAACTACTAAAGGTATTAATAAAACTTAATTGAATTGGAATTTAGTGAAAAATGTCACAATTCTCGAAGTTCTTTATTGTTTACTAACACTAGATAGTTCCATGTTAAGTTTGAGATTCCTTGTTTTTTAAGAGCTCATGCTGCATTTTAGTTTCTTAATCTAATATCTTCATTTTTTACACAGGGACATGTATACTTTTTGCCCCCTATACATTGCGTACAAGAAAAAGAGGTTTTGAATTATCCTAGCATATCTTGTTCTTGGAAATTGACCTTGAAAATGGCTTATTAAACACTGAGAAATCCTGCAGTTATGTAGCCTCCTAAATTTATTCCACACAACATTTCACAATTTTTTAGCATAAAACTTTCCTTGCAAAAGAGTTTCTCTCCCCAAATATTAATATCATTCTTCATTAAAAAGGAATAGTTCAAGATGGAATGTTCCTTTTTCTCTCCTCTAAAACCCTGTTGAAATGTCATTGAAAAGTGCAAAAGGGTTTAAAGGCACAAGAGCAAAGAGAAGGAGGTGCGGTGTCATCAGTTTGTCAAAGCTGTAACCAGATTTGTGGAAAATGGAAAGTGGATGGAAGGGTGTTGACATATAATTCTATGTCAGTTCTAACTGAGGAGGAAATGGCCCAGAAGATGCTCCTATGAGAGACACAATGGACGAGGCTTTGTTTTATTTTCAGAGCCCTGCAGAGCCAGCACAGCCAGGATCCTTGGACAGGGATTGCACAAGTACAGGGCAGACCAGAAAAAAGCTGATTAATCAAAGAATCCACAGAAAGCCTCGCTGGCTAACAGCGCTTCCTGTCTCTGAGGGCTGAGTAGCTCACACGCCAGCCATTTTCCCAGAGAAACGCCGGAAGCCTGTATACATTTTATTACATTTGAGCTTTTGGTGTGATCATTGTTCCCGAGCTAACCCAGCACATTCTAGCATTTAACATGACTGTGTTGTCCTGTCTGCTCTCTAGCCATGCACTATAGAGCAGAGATCAGCAATTGAAGTGCTTGTCTGTGCTTGTCTGTGGTAGCCAATTCTCTCATAGGTGGAGGGTGAGGACTCCAGGAGAAGAAAGCTTACAAACGCGGCAACGGAAAAACACCAAACTAACTGCTAATGGGGGGAAGTTTAGTCTTCATTTTCAAGTAAGCATGGGCATCCAGAGTTACAACAGATATTTGAAAACACCAGAACAAAAATGGAAGGATCTAAATGAATAAAGAACATGACTAAGTTGAGAAGAAACAGTAATCCAGAATAGAAGAATTTCAAAAAATTTACTTAGCATTCTTTTAGAGATATAAAAATATAATGCAATGAAAACCTAGAAGTCTACCATTAAAAAAAAGAGAAAAGGAGAGAGTTATTTAAAATTAAAATGTGATTTCTTAAAAAAAAATTAAAGGTCCACTGAAAACATGAAGATAAAAAAATCAAGCTATTTTCCAAAACATTCAGCATAAAGGCAATGAGTCAGAAAATATGAAAGAGGAATAGAACTGTAAAAGAAAAGATGACAAATATGATCAATTTAAGAGTCCCAGTATTCAAGAAGTTGGAATTAAAGAGACAACAGAGAACGAGAAATAAAAAAAATAATAATTTGAAGAACATTTTCAAGCGTTAAAGGTACATCTTCAAATGATGGGGTCTTTAATTGCCAAATACAAAAAATGAAAAATGACTCACACAGACTTCATAAACCTTCAGAAATACAAAAATAAAGATAGTTTCCTGAAGGCCTCACTATATAATTTATAACCTAATCCTGGACAATTTATAGTTAAGGGGGTACTACTAAAATTACACTAGGACAATAAGGTTGACCCAGGACAATCCTGGATACAATGTGACTTCTGGTAACTGTAACTGTAAAGGAATGAAATTGAAATTGGCATCCAAATTCCCATCAGCAACACTAGATATTAGAAGACAAGACAAACATATTTTACGTGTACTTAGAGAAAATGATTATAGGCATAGAATTTTATAGGAAGTCAGTATAATGTCAAATATAAGGGCAACATAAATCTTCATATCTATATAGTCTCAAAATGTACTTTTATAAACTCTCCGTGAAAAAAAGTTTGTATAATTATTAGATGAAAACAGTAATCAGAAAAGACGAATGGTTAAGATAATAGAACCAATAGAAATAAGGAAAAGAAATCCTAGGTTAACAGCTAACTATGCAGTCAGCCCCTAGAGCAAGTGTTTCTTGTTTTAGCAGAAAAGGCCTCAAGCAAAGATATCCTTTGGAAGAATGTTGACTCCATGTAATAAATAGTTTAATTAAAAGAAATACCTATATTAAGGATATAATAAAAGTGGGTTCTTAGGGAAAAGGCAAGGTATGATAACCTCCAAGAAAAATGTAAAAATGCTCTCCAAGAAAATTTTGGTCAAAATATGAAGCCCTTAAAAATGTGGCATAACTTTGATCTATCTAGTTGCTCTTAGAATGTTCTCCTTTAAATAACACAAGCTTAGTGTCATAGGGTGATAGGGTGATATTTCTTTCTTTGTATGTCCATCCTATCAAATTGCTTGGTTGTAAATTGAATTTTATTCATACAATCATATTAAATGCCATTTATTGATTTTTTCCCAAATTTTAAAATCAACCTATAGTCATAAAAGTTAATTACAGTTTAGAATAAAATGTAAATATTGTAAACATTGTCAGTATAAAAATAATTTCAGTATTGGCAGAGATTTGGATATAAATAGGGGAATAGGAAGAAAGGTGTCTAGTTTAAGTTGGCAATTTTTGTTGTACACATTGGGGAATTTGAGAATACTGTCTAAAATTGACTGGTCAAGAATCAAGAGCTTAAGTCCATAATTTAAAATGTTCAGATATTTGATATGAGGTGAAACAATTACATAACTTTTATTAATTTAGAGGAAGGAATAATGCAATTTAAGGGAAATGTAAATAAGCTAATTCTTTTAAAGTAGAGATTCAATAATTAGTGTCTAAACTTAACCAAGAAAAAGAGTTATAAACATTTTATTAGAATTTATAAATAATAACTGTAGGTAAATGCTTGGCTTTTCGGGGGGGAAATTTAGAGTTAGGTGATGTGGCTGACAACTTTCATGTTAAGTTCTTCTAAATTGTTTGCCTTTTTTTTTCTTTTAACCGTATGTAACCTCATGTTTTGTAACTATAATTTTTTAACCCAGAAATATGATTGTCCAAACTATACATAGTTGCATATTAGTATTAATAGAATCACACTACATATACTGTTTTGCAGTTTGTTTTTTAATTGAATAACATATTTTGGTTAGTTTTCCATGTCCACAAAAATAGTTCTAACATCCATTTTAAAAGCAGAATGATTTGACTGTATCGTATTTCATCAAACATTTTCCTTTCTCCTGAGAACATAGGTAGTTCCCATGGATTTGGTATTATAAATTATGTGTAGTATATCTCTGCATTTATTATTACATGCTTTGCAAATGTCAATATAGAGTACATTTAAGGAAAAAAAGAATTATCAGGTAAACTGGTATGAACATATATATTGCTACACAAACTTCCAAAATATAAAATCACCCCAAAAGGCACATGGTAGTTCCTGTGCCATATCCATACCAACACTAAAGCTTTAAGATACATCAGACTAAATTGGATAACTTATTAAAATACAGTCAGCTGGTCCCTTGGTAGGTGTAAGTAAACACTCAGGATTTGCATTTTTAGCAAGTTCCCAGCTGATGCTGCTGTTGCAGGTCAAGGCACCCCACTTTGTGAACCACTGTATTATGGGTTAGAAAAATGCATTCTTTTTTTTTTCTTTCTCTCAAATATCACATTTATTTAGCACTGTGCAACTTACCGTGAGCTTTACATACTGTAACAAGTAATGGATTATGTTTAGCTGTTAGTACAGAGACTTGACTACAGTTGCTTATATAAACTACAGCATTGTTGTTTTTTTTTTTCTTTACATAAAAAAAAGTCTCAAGATAGCCCAGGGACATGCACAAATCCATCAGCGACTTCTTCCTTTCTACTCCACCATCTTCGGCATGTAGCTTGCTTCCTTAAGGTTGTCTCATGGTCCAAGATGGCTGCCAGAGTCCTTGCAATCTTGTTTGTGTTCCAGGTAGAAGGAAGGAAGGAAGAAATAGCAAGAACCAAAAATGCATTCTTAACTGAGAACGTTCTATTTCAAATGACCATTAAACCACTTCATTTATGAAGTAAGAACTTTACAACAGCATATAATTCCATTGCCCCTCCCATTCTCTGTGCTCTTGTCATTTATTTTATTTCTCTACATAGTAAAATTCACAATATATTGTTATTTTTGCTTCTGATAACCTTATGAAGAAATTTAGAGGGAAAGAGACTCTTTACATTTACCTACATTTCATCTTGGCCAGTGCATTTCATTCCCTGGCAGATCAGCCTGATCCTTGGAATTATTTCTCATTAGCCCAAAGAATCTCCCTTAGCATCCCTTGTAATGAGAGTCTCCTGGCGAGTAATTCTCTTAGGTTTTGTGTATTTTAAAACATCTTTATTTCATCTTAATTCTTGAATGATATTTTTATGGGGTATAGAAGTCTAAGTTGACAGTTTTGACATTTAAATTTTTCATCTTTTTATAACCTTAAAACTTAAAATTCCTGTATCTGGAAGCTAGGGCTTATCTCTGTTGTCTTCATTCTAACTCTGCCATGACAGCACCCCCTTCTCCCCATCATACACAGTTGACTTTGGCCACAGTGATTTGTTTTCTAGTTTCCCATATACAGCCAGTGATTTCTAAACTCATTTAATTGTTCGTTTTATTTAAATAATAGACCTTCTCCTCTTCCAGCCAATATCTATGATTAATAACCAAATCCTCTTCTTTTTATAAAGCCCAGTCCAAATGTATACTTCATACTTTATGTATGAAGCATTTCATTTACAATGAACTGTGAACTCTTTTAACTCCCAACACACTTTGTCTGACCCTACCGACTGGTGTTCATCATTACAGAATACTTATTTATATCACCATCTTCTCTCCTCTAAACTGTCAGAGTTGGTGGTAAACTGTTAGAGAGTTATGTTACTAGCCTATTCATCTTTCTCTTTCCTTAGTTTCTAACATGCTTGTTCCATAAATAACATGAATGATTTTGTATTCAAAAGTATTCTGCAGAAAATGTAATTAGTGTAACAGGTTTATTGTTGACTACAATAACTTGGCTTATGCTGCTTCATGAATTTTAAACGACTAACATAATTCCCTCTTGCATTTTTCATTTTGAATCTAAATGGAGACAGTTGACATGATTGATTCCTGGCCTAGGGCAGGCCCATCTGCAGTGGACACTGTGCTTCCCCGTCCTCTTTCAAGAATGAAGGACATGTTCTCCAGTTTCTGGGAGACCTGATAGCAGGCAGCCCTCAGCTGTCAATCCCTTTCAGGTTCTCTGCAGAGAGCCTCTGTGCTCAAGACCAGACTCTTGGGCAGTTTAGCCGTAACAACTGATCAAGAGGTTAAAAAGCTCAGCTCCTCCCCAACACAAGAGAGAACCCCAGGGAAGCTTAACAGAGACTTTACTGGGATTGTATCACAGCTTGACTTCTCCCCCTGCCCAGTTCTGTTCTTCCCTCCCACACATGTTGATTCTTGGTGCCCTGCGTAGTACACCTCCTTCCTTCTAATCTTCATTGCGGAGACTGTTTCCTGGGGAACCCATGCTGCAGTGCAAGATTGTGATCCAAAGCAGATACTAAATATTAAGTGAGATTTCTCTTTTTTTTCATTAATTTTTTTATTTTATATTTATATTTTATATTTATTTTATTTATATTAAATATATAATATTTTGTATTTTGTATTTTATATTATTTTATTTTATATTTATATTTTATATTTATATTTTATATTTATATTTATTTTATATTTTATTTTATATTTTTATATATTTTTTATTTTATATTTATAATATTTTATATTAAATATTTTATATTTATATTATATATTATATTTTTTATTTTATATTTTATATAAAAATGTTGTGTTAGTTTCAGGTATACAGCAAAGTGATTTGGTTATACAGATACATATATCTATTCTTTTTCAGATTCTTTTCCCTTATAGCTTATTACAGAATATGGAGTATAGTTCCCTGTGCTATACAGTAGGGCCCTGTTGATTAGATATTTTATATATAGTAGTGTGTATATGTTAATCCCAAACTCCTAACTTAGAACTCCCCCCCAACCTTTCCCCTTTGATAGCCATACCATAAGTTTGTTTTCTATGTCTGTGAGTCTTTCTGTTTTGTAAATAAGTTCTTTTTTTTTTTTTTTTTTAGATTCCACACATAAGTGATATCATATGATATTTGTCTTTTTCTGTCTGGCTTACTTCACTTAGTATGATAATCTCTAGGTCTATCCATGTTGCTGCAAATGACATTATCTTTCTCCTGCTAGACAATATACTTTAAAGTTTTTCCCTTCCTTCCCACACCCCTGGTCAATTAGTATGTACAATAAAGATGCAAACAAAAGACTTTATTAGTCTAATAATAACTAAAAATTTCATTTATTCTAAAAGTTACAATGAATTCTAAAGTCATATTTGTCTCATGTTATCTATATCCCACTTACTTCTCATTAGCTCATATAGTCCAGGGCATCGTAAAGAGAACATGTGTAACTCAGGTTCATTTGTGAACGTCAGGGTAATAAACCCACACAAACAGTTAATGTAGGTGCATATGCATAGATCCAGAAATTGGCCTGAACCAGCATTTGCCAGGCAGTCTGACATTACACACTGTCAAAGAAGATAAACTACAGGTATTTATAGAACTGGCCATAAAGTCATTTTGTAAAAACTGTTCCCTTTTTCACCTGCTGACCGAGGCAGTATTTGATTATTGTGGTACAGAGGAGAGATTGATCATACCTTTTTACTAGGATAAGAATAAAAACAAATTCAAGAGAGAAGGGGAAAAGCTTTCCTGTTCCCTTTAATACTTAATCAAACTGCCTAGATCCTGGGTTTTAAATTGAACTTGAGCATTTTCAGATTTCTGTTCCTTTCACGGGTGGGGGAAAAACCATTCTCAGGTTCAATAAGGAAAACAAAAAGTTGATACACTGGTTTAGTGTACACTAGCTTTTTAGTATATTGAGAAAATTGGTTTCTCATATAAATTTTCTTTTCTGCTGTGCAAGACTCAGTTTTACTACAAATGAGTGCTATAAAAAAGAAAAAAAGTATCTAACAAAATTCAGAGAATAGAGACAAAATGGGAACATACAAAAGTCCTAAGGAATCAAACTGTAGTTAAGCCAGGGTTGGATTAATGACAACAAAAACCAGTGTCTTTGTTGTGAACTCCTAGATATGGGAATATAGAAAGGACCAGAATGAGCCGCAGTAAAAGCATTCCCCAGAATGTGAATGAATTTTGATTCGAAAGAGTGTGGAGGTGGGTGGTCCCAGTCACCAGGAAACAGGAAGGAAACAGAAGATGTAACACTGGCAGTAGAAAAAGAGCTCCCCTGTCCACTGAATTCCCACAATGGGACAGGCCCTCCATATCATTTTTGTGGAGCCTTTGTGAGGAACACAATATATCACTTCCTGAACTTGTGTATGTATATGTAAATTATATTCATGTATAAGAAAATGCTACTCATAAAAATTTCATTTCAGTTTTAAACTTTCTTCACACCTTCATCTGTTCCTCTATATTGAAGAAACTATTTCTTGGATCATTTAATTTTGCTAAAGGGCCATTCTGACTAATTAGGTAAACATGACAAAAATATTTTCTCAAAAATTCAACTTGTGTGATGAAACTAAAGTGGTTCTGGTCATATTAATGAGTATTTAGTATTGATGAGATAAAGGCAAAGTTTTAGGTAGACAAGTTCATTCTGAAAAACTAAGCCATAGGCAGCATCTTCCTTTGGGGAATTTCAATGGAACTGAAAAAATAAGAGGGAAGAGAGAGGACAGAGGACCGAGACTCATTCATTTATTCATTCATTGGGTACTTTTTTTTTTTTTTAAAGAAGGAGGCATATTTTATACTGCTCATTGTTTCTGTGCTTGTCTTAGTCTGTTCAGGCTGCTATAAAAAACAACCATACCCCGGTGGCTTATAAACAACAGAAACTTATTTCCCAAGTTGTACAGGTTAGAAGTCCAGGATCAGGGTACCAGCATGGGAAGACCAGGTGGGGACTGCCATCTGCTGGCTGTGTATCAAGTGGCAGAAGGGGCAAGGGAGCTCTCTGGGACCTCTTTTATAAGGGCACTAATCCTCTTCATGAGGGATCCACCCTCATGACCTGATCACCTCCCAAAGGCCCCACCTCTAAATACTATCACATTAGGGGGTAAGTTCCAACATAAACTTCTGGGGAGGACACGGGTGTTCAATCTCTATCAGCACTCAAAGATTTCTGAATCAGGAAACACAGCCATAGAAACAGTTAAGATGATTTGGGTGCAGTGCAGACCAAATTTAAAAACAACAACCCAGATTCGAAAGTGTACCCAAGTCTTCCCAGAGCATCAGGAAAAGCTTCAGAGAGGAGGAAGAGTTGGAGTTAGGAGTTTGTCTGGGACAGAGTCTGAGGAGATCCCGAGGGACCATTTGGCCTATGCCTCATATTTAAGACAGACCCGTGATGTAAACTTTCTCCTTATCTTCAAATAAGGCAAATATATCAGAAACCCGTATGTAAGTTTGTATGTGTATGTTTTCCAAATGTGTTATTTTGTTAAGCATAAGTACTTTAAATATATCACATTTTAAACCCTGTTGATAGCTTGTTGACCTTTTTAATAGTAGTATAGTAGTTCAGAAAATGGAAGAGATCCAGACTTTCACAGCTCCCTAAAAGCACTGGTTAGGATTTATTCATCTTAAAGACATAGGTATGAACATAAAACCAATATCATTTTTCCCTATCTTACAGACTGGGAGAAGGTTGTAATAGTTCACTATAGAGCAGGTACCATTCCTATGTATATGCACTTGTCATGAATATACTGACACCATCCTATTCTACTCATACCTTATCATTCTACTCCTGAACCTCGACTCCCATGACATTCGTAAAAAGTATATTCCATATAAGAAATTGTTTAGCCTAAGAAAGAGTGTATGTGTCCACTCATGAGTTGAATTTTATATTAAAAATCTCTGGTATTCTTTCAGCAATATTTGAATGATACTGTGGGCCAGGCAGTATTCTAGGACCTGTGATAAACAGTGAACAAGACAGGAAAAAAGTCACTATCCTCATGGAACTTATAATTTAAAGTATAATTTTTAACCTGTTATTTGTATAGTTTTATATGCCTACAGACTTGGTCATTAGATGGTTCTCTGGTAATATATTTCATAAAGAAAAAAAAGAAGAAGAAGGAGCAGTGACCTTCCTGACAGCCTTCAAACAGCAAAGTTTAGAATAAGCATATGGAAATGGCTTGTGTGACAAGGTTAAGAACCTCAGAAGCAGAAAAATGGTTAGGAGAGATTTGTTTTCTTAAGTCAACTATCAAATTTCTTTGCAAAATTATTCCCTCCAGGAGGAAAATCTCTGTGAGTAACTGAAAAATAACATAGGGTCGAACACAATATTTCCATAGTTTTCATTTTTCGGAAATTCACTTGCAAAATATGTAACTTTTCTCCCCAGGTGGAGTTCTGCTTTCCCAAAGAGGTACTTAGACAGACTGTTGGCTTGGGTACAGGAACACTAAACAGTCAGGCTGGCTCTGGATGCTCACGTTGCCCACCAACACATTTGTTTTCTCAGAGTCTATTTAGCCCAGCAGGAGACTTTATGATACCACTGAGAGCCAAGCTGCTACCCACCAAGGCAGGATGTTTGCCACTCCTTCCTTAATTACCTCAGTTGTGCATATGGCTGAGCATTTACTATGTGTGAAGAACCTATGATGTATGGATCATTCTATGGCAGAACCTACATTTTAATCCTTTTGTTATGAGTAAAGGAACTAGATGAAGACATGGTAGATGAGAAGAAGAGAGTCGTAGATTCACTTTAAAAGAAAAAACACTTCACTCATTAAAAGGCAAATGGATGTGTGTACATCTACATATAAAGATATATAGACATTATGTAATTATTTAGCAAAGCTTCTTAGCCACATGCAGCAAAGTACTGTCTCCCGGTAGAATCCCACCATCATCCCCCATTCCCACTCCCCCTGCTTGTTCTTGAAGGGCACATGAAAACTGGCTAGAGAGTATATTTCTCAACCTTCCTTGTACCTGATACTGGCTGTATGACTAGGTTCTGGTCAATGGGATGCAAATGGAACTGGTATGTGCAACTTGTAGGTTTCATCCTTGTAAAGGAAGCTACTTGTCCTCACTTTCTCTTTCCCATTCCCATGATCTGGAACATGGTGAGAATAAGGGTAAGATAGCTTTTTCCATGTGAAATAATGAAGGATAATAACTCAGGAATGGTAGAGCAAAAAGAGAGATTTGTATATTATTACATCTGGTATATCTATATACATGTATACAACAGGATATTAATAACTCTGTTATATGAAAAATCACTGCATTAATTATGCCCTGCACCAAATCAATTTTTTTGTTGTTAAAAGACTAAATTATCCTGTGACCATGTAACAGATGTTTCTTTTTATAAATATTCTATTAACTTCTTGATTTTGTAAGACAACAAAAATTTCCTATTAATCATTGCTTCTTGATGTAGTATATTTTCAAAATATTGTCTGTAATAATTTACTAATGCCTTACGTTTACATCTTGTCTCCTTTGGCAAATTCGGAATTTGTCTTTTCCTAAACTAGTTAAGGTATCCTTTTTATCCCTAACATATCTTTTAGCTTTCTAGAATGGCTATAAGTAAAACAAAGATTTGCTTCTTCATCTTATTTTTTAAAGGTTAAGTGGGTGCGAGTGGAGGTAAAGCAAAAGTAATCAGGCGTTTTGGCGTTCTATAAATTTTAATGATTTAGAAACTTCAGAGAATTCGTTTGCAACAGTATTTGCAGGTTAATATATAGGCTTTTCAAGTTAAAAGAAACTTTCTCATATTTAAGAATAGCTACTGGTACGATAATTGTCGACAAAGTATTTGTTTTTAGATATCCAGGTTTAAACACTGTTGTCAATCAGAGGTTATCATAATGTATTTTATGAGATAAATTAAAGGCTCTAGAGATATGTTAATATCCTCATGATTCCTTTTCCCTTCACATATCACTATCTAGCACTATAGCAACCTGAAACTAGCAATCTCCTTCCCTTGTGTGAGGAATGAAAACTCCTCTATTTTTAAGCCTCTTAAAAATGTATGTGCACCTTATACAGAACTTTAAGAAACTCCATGAGATAATCCTGATTTAATTTTGTTAATTAATAGGTCATATTTAAAAACCAAGACTGGACATTTTCCAGCAGGCAATATTATCACAGATTCAAATTCATTTTTGGATTATTAGCTCCCAGGAGCTAAATCCATTCAGATGGCTGAGTTAATTAACTTTGATGGGGCCTGCCAGGTAGCAAAACAAAAAGAGCAATTATTTATACAAGCATTACATATGCTCTAGAATGCTTTGGTCATTTTTTGCTTATTTTCAGTTTGGGTACTGGATTTTCTTTGCTGGTAAACTACATTTTACTAGGAAATTTATTTTAAAATTTTGTAAGGCCTTTAACTGAAAAAAAAAAAATAGTGCTGTTATTAACCTGAATCTTCAGGAAAAAGTAGAAGTGCAGATAGGATTCTAAAACCAATACTGCAAAGCTCTAAGAACTCTAGAACTGCATTCTCTAATATGATAGCTACTAACCACATGTGGATATTTAAACTTAAATTTGAATTAATGAAAGTTCAGTAAAATAAAAATCCAGTTCTTCAGTTGCACTAGCCACATTTCAAGTATTCAATATCTATGGGTGTCTAATAATTACCGTATTAGTCTGCACAGGTAAAGATCATAATCATCTTTATAAAGAGTCCTATTGGCAATCACTACTCCAGAACTTCCATGGTTTTCTATGGAAGACTTGACGATAGAGGATCTCCCCTTTTAAGTTTAGAAAAGTCTACCCCATGTACCAATGGAAACTCATATTTGAACAGAGACAATATCCTATAGAAAACTAATATGAATACAAACCTTTCTTATCTTGTACCAACAAAGTCTTATCATTAAGCCAGAAGAAGCAGCCTTTCCAAGATCATCACATAACTGCTCCTGCAAGACCTGAAAGAGTGTGTGTGTGTGTGTGTGTGTGTGTATGTGTGTGTGTGAGTGAGAGAGAGAGAGAGAGAGAGAGAGAGAGAAAGAAAGAAAGAAAGAGAAAGAGGTATACACAGTTCCACCTCTGTGGAATGGAGTTTATCACATTATTAACTATTATTACCAAGAATGATCGAACCTTGAACTTTGGATTTGTGTTTTCCAATTAAAAAGATATAGTCATCATCTCTTGTTCACTGGATTTCCATGCCATTGAGCAGCCTTCAGAATCCTCCAGATGTGGATAATCTTGGGAGACAGTGACCAAGATCCTTATCCCCTCAGCTTGACTACATTTTAGACAGGCTTCTTCCTTGACTCTAGGCCTCTTACTTTTCTTTTCTGAAAGCACTTACTTTAGAA
This sequence comes from Mesoplodon bidens, assembly GCF_964165515.1. Classification (NCBI taxonomy): domain Eukaryota; kingdom Metazoa; phylum Chordata; class Mammalia; order Artiodactyla; family Ziphiidae; genus Mesoplodon; species Mesoplodon bidens. Next base: position 13,646,412 of record NC_138177.1, on the reverse strand, counting down.
AACTTGCAGTAATTACAAAACCTTTCTACCCCTTTGAGATGTAAATCCTTTTAAAAGCCTCCTTCCACTTTTACAACCCAGAAATGTCTTTCTCCAGGACGTGGGAGCCATCCCTTTCAAATATAGTCATTGAAGGAGATACAGCCCCTATCTTGCAGTCTCTGTGTTAGGGTAAGTGCCTAACTTAGGTGAGCCCATTCTCCAATTTGTAACACTACCTCTTACCACGAAGATACAAGGAAGTTTACTTTTCCTTGGGGTAAAGCCAATTAGTTAACACACATGACCTAAGGTCCCTCTAATCCAGCTCTTAAAAACTCTCCAGGCCTTTGTCTTCGCAGAGTTGAGTATCCAGACGTGGCCTGTGCTCCTTCCTATTACTGGAAATAGTATCAGAATGAAATCAGTGACTCTTTGCTTGTCTTGTCTGGTGCAGTTTTCTTTAACTGTAGATAGCTTACTCCAAGACTCTTGGTTTAAGTGATAAAGTATACATGTATTTCAGTAAAAACCACCACTAAAAACAAAAACCCAAAGTATACAATTTTCAACCAAAAGGCTGAAATAATACTACTGTTTCAATACTTCTGCACTTTTTCTCTTTCCTGTAATACTAATCTTATCTGTTATCATAATTCCATGCTCTCTGTGATCCATTAAAGGGTACTCAATATGCTCCCCTCCAACTTTATCTTTCTACCTCTACACCCTAGTTTTTTAACTGCCACTTAAGGAAGGAGAAAACTTCCTTGTGAGGTTTCTTTTTTTTTTTGGACCATAACTACTGATCTGTACCTAACCATTGCTGAATGTCAGCTGTCACCCCTGATCCTGCTGATAAAAATTCAACCACTGTTCTTTCAGTTCTTCAGAAGGTTAATTTCCTTCTTCACATTTTTTACTTACACAAGTACTTATATTTTTATTTCACTATTGATTCCAACTTCCAATCTCATAAAAAGTAGACCTTGACCCCATGTCAACAAGATGTTTCTACTGAAATCAGTGTAGTCCCCTCATCAAAACATAGCTTGAGAAGAGTGGAAACGAATAGCAGGACTATCCTTTGATGTCACATTCTGTTGCTTTGCAGGGCCTTTTTAACTTTACTCAGAAAATCTGCTCTCCTGAAGGTATCAAAGATTGTCACTCCTGCTGCCATCCATGATTCTTACGTTCCTGATACATTTTGTGGTCCCACAGTATTATTCCTTCTATGGGCATAAATTTTTCTCTGGAAATCCAACAAACAGGTTTACAGTGATTAACCAGCACTGTTATGGACAATCACATTAACCCTTGATTTCCTTTTGGCTTGCTGAGAAAGGAAGTGTGCTATAGCAAACGCTTCTTGGTGTTTCTATATGGGACAGTCCACAGTCAGGCCAATTTAAAAAAAAATAAAAGACACTTAGCTCTCTGAAAAAATCCATCTGAACTTTGGGATATGTGGTATGTATTCAGAGTTTGGTCACCTAGGCTCCTGGCTTCCATCTGTTATAAGGACTAATAGTCTTTTTTTTTTTTTTTCCTGGTAAATGCCTATATTGAAGTTGGGTGATGAATCCTCTCCAGAGTCCTAAAAGTTACTGTGTAGCCATTATCAAATTGGATGATAACTTATCCTATAACAGAAAAGACTAGTTAGTTAATTAGAGAAACATTGCCTGCACAGCTTTCTGATCAGTAAACTCAACAATGTCCTGCTGCCTGCCTTTATCAGCCCTTGGCCAAAAGAAGTACTGAGAAAAAAAAGACATCCCCCCAAAAAAAAACCCACAAAAAAACAGAAGCAGCCTGAAGAACTGTCAACTATTGGCTGACCCAGTTGCTACTAACTGATGAACATGGTCAGTTTCATACAGTCTCGTCATCTGACCAGGAAGCTACATGACCATCCCACTCTCATGTCTGAAAAAGGATAAAAACAGACTATGTACTACAAACACCAAACTGCACCCATTTTTTGGTAGCAGAACAGACTCCTGCTTCCTTTGACTTCCTCCCAAATGAAATCCTGGAATAATAAGCCTCTTCTAAGGTAAGGGCAAAGCCAGGATTCAAACACAGGGAGTCTGGCCCAAGAGTCCACACTGTCAAATTCATGTTATGCTCAAATGATGTGAGGTGAGCAGAAGCTATGCCAGCCCAGCTCTATTCAAACTGCCACTACTGAAAACATGAAACAAAATAGTTTGACACATTTACCTCAAAAAGCTCTACAAAATAGATAATCCTGTAGCTCCTATGTACCTTAGTTCAAAAGAATCCAGCAATTTCTTTAAACAGTTATTATTATATAATTCATGAAATTACAACTCATTCTGTTGCCTGGGGTCTAAATAAAAATTGTAAATGTAAAGGAAATCAGTTGTACAAAAATATGAATATGCTCTATCTTTCTAATCCTTTCCTCATTTATCGTCATAGGAATATGTTACTTATAGAAAAAGTTATATGCTAACTTAGAAATAAGAGAGCAGAAAAGGTGAAAAAGGAAATAAGAGATTGGCAAAAATGAATCTGAGTGGTGTCAAGTCAATTATTTTAGGCTCCACAAAATTATTGTGGGCTCAGGAGAAATAAACAAAAGGACTGACAAGAAGTATTTAATCTTCGTTTTAATTATGAATTTCTTACTCTGTTTCATTGCCTTATATTTTATGAATTTTATTTCCTGTAACTTCTTATGATATGAAATGATTATATGCTAGAATAGATAGCTTTCGTCCATAGAAAACACAAAAAGTAGTGCAATCCTTAGGGTCAAGCAATTGATTAAAATGAAAGGTAATTATGGATATGCTATAAAATGCATACTTGCTTTTAAATGTGTTTTCTTTGATCAAGTCATAGCTCTTTTGCTATAGTTTCTGGGCCCATTGACAGGGCAATCAGTAATCTAAACTGTCAAATCCGTTTGGAGATAATGGAGCTTATCAGTTCTTGTGTTATAATTGCTTTTCTGAGGCCCCTCCCTCTGCCTGCCTTTTCCCCCATCACTTCCCCAATATACTTAATCCTGTTTAAATAGCAACATGTCAAACACTTCTGCTAATCAACTGGCTGGCATCCCCATGGAGATTTCTGCAGTTTTAAGCACTGCATTTCACTGTGTAAGGATTTTTCCCAAATGTTGACTTTTAGTTTTCAAGGTTACTGATGATGTGCTCTGGCAAATTAATCATTCTAACTACCTTAACAAAGAAGCTCATTAAAAAGACAAATACATTTATCAAGCAAATCATCAAGCAGATTATATACTTTCTACCCATAATAGATTATAGTTGAATAAATGACTTGGGTATTTTATAATTAAATATGCAGAACACTTAATATTGTAATACTCAGATCCTTCATTGAGGAATGGGGTGGACTGGGTTTTATAGCATATAATTAATAATAGCACAATTTAGTTGCAATTATGTGAGTTAAAATTAGACATAGTACTTTGAATATACAAATTCAATAATATTTTGATATCATGATAAAGCATCAAATACAAAGACATCTGAAGTTCAAATGATCGGAAATTTAATTTCTGTAGAATAACACTGTAGTTTGTATTTCCAGTATCTAACAAATACATCATTTCTACTTAGAAATAAGGCTTTAGGTTGGGAAGACACAGGTGTCTAGTCCTTTGCCCTCAGGCTGCACTGTGACTGGAGTGATTATGTCTCTTGTCAGCCAAATACTGCTTTAAAAGCTTGGAAAAGACCTAAAGGGCCAGTTTTCTCCTAGGTTGCAATCTTATCTCCTGCTAAGTCTCCCACCAACCTACCTCACACAAATCTAAGTTTTATCTGGAGAAGTTTGCTTTTCTATCTCTGGGTCTCCAAATTAATGGACCATAGATAACCCTGAAATGCAGCCCTCAGGCAGAAAGGATCTCTCTTAACAAATCCATATTTCCTTATTTCTCTGTTTTTAGTTTCAAAGTAAGTATATTGCTTTCTAGTAGAACCTTACAAAAATATGTACAAAATAGCCAACAGGATTTTAATAATCCTAAGAACATTGCTGTCAAATCCCCCAGTGCTTCTCAATGAATCCCAAAGGATAATAGGGTACAGTTTCATTAAAATTTATGTGACCATTTAACAAGCCTTTGCTAACTTCAGTGACTGGTGTCAAAAAAATTGCACCAAGGTTAAGAAGATGAGAAAGACATTATTCAATGCTGTTTCAATAGTGGAGAGACCAGAAGTAAGTCTGAGCTCAACCTGGTCAAAACAAAAGGAAGTAGAGTTTTTAAGGGCTTGGGAAGAAGGGAGAGTGTCATAGGCCATCTGTGTTTGCTAATTGGCTTTACCCAAAGGAAAAGTAAACTTTCTTGTGTCTTCATGATAAGAGGTAATGCTCTAACTTGGAGCAAGGGGCCCATCAAAGTTAGGCTTCAACCCTACCGGAGAGTTTGGGAGAGAGGGGCCTCTAAGTCCTTCAATGACTACATTTGAAAGGGACGGCTCCCAGGTCCTTGAGAAAGACATTCCTGGGTTGTAAAACTGGAAAGAGTCTTGCAAAAAGATTTACATCTCAGAGGGGCAGAACAAGAATTTATAATTACAAGTTTTCTAAAGTAAATGTTCTTGGGGGCTTAGAGTAAGGAAGAAGCCTGTCTAAAAGCAGAGGGGAATATTAGGGCCCTTTTGGTCTCTGGGTAAGTTGGTATTTATTGCCTCTACCCTACTGCTCCACCTAGCTCCATTTTAGGGTCTGCTTCTTATGAATACATTTATTGTATCAAATTCTGTCTCAAAATTCTTTATGGCATTAAGAAAACTCAACCTAAGTTGGTTTAAATAATGAATTGATTTGGGGAAATTAAAGACTCAATCAACTAAAACTTCCAAAGATAGGCAGCTTCAGGCTTACCGAATCTGCCCTCTTCTATGTGCTAGCTGCATTCTGAGGCCCACGTCCGGCATGATAGAAAGAGTGTTTTAACAGCAACAGCACTATGTGTTCACATTCAAGGAGAGAAATAGGTCTTTTTCACAACTGTCAAATAAAAATCTTAAGCTTTACACTGACTAGACCACCCTTGAATCAGAGCTTGTGGCCAGAGTACCCTATGTACTAGCATTTTCCTGTTCAGTCACTGTGGTCATGAAGATGGAATTTTTATGACAAAGTAGGGGAGGGGTGGGGTTAATCCCTCCAGGCCTCTTGTTTGCTAGAGAAGTGGAGAAGAGAAGTGAGTTCTTGAGGAGCAGGGTTGGGGGAGAATTATCAAGTCTACTGTACTGTAGCTCCCAATATCCTTCTTAAATCTTGAACAGTCCTACACCCCACCAACAAATAAGATTTTTTCTATATGATAATATGTTTCTACCCTAAATATGACTCATCCCAAACTGAATTCATTCTCCCCCTACTCATTGCCCTTCCTAAGTGTCCCACTTTGCTTTAGGGTCACTCTGAGGTATAAGTTAAATCTAAGATCTATGTATTACTACTTGTGTGATTCACAGTAACTTACTAAACTCAATTGTTCTACTATAAAATAGGAATTAAACTTTCTCCCTGATAAGATGTCATGGGAATTCAAAGAATCATCATTTGTAATGTGTCTTACTCCCTGCCTGGCTCCAGGAAGAAATTCATTTAAAGTCAGTTGTTGTCCCTCCCTTCCCATTGTCCTCCACAACAGGTTAAGCCTTTCTGTCTGGATTTTCAGATGCTTCATCGTCTCTGTTAACCTATTCACTTATCACTTTATTTAGTGGAATCAAAATATTTTTTTGCCTGCCCTTAGTGAATGTCATGTTCTCTCTTAAGCTTCTGCTCACTCTTCCTAAACCACCTGGGAAGCCCTCACTCCATCTCCATCCACTCATATCTCTCTGATATGCCAAAGCACTGATGACAAGCCCTAGCTTCTCTCTGTCTGCTCTTAGAAGACTACGTGCTCTTAAAAGACCAAGCTATTGTCTCTTGATTCCAATTCAGTTCCAATGAGGAAGAAAATGCAGCCATCAGTGGTGGGCCTAGGGTCAGACAGGCCTGAACTGGGCTTGAACTGTTTCTTTCACTTATAATGTGTATGATTAATGCAACTCCATGTTTCTATGTTTTGGTTTAAGCTGCTGAAAGGAAAGAAATGAGCACCTATCTCATGGGTTGTCAAAATTAAAGATACACTCTAGGGCTTAGACTACTACTAATACCAAAAAGTGCTGTAAGGCTTCCCTGGTGGCACAGTGGCTGTGAGTCCGCCTGCCGACGCAGGGGACGCGGGTTCGTGCCCCGGTCCGGGAAGATCCCACATGCCGCGGAGCGGCTGGGCCTGTGAGCCATGGCCGCTGAACCTGCACGTCTGGACCCTGTGCTCCACAACGGGAGAGGCCACAACAGTGAGAGGCCCGCGTATCGCAAAAAAAAAAAAAGTGCTGTAATTACCATTACTGTTCCAGACATTGTATACCTAGGGCTCTGGGAGCAAGTCCTCTCACTGCATCTATATGGACAATCAACTAAAATTGTTTAAACACTCTTACTTTTTAAATCACTTCATTATTAACTTATTTGAAAATTCCCTGAGAATATTTTAACATTATAAAGAAGAATTGTAAAGCTTTGATGAATTCTTCTTACATATTTTTTCCTAAGTTAGATAGGAATAGATAAGAAATCTCTCTTTCATCACCTTTCAGATATGACCAAATAAATTAACACACTCAGAAGAACAAATTTAAGAAATCATTTTAGCTGGCTTCTCAGAATAAAGAAACTCCATAAAATCACATCATTCTGATTAGAAATTCATTCTTGCTGTCCAAAAATTTGAGAGTCACAGAGGACCACCTCTCAAAAGAAAAACCCTTTTCCTTGTCCTGTTTCTGAACAATTTGAGAAACAAAAGAGCATTTGATGGGAAGCCAATACATTATTTTTATTACTCCAAATTGGAGGACATGATTTAAGACAATTTTAGTGAAATGAGCAAGCTTATATTGAGCCTTCAATTTAGACAGACTTAAATCCACTTCCTCCTGAGAGTAAATCCAGGCAACACTGAAGACTTCTCCGTAAGAGTAAAAACTAGCCTCCAGGGTAGCAAAATAGCATTCTTATTCCTCTGATGCTAATGGCCCCTCTGAAAAAGAGCCACCACAGAAGAGCAGGCAACCCTCCCAACAGGGCAGAAATCCCTAAGGCCGAGCCTGCTCCCGGGAGGAAAGAGGGAGAAGCAGCACCGCACATGCCCAGTTCTTTCTAACAAGCTCGCAGCTAGGTAAGGTTCTTCACCTTCCTTATGGTGGAGGAAGAGGTAATGTAGAGAGAGGCTGGAGCCTGTTTATGGAAAACCTCCCTTCATGTAAACCAGAGGAATGGGGCAGTGATGTGCCTCTTTACTGCAATTGTACCCAAGGAGATGGGCAGATATTTTACCCTTTCCAAAAGAATACACAAATGAGATCCCATTCTCAGATTTGATTAACACATACACAAATAGTTTTATTGTTGATAAAGTATTTCTTCTTGGACTTAAATTAAGTGACATCAAGACAGTTTGTCTTAGTTTTTATTTTCTTATTTAAGATTTTATGATCCATGCTTACTTTTTGGTTGAATACTTTTGTTTCCATTTTATTTCTTTTTACAGTTTGTATTTAGGAGAATTTTTGCTTGCTTCCCATTTGTTTTAGTGTTAGAAAAATTTCCTTTTATTAAAAAATAAAATTATGAGGGCTTCCCTGGTGGCGCAGTGTTTGAGAGTCCGCCTGCCGATGCAGGGGACACGGGTTCGGGCCCCAGTCCGGGAAGATCCCACATGCCGCGGAGCGTCTGGGCCCGTGAGCCTTGGCCACTGAGCCTGCGCGTCCAGAGCCTACGTTCCGCAATGGGAGAGGCCACAACAGTGAGAAGCCCGCGTACCGCAAAAAAAAAATAAATAAATAAAATAAAATTATGAGTTAATTTAGTTTATCAAATGAATTATGGTACAGGGCTGTATATACATACACTAAAAATTGTGAAGTCAGGAACTGGAAAACTAAAATTTCAGAAATATTGGTCTCAAGGACAAGAGTGATGTATATTCAGTGTGAAAATTGTTGTAATACTTCCCCTAGATATAAACGAGTAGAGTCAAAACCAGGTCCATGATAGCTGAAACGATGATCGCTGATGTTCTTCTCTGAAAGCACTTGTTACTAATGGGCACACGAATGACAAATAAACAAGGCACCAATTCTGAAGGGCTTGCATATAGAGCCACAGGTATCTCTGTTATCAGAGTCTTCTTTATGTCCTGCCTTTTGCTGTGAAAGTGCTTTAAAATTGATGAGCATTCTTGGGAAGCATCCACTGTCAGGTTGCGGCAGATGTTTCAGCAGCTGCTCTCACATTGTAAAGTGCCTTCTACAGAACACGGCCCAGTGCATGGAAAGCAGCATTCAGAGTGGACAGGGCAGCAGCTGTGGCTGCAGCAGACCTTCCAGTGATGGAGCCCATGGAGGTGTTGACATGGTTCCAAAAGACCACGAAGCTGGGCTGATGGAAATCTAATCACCATTCTCTGTCTACTATCATGCCAGCTGCCATGAACAGGGAGAAGGAGATGGGCCAGCTGCTACACTTGGGGTTTGGAAGCCTTTCATTCTGCAATGAATATCCTTGGGTGTTTTCTTTCCCCAAAATCTCATCGGCTTGTTGTCCCTGTGCCTCCATAGTTCTAAGATCAATATTTATTCACTTAACTAATACTTATTGAGCTTCTGATGTGACAGGCACTGTGAGATCCTAGGAATTCAATAAGAAACAAGAGAACATTTTTCCTCTCAAGGAGCCTAAGACTTATGGGGAAAGTAATATATATGTTAAAATCTACATTCCATAACGAAGGGCTATGTTATTGGCAAACGATGGGCGTTCAGAAGAGAGATTCCTAACCAAGAGGTTGTATAGGACAGAGCCTGGTAAAGCATCTGCAAAGAGAAAATGGATTTTATTCTAAGGACAAAGGGAAACAAAGGTTTGAAACAGGAGGAGAAGATCAACTCTGTCTTTAAAAAAAAAGTCATTGGAAGGAGGCACCTCTACTAGCTTTTTCCTGAGGCAACTCATCCCAATATGTCCAGCATTTACAGGCACTTCATTTAAAACATACAAAGGAGCCAAACCCAATCCCATGGAGGCTTAAGCAGCCCTGGAACCAGGAGCCAGGAGCAGGTCCCCTGAAAAAGATAATGGTGAGGAAATCATAATTACTGGTTCCGGCTGGCAGCCTCCAGCTCTGGAGCTCCCAGGGGCTGCTGGTGGTCATGCTGAGGCAGATGGCCTTTCTAGGCCCAACTGTGCACTCAGGCCTACCCTGTGATTCATCCCTTAATTTCTAGTCTGTATGTGACTGAGAAGGTCAGAGTTTATTGCTATTTTTAGGGGATCAGATAGAATGGTGACGTCATTTTAGTCTTAAGATGCAAGTCAAATATAGAAAAGACTGAATTTCAAGGGCAGCCTTCTCTCACCCTTTCTCCTCCCCCACCTCCCCGCTCTTTGTTTGAAATCCTCCCACAACTATCACCTAGATGCGGGCCGTGCTCATGGGCGTAAGAACAGAGCAGTAGCCCAGGGCACACGCTCAGAAATGTGTCTCACACTTGGGTTTGAAACTGCCTTGAAATCTTAATAACTTGATCTCTGAATTAGTGTGTTTTTCTTTTGTTTTGTTTTGTTTTGTGATGCAGGTTAGTTTTAATAATGGGTTGATTTGCTTAAGAAGATGAAAATGTTTGCTATTCATAATTAGGTTATTTCCATATCATAAACCTTGTTGACTAACTCCTTTATTTTTTATTTTATTTTTTTTACATCTTTATTGGAGTATAATTGCTTAACAATGGTGTGTTAGTTTCTGCTTTATAACAAAGTGAATCAGTTATACATATACATATGTTCCCATATCCCATCCCTCTTGCATCTCCCTCCCACCCTCCCTATCCCACCCCTCCAGGCGGTCACAAAGCACCGAGCTGATCTCCCTGTGCTATGTGGCTGCTTCCCACTAGCTATCTACCTTAACGTTTGGTAGTGTATATATGTCCATGCCTCTCTTTCGCTTTGTCACAAATTACCCTTCCCCTTCCACATATCCTCAAGTCCATTCTCTAGTAGGTCTGTGTCTTTATTCCTATCTTACCCCTAGGTTCTTCATGACATTTTTTTTCTTCTTAAATTCCATATATATGTGTTAGCATATGATATATGTCTTTCTCCTTCTGACTTACTTCACTCTGTATGACAGACTCTAGGTCTATCCACCTCATTACAAATAGCACAATTTCATTTCTTTTTATGGCTGAGTAATATTCCATTGTATATATGTGCCACTTCTTTATCCATTCATCCGATGATGGACACTTAGGTTGTTTCCATCTCCGAGCTATTGTAAATAGGCCTGCAATGAACATTTTGCTACATGACTCTTTTTGAATTATGGTTTTCTCAGGGTATATGCCCAGTAGTGGGATTGCTAGGTCATATGGTAGTTCTATTTGTAGTTTTTTAAGGAACCTCCATACTCTTCTCCATAGGGGCTGTACCAATTCACATTCCCACCAGCAGTGCAAGAGTGTTCCCTTTTTTACACACCATCTCCAGCATTTATCGTTTCTAGATTTTTTGATGATGGCCATTCTGACTGGTGTGAGATGATATCTCATTGTAGTTTTGATTGGCATTTCTCTAATGATTAAAGATGTTGAGCATTCTTTCATGTGTTTGTTGGCAGTCTGTATATCTTCTTTGCAGAAATGTCTATTTAGGTCTTCTGTCCATTTTTGGATTGGGTTGTTTGTTTTTTTGTTATTGAGCTGCATGAGCTGCTTATAAATTTTGGAGATTAATCCTTTGTCAGTTACTTCATTTGCAAATATTTTCTCCCATTCTGAGGGTTGTCTTTTTGTCTTGTTTATGGTTTCCTTTGCTGTGGAAAAGCTTTTAAGTTTCATTAGGTCCCATGTGTTTATTTTTGTCTTTATTTCCATTTCGCTAGGAGGTGGGTCAAAAAGGATCTTGCTGTGATTTATGTCATGGAATGTTCTGCCTATGTTTTCCTCTAAGAGTTTGATAGTCTCTGGCCTTACACTTAGGTCTTTAATCCATTTTGAGCTTATTTTTGTGTATGGTGTTAGGGAGTGATCTAATCTCATACTTTTACATGACCCTGTCCAGTTTTCCCAGCACCACTTATTGAAGAGACTGTCCTTTCTCCACTGTACATTCCTGCCTCCTTTATCAAAGATATGGTGACCATATATCCGTGGGTTTATCTCTGGGCTTTCTATCCTGTTCCATTGATCTATCTTTCTGTTTTTGTGCCAGTACCATACTGTCTTGATTACTGTAGCTTTGTAGTATAGTCTGAATTCAGGGAGTCTGATTCCTCCAGCTCCATTTTTCGTTCTCAAGATTGCTTTGGCTCTTCGGGGTCTTTTGTGTTTTGATACAAATAGTGGGATTTTTTGTTCTACTTCTGTGAAAAATGCCAGTGGTAGTTTGATAGGGATTGCATTGAATCTGTAGATTGCTTTGGGTAGTAGAGTCATTTTCTCAATGTTGATTCTTCCAATCCAAGAACATGGTATATCTCTCCATCCATTTGTATCATCTTTAATTTCTTTCATGAGTGTCTTATAATTTTCTGCATACAGGTCTTTTGTCTCCTTAGGTAGGTTTATTCCTAGATATTTTATTCTTTTTGTTGCAGTGGTAAATGGGAGTGTTTTCTTGATTTCACTTTCAGATTTTTCCTCATTAGTGTACAGGAATGCCAGAGATTTCTGTGCATTAATTTTGTATCTTGCTACTTTACCAAATTCATTGATTAGTTCTAGTAGTTTTCTGGTAGCATCTTTAGGATTCTCTATGTATAGTATCATGTCATCTGCAAACAGTGACAGCTTTACTTCTTCTTTTCCAATTTGAATTCCTTTTATTTCCTTTTCTTCTCTGATTGCTGTGGCTAAAACTTCCAAAACTATGTTGAATAAGAGTGGTGAGAGTGGGCAACCTTGTCATGTTCCTGATCTTAGTGGAAATGGTTTCAGTTTTTCACCATTGAGGATGATGTTGGCTGTGGGTTTTTCATATATGGCCTTTATTATGTTGAGGAAAGTTCCCTCTATGCCTACTTTCTGCAGGGTTTTTATCATAAATGGGTGTTGAATTTTCTCGAAAGCTTTCTCTGCATCTATTGAGATGATCATATGGTTTTTCTCCTTCAATTTGTTAATATGGTGTATCACGTTGATTGATTTGCATATATTGAAGAATCCTTGCATTCCTGGAATAAACCCCACTTGATCATGGTGTATGATCCTTTTAATGTGCTGTTGGATTCTGTTTGCTAGTATTTTGTTGAGGATTTTTGCATCAATGTTCATCAGTGATATTGGCCTGTAGTTTTCTTTCTTTGTGACATCCTTGCCTGGTTTTGGTATCAAGGTGATGGTGGCCTCGTAGAATGAGTTTGGGAGTGTTCCTCCCTCTGCTATATTTTGGAAGAGTTTGAGAAGGATGGGTGTTATCTCTTCTCTAAATGTTTGATAGAATTCGCCTGTGAAGCCATCTGGTCCTGGGCTATTGTTTGTTGGAAGATTTTTTATCACAGTTTCAATTTCAGTGCTTGTGATTGGTCTGTTCATATTTTCTATTTCTTCCTGATTCAGTCTTGGCAGGTTGTGCATTTCTAAGAATTTGTCCATTTCTTCCAGGTTGTCCATTTTATTGGCATAGAGTTGCTTGTAGTAATCTCTCATGATCTTTTGTATTTCTGCAGTGTCAGTTGTTACTTCTCCTTTTTCATTTCTAATACTCTTGATTTGAGTCTTCTCTCTTTTTTTCTCGATGAGTCTGGCTAATGGTTTATCAATTTTGTTTATCTTCTCAAAGAACCAGCTTTTCGTTTTATTGATCTTTGCTATCATTTCCTTCATTTCTTTTTCATTTATTTCTGATCTGATTTTTATGATTTCTTTCCTTCTGCTAACTTTGGGATGCTTTTGTTCTTCTTTCTCTAATTGTTTTAGGTGCAAGGTTAGGTTGTTTATTCTAGATGTTTCCTGTTTCTTAAGGTGGGATTGTATTGCTATAAACTTCCCCCTTAGAACTGCTTTTGCTGCATCCCATAGGATTTGGGTTGTCGTGTCTCCATTGTCATTTGTTTCTAGGTATTTTTAAATTTCCTCTTTGATGTCTTCAGTGATTACTTCGTTATTAAGTAGTGTATTGTTTAGCCTCCATGTGTTTGTATTTTTTACAGACCTTTTCCTGTAATTGATATCTAGTCTCATAGCATTGTGGTCAGAAAAGATACTTGATACAATTTCAATTTTCTTAAATTTACCAAGGCTTGATTTGTGACCCAAGATATGATCTATCCTGGAGAATGTTCCATGAGCCCTTGAGAAAAATGGGTATTCTGTTGTTTTTGGATGGAATGTCCTATAAATATCAATTAAGTCCATCTTGTTTAATGTATCATTTAAAGCTTGTGTTTCCTTATTTATTTTCATTTTGGATGATCTGTCCATCGGTGAAAGTGGGGTGTTGAAGTCCCCTACTATGAGTGTGTTATTGTCGATTTCCCCTTTTATGGCTGTTAGTATTTGCCTTATGTATTGAGGTGCTCCTATGTTGGGTGCATAAATATTTACAATTGTTATATCTTCTTCTTGGATCGGTCCCTTGATCATTATGTAGTGTCCTTCTTTGTCTCTTCTAGTAGTCTTTATCTTAAAGTCTATTTTGTCTGATATGAGAATTGCTACTCCAGTTTTCTTTTTGTTTCCATTTGCATGGAATATCTTTTTCCATCCCCTTACTTTCAGTCAGTATGTGTCTCTAGGTCTGAAGTGGGTCTCTTGTAGACATCATATATATGGGTCTTGTTTTTGTATCCATTCAGCCAATCTGTGTCTTTTGGTGGGAGCATTTAGTCCATTTACATTTAAGGTAATTATTGATATGTATGTTCCTATTCCCATTTTCTTAATTGTTTTGGGTTCGTTATTGTAGGTATTTTCCTTCTGTTGTGTTTCTTTCCTAGAGAAGTTCCTTTAGCATTTGTTGTAAAGCTGGTTTGGTGGTGCTGCACTCTTTCAGCTTTTGCTTGTCTGTAAATGTTTTAATTTCTCCATCACATCTGAATGAGATCCTTGCTGGTTAGAGTAATCTTGGTTGCAGGTTCTTCTCCTTCATCACTTTAAATATGTCCTGCCAGTCCCTTCTGGCTTGCAGAGTTTCTGCTGAAAGATCAGCTGTTAACCTTATGGGGATTCCCTTGTGTGTTATTTGTTGTTTTTCCCTTGATGCTTTTAATATGTTTTCTTTCTATTTAATTTTTGACAGTTTGATTAATATGTGTCTTGGCGTATTTCTCCTTGGATTTATTCCATATGGGACTCTCTGTGCCTCCTGGACTTGATTAACTATTTCCTTTCCCATATTAGGGAAGTTTTCAACTATAATCTCTTCAAATATTTTCTCAGTCCCTTTTTCTCTTCTTCTTCTGGAACCCCTATAATTCGAATGTTGGTGTGTTTAATGTTGTCCCAGAGGTCTCTGAGACTGTCCTCAGTTCTTTTTTCTTTCTTCTGCTCTGCAGTAGTTATTTCTACTATTTTGTCTTCCACGTCACTTATCCATTCTTCTGCCTCAGTTATTCTGCTATTGATCCCATCTAGAGTATTTTTAATTTCATTTATTGTGTTGTTCATCATTGCTTGTTTCATCTTTAGTTCTTCTAGGTCCTTGTTAACTGTTTCTTGCATTTTGTCTATTCCATTTCCAAGATTTTGGATCATCTTTACTATCATTATTCTGAATTCTTTTTCAGGTAGACTGCCTATTTCCTCTTCATTTGTTAGGTCTGGTGGGTTTTTATCTTGCTCGTTCACCTTCTGTGTGTTTTTCTGTCTTCTCATTTTGCTTATCTTACTGTGTTTGGGGTCTCCTTTTTGCAGGCTGCAGGTTCGTAGTTCCCGTTGTTTTTGGTGTCTGTCCCCAGTGGCTCAGGTTGGTTCAGTGGGGTGTGTAGGCTTCCTGGTGGAGGGGACTAATGCCTGTGTTCTGGTGGGTGAGGCTGGATCTTGTCTTTCTGGTGGGCAGTTCCACGTCTGGTGGTGTGTTTTGGGGTGTCTGTAGACGTTTTGTGCTTTTAGGCAGCCTCTCTGCTAATGGGTGGCGTTTTGTTTCTGTCTTGCTAGTTGTTTGGCATAGGGTGTCCAGCAATGTAGCTTGCTGGTCGTTGAGTGAAGCTGGGTGCTGGTGTTGAGATGGAGATCTCTGGAAGATTTTCGCCGTTTGATATTATGTGGTTCTGGGCGGTCTCTTGTGGACCGGTGTCCTGAAGTTGGCTCTCCCACCTCAGAGGCACAGCACTGGCTCCTGGCTGCAGCACCAAGAACCTTTCATCCACACGGCTCCTCAATTTGGGATGATTCATTGTCTATTCATGTATTCCACAGATGCAGGGTACATCAAGTTGATTGCGGAGCTTTAATCTGCTGCTTCTGAGGCTGCTGGGAGAGATTTCCCTTTCTCTTCTTTATTCTCACAGCTCCCGGGGTTCAGCTTTGGATTTGGTCCCGCCTCTGCGTGTAGGTCGCCGGAGGGCGTCTGCTCCTCGCTCAGACAGGATAGGGTTAAAGGAGCAGCCGCTTAGGGGGCTCTGGCTCACTCAGGCCAGGGGGGAGGGAGGGGCACTGAGTGCGGGGCGAGCCTGCGGCGGCAGAGGCCAGCGTGACGTTGCAGCAGCCTGAGGCACGCCGTGCGTTCTCCTGTGGAAGCCGTTCCTGTATCCCAGGACCCCGGCAGTGACGGCCTGCACAGGCTCCCCGGAATGTGGGGTGGACAGTGACCTGCGCTCGCACACAGGCCTTGTGGTGGAGGCAGCAGCAGCCCCAGCGTCCCACGCCTGTCTCTGGGGTCCGCGCTTTTAGCTGCGGCTCGCGCCCATCTCTGGAGCTCCCTTAAGCAGCGCTCTTAATCCCCTCTCTTCACGCACCAGGAAACAAAGAGGGAAGAAAAAGTCTCTTGCCTCTTCGGCAGCTCCAGACTTTTTCCCAGACTCCCTCCTGGCCAGCTGTGGCGCACTAGCCCCTTCAGGCTGTGTTCACGCCGCCAGCCCCAGTCCTCTCCCTGGGATCCGACCGAAGCCCGAGCCTCAGCTCCCAGCTGGGGCGGGCGAGCAGACAAGCCTCTCCATCTGGTGAGTGCTGGTCGGCACCGACCCTCTGTGCGGGAATCTCTCCGCTTTGCCCTACCCAGGTACGTGGGGAGTTTCTTGCCTTTTGGGAGGTCTGAGGTCTTCTGCCAACGTTCAGTAGGCGTTCTGTAGGAGTTGTTCCACGTGTAGATGTATTTCTGGTGTATCTGTGGGGAGGAAGGTGATCTCCGCGTCTTACTCTTCCGCCATCTTCCCCGGAAGTCTGAATTTGTGTTTTTTAAGTTAAGTCAAATAGGACCCCTGATCAGACAACCATGGACTTGGAGTCTCACCTTAAGTGCTGTCTCCCCTCCCACTGTCACCTTGTGTCCTCAGGATGGGCTCTCACCTGGCCACTTTCCTGGCCTTGCCCACCAACGGTTCTGTTCAGCGATCAGGGCCTGAGGCACAGAGAAGATCAGGTTCAGACACACACCAAACAGCAAGTTGCTGTGCAGGGCCTCAGGCAACTGAGGTTCAGCTCAAACCCTGCTAATAAATATTTCTTTGTCTCAAGGAGTACAGCACTAAATTGCAATTAAAAGCACCATAAAAACACCAGTCAGGAGAGAAATCATAGAAAAAAAAGGAAAATGCTTCTTTTCTGCTTTTTGAATAGGAGACTACATTTTCATTTTGTTCTGGTACCCACAGCTTATGTAGATGTAGATGGTCCTACTTAGAGCTAAGTAGCAAGTGTGCTCCTTGGATGCACCAGGAGATCTCAGATTTAATGGGATCCTGCTGTCATGCACTATGTCCCAAACCCTGAGAAGGGTGTTAGCAGGATTGCTTTTGTTCCTTTCGGTTGGCCTCACTTTCTGATAGTTTATGGTTTGATTTTAGGAACTTTATAGTATGGGCCTGCCAGGCATATATTCTGGAAGAGCTGTAGTCTGAGGGAAATAATAAATACCAACTGGAAGGCAGGCCTTGGTGGGGAAATCCATCCGAGAGAAAGCATGGAGGAAGGCTCTGAGTATTGACCAAGAAAACTGCACATAGGTCACTACTTTTCTAAACTGAACATTCGAAATTAAGGTGTACATAATGATTAAGATCTTTCTTAAGACCAACCTCATGCCTTTCGGCCTTATAGCAGCAGTGTTATTTTGCCCTGTATGACCAAATAATTCCACATTTTTACACTGCAATTAACACACTTGAATTCGAAGAAACTAATTTTGAAATACAATTTGCACATTCTGATTAATTTTTAAAGGACTAGTGGTTTTTCAAGTCACACTTTGTGTTTATGTTTGTGGAAATATTTGAGAGAGGAAATTAAAAGGATTTCTCACAAAGAGGGAGACACAATTGGGAACAAAGCTATAAATAAAGATTAAATGCCATTTTTACAAGTGGGCTGGTTGCCAGAATAACAAAGAATTCTTTAAAGTGTTTTATCAGTTGCTTGATTTTGTGTGAAGGAAATCACTATTGAGGTGATGTAATGAAGTATCTTCAGATGTGAAACTCAGAAATTGGGATGGGTTCTATCAGTACACTGAATCAATTGAATCATTAAAAAGATTATGATGATAATGATGGGGTCTATACATACTGATAAGAGAAAAACCTGAGGTTAATTTGAAAGCAATGCCTTATATAAATTAGGCCCGCTCAACTCTTAACAAGATGATTTAAATTATTTCAGTCTTTCATAAGAGAAAAAATAAACCTTATGTTTTAAATAAGTAAATTAAAACACCTTTATATTGATTCAAAATTCAACCAGTTTCTTTTGACTTGTAAAAAATTACATTTTAAGCTTAATTTGCTTGGAATATGTATAGATGATTGTTTCTGACCTTTTGCTCAAAAATGTCAGATTTACATTTTATAAGTAATGAACTTAGGCAAGTTCAGTCTGTGGCCATAAAAATCAGAAACTCAGAGTTTCTTCATTTTAGTGTCAGTCCCTTAAGGAAAGAGTGCTGTGTGCAGCTCTTTCTGGGTCCCATAAGGGTTCATGGATGTCCTGACTGCTGGGCAAGGCTTTAATAAAGTCACAAAATTGTATGTTTTCCTCAGTGCAGGTGTGCTCTGCTCCTGGGACCAGCACAGATGGAAAACAGCAGAATAAGCACTCTATTTACTTCCAGATTTAAATCCCCAGCGAGCACATCACCAAGGTGAATTTGGTGTTCAATTCTGTGGCCCATCTCAGAAGGATATATTTTCTCCCTTCTGCGTTATGTTATCATCTCCCTGAACTGTCTTGTAATTCAATGACATGTATTGCCTAAACTATTAGATGAATCAAGGAATTTTGTAACTTATAATTGTAATTTTATGAACCATTGTTAAGTGCCTATCAGACGCCAGGCCATGCGTGGCACTGGAGCTACAGGGTAGATACTGTCATTGCCCTTTGGACAGGAACAAGGGGATGGCACACTTTAAAAAAGAAACTCCAAGCATTAGTGAGAAAGCAAGGAAGCTGGCATAATACTGGGAAACCGGAAAACAGTGGGAGACAATCGCTCTGTATAGTAAAACAGAGGTTTCAATACAAAACTATTTTAAAAGAAAAAAGAAGCCAATATGATTAATAATATAAAAGTCCAGATTTGCTAAAGGGTACTTTAACAAAGAAGTTTACCCTTGCCTTGTAAGAGAAATGAGTATTAGATTTTAATAAAGCTGTAGAAATATATAAGCAAGGTATATATATAAGATATACACAAATATACAATATAGGTAAAATTTCAAATCATGTTTTGGTAAATATACTGCAGAATTCTAACTTAAACTCTATTCTTTCAAGATCCAATTGAAGTTAGTCCCAGACATACTTACACACGCATATTGAGTGCCTACCATGTTTCATGCACTGTGGTTGGCACTGAAGAGAAGAATAAAGGAAACACATATGATTATACTATAATGATAAGATGAGCCAAAATGTCACTGAAATGTTGGGTGTTAAGATAAAGGACAGATTATTTTGATCTCTGAGTATTGGGAGATTTTCTTCCTAATCTTGCTTGTTTAAACTAAAATAATTTATAACAAAAAATACTACTTTTGTTGGTTTATAAAAGATTGATAATTTACAAATATCCTTTCCTTCACTAACAATGCTGTAGACTTGCCTAAGTAACTCTATTTGGTGGATGAAGTGATTAATTTTGTAGAGTTGGACACTTTTTTACTCAAAAAAAAAATCTCAAACTAAAGTACATCATTATCTCCCCTCCCCAGCATTAACTAACTGCACAAAATGATCATAACTGGCTTATTTTAACAATTGGCTGATTGTAAACAAAAGTTAATTCTGATTTTCATTTTATTTTATAACTAAATCTTATTTTATTAAAATTTCCTCAGGCCTTTCCTACTTGTAATGAATAAACTACAAATCATATTTTCCATTTGGAATAGTTCTCTTCCTCTAGGAAAAAATCAATACATCAAAATTAAATTTCAAAACTGCATTAACAACATCTTTGAAGTCAGCTATACTAATAGTCTCTGAGTGGAAACCAAATTATGGAGTTATTATATGTGGACAATATAATTATTTTTACCACCTTTTACTTTATAAGATACAACAAAAAAGGAACTAAATCTAGTGTAAGGAATCAGTTAGAAAATGGAAGTGTGTTTATATCATCTTAATATCACTGAATTTAATGATTTCATGTGAGCATTAGTTTTCACTTGCAGAATTTGAATTGAAGGGTGGATATTAAAAAGCTTTAGCAAAACTAAAGAAAATATAAATTATTGGATTTAAGCACTTGCCCACTAACTCCTTAAAGACTTGAAAGTATTATTTAATAGGATAGGAGAGCTGGAATAAATTTTAGAAATGGATGAATCCAATCACATTCCTTTTGAAGAAAATGAGACCCATAACAGTGAAATGATAGATATGAGTCTCAATTTCATCTCATAAGAAGTATTCTCACATAACCTCCTTTTTCTCCATCTCCTTTCCCTCATGTATTGCTCTCAGTATTTGGGGCCTAACTTCTTGGGAAATGTTACCACTTGTGATGCCTAGTTATGATCATCATACCTCCTGCTCCATGAGGGCAGGCATTTGTGTCTGTTCTGTTCTATTGTGTCCCTTGGTACATCCTTTGTGTAGCTAAGGGAGTCTCAAAGCAGGTAGATGGATTTGGAGAATTGGGAACAGATAGTGGACTCATTGTCAGGACCTAAAAACTGTCTGGCATCACTGTGTAAGATAAGCCATCACGATTTTGACCAGCCATTTAGTTCTTTGAAGATTGTACTGTCCTTAATTCTTTGAAGACTATGTTATTTTTCCTTAATATGATGTGGCAGAGACTGCTAATTGAATTCCTCATGTCCATTTTCCCTTCTTCATTCAATCACAACATCCGCCCCATTAGCCAGGGCACATGATTGCTTAGTTAGAGATTGCATTTGCCCCTCTACCTGCAGCTAGATATGCCCATGTAATGAAGCCAGTAGGATCGGGGTGTGGAGCAGTTTGCATAGTCTGTCCCCAAAGCTTAAAAGGAAGCAACCTATGTGCCACCTCCTCTTTCTCTCTTTCTCTCTTCTCACTGGCTGAAATGTGGACACAGTGAAAGTGAATTGGCCCTAATTGTGAAGAGAAAGACCATACTCAGTGATGGGGGAATTAAAACAAAAAACAGGTGGAATCAGTGTTCCTGGGTAGCCTCATGGTGTAGTTTCCCTTTCCCCTGACCTGCCTACTAGCTTTAACTAAAAGTCAAATAAACTTTCAGTCTGGTTTAAGCCACTATTTATTGTTTTCTGATAAAGATCTTCAAACTTGAGGGCCTATAACCTACAAAATAGATAAGAATAAATATATGTATCCTTGGGAAAGAGAAGTTGTGTGTGTGTGTGAGTGAGCACATTTGGAAAAGATTAACTACAAAATAAATAAATGCAGTACAATATGAGTCTGTGCATAGAAAAACCTACCGAACAACAGAGAGAATCTTTAACACATACATGCCAGGAATTTGAAGAGAGTCTTCACAAAATAGATTTCAAGATTGCCTTTGCCTGCTTGTCAGTTACCTTCAATTTTTCTAGATTCTTCAAAGCTTGCCATCTTTCACACTAGATATTGAGTTCCAGTACCTAAAACATTTTCACATAATCAAAGACCTTAGTTTGATATATCATTTAAATGACCTCAGTTGAGGTTTATGCTGTATATCTTGGAGGATTTTAGCTCTGAGATATCTCTGAATTTCACTGGCCATCTTCTCTAGGCAACCCTCTCCTACAATTCCATGCCTGGGACTCTTGCAGGGGCTCATTAACAACTTTTATTACAGGAGTATTTGCATTCAAAGTACATGTGTGCGTGTATAATTTATGTATTTACTTATATTTAAATAGTGGCATTGGAATAGTGCTACAAGTTTTTTCTTATAGGTAAAACAAACATCTGTTGATTGGTTTGCTCTCTTGAATATGTAGAAGGAAGCAAATTTAGTTTATTTAAGAGAGAATTTTCATTTAAGAAATTTGTAGGTTGAGTTGGGACTTCTATTGTCATTTATGATAATTACATCACAAGGTAGTCAGAGAATATATGCGATCTCTTCTGAGGACATTATTCCTTTTCTTTCAAACACTATGAACCTGAACACGATAGGGAACCTGATAAGTGAGCCTGAACAGTTCATAGCTCCCTCACAGTGTTAGGGTAACAACTACATTACATAATATCAGGGAAACTTGCTAAAACATTTGTTACACCAGACACACTTTAGTTTTTTCTCTTTCTCTAGTTTCAGTTTTCGTCACCAACTAATAAAAGTGAAAATTTTAAAACTCATTCCTCTGAAACTTAGTGTAAGCCAATGAATTAAGTCTATATGGGAACAAGCTACTCTTATTCACATTAGTAAAATAACTATATTACTAATGTGGATAATAATAGATGACATTTAATGGAAACTTTTCTGAGCCAGTCATGGTATAGGCATCATCACAGAATAATATTATTGCAGAGCTCCGATTATGATCCTGATTTTACAATGAAGAAATTAAAGATTATAGACACTCAGGAATGTGCCCAAGATCACACAGCTAATAAAGGAGTCTGTCTATGTGAATCCAGAGCCCATGTTATTAACACTACAATATACTTTTCTATAGTGTTTATCCACTTAGTAGTTCTGAAAATCTGTATTTTCCTGAAATGTTTGAATTGAAGATGGTGAAAGTTTCCAGTTACTGGACAGTGGCAGAGTTTTCCCTTTATTTTGCTAGGCGGCAACAGCAAGCATTTGTTGCTCTTTTCTTCCATCTCTGAACACAAGCAAGTTAGATTTTTAGAAAAGACCATGACAAATAACTGAATGTGGTCTGGATCAATAAAGCAACTGCTGTAAAACAGCCTTGGACCCCAGAATTTCTGCTAAACTATCAACTTCTAATGTCAGAGTGTTCTTTGAAGGATGGAAGTCAGACTGATATCTTGAAAGTAATTTTCTTTTTGTATGTCGGTGATTGAATTTGGGTCAGTTTTCCAAATTGCTTAATAAGACAACACAAATGCACATATCTCCTGCAAACAAAGCAATGATGATTCACAGAATTCGAAAAAATGTCCTAAGGGGGAAAAACATCTTGGTCAAATAATAATTACATATTTACATACTATGTAAATTTCACTTAAAGCAAAGAGGGATAAGATACTTTTTAGGATTTGTATCTAATCATTTAATCATGTTTTTTACATATATATATGTAGGTGTGTTTGTGTATATATATATATATATATATGTACACACACACATATATATTTATATTATATATATTTATATTTTGTGTATATAAAACCTTTTGGAAAATTACATCAAAATATGAAGAGAACATTATGGTTGTTAAAAATACCTGAAAAAATATTAAGCCCTCTGGAGGACCTTCAAGATGGCAGAGGAGTAAGACGTGGAGATCACCTTCCTCCCTACATATACATCAAAAATACATCTACATGTGGAACAACTCCTACAGAACACCTACTGAATGCTGGCAGAAGACCTCAGATGTCCCAAAAGGCAAGAAACTCCCCACGTACCCAGGTGGGGCAAAAGAAAAAAGGAAAAACAGAGACAAAAGAATAGGGACGGGACCTGTACATCTGGGAGGGAGCTGTGAAGTAGGAAAAGTTTCCACACACTAGGAAGCCCCTTCGCGGGTGGAGACGGTGGGTGGCGGAGTGGGGAAGTTTCAGAGTAATGGAGAAGAGCGCAGCACAGGGGTGCAGAGGGCAAAGCGGAGATTCCCACACAGAGGATCAGTGCCAACCAGCACTCACCAGCCTGAGAGGTTTCTCTGTTCACCCACCCGGGCAAGTGTGGGCTGGGATCTGAGTCTCGAGCTTCAGAGGTCAGATCCCAGGGAGAGGACTGCGGTTGGCTGTGTGACCACAGCCTGAAGGGGGCTAGTGCGCCACAGCTAGCCAGGAGGGAGTCAGAAAAAGTCTGGACCTGCCTAAGAGGCAAGAGACCATTGTTTTGAGGTGTGCGAGGAGAGGGAATTCAGAGCACCACATACACGAGCTCCAGAGATGAGTAGGAGCCACAGCTATCAATGTGGACAACAGAGACAGGCATTAGATACTAAGGCTGCTGCAGCCACCAAGAAGCCTGTGTGCAAGCACAGGTCACTATCCACACCTCCCCTCCTGGGAACCTGTGCAGCCCGCCACTGCCAGGGTCCCGTGATCCAGGGACAACTTCCCTGGAAGAACACACGGTGCTCCTCAGGCTGTTGCAGTGTCACATTGGCCTCTGCTGCTGCAGGCTCGCCCCGCGTCCATACCCCTCCCTACCCCCGGCCTGAGTGAGCCAGAGCCCCCTAAACAGCCGCACCTTTAACCCTGCCCTGTCTGGGTGAAGAACAGATACCCTCCAGCGACCTACACACAGAGGCGGGGCCAAAACCAAAGCTGAGCCCTGGGAGCTGTGCGAACAAAGAAGAGAAAGGGAAATCTATCCCAGCACCCTCAGGAGCAGCGGATTCAATCTCCACAGTCAACTTGATGTACCCTACACCTGTAGAATACCTAAATAGACAACGAATCATCCCAAAATTGAGGCGGTGGATTTTGGGAGCAACTGTAGACTTGCACTTTGCTGTATGTGACTGACTAGTTTCTGATTTTTATGTTTATCTTAGTTTAGTATTTAGCATTTGTTATCACTCGTGGATTAGTTTATTGGTTTGATTGCTCACCTTTTTAAAATTACTTTTTATTTATTTTTTATTTTAATAATTTATTTTATTTTATTTTATTTCTTTTTTTTTTCTCCTTTTCTTCTGAGCTATGTGGCTGACAGGGTCTTGGTGCTCCGGCTGGGTGTCAGGCCTGAGCCTCTGAGGTGGGAGAGCCGAGTTCAGGACATTAGACCACCAGAGACCTCCCAACCCCATGTAATATCAGTCAGTGAGAGCTCTCCCAGAGATCTCCATCTCAATGCTAAGACCCACCTCCACTCAACGACGAGCAAGCTCCAGTTCTGGACACCCCATGCCAAAAAACTAACAAGCCAGGAACACAACCCCACCCATTAGCAGAGAGGCTGCCCAAAATCATAATAAGTTCTCAGACACGTGAAAATACACCACTGAACGTGGTCCTGCCCACCAGAAACACAATATCCAGCCTCATCCACCAGAACACAGGCACCAGTCCCCTCCACCAGGAAGCCTACACAACCCACTGAAACAAAATTACTCACTGGGACATTCACCAAAAACAACAGGAAATATGAACTTGCAGCCTGCAAAAAGGAGACCCCAAACACAGTAAGTTAAGCAAAATGACAAGACAGATAAATATGCAGCAGATGAAGAAGCAAAATAAAAAGCCACCAGACCAAACAAATGAAGAGGAAATAGGCAGTCTGCCTGAAAAAGAATTCAGAGTAATGATATTAAAGATGATCCAAAATCTTGGAAATAGTATGGAGAAAATACAAGACACATTTAACAAGGACCTAGAAAAACTAAAGCGCAAACAAACAATGATGAACAACACAATAAATGAAATTAAAAATTCTCTAGAAGGAGTCAATAGCAGAATAACCGAGGTAGGAGAATGGATAAGTAACCTGGAACATAAAATAGTGGAAATAACTACTGCAGAGCAGAATAAAGAAAAAGAATGAAAAGATTTGAGGACAGCCTCAGAGACCTCTGGGACAACATTAAATGCACCAACATTCGAATTATAGGGGTCCCAGAAAAAGAAGAGAAAAATAAATGGACTGAGAAAATATTTGAAGAGATTATAGTTGAAAACTTCCCTAATATGGGAAAGGAAATAGTCAATCGAGTACAGAAAGCACGGAGCATCCCATACAGGATAAATCCAAGGAGAAACATACCAAGACATATTAATCAAACTATCAAAAATTAAATACAAAGGAAAATATTAAAAGCAGCAAGGGGAAAGCAACAAATAACATACAAGGGAATCCCCATAAGGTTAACAGCTGATTTTTCAGCAGAATCTCTGCAACCAGAAGGGAGTGGCAGCACATAGTGAAAGTGATGAAAGGGAAAAACTTACAACCAAGATTATTCTATCCAGCAAGGATCTCACTCAAATTCAACAGAGAAATTAAAAACTTTACAGACAAGCAAAAGCTAAGAGAATTCATTACCACCAAACCAGCTTTACAACAAATGCTAAAGGAAATTCTCTAGGCAGGAAATACAAGAAAAGGAAAAGACCTACAATAACAAACCCCAAACAATTAAGAGAATGGTCATAGGAACATACATATTGATAATTAACTTAAATGTAAATGGAATAAATGCTCCAACCAAAAGATATAGACTAGCTGAAAGGATACAAAAACAAGACCCATATATATGCTGTCTACAAGAGACCCACTTCAGACCTAGGGACACATACAGACTGAAAGTGAGGGGGTGGACAAAGATATTCCATGCAAATGGAAATCAAAAGAAAGCTGGAGTAGCAATTCTCCTATCAGACAAAATAGATTTGAAACAAAGACTATTACAAGAGACAAGGAAGGACACTATATAATGATCAAGGGATCAATCCAAGAAGAAGATATAACAATTGTAAATATTTATGCAGCCAACATAGGAGCACCTCAATACATAAGGCAAATACTAAGAGCCATGAAAGAGGAAATTGACAGTAACCCAATAATAGTATGGGACTTTAACATCCCATTTTCACCAATGGACAGATCATCCAAAATGAAAATAAATAAGGAAACACAAGCTTTAAATGATACATTAAACAAGGTGGACTTAATTGATATTTTAGGACATTCCATCCAAAAACAACAGAATACACTTTCTTCCCAAGTGCTCATGGAATATTCTCAAGGATAGATCATATCTTGGGTCACAAATCAAGCCTTGGTAAATTTAAGAAACTTGAAATCATAGCAAGTATCTTTTTGACCACAATGCTATGAGACTAGAAATAAATTACAGGAAACAACTGTAAAAAAAGTACAAACACCTAGAGGCTAAACAGTACGCTACTAAATAAGCAAGAGACCACTGAAGAAATCAAAGAGGAAATCAAAAAATATCTAGAAAGAAGTGACAATGAAAACACAATGACCCAAAAACTATGGGATGCAGTAAAAGCAGTTCTAAGAGGAAAGTTTATAACAATACAGTCCTACCTCAAGAAACAAGAAACATCTCAAACAACCTAACCTTACACCTAAAGCAATTAGAGAAGGAAGAGCAAAAAACCCCAAAGTTAGCAGAAAGATAGAAATCATAAAGATCACATCAGAAATAAATGAAAAAAAAATGAAGGAAACAGTAGCAAAGATCAATAAAACTAAAAGCTGGTTCTTTGAGAAAGTAAACAAAATTGATAAACCATTAGCCAGACTCATCAAGAAAAAAAAAGGGGAGAAGACTCAAATCAATAGAATTAGAAATTAAAAAGGAGAAGTGACAACTGACACTGCAGAAATACAAAAGTTCATGAGAGATTATTACAAGTAGCTATGCCAATAAAATGGACAACCTGGAAGAAATGTACAAATTCTTAGGAAAGCACAACGTTCGGACTGAACCAGGAGGAAATTGAAAATATAAACAGACCAATCACAAGCACTGAAATTGAAACTGTAATTTAAAATCTTCCAACAAACAAATCCCAGGACCAGATGGATTCACAGGTGAATTCTATCAAACATTTAGAGAAGAGGTAACTCCTATCCTTCTCAAACTCTTCCAAAATACAGCAGAGGTAGGAACACTCCCCAACTCATTGTATGTGGCCACCATCACCCTGATACCAAAACCAGACAAAGATGTTACAAAAAAAGAAACCACAGGCCAATATCACTGATGGATATAGATTCAAAACCCCCAACAAAATACTAGCGAACAGAATCCAACAGCACATTAAAAGGATCATACACCATGATCAAGTGCAATTTGTCCCAGGAATACAAGGATTCTTCAGTATATGCAAATCAATCAGTGTGATACACCATATAGACAAACTGAAGGATAAAAGCCACGTGATAATCTCAGTAGATGCAGAAAAAGCTTTTGACCAAATTCAACACCATTTATGATAAAAACTCTCCAGAAAGTAGACATAGAAGGAACTTACCTCAACATAATAAAGGGCATATATGACAAACCCACAGCTGACATTGTTCTCAATGGTGAAAAATAAACCGTTTCCACTAAGATCAGGAACAAGACAAGCTTGCCCACTCTCACCACCATTATTCAACACAAAAGGAATCCAAATCGGAAAAGAAGAAGTAAGACTGTCATTGTTTGCGGATGACATGATACTATACATAGAGAATCCTAAAGATGTTACCAGAAAACTACTAGAGCCAATCAACGAATTTGGTAAAATAGCAGGATACAAAATTAATGTACAGAACTCTCTTGCATTCCTATACACTAACGATGAAAAATCTGAAAGAGAAATTAAGGAAATACTCCTATTTACCATTGCAACCAAAAGAATAAAATACCTAGGAATAAACCCACCTAAGGAGACAAAAGACCTGTATGCAGAAAACTATAAGACACTGCTGAAAGAAATTAAAGATGATACAAATAGATGGAGAGATATACCATGTTCTTGGATTGGAAGAATCAACATTGAGAAAATGACTCTACTACCCAAAGCAAACTACAGATTCAATGCAATCCCTATGAAACTACCACTGACATTTTTCACAGAACTAGAACAAAAAATTTCACAATTTGTATGAAAACGCAAAAGACCCCGAATAGCCAAAGTAATCTTGAGAAAGAAAAACGGAGCTGGAGGAATCAGGCTCCCTGACTTCAGACTATACTACAAAGCTACAGTAATCAAGACAGTATGGTACTGGCACAAAAACAGAAGGATAGATCAATGGAACAGGATAGAAAGCCCAGAGATAAACCAACGCGCATATGGTCACCTTATCTTTGATATAGGAGGCAGGAATGTACAGTGGAGAAAGGACAGCCTCTTCAATAAGTGGTGCTGGGAAAACTGGACAGGGACATGTAAAAGTATGAGATAAGATCACTCCCTAACACCATACACAAAAATAAGCTGAAAATGGATTAAAGACCTAAATGTAAGGCCAGAAACTATCAAACTCCTAGAGGAAAACATAGGCAGAACACTCTATGACATAAATCACAGCACAATCCTTTTTGACCCACCTCCTAGAGAAATGGAAATAAAAACAAAAATAAACAAATGGATGATATCTTTATTGGGGCTCATTTAGCTAATTAACAATTTAACTGTTCTCCCTTCTTTTGTGGTGTCTGTTTGTTTATAATAAAATTAATCAATGATATGTTGCATTGACTTAGGAATCACATGAAACTTAGAGGTTTAATTGCTTTATGATAATCACCTCTCAGCTCAGACCTGCACATTCTTGATCTTGTATCTCTTTAAAAAAATAGGATTAAGTTCAAAATGTAACTTTCTATGTCACAAGTAGTTGGTACAATGAACCATATACAGCCAGATGGCTAAAGATATTGAATATCACTGAATTTCATGCCTGTCTTATACGATTAAAGCAGAAAACTGCAAACTTAGAGAAATCTGTCTGCAGCACATCATTTCCCCTATAGTGTGGTATTTTTCTAAGCACCAGTAACTCTTAGGATTATGAGTTCTTTTGACTATAATATAACTTTCTCCAGAATTTCCCACAATCCTCTATGGATTAATTTTCTAGTTTTAGTTTTTTGTTTTTTGTTTTTTTTTTCCATAAACAAAGTACCACAGGCTGGGAGACTTGAACAGCATACATTTATTTCCTCACAATTCTGCAGTCTAGAAGTCCAAGATCAAGGGGTTGATTTCTTCTGAGGGCCTCCCTCTTTGGCTTATAGGTGGTGGTCTTCTTCCTGTGTCTTCATATGGTCTTCCCTCTGTGTCTATCTGTGTCCTGATCTCCTCTTCTTAAAAGGACACCAGTCCTTGGAAAAGGGCCCACCCTAATGACCTCACTGTAGCTGAATTACCTCTTTAAAGGTTCTATCTCCAAATAGAACCACATTCTGAGATACTGGGGGTTAGGACATCAACATAGGAATTGGGGGGGATGTAATTCAGCCTATAATACCCCAATTATGGCCAGAAATGTAAATTAAGCAAAACTTAAGAGAACTAATATTTCCAGAATGATAATTGAAGTTGGCAGAAGGTAAAACAGGACTTAGCAAAGAAAATTTTTACCTAAGTATGGAGGTAGCCTTTGAACCCAGCCTTGGATCTTAGTGTTCTAAATCTGTATAAATAAATGAAAATCATCAGGCTGGATATATAATATCTATTTCATATGAGAAAGATCACTTAAAACTTGGAAGACAATTATTATTTCACATTTAACTGCCAAGTAATCATCTCATGATATAAATTTAACTCTTCCTCTTTTATAGTTCATCCATATCCTATTGTGCCCTATCAACACTTGCTCATAGCGTTGTAGACTTTAAAATTTTTTTGTGCTCTCATTGAAGAATTCGTTTCGTCACCTCTCAGGATGTTGGACTATTAGTCCTCTAGCATGTTACCACTAGCTGCTTCTCACTACACTGAGACGCTTTCTTCAGCTCTAGTTTTACTGGGAGATGAAAGGGAATGTTCCAGTAGTGGGTGTGTTTTGTACTGTGAACAAATCAAATTATTTCTTAAAAGTGGGTGAAGTATAAATGATAAGTCTATCGATGAACTATAGAGCTTGCTGGATTACACTGAATTCACATGAACAATGATTCTGATTCAGGAATTAATTT
Source organism: Mesoplodon bidens (assembly GCF_964165515.1). Classification (NCBI taxonomy): domain Eukaryota; kingdom Metazoa; phylum Chordata; class Mammalia; order Artiodactyla; family Ziphiidae; genus Mesoplodon; species Mesoplodon bidens. Next base: position 13,615,925 of record NC_138177.1, on the reverse strand, counting down.
GGTTAAGCATCACTTTATTCTAGAATTGCCAGTGCCTGCATTTGATGAGACAGATGTTTGATGGGCTTGCTAATTTGACGCTGAAGATTAATCGGGTACTTTGTGAAAGACTAATAAAGACGTAAAAAAGAAAATAAGAAGTTAACTCTGAAAGCAAGGACTCCACCATTTTAGCAGGAATAAATCTGTCTTCATCAGTAGCAACCACTGAGATTCATATTAATTATAATCAATATACAAAAGACGGATTACTTCTGTCCATTTCTTTAGTTCGTTCTTTTATTCAGATAATATCATGGGTCTGAAAAGAGAAAACTACTCCTTGTGAGCAAACTGCTCATCCGTGTTAGGTAAATTAACTCTTCCAGGGCACTAAGGTATAATTTAGGAAATGATGTCTTTCTGTGCATGAAATGTTACCCCCACGTCCTTTAGTTACGTACTCATCTCCATACTATTAAGTATGTGCAATTAGGTCTGTCTTCACTTGTTTTCCTTAACTGAACCTAATTTTTTAAAAGATAGATCTGAAATAGTTGTGTTTGACTTATTTAATAATTAAAAATAAATTTCCCTAAAATATCCATATTTTATATATATACATATATATATATATATATATATATATTTATTTTTTTTGGTACGCGGGCCTCTCACTGTTGTGGCCTCTCCTGTTGCGGAGCACAGGCTCCGGACGCACAGGCTCAGCGGCCATGGCTCACGGGCCCAGCCGCTCTGCGGCATGTGGGATCTTCCCGGACCGGGGCACGAACCCGTGTCTCCTGCATCGGCAGGCGGACTCTCAACCACTCACCCACCAGGGAAGCCCCGTATTATATTTTTTAACATTCAAAAATTAACAGTTAGGGCTTCCCTTATAGTGCAGTGGTTAAGAATCCACCTTCCAATGCAGGGGACATGGGTTCGAGCCCTGCTCCGGGAAGATCCCACATGCCACAGAGCAGCTAAGCCTGTGTGCCACAACTACTGATCCTGCACTCTAGAGCCCGTGAGCCACAGTTACTGAGCCCATGTGCCGCAACTATTGAAGCCCGTGCTCCTAGAGCCCGTGCTCCACAAGAGAAGCCACCGCAATGAGAAGCCTGCACACTGCAATGAAGAGTAGCCCCTGCTCGCCAAAACTAGAGAAAGCCTGAGCAGAGCAACAAAGTCCCAACACAGCCAAAAATAAATTAATTAATTATTTAAAAAAAATTAACAGGTAAATATTTGTAAATATCTAACTAAAAATAAAAGGCTGAGTTTGTATTTTTTTAAAAAATAGAAGTAATAAAGCCAATTCTATGAATTACAGGTAAATGACCCACATATTGTGAGTCTGATACCGGGAATGCTTTTACTAAGAAGACTTGTGATAAGGTATGACTGATATAAAAGTACTTTGTGGAAGTCTGGATTGATGCATTATAGTTGATCATAATATCACGTAGGCTTTGTCCCTGTGCCATATCTAGGTCTTTTACAAAAGCAGTAGCCCTTGACTGGCTATATGGTTAAAACCATTTCCTGGATCCCTAATTTCTCTTAGGATCAATCAAAAATTTTAACATTTCTTACTAGGCCCTCTGCTTAACTTTGTAAGAGTTTAACATCTCTTCACACCAACTCCTTACTGAGATAACGTACGAAATCATGTTTATACAACAACTCTTTTAGTTAACAGCTCGTGTGATGGACACTGTGATTCCATGGTTAAAAAGAAAGTTGTTGATGCCAGGGAGCTTAGAGTTTAGCTAGTGCTTTTTAATATAGATTCTGAATTTCTTTTAGTTCATCAAACCTGGAGTGTTCTTGTCTCGTTTTCACTCCCTTTTCATCTTCGGGGCTTCACAAATGCTGTTCCCTCTGCCTGGAACAGATTTGCTCTGTCCCCTTCCTCCAACCCTTCAATCTTTTTCATTGGATGAGTACCTTTTAGCCTGCAGCAGTCAATATGAATTTTGTATCTTCAGAAAAAATACTTCCCACCTCTACAAATACAAATGTTCTGCATTTTGTGCATTTATTTTGTGCTTCAGTTACAACAAATACTCTACTTTTGTTTAGTACTTATCATATTGGAGATTACCACTAGCAGAAGAGAATCTCCATAAGGCCAAGGACATTGTTTATCTTGTTTTTTTATTTTATCCCTACCATCTAGCAAACTACCTGGAACATATAGCTGTTGGATAAATATTTGTTGAATTAAATATTTAATATATATTTGGTGTACTCTGTGACAAATGAGGCATGTATTATGTATAACTAGACACATTTTGATAGGATAAAACTGGATGACAGTTTCTTCTTTCAATAGGTCTAAAAGATAATAATATCTATGTGATAGAGACAGAAGGTAAGTTCAATATCACCTGTGCTATCATTATTAGAATAATTTCACTCCTCTAGAACATCTAGCTTCTCCTTGAACATTTCCAGTGATAGACCATTATTTTTTAAAACAAACCCTTCTACTGCAAAACAACCCTGATTGTCACATAGTCCTGAATAATGGGCAACCAGCTAACTCACCAGAATTTTCACCTCTTTGTCCTGGCTCTGCCATCAGAAGCTAACCAGAATTCTAATCCTTTTCCTGAATGAAAGTTGGTCATGTATCTAAAACCACTGATCATTCTCCTCCTCCCCTTCCTCCCAAGTCCTTTCTTCTTAAGATAAGGCACTTTTGGGTTTCTAATGGAGTCCTTATATAATACGGCTTCAGACTTTTCATCATTTTAGTTCTTCCCCTTTGAAGATCCTATCATTTTTCATTGTCCTGTTCATATTGAATAAAATATTTCTTCTCAACTGGAAAATAATTTCTATTGACTGTCTTATTTCAATACCTTTCAGCAGTTGCTTTATATTGATGGCTTATCCTGATCTTAAGGAAAACTAAAAGCTCTAGGTCATCTTCATTCAATAACCATCTGGATAAGATTCTTAGATTTCTCCCTATTAAAGTCTTCATTGAAATCACTTCTATGGTTATCAAGACCACATTATGGTGTGCAGAAAAAAGTTCCTAAAGAAAACTACATTTCATAGTGTCCAAGGAATTGGCTAATAGCAGAGAGACCTGGACAGTATCATTCTGACCGTAGGGTATAAAAAGGACCACAAAGCAAGAGGGTGTAGTTGACATCTAGACTGAGAGGTAAGTCTGCCTAAGGCAAATGTGGTTGCTGGCCTCTTAGTCTAGCAAATGTTCCAAATAGACATGAAGTCTTTCTTTAAAACAGTGTGTCTTCTATTTTAGCTACAAGCCCTCTGCTTACACTTTCAGATTCTGGAAATTCATGTTATTTCTTATGGAAAGAATGTAGAAAACACAGTGTTCTGATACCATTTTACAGCTTTTCTTGTACTTTAAAATTTCTGTTAAGTGCATTTTAAAATTAAAAGCAATTCTTCAGGACTCCAATTGAGTTTTCACAATGACTCTAGAGTCCATTATATTTTAAGCCCTCAGACTTTCTTTTTTGAACTTTGAGAATATGGGATACAATAAATTATATGTATTAGATTTCTGGCAAAATGCAGTTTAGGACACTGCATGTGTCCTAAAGTGCAAAAAAAAAAATGCAAAGTGCAAAAAAGAAATCTTTTCTGCTGTCATAAAGCTTATTGAAAACTGCTATTATGCCATTAAAATTAATGTAATCACTTTTCTCTTTCTCCCTAAGTCACATCGCCCTTTTGCCCAACCCTTTCAGGTCATCTCCCCTTGAAAACAATGAGCGTTTTCTGGTTATTCCACTTGAATTAAATGCTGAAACGAATGCTGTGAAATGTTGTTTTTCTAATTCATATTTTACACAAAAAGATTTAATTTTCACACAAGATTGCTGAATTTCCATTTGGATATTTCCCATATTCTGCACCATTTAAAATCTACTGCTATAGAAATGTAGAGGAAAATGGACTCCCTTTTTGAAATATGCTTGAAAAAGTCATCAAAACTGAAATAATTTACTGCAAATTTTAGACTTAAGACAAAACCTTTGGGGTTTTATTAGGCTTTAGCATAAGGCTTGGAGTTATCTACAGTATATTAATATTTAAATATGAAGAATTATATATCCTGTGTAATACAGATCTTTAGATACAGTTACAATGCATTCGGTATTAATTTAAGCATTTGCTTAAGAAAATTTAGCCTCCTTTATAATGTTCTAAAATTAAATTTATGCCAATGTTCCTTTTTTTTTTTGATATCTAACCAGCTTGTGGGTTAACTTCACTGACTTTTTTTTTTTCTTGAATTTTTTGGCCACCCTGCATGGCATGTAGTATCTTAGTTCCCTAACCAGGGAACCCGTGCCCCCTGCAGTGGAAGCACAGAGTCTTAACCACTGGACTGCCAGGGAAGTCCCCCTCACTGACCTTTTAACCTTTTGCCCTTCTCCTCTGTCTTCCTAATCATGTGACTAATAGCAACCCTCCAAACAAAATAGCTGAGACTGTTTAACCAAAAAATTTGAATAGATGAAAGGAGTATGGAGAAAGGAAAATTTTAAGTATAAATCATAGAAAACCATTAACTATATATTAAAGTAACTGAAGCTTAATGTGCCATTCAATAAAGGCATTATTTATATTAATTTAAATTAATTTAAACCTTGTAAACATCTTGTATGATATTGTACTAATATTACACCTGAAGAAACTGGAATTTGAAATCTGTCAGTTTAGCTCCAAATCCTATAATATTAGCCAAAATACTATATAAATAGTTGGTGTGAATATGGCTTTTTCTTCAACAAATACACTCTTGGCAATAAACATGGTGCTAGGAAAAAGAAAATGCAGGCAGTGTTTTCCTCCGGTTTTGTGTTTCAGTGGCCTAATGCCCTAGCTTTCTTTCTGCTTCTTCATTTACTTCTTCCAGCCTTAGTTGAGTAAGTTTTGAGAAAGAGGATGCTTGGCTTAGCCGCCCTTCTTCCTCTGAGACCTGTTCACCTAAATGAGATCGTGCGCTCTGGTGTATTCGCAGCCTCAGCATTGTGGTCAAGGCTGTGCTTTTCCAGTGCCGTCACTGGATGGGTGAGCCTGTGTCAAGCTGGAGTGCAACACCAGGGGACCACGTTCTCCAACAGTTCTATTGGTAACAAGGCTGACATTTTGATTTCCATATAGCTGTTTCCTCTGTCTTCCCTCAGTAGATGTCAAACTTTGCAAGTATGGGAGAAGGAGAACAAGGATTTATCAGTCTTGTCAAATACCAACCTAGCACCAAAGGATAAATGCTGTTTCAGAGCGATTAAACAAAATGTCAAAATGTTACAGGACCCACTAAAGGGAATCACCAATTCTGCCATGAGATTAGAAGTGGGCTTCATAGAGTAGGTAGATTTTAGCTCAGTTTAGATGTTAAGCCTAGTGATTTACCAGAAAAGCAGGGGGGATGGAGATATTAGGCAGATGAAACACACAGTACATGCATAGCTCATTTTATTGCACCTGGCTTTATTGCGCTTCATAGATACTGTGTTTTTTGCAAATTAAAGGTTTGTGGCAACCCTGCATCCAGCAAGTCTGTCGGTGCCATTTTTTCAAGAGCATTTGCTCACTTTGTGTCTGTGTCACATTTTGGTAATTCTCACAATATTTCAAACTTTTTCATTATTATTTTTGTTATGGTCATCTGTGATCAGTGATCTTTTTTTTTTTTTTTTTTTTTTTTTGCGGTACGTGGGCATCTCACTGGTGTGGCCTCTCCCATTGCGGAGCACAGGCTCCGGACGTGCAGGCTGAGCGGCCATGGCTCACGGGCTCAGCCGCTCCGCGGCATGTGGGATCTTCCCGGACCAGGGCATGAACCCATGTACCCTGCATTGGCAGGCGGACTCTCAACCACTGCGCCACCAGGGAAGCCCATGTGATCAGTGATCTTTGATGTCACTACTGTAGTTATTTTGGGGCACCATGAACCAAGCCTATATAAGATGGCAAACTTAATAGTTAAATGTGTTTCCTGACTGCTCCATGGACCAGCAGTTCCCCTGTCTCTCTCCCTCTCCTTGGGCCTCACTATCCCCTGAGACACAATTTTTTTTAAAAAATTAGGCCAGTTAATAACCCCACAATGACCTCTATGTTTTCAAGTGAGAAGTATCACATAGCTCTCACTTTAAATCAAAAGCTAGAAATGATTAAGCTTACCCAGGAAGGCACATCGAAAGGTGAGACAGGCTGAAAGCTAGTTCTCTTGTGCCAAACAGTTAGCCAAGTTGTGAATGCAGAGGAAAAGTTCTTGAAGGAAATTAAAAGTGCTACTTTGGGGAACACACAAATGATAAGAAAGTGAAACAGCCTTATTGATGATATGGAGAAAGTTTTACTGGTCTGGATAGAAGTCAAACCAGCCACAACATTCTCTTAAGCCAAACCCTAATCCAGAACAAAGCTGTAACTCCCTTCAATTCTTTGAAGGCTGAGAGAGGTGAGAAAGCTGCAGAAGAAAAGTTTGAAGCTAGCAGAAGTTGGATCATGATGCTTAAGAAAGAAGTCATCTTGGTAACATAAAAGTGCAAAGTGAAGCAGCAAGTGCTGTTGTAGAAGCTGCAGCAAGTTATCCAGAAGATCTAAGATCATTAATGAAGGTGGCAACAGATTTTCAATGTAGATGAAATGACGTTATATTGGAAGAAAATGTCATCTAGGACTTTCATAGCTAGAGAGGAGAAGTTAATGCCTGGCTTCAAAGGACAGGTCGACTCTTATTAGGGGCTAATGCAGCTGGTGACTTTAAATTGAAGCCAGTGCTTATGTACCATTCTGGAAATCCTAGGGCGCTTGAGAATTATGCTAAATCTACTCTGCCTATTTTCTTTAAATGGGACAGCAAAGCCTGGATGACAGCACATTTGTTTACAACACGGTTTACTGAATATATTAAGCCCATCTTTCAGACCTACTACTTAGAAAAAGATTCCTTTCAAAATATTTCTACTCAAGCCCATGGATCCAGGAGTAATTTTGACTTTCAAGTCTTATTATTTAAGAAATACATTTTGGGGCTTCCCTGGTGGCGCAGTGGTTGAGAGTCCGCCTGCCGATGCAGGGGACACGGGTTCGTGCCCCTATCCCGGAGGATCCCACGTGCCGCGGAGCGGCTGGGCCCGCGAGCCATGGCCGCGGAGCCTGTGTGTCCGGAGCCTGTGCTCCGCGGCGGGAGAGGCCACAGCAGTGAGAGGCCCGCGTACAGCAAAAAAAAAAAAAAAAAAAAAAAAAAAGAAATACATTTTGTAAGGTTGTAGCTGCCATAGATAATGATTCCTCTGATGGATCTGGGAAAAGTAAACTGAAAACCTTTTGGAAAAAAATTCACCATTCTAGATGCCAATAAGAACCTTAGTGATTCATGGGAAGAGGTTAATATATCAACATTAACAGGAGTTTGGAAGAATTTGATTCCAGTCCTCATGGATGATGCAGAGCAGTTCAAGACTTCATTGTAGGAATTCCCTGGTGATCCAATGGTTAAGACTTGGTGTTTTCACTGCCGGGGCTGGGTTCGATCCCTGGTGGGGGAACTAAGATCACACAAGCCACACAGCGTGGAAAAAAAAAAAAAGATGCTGTGAAGATTGTTGAAATGACAACAAAGGATTTAGAATATACCATAAACTTCGTTGATAAAGCAGGGGCATGGTTTGAGAGAATTGACTCCGATTTTGAAGAAGTTCTGCTGTGCATAATAAATGCTATCCAACAGCATTGCATGCTACAAAGAAATCGTTCTTGAAAGGAATAGTCCATTAGTGTGGCAACATTCGTTTTTGTGTTATTTTAAGAAATTGCCACAGGAACCCCAGCCTTCAGCAACCACCTGATCAGCCATCAACATGAAGGCAAGACCCCCCACCAGCAAAAAGATTATGATTCACTGAAGCTTAGATGATGGTTAACATTTTTTATCAATAAAGTATTTTTAAATTGATATGTACAATTTTTAGACATAGTGCTATTGCACATTTAATAGACTACAGAATAGTATAAGCATAACTTTTATATGCACTTGGGAAACCAAAACTTCATGTGACCCACATTTTTTGTGATATTTGCTTTTTATTGAAGTGGTCTGGAACCAAATCTGCAATATGTCCGAGGTCTGCCTGTATGCATACAACATGAGCTTCCGCCTCAAAGCCGAGCCTAGGAGCTCGTTCATTAAGTTCATTCTAACCACATGGTGCATGATGAAGAGGGTGGAGAGTTAAAACTAGAGAGATGGTGCTGGCCAGATGACGTAGTGAAGGCATTTGTATTTGGTGTGCAACCTACTCCACAAAGGTCTGTGGTGCACGTAACTGACATATCCAGAGGAAGCTAAGTCTGGCAACCATGTGAAAGTGGCCCCTAGTTGGGGAGGTGATAAAGCAGCCTCTTGGAGCAATCAAAAAGAGAGATGATGAAGGGGTAAAGGGTTTGCAGAAGGGGCGAAGGGAAAAGATCAGGTATAACATACATGTCATATATTCTTTAAGGTTCAGTGTCACCTTAGGTATGGGTGGTAAGAGAAATTTTCTTGACATTTAACAAATAGTATATTTATATAATTTCAATTGTGCCTTCTAGCCATGTAATTAGGGACTAAAACATTTGCCTTTAGTAAGTACCATAGGCTTTTAGGAGAAAATGAAATTGATATAAAATTCAATAAATGTATATGATTTTATATTTTATAAAATGCAAAAATAAGCTTAAAATATGATCCCAAACTTTAGTTAAAATAATTATTGTAGACTGCATATCCTGATAAACCTGCTCTATATAAAACACCAAAAATACTAGATAAAGTATATTTTAAATACATATAAATTCACAGACCAAAAGGTAAATTACCAAGGGGAAAGGTGGAGGAAAAAGAAAGAAAAAAGGAAATAAAAAGGGGGAAAATGAAAAGGAAAAATAAAGCAAGCAGAACTGGAGCAGATACCAAGCACTGAAGCCAGTGACTGGTTCTCTTCACATTACCTTGAGGCCTGGGAACTTCAGTTTTTAATGGTCCTCTACATGAGAAGGAAGATAAAGCTGAGGAGAGATGAAAAATTGTGTTGTAGGACAATACCATCCATAATCTCAAATCTAAAAAGTTACAAAACCAATGGAGAAGAAATTCACAGAGTAGGGGTTACTAGGAAAACAACAACAACAGAAAATAAAGTCAAACTCTTAATGACTTCAGAAAATAAAGATGATCAAAAATTAAAAAGTCTGTCAATATATCAATATAAAGCACTAGCAAGATTTAGAGTGAAAGGAACTCTTCTAAGCTATAGACCAGTGGTAAAACAGTAGGACCATAAATTTGAAGGTGCACATCCTTTATGTGGGGCTTTCTTGGTCGTGACAATATTGACATTTTGAGCTGGACCATTCTTTCTTGTGGGGACTGCCATGTGTATTGAAGGATATTTAGCAGAATCTCTGGCTTCTATCCACTAAATGCCAGCAGCATCCCTTCTTCCTCCTAGGTGCAACATCCAAAATGTCTCCAAACTTTACTAAATGTCTCCTGGAGGGAAAATTCACCCCTGGTTGAAAACTGCCATTCTGTTTTCAGTGATTCTACTCCTAGATATTTATGGCAAAGAACACATATATTTGTGTTAAGAGGCATGCACATGAATCAGAGTAGCATTGTTATAAAACAGAAAAATAGTTATTCTAGAAAATGTGTGAGTATATCATGATACATTAATACAATTAAATATTGTATAGTTTCTATATTGTGTAACAATGAAAAAAAAGAACAAACTACTGTTAAATGAAATGTAAACAGCTCACACTCAGCATTGAAAAAATAAGAACAGGGCCGAAGAATACTTAAGAGTTTGACTCCATTTATGTAAAATCTGAAAAGATGCAAAACTAAAAAATAAAGTACATATATATATTTATTTCTGGGGCTATGTACTTATCTAAAACTATGATGAAAAGAAAGAGAAGGAAAATATTCAAAATAATGACTACTTCTTGAGGGAAGGATAGGGTAAAAAGGGCCTAAGATGGAAGTCACATGATGAGCTTCAAAAATATCGGTAACATTTGATTTCTTTCCCTTGGTGGTGAGTACATGGGTGTCCATTTTAATATTATCCTTAACTTTATTTTTCACTCTTTTACTCATATATATTTCATAATTTGAATATAAAAATATAATCCTTACCATATACAGTTTAATATTACTAGATGATTTGATTTACTGACATCATTGTTTTGTCTGCTGAGGATTCCTTTCTTCTTCTAGAAATGTGCCTCCCCGCCTCCATTTATTTGTAGAACTGTTTATTTTTATCACCACTACAACTATACATCTCTGGTTGGAACTAGTAGTTATAGCATTTTGTTCCCATGGCCATAGGGAGAGTCAAGGATCACAGCCAATTATGGTACTTGTATGAGTTTGCTAGGGCTGCCATAACAAAATACCACAGACTGTGTAGCTTAAAGAAAAGAAATTTATTTTCTCATAGATCTGGAGGATGGAAGTCCAAGATTAAAGTGTCAGCAGGTTTTGTTTCACCTGAAGCTTCTCTCCTTGGCTTGCAGGTGGCCACCTTCTCACTGTGTCCTTACAGGTTCTTTCCTCTGTACTGTGCACCCCTGGTGTCTCTCTGTGCTTCCAGTTTTCCTCTTCTTGTAAGGATACCAGTCATATTAGATTAGGGCCCAACCTAACAGCCTCATTTTAACTTAATCTCTTCTTTAAAGGCCCTGTCTCCAAAGACAGTCCCATTCTAAGGTACTGAGGGTTAGGGCTTCAATATATGAACTGGGTGGGGGGAAGATGAAATTGGCGGGGGTGGGGGGGGAGATGTAACAGTACTCATGTCCTCTAACTCCAGTGAAAGTTCATTCCCAGGACTTTTGAGCTCAAGCTGGAACTCAGAGCTTTAAACCTCACTGTTCCAAAGCTGGGAGGATGTCATTTTGTAAGTGACTTAAACTTCACCCTCCTCCACCTAGAGAAAACTGTGGTCTATTTATTGAAGGGAATAAAGAAGGCCTATAGAGAGAGGCAGCGAGAGAGAATGAGTTCTGTAACTTTCAAATCTGTTTTCAGTCAGCTTTGTGCTTCTTGCAGTTTGGCTGTGTGAACTGATCCATGTCCCTTTATCACATAAGTTGATCAATCTCTACTTTTCTCATTTTCAATCAAAGAATAATGAATATGCTTTTTTTGGATAAGTGGGCAGAGTCTAAATTATAAATTAAGTTTGAAAACCTTGGAGTACATTTGGAACTAAAAATGCCCCTGTTTCTCTTATGTATAAGATCTGGAAAATAGTTTGATGTGATTTTATTTCACTTCAGTTATTTATAAGATATGGTGTTGATGAAATTCTTCTTGCCAATGATCCAATTTTACCATCCTAGGCATATTTTTGATGATTTTCCTACCTAAAACATGGAATAACTACTCAGGTACTATAAATATTAGGTGTAGAGGTAGCTGCAGCATTAAAGCTTCTCTTCTGTATTCTGTGACTGTATCTGATAAGATTCACATAATGTCCATAAGGATAAGAAATGAAGTTACTCATTACTGTCACATATGCTTAACAGCAACTACATTAAAATTGACAAAATCTGACAATCTCAATTCATATGCTTTCTTAATACTTAACAGCACAACTAGATTGACATTGGGAATGAACAAATCTTATGGAAAACAAAAAAAAATCAATTATGGGCATTCTTACAAATTTCTAATTCTTAGAAATTATTTTTTAAAATCTATCAGTTCATAATACCTTAAACTAGAATTGATTTCACTGTAAATGTATAGAATAAGGTCTTTCTGCTATCTTTGCCACCATTGGGTAAAGGTTTTTCTATTTGATTGGCAACAGATGAAAAGTGATCTGTGTATGTTGTTGTGTATAGCAAGGACCCTAAGGAACAAGTTGTTTGGACTATATCATATTGTAGACTTTTCATGTTGATTACTTTGAGGAAAGTTTTCTTGGAATAATTCTATAAAATGTTTCACCATTACAACAGCATTCGTATTCCATTCTCCTTACCCTGTGTCTAGTTAACTTTGAAACTTCTATGAGACTTATTTGGAGCATAGTCATCTATTTATATGCAATGTATGTAATGTTAACACAGTAAGAAACCTTAGAAAGTATATAGTACCAGATCATATTTATTGAATTGATGTCCAAATTCATACAGAAAATGAATATATACTTCTTTTTAAATGTAACAGACTGAACACATATATTTATCTCTATTACCTATTGAAATTCCCATAAAATGGCAGTAAACTAATTTAAAAAGTATAAGCCTCCCCCCCAAAATTAATGAAAATAGAAGAAGAACCACAACAGACATGCCAACAGAATTTGGGTAGCTGGAAATTAGATATATGATGGTAACAGATTTAGCAGATTAGAGAAAAAATTTTTTAAAGCCAAGGTGGTTCGTGTCATAGAACCTAAATAAGTCTTAGGAACTGGAGACACAAGAGTCCCTCTAGGATGGTCAACAGGAGGACTGATTGGAAGTCTGTATAAGGAGTATTACTGTGCCCAGATATCTCTTGGTTAGCAGACTACATAATTATTCCTCTGCCAACTCAGCAGAAAATAGGAAACTGGTCCTTAGCAACTTGAATGAAAGATGATCTGAATGAGTGGACACTAGGACTAACTGAAGCTGGGATAGGTGCCATAATAAAAACAGAATGAGGAAACTGAAGTTTGCACACTTACAAATGAATTTTCTCCAGACCCTCACCCTTGGTTCCCAGAAAAATGACAGGCGGGCTTATAGACACTTGGAAGGAGCCTAGAGAAGTCCCTTTGCAGAGAAACTGAGTAGCTCTACAAATATACTTTATGTGATAAGTATATTAATAAATAACAAAGAGAAAGTTAAAGATGAACAAAAAGAACAAACCTGAGCTTCACGGTAAATCAAAAGGTTTATTGATGAGAGGATCCATAAGAAAGTTGGTCCTTCAGGATACATGGCAGAGAGCTGCAGTCATCTTCCAAATGCCTCACAAAATGTATGGAGTCCAATAATAATGTCTGAGTGAGTGAGGTTCATCTCAGAACTCCAAGAAGCACATACATCTCTCTCTGAACTCCATCATTGTAGCACATAGGCAGAGACCATCTCATCTGGATGAATATACCTCATAGCTCTTTGAAACAAGTGCTATATAATATGATTGTAAGGTACTGTATACTCAGAACAAAAACCATTTCCCCCCATCACCCTCTGACTTTCCCCCAGCTATATTCTTTTCTGTACAACGAAACCAAAGTTTTCTCAGAAGTCTTGAGAATCATACTAACTTGTGCCATTAGGATTTCATCCATCATGAGATTCTGTAAGTCTTAAAAAAAGGGAAAAAAAGGCCCAATTCCTTCCAGAGAAACTCATTAGCAACACGCCGCAGGGTGTACAGAATTTCTTATTGTCATTTTAGTTCCTTAGTAGCAAATGTGAATGGTGAACCAAGGTCCCCAGAGATTTGAGGAAAGCCTGAAATATGAAAAGCCAAAAACAAAATAAGCAAACAGAAAAATGGAAATCAGAAGTCTCCATGCTAAGAGAAAAGAAGAAACTGTCAAATAAACTTTAACATCTTAAAGATAAAGTTGAAACTGCCACAAAAAAAGTAATGTAATGCTTGTTTCAAAGGAGTTTTTAAGAACAAGAAGGAATTTACCTAAATTAAAAATAAAATAGTAGATCATATGTACATGTATAGCTGATTCACTTTGCTGTACAGCGGAAACTAACACAACATTGTAATGCAACTCTTCTCCAATAAAAATTTAAAAAGAAACAATAAATAAATAAATAAAATAGTAGAATTTTCAAAATCCAATAGGAAATTTGGAAGATGACATTAAAGAAGCTCACAAAAAATAAAGCACAACAAAACAAAACAGGAGCAAAAGAAAAAAATACATGAGCATTCCATCTCTCTCCAGGTGGTTACAGGTAAGGATGGTACCACTAGCAACAGGGAAGCCAAGGAAGACAGGGCTGGGGAACCCACCACCATGCCCTAACCAGCTCCTGCAGGGGCCGCTTAGCCTACAGGGGTGGGCCAGGTGCAGACCCTTTAGGGGGCTACATCCCTGCCTCCAACTCTGCGTGCAAGCAGGCCAGGCTTCTCCGCTGTCCTCCAGGTGGCCCAGGTAGGCAAATCCCTTCTCTGGAGGGAAGGCCATTGGAACTGTGTAGCTAGAGATCAGACCTGGGAAATACTGTTCTGTGATCCCAGCGACACACACACCCCACCTCGACGCACTTGGTGGCTCAGGGAAGGACCTTCCATCACTCAAGGAAACCAAAGGAATCCCTCCTTTTGGGGTTTGGGGAGGAGGCAAAGAACCGCTCACCTCTCTGTGGGGCTGGCATTTCCACCTAGCCACACCAGGCCCTAGGCCCTTGGAAAGGGCCTACTCCACCCTACTAGAGACATCAGCAGAAATCCGGCTGGGAGTCCAGCGGGACCAGAATAGCACTGAAAAGTCTCCGAAAATGAAATTGTAGGTAGACTTATCCCTTGTTTACAGCTGAGAGAATTAAAATTAGAGAGGCTTAGGGATTTGCCTGGGACAGTTATGAAATATCATTTACAGGCTTTAGTCCACTTTTGGCTACCTCTAATAACTGTCCTTTCCATTAAAGCTTAATATTTTTTAATAAAAATTTGAAGAGACACTCAATGAAGCTTTTGATAAATACACAAGGGACTGTTGCTAGATAACCAATGTCTCCAATGATTTTCAATTATTTAACCAAGGACAAGACAGAGAAAAAAATCTGTTTAAAAGGTCTGCGAAAAATTTAAGGGGCAAATAATATGTAAAGGTAAATGGATTTGCCATGAGGACACAGATGCAACTAGAGTATTTATAGCATTGCTGAATCTACTAAAATATGAAGCAGCATGGTTTACATATCTTCTTTTACTTTTGTCACAGTTTAAGACTATACTGAAAATTATAAATGGCTACCTTTTCACTCACTAGTGAATATAATAATCAGAAATTAAAATGTATTCATAGGTTACTTATACCTTAAATAATTAGAAAAATCCATAATTTGTCTTATATATGAATTAAGAAATTTTTTTTTCACGGTGTCTATTTTTGTAAGCTGAAAGACCCATCCAAGTCAATCTTACTAATGTTATGCTGATAGAGTTTCTGTGCAGACATTAATAGTCAAGGGCATTCTACTTGTAAGAAATATTTCCATTCTTCAATTATATAAAATGTTTAGCATATTTTACAGCATTCATTCTTGTACTGATTAAACCCTTTGGTCCTATATAAGTGCAAATTTAACACTTCCTTTTGGAAGGAACTATGAAATTGTAATGCCTTTATCTTCTCCTGTGTAAAAGAAATTTACAAAAATGCATATGCATAAATCAGACAAATAAAGGTATGTCAAACAATCCCCATAAGTAATTAACATGAAGGGTACCTATTGTTCGGTGAAATAATCTGCCCATTTTCCCATAAAATATTTACAGTTGTTTGTGTGTTAGCACCAGTACTTACTGAATGAATTCTCCAGGTTGTTTGCCATCTATAAATTAAGACATTGTTTTATTGCTGCTCCCCGGGCAGTGAACTCTCAGTCCTATATTTTTATAACAGCATTAGAAACATTTCGTATTACCTATAAAATTTCTTAATTAAAGATGATTAATATCACAAACTCCAATATCCCATTTTTGAAAGTTATACATCTTTAGAAGCACATTAATAACAATGTTAGCTTCAATAACTAAATATCAATCTTTTTTATTTCTAACTCAAAAACATCCAAATTAGAGTCACCTAGAGAGTTTTAGATCCTGATCTCCAGGTCACACCCTGGGCAAGATAAATGGGAATGTCTAGTGACAAAAACAAGATATTAGAATTTTTTTAATCTCCAGGAAGTTAAAATGATATGCAGCCAATTCTGAGAACTAGTAAGGGCACATGTTTGTGAGCAAGTTCAGTAAATAGCAATGTACTTGAATTCGTCTCAAGCTCTGGTCACCACAGTTCTGTGAAGTGGCAGCTGAGGAGATGCCAACACTTACCATGGCTGATTCAAAACAAAACAAAGCCATAAATCAAAAACAAAAGGAAGAAGTCAAGGCTGACACAAATATTACATTAACCTGAAGGTGGAGGTGCAGGACATTTCTGTGATACAGAAGAAGCCTATACCACCTGGAACCAAATGAAATCTGTTGTGACTTTGCGCATGAGATAGATCAAATTCTGAATTGAATGGGAGCCAACTGATGAAGCAGGCTCACCTGCATAAAGACATGTGTCATGTTCCAGCAATAGGCAGAAAGGGGGCATCTGCTAAAAGGAGCCTGCTGCTTTCCTACAGTATGGGTCCCATTGATTTCCAAAATTCTCCACCGGAAAACCCCAGTTTTGTTTCTCCACATTCTGACTGCTACAGTATGGTTTTCTCTTTCATCTTCACACTCCAAAATCTTCTGTTGTACATAAAGTAACTGGCGAATGTGCATGAGTTATTAGCCAATGCAATTTTCAATTGACAGCAAATGGAAAAGAGCAGGGGAAAAGAATGCATAAAAGTATTTTTCCAATTAAGCGTGCTCATATGTCCTTTATTTTTAAATTCAAGTAAATTACTTTATACCCATATTGCAAAATGAAAACCATATATCATATAACATACTCTCAGCCACAATCAAATAGTTACCTCAAACTTGTAACAGAGTGACTTTGAAAAATATTGCTCTATTAGCTATCTTTTTCAGATCTATAATTTTACTACCTATAGGTTATGAATTTTTAGTGAAAAATTAATTTTTACATCCTGTGGATATCTATGATTTCTTTTAAAGTTAGGCTTTTTTCCACAGTTTATTGAGTGCATTTTTCCCTTCTACTCAGCATTTCTCTTTAGATTTTTTTATTATATTCATGAGTAAAAGGAGAAAAGGAAAAGACAGGAGCTAGGCAAAATTATGAGGGTGAGTCAAATAAAAAAGTTTACTTAGCACAAAAATTACTCAACACAGTTAATGAGAAGGATCTACTTAAATTTTAAATGCTGCTTCATTTTACAAATAAGTTAAAACAAAGATTTAAGTTCAGTGCTTAAAAAGAATGTTGCTTTTTTTTCACATAACACCTTTATTATACATGCTTTTTCTCTCTAGAATTGTTGATACTTCTAAGCCAAACTAGGGTGTTTGAATGGATCATAAAGCACTGTGATTTATTTATTTACTACCTCAACAATTGTTTCTTAAGCATTTAGTATGTGCCAAACGTTGTGTGGGCTCTGGGAGTCCATGGCAAAACAAGCTAAAAAATAACAACCAAAGCATGTTGATGCCCTCAAAGCGTTTATAATCCAGTGAGAAAGAGAGGAATCAAATAAAATTAACAAAAAATAAATAATATATAAAAGTAAATAATATAAAATTGTGCTAGGTGAGGAATGTCATGCTATGGGGGCATGACTTAGGGGGATTGAAAAGCTGCCTCTTAGAAAAGGGAAATTGAGGGAAGGTCTGAAGGTGGAATCATTTTGAAGAAAGGAAGTGGGAGGGATAGAAATGTGGAAAATCGAGAAACTTGGGAAACATTCTAGTGAGAAAATACATAGAACTTTGGCATGAGAGAACAGGAAAATTAAAGTGAGGAAACAAGTCAGTGACAAGGGATTGATGTAGTCACACAGTGTTTTGAAAAGTTCACTTTGTTCATATTCATATTCTCATATTACAACATATTCAATATCTAGCCAAACTAGGTGTAATGGAGCAAGACTGAATACACTGCAAAAAGTTAAGAGACCCACGTAGTAATGCAAGTGACATAAGTTAGTAGTAGTTTGATGTTAATATTTTATTAACTAATTTACATAACTTAGAGCCATCACAGTTTGAAAGTATAAACTTTTTAGCTATGGACTAATGCCATTTTACTGGCCATTAAATAAAATGGATTCCTTATTAAATTTGTATTAAAATGAAAATCTTTATGCCAGCATTCATTAAAATAGCTAAAGAAAAAAACAATTTGCAAGATTACAGGTATAAAAATAGAAATAGAGACTGTGAGAACAAAAGTTGATTGACTCCAATATTACTCAGTGTGACATGAATTTTTGCTTAAATTATTCATTTCACTTCCTAAACTAAACTTTGACATCTACAGGAGACTGTATAATCATCATTTTAATGCTGATATTTTAATAAGTCCCTAATCAATTTTAATTTCTCTTGTATGATAAATTTTTAATGTGAAAATGGGAAATCCAGGTGGTACTCTAACATGCATTGTATGGAAATATATGAACTGTAATCCTTAAGGAAAAAAAGAAGGGAATGTGGGATGACATGTTTCTCCAGAGAAACAGAACCAAGAGGATTGATTGATTAATTGATTGATTGATTGATTGGTTATAAGAAATTATCTCACACAGTTATAGAGGCTGGCAAGTCCAAAATCTGCAGAGCCAGTATCTACTTTGAGTTCAAAAGCTGGAAGCTGCTGTAGAACCAGGAAGAGTCAATATCTCAGTTCAAAGGCCACCTGGCAGGAGAAATTTCTGTTGGGTAGTGAAGGGTCAGCTTTTTGTTCTATTTAGGCCTCAACTCATTGGATGAGACCCAATCACAACATGCAGAGTTTACTTAGTTTATTTCATCTGAATACATCCTCATGGAAACATCCAGAAGAATGTAGGACCAAATATCTGGGCACCCAATGGACCGGTCAAGTTGAAATATAAAATTAACCATCATAGATAGGTTTATGAAGGATGCAACAAAAAAGAAAGAAAACTATGCCTAAATTAAAAAAGTGAAATCTAGTATCTTATTTTTATTTCTTAGCTAATTGTCTATTTTTTTCCTCACAAGATGACAGTTCTTTGTGGGAGAGAAAAATTGAAGTCAACCTTAAATATTTATATTGTATGAAATGCCATATCTATTTAAAATTTTTTTAAAATTAGATACAAGGAGATTTTTGTTTTGTTTTGGCTAACTAATTACAAAGCCTCTAACTTTAGATATTAATGTTAACAATTAGGTGAGATCAATATAAGAGAAGAAAATGATGACATATGCTTGCAAAAATTCAAGTCTTCTTTTACTTTTGTACTATTCAAAAAAGATAATTTTTCTGAATAAGAACACCTTTTTTTTCCTATGTAACATATAGAAGTCAGAATACTGAAATATTTTACATATATTTAAAATTTCAGTTTACTACTGTGTAAATTAGCTGTCATAAACTGTTTTCCAATTGAATGTATACTGAAAATTATAATTTTTGAAAGCAATGAAGATTAAAAAAAAATCAGTGCATTTTAAATAACTGATAGATATTTAAACTTAAAGTTACTGGGGCAAGAATATTATGACTTTTCAAGCAAAAGAATAAAAAATGTAACAAGTCAAGTGCTTTGGACTGAATTGTCTCCCCTCAAAATTCATATGTTAAAGACCTAAACCCCAATATGACTATATTGAATATGAGGCCTTTAGGTGTTAATTAGGGTTCAATAAAGTCATAGGATGGGGCTCTAGAACAATAAGATTAGTGTCCTTATAAGAAGAAATATCAGAGAGCTCACTCTCTCTCTTCATGTTTACATACCAAGAAAGAGCCATGTGAGGACCTAGCAAGAAAATGTCTGCAAGCCAAGAAGAGTGCCTTCACCATAACCTGAAATTTTGATCTAAACTTCTAACCTCTAGAACTATGAAAAAAGTAATTTCTGTTGTTTAAGCCCCCTGGTGTATGGAATTTTGTTACAGCAGCCCAAGCTGACTAATACATCAGGAAATCTAAACCAGGCTGAGACAATTTTAGGTAGGTGATCCTACACGCAGACTATCTTGCTGGTTGGCATATGTGGAACATAGTTCTTGAAGAGTTGAATGCATTAATTTTAATAATGTGAATCATAATTCTCTTTAGCTGTACTGTTAGTGCTTCATGGGACATTCACTAAGGGCACCCCTCAGATTTGGTGTGAGTCTAGACCTCAGTTTCATTTGGTCATGGGCTTTGGGATCAGAGAGAGATGCTTCCATTAGATGAGATTACTTATAAATCAGTGATCAAACTGTCTGGCCCACAGTAAGCCAAGACCAGTCTTTCAGTTCTGCCCCAAACTTATTTCTCTCAAAATTTTCTCCATCTTCATAAGTGGCATCACTCTCCACATGGTTGTGGAGGTCAAAAACCTCAGCTACTTCTTCTGGTTTTGCATCTTTGTTAAATGTAGCTTCCTAAAAGACTTCCCCAGTTACTGAATAGAAAGTAGCAGATCTGCTCCTCTCTATCACAATTTGCTGCATATTATTTGACATGTGTTGATATATTTATTTGTTAAAATTATTCATTTATTTGAATATAGTCTGTCTCTCCCATTAGAATGTAAACTCCATGATCAGGAGCCCTTACTTCTGTCATTCACTTCTTTATTCCTGTTATTGGACCTGTGCCAGCCACGTACAAAGTGCTCAATAATGATTTTTTTAAAGAAAACTTTATTAAATGAATAATACTTAGTGAAGCCCTGAGAGGTAAGTATTATTTGCTTAATTTTACAAGAACAGAGATGTTAACTCACTACTAAAAACTTATTTGACTTCTGTGAGCCTTAGCTTTCTTTACTCTAAAAATGGAAAAAAGACCTAATAAGATTGTTTCAAGTTTTTGATAAGATGTGCATCTGGCATGCAATAGAGTATCTGTACATATTTTCTCATGATTTTTCTTGAGCTGGTCAAAACAGGAACATTAGAACTGAGTTTCATGATTTTTTTTCTGGTAACACGTTAAGATCTGTTCAAATTCAAATACCTAGTCATCTATGTAAAAATGAAAAAAGAAAATAACCTCCTAATACATTGACAAGGAAAAACTTTTAAAATAAATTTACAGGGCTTCCCTCGTGGCTCAATGGTTAGGAATCCACCTGCCAATGCAGGAGACAAGGGTTTGAGCCGTGGTATGGGAAGATCCTACATGCCACGGAGCAACTAAGCCCGTGCGCCACAACTACTGAGCCTGCGCTCTAGAGCCTGCAAGTCACAACTACTGAAGCCTGCGTGCCTAGAGCGCATGCTCCACAACAAGAGAAACCACTGCAATGAAAAGCCTACACGCCACAACGAAGAGTAACCCCCGCACACTGCAACTAGAGAAAGCCCGTGCGCAGCAATGAAGACCCAACGCAGCCAAAAGTAAATAAATAAGTTTATTAAAAAAATAAAAATAAATTTACATACTGTAAAATTCAGTCCTTTTAGTGATCAATTATGTAATATTTGACAAATATGTACAGTTTCAAATTACCACCATTATCAAGATATAGAATATTTCTATTTTCCCCCAAATTTCTCCAATGCATCTTTGCTGTCAAGCATCTCCAGAGCCAACCCTAGCCCCCTTGACATTACTGATCTGTTTTTCTTCCTAATAGTTTGGCCTTCATCAGACATGTGTTTCACAACTATTGATATTTTCTCCCAGTATGTGATTTGTCTTTCTATTGTTGAAGCAATGTCTTTCGAAGGACAGATGTGTTTCATTTTTATAAAGTCCAATTTACCAAGTTTTTCTATTATGGATTGTTTTATGTCATAAGTTTTAAAAAGTTCACCTATCCCAAGGTCACAAAATATTTTTCCCAAGAATGCTTCTAGGAATTTTATAGTTTTAGATGTGAAATTCAGGTATAAAATCCATTTTGAATTATATTTATAAGTTGTAGTATATGGGCCAAGATTTTGTGTGTGTGTGTGTGTGTGTGTATTGAACTTCAAATATTCCAGTACCATGTACTGAAAAGACTATACTTTCTTCATTAAATTGCTTTGTACCTTTGTAGAAAATCAATTGAACATATATTTATAGAACTATTTCTGGACTGTATATCACCTCATTGATCTTTATGCCTATAATTTTTCCAATATGATGTTGTCTTTATTAGTTTAGCTTTATGATAATTACTTAACAAGTAGTATGGAACCTTAACTTTGTTATTCTTTTTCAAAATTGTTTTTGGTGTTCTAGATACTTTGACTTTCTATATACATTTTGGAATGTACTTGTCCATTTCTACAAAAAAAATTAGGACTGCATTGAATCTTTGTTTTTGTTTGTTTTTTTGGGTTTTTTTGCAGTACGCGGGCCTCTCACTGTTGTGGCCTCTCCCGTTTGCATTGAATCTTTACAACATGGAGTCTACTGGTCCATGAATATAGTATCTATTTTAATTTATTTCAGATTCCTTTTATTTCTTTCACTAGTGTTTTATAATCTTTAGCCTATGGAACTGTAACATATTTTGTTAAAATTTATACCTAAATATTTCATGGATTCTTTTGGTGCTATTTTAAATGGTACTGAATTTTTCCCACCAACCATTTGTATATTCTGTGACATTGCTAAACTCATGTTGGATACAATAGCAATTTGTAGATTCTTCTAAGATACAATCAACATGCCATCTGAGTATAAGAATAGTTGCATTTCTTCCCTTCTAATTTTATATTTTTGTTTCTTTTTATGTCTTATTGCCCAGTCTAAGGCATCAGCACCATCAATGGTGAAGGAAAGGTGAAAGCAGACCTTTCCTTGTTCCAGTCTTAGGAAGAAAGCATCACTCACCTTTAAGTGTAATGATAGTCATAAGTTTTTGTAAGTGCCTTTTATCAAGTTGAGAATTTTTCTTATATTCTTAGTTTGCTGGGAGTATTTTATTATAAAGGATATTAAATTTAGCCAAATGTCTTTTTTGATCTATTTAGATGGTCACATGCATGCTCTTCTTTAGCACTGATACTTCAATGCTGTCAAACTTTCACTCCTGCATAAACCACACTTGGACATGATGTATTAACTGTCATCTATCTATCTATCTATCATCTATCTATATCTATCATCTATCTATTACCTATCTATCTTCTATCTTGCTGGAATGAATTTGATAATGTTTTGTTGAAAATTTCTGCATTTTTCTTTTTATGATGGATATTGGTATATAGTGTTCTTATAATGTGTTTATCTGATTTTGGAATCACAGTAATGATGGCATCATAAAATTAGTTGTGAAATATTCCTTCACCTTCTATTTTCTGGAAGAGTTTATGCAGAATTTGCTAGCGAAATTGTCATGTACTGGAATTTTCTTTGCAGAAAGGGCTTTGCCTATAAATTTATTTTCATTAATAAACATAGCAATTCTAATTATTGGTTTCTTCTTTCATGGGCTTTGATAGTTTGTGTCCTTTGGCTCATTTTATGTTAAGTTGTCAAATTTATAGGCATAAATAATTCTGAATATTTTCTTATTGTGAATTTAATGATCATAGAATCTGTAGTGATCTGTAGTAGTGGCATCCCCTCTTTAATTTCTAATATTGGTAATTTCTCTTTTCCTTTTCTTCCCTCTCTCTTTATCTACTTGGTCAGTTTGATTAAAGCTTTATAAACTTTACTTAAACTTTTCAAAGGATCAGCTGTTGATGTCATTGCTACACTCTATTTTTTCTGTTTTCCATTTCATTAACTGTTACATTTATGGTATTAATTTGTCAAACTGACACTTGATGTAGCTAAATTAAGATAGACTTCAAAGTAAAGAAATAAAGAGTGATATTTTATAATGACAAAAGCATCAATTTATTTCTAAATGCTATATACCCCATAACAGAGTATAGGGTGCTGGATGGTGATCCACAGTTCAACAACAGACCACACAAGGAATTTAAAGAGTAATTTTACTACTCACAGGTCCTGGAGGGAGTATCCAGCACACCTCAGAGGGCCACTCAGGGAGGTCAAGGCAGACTGCAGGCAGAAAGAAGCAGGACCTAGTTCACACTCCTTTATTAGAGTCTGTGGGTGAGTGCTTTGTGTTCCCTGGCTAAGCCTGGATAGGACAATTCAAACCAAATAAAATAGGTAAGTCACACAGGTGTCTTATTTATGGGGCACATAAGGGGAAGGAGCTGGGAGGCAGGGGAGATTGTTGATCACAAGAGCTATTGGGAAAGTCATATCAGGAATACATATGTGCTCTGACTAGGCAGGCTGCTATCTAGGCCATGAACTTGCATGAGGAGGCTAGTGTCAGTCTAAGGTCACTGCATGTAGCTTGGCCAAACAAAATGTATGCCAAGGCAGCAATACTATGAAGTAGTTTAGCTAAACTCTTGACAATTTGTTTTTATCATTGCTTTCCTTATTTAATTTTGGGTTTAATTTTTTGTCTTTTTCTAATTTCTTAAGATAGTAAAAAAATCACTGATTATTTGAGATCTTTAAATTTTCCAATATAAGACTTCAATGCTATAGATGTCCCTGTAAGCACTTCTTTAGCTTTATACCAAGATTTTTGTGTTTTGTTTTTATTTTTATTTGGTTCAAACTGTTTTCTAATTTTGCTGATGAATCCTTTTATCTGTATCAAGTTTTGCTTCATGCATTTTTCAGCTCCATTTCCAGATGTATTCAAATTCAGGATTTTTATGTCTTGGTAAATAGACATCATTATCATTGTATAATGACTCATTTTAAGTCTGGTAATATTTCATGTAATGATATCTAGTTTTATATTAATATAGCTACCTCAGCATTCTTTTGCATAGTGTTTGCATCATATTTTTTTATTCTTTTGCTTTCAACTTATCTATGTCTTTATAGTTAAAGAAGTTTTCTATAGACAGCATATACCTATGTCCTGACTAATCCATTCTGAGTAGCTGACATTTATCAACTGCTGTGTTTAGAGCATTTACATTTATTGTAATATCCGTGTGATTAGATCAAAATTTACCATCTTCCTACTTCTTTACTCCTTGTTTCATTTGTTCTTTGTTCCTTTTATTGTTACCTGATTTCTAATTAGTTGAATATTTTAAATCTGTTTATCTCTACTAATGACATCTTACTTATTTTATTATTATTCATTTTAGTGTTATTTTTAGTACACTAAAAAGATTTTATTTATATTTAGTATAATTTTTATTTATTTAAGTATTACTTTTATGGTTGCTCTAAGGTTTAAAATATACATCTTTGGGCTTCCCTGGTGGCGCAGTGGTTGAGAGTCCGCCTGCCGATGCAGGGGACACGGGTTCGTGCCCCGGTCTGGGAAGATCCCACATGCCGCAGAGCGGCTAGGCCCGTGAGCCATGGCTGCTGAGCCTGCGCATCCGGAGCCTGTGCTCTGCAAGGGGAGAGGCCACAACAGTGAGAGGCCCGCCTACCGCAAAAAAAAAAAAAAAAAAAAAAAAATAAAATATACATCTTTGATTAATCATAGTCTATCTTCAAATAATAATATATGACTTTATGTGTAGTGTAAAATCTTTACAATATGCTTCCAAATCTTCCTTCTCATCTTTTTTGCTATCATTATCACAAATGTATTATGGAATAAACTGCTACTATATTTGCTTTAGACAGTAATTATCTTTTAAAACAGCTAAAGAATGTACTTTATATTTCCCTTTATTTCTACCATTTCCAGAGTTTTAAATTTCCTTATGTATGCTCAGTGATTTATCCTGGTATATTCCTTCCACCTCAAGAATTTCTTTTGGCAGACAGTAGCAGGCAGCAAGGTGTGCTTGCTGATACTTTAGTACCTTGCTCCAGGATAGCCCAATCCTGTTCTATTTCATGCCAAAGGCAGCCCTTAGTCAAAAAAAGAGAGATATAACTTACATTTTAATGAAAGAATTACTGCACTCTAATGCGAATCTCTACTCCTGGCTATGAAACAGATGGAGGCTCTTCAATCCCCTGAAGGAATGAAGAAGGGGCTTCTGCTATTTCTTGTTTTTAAACAGAAAAAAAAAATGGGAAGGAAAAGGAGCATTATGTGAAGGAGAATTATGTGTGGAATGTTTTTTCTTTAAATTTATTTTAAAATGATAGTGGTAAGATTGCTTATTATAATATGGTAATGAAATAAAGGATTCTATTCACAATTTCAAAAATTACTGAAAGAAGGACCTAGTTAAAATATTTCACCTACTATTAATATGTTGTTTACAAATGACAATTATTGTCCAGATTCACCCTAAAGAAAAAGTTATCAAAACACTCTATTTCCTTCATCAAAATGGCTAATTGAAACTAGATTTGCATATTTTGCAAGTTTAGCCAGTCGAGTGAGTAGTGACAAGGTTTTCACCCCCCAGTTTTCTTGCTTTACAAAATATGTAGTGACCCAGATTTCTGGTTAAGTCAAGTGCCTGTTTTTTTTTTTAATTAATTTATTTTATTTTTTGTTGTGTTGGGTCTTCGTTGCTGCACCCAGGCTTTATCTGTTTGTGGTGAGCAGAGGCTACTCTTCATTGTGGTGCATGGGCTTCTCATTGCGGTGGCTTCTCTTGTTGTGGAGCATGAGTTCTAGCCACGTGGACTTCAGTAGTTGTGGCACATGGGCTCAGTAGTTGTGGCTCGCGGGCTCCAGAAATCAAGCTCAGTAGTTGTGGCGCACAGGCTTACTTGCTCCGTGGCATGTGGGATCTTCCCAGATCGGGGTTCGAACTTGTGTCTCCTGCATTAGCAGGCAAATTCTTAACCACTGCGCCACCAGAGAAGCCCAAGTGCCTGGGGTTTTTGTCTATTTTTTTTTCTATCCACACTGTTAATTGAAGTGAAGGAAAGGAAACTCATAAGGAACAGATAACAGAGATTGGGCAAAGCTTATTAGACAAATAGATGGTAGTAGATTTTATTTAACAAACTTCTTTGACAATTTTAAAAAAGAATCTCTTTTAATGTATTATTTGTTTTGTTTTTATATACACATTCTATTTACACATGATTTTTGGAAGATATTTTCAGTGAACATAGAATTATGAATTGATGTTTTTTTCTTGCAATACTTTAAAGATTTCTTGAAAGTCATTGTGTTTGTATATTTTCAGATAGGGAGTTTGCTGTAATTTTTATCTTTGTTCTTCCCTATGTAATATGTCCTTATTTTCTTGCTACCTTCAAGCTTTTCCTGTTTATCTTTTTTTTTTGGCAATTTGAATATGATGTGTTAGGAAATTTATTTAGCATTATCTCTTTCAATGTTTTCTCTGTCCCATTTGTTTTCTCTTATTCCTCATGCTAGACAGTTTATTTTCCACATTCTTCATTGCTCCATTCTGTTTCTCCCCACACACTTTTCTTTCTTTGTTTTATAAATCTGAATAATTTATATTACTCTATTTTGACTGATTATTTTCTCATCTGTGACAAGTCTGCTGATGAACCTGTAAAGAAATGATTTAATACCTGTTCACCTGGGGAAAGAGCATTCTTTACAGTGTTAGGAGCAAGTGCAAATGACTTTAGGTGGGAACATACCTGATATTTTCACAAAATAATGGGAAGCCAGTGTGGCTACAGCAGAGTGAACAGGCATGGGTGGGAATGGGGTAGTTAGAACTAAGGGGTATGGTCAGAGACGTAATAGGAAGTCAAAACAATGAGGGCATTGTATGTAACAGTGAAGTCTTTCAATTTCACTCTGAGCAAAATGGGGAGACATTGGAGAATTTTGCACAGAGGAGTGTCATAATCTGTCTTGGAAAAAAAAAAGGATTGCTGTGGCTTCTGTGTTAAGAAGAGACTAAACAAGGCTAAGGGCAGGAACAAGTAGCCTAGTTAGGAGATTATTATAATGACCCAAGCAACTGATGATCGTGCTTGAGAGATGTGATGACCTTTTTGAGGTGTCAGTTAGACTCAGTTACAGTTTTCAGTTATCAGACTCAGTTACAGTTCTCAGTTATCTAATTGATAATTAGTCTAGGTGCTCCTGTGAAGGGATTTTAGATGTAATTAAAGTCCCTAATTGGTTGACTTTAAGTAAGGGAAGTTCTCCTGGATAATCTGGATGGCCCTGACTTAATCAGTTGGAAAGCATTAAAAGTAAGGCTGAATTTTCCTTATAGATGTAGAAAAAATTCTGCTCCTGGACAGCAGCTTTGGTCATGCACATGAATTCCAGCCTGCTTATCACCTTCCTTTCTAGATATCCTGCACTATAGATTTCAGATTTGCTTAGTCCGTCCCTAATCATGGAAGACACTTCTTTGAAATCTCTCTATATATACATGCATGCAGACACACACACACACACACACTCACTATATATAAGTATATATATATATATATATATATATATATATATATATATATATATATATATATACACACACACACACAAATATATAGTAATAAGTAGTACGGGAGGTAAAAAGTGGTAAGACTGTGAATATAAGTCTCTACTTGAAGATCTGTATCTATACCATATATCTGTACATCCACATACCAAATAAATGTATATATTTGATTTAAATGTTCTGTGATATGTCATAAAATTGACTATTCAATAAATCAAGATTTATACCATCATTTTGGTAACTATGTTTCCTTTTACTACATGGAAGCCATTATTATTCAATTGATTTGGCTTACTTCCTGATTCAAAAATATGAAAAATTTTTATTTGAACCCCTGTGTAAATAGATCTGTGGGTGCTTGTCACATTTAAACATAATTTTTAACTAATTACACTGATAGCCCATTACACAGCACTTAAAAAGTAGAGTATTTCAGAGATTAAAACTTTTACAGTTAAATGTAATATAAGATGATTATCTTCTAATACATTTCTTTGGTAAAATTGTGTCTTTAAAAGTCCCATGTTCGGAGGACTTTCAAGATGGCGGAGGCGTAAGATGTGGAGATCACCTTCCTCACCACAAATGCATCAAAAATACATCTACATGTGGAAAAACTCCTACAGAACACCTACTGAAGCTGGTAGAAGACCTCAGACCTCCCAAAAGGCAAGAAACTCCCCCAGTACCTGGGAAGGGCAAAAGAAAAAAGGAAAAACAGAGACAAAAGAATAGAGACAGGACCTGCACCTCTGTGAGGGAGCTATGAAGGAGAAAAGGTTTCCACACACTAGAAGCCCCTTCGCGGGCAGAGACTGCGGGTGGCGGAGGGGGGAGCTTCGGAGCCAGAGAGGAGAGCGCAGCCACAGGGATGCGGAGGGCAAAGTGGAGAGATTCCCGCACAGAGGATCGGTGCCAACCAGCACTCACCAGCCTGAGACGATTGTCTGCTCACCCGCCAGTGTGGGTGGGGGGTGGGAGCTGAGGCTCGGGCTTTGGAGGTCAGATCCCAGGTAGAGGAATGGGGTTGGCTGCGTGAACACAGCCTGAACAGGGCTAGTGCACCACAGCTAGCCAGGAGGGAGTCTGGGAAAAAGTCCGGAGCTGCCGAAGAGGCAAGAGACCATTGTTTTGGGGTGCATGAGGAGAGGAGATTCAGAGCACCACCTACACGAACTCAGAGACAGGCACTAGCTGCAGCTGTCAACGTGGACACCAGAGACTGGCATGAAATGCTAATGCTGCTGCTGTAGCCACCAAGAAGCCTGTGTGCAAGCACAGGTCACTATCCAAACCTCCTCTCCAAGGAGCTTGTGCAGCCCGCCACTGCCAGGGTCCCATGATCCAGGAACAACTTCTATGGGAGAATACATGGAATGCCTCAGGCTGTTGCAACATCAAGCTGGCCTCTGCCACCACAGGCTTGCCCCGCATTCCATACCCCTCCTCCCCCAAGGCCTGAGTGAGCCAGAGCCCGCTAATCAGCCGCTCCTTTAACCCCATCTTGTCTGGTCAAAGAACAGACACCAGAGGGTGGCCTACATGCAGAGGGGGAGCCAACTCCAAAGCTGAACCCCAGGAGCTGTGTGAACAAAGATGAGAAAGGGAAATTTCTCCATGCAGCCTCAGGAGCAGTGGATTAAATCTCCACAGTCAACTTGATGTATCCTGTATCTGTGGAATACTTGAATAAATCAACCCAAAATTGAGGCAGTGGACTTTGTGAGCACCTGTAGATTTGGAATTTGCTGTATGTGACTGACTAGTTTCAACTTTTATGTTTATCTTAGTTTAGTTTTTAGTGCTTGGTATCCTTAGTGGAATTGTTTACTGTACTGTTTACTCTCTTCTCTTTTTTATTACTCTTAAAATTTTTTATTTTAATAATATATTTTCTTAATTTTTTATATTAACAACTTTATTTTATTTTATTTTTCTTTCTCCTTTTTCTCCTTTTTCTTCTAAGCCATGTAGCTGACAGGGTCTTGCTGCTCCAGCCGGGTCTCAGGCCTGAGACTCTGAGGTGGGAGAGTCAAGTTCAGGACATTGGACCACCAGAGACCTGCTGTCCCCATGTAATGTCAATTGGTGGGAGCTCTCCCAAAGACCTCCATCTCAGTGCTAAGACCCACCTACACTCAACGACCAGCAAGCTCCAGTGCTGGACACCCCATGCTAAACAACTAGCAAGACAGGAAAACAACCCCACCCATTAGCAAAGAGGCTGCCTAAAATCATAATAAGTTCTCAGACACCCCAAAGCACACCTCCAGACATGGTCCTCCCTACCAGAAAGACAAGATCCAGCCTCATCCACCAGAAGAAGTGCACCAGTCCCCTCCACCAGGAAGGCTACACAACCCACTGAACCAAAATTACCCACTGGGGCATTCACCAAAAACAACAGAAACTATGAACTTGCAGCCTGTGAAAAGGAGACCCCAAACACAGTAGGTTAAGCAAAATGAGAAGACAGAGAAATACACAGCAGATGAAGGAGTAAGGTAAAAACCCACCAGACCAAACAAGTGAAGAGGAAATAGGCAGTCTACCTGAAAAAGAGTTCAGAGTAATGATAGTAATGATGATCCAAATTCTTGGAAATAGAATGGAGAAAATACAAGATACGTTTAACAAGGACCTAGAAGAACTAAAGAGCAAACAAACAATGATAAACAACACAGTAAATGAAATTAAAAATTCTCTAGAAGGAATCAATAGCAGAATAACTGAAACAGAAGAACGGATAAGTGACCTGGAAGATATCATAGTGAAAATAACTACTGTAGAGCAGAATAAAGAAAAAGAATGAAAAAAATTGAGGACAGTCTCAGAGACCTCTGGGACAACATTAAACACACCAACATTTGAATTATAGGGGTGCCGGAAGAAGAGGAAAAGAAAGGGACTGAGAAAATATTTGAAGAGATTATAGTTGAAAACTTCCCTAATGTGGGAAAGGAAATAGTTAATCAAGTCCAGGAAGCACAGAGTCCCATACAGGATAAATCCAAGGAGAAACATGCCAAGACACAATCAAACTATCAAAAATTAAATACAAAGGAAAAATATTAAAAGCAGCAAGGGAAAAGCAAGAAATAACATACAAGGGAATCCCCATAAGGTTAACAGCTGATCTTTCAGCAGAAATTTTCCAGGCCAGAAGGGAGTGGCAGGACATAATTAAAGTGATGAAAGGGAAAAACCTACAACCAAGATTACTCTACCCAGCAAGGATCTCATTCAGATTTGACGGAGAAATTAAAACCTTTAGAGATAAGCAAAAGTTAAGAGGATTCATCAGCACCAAACCAACTTTACAACAAATGCTAAAAGAACTTCTCTAGGCAGGAAACATAAGAGAAGGAAAAGACCTACAATAACAAACCCAAAACAATTTTAAAAATGGTAATAGGAACATACATATTGATAATGACAGTAAATATAAATGGATTAAATGCTCCAATGAAAAGACATAGACTGCCTGAATGGATACAAAAATAAGACCCATATATATGCTGTCTACAAGAGACCCACTTCAGACCTAGGGACACATACAGACTGAAAGTGAGGGTATGGAAAAAGATATTCCATGCAAATGGGCATCAAAAGAAAGCTGGAGTAGCAGTTCTCCTATCAGACAAAATACACTTTAAAATAAAGATTATTAAAAGAGACAAAGAAGGATACTACATAAGAATTAAGGGATCAATCCAAGAAGAAGATATAATAATTGTAAATATTCATGCACTCAACATAGGAGCACTTCAATACATAAGGCAAATGCTAACAGCCATGAAAGGGGAAATCGACAGTAACCCAATAATAGTATGGGACTTTAACATCCCACTTTCATCAATGGACAGATCATCCAAAATGAAAATAAGTAAGGAAACACAAGCTTTAAATGACACATTAAACAAGATGGGCTTAATTGATATTTAGAGGACATTCCATCCAAAAGCTACAGAATACACTTTCTTCTCAAGTGCTCATGGAATATTCTCAAGGATAGATCACATCTTGGGTCACAAATCAAGCCTTGATAAATTTAAGAAAATTGAAATTGTAATAAGTATTTTTTCTGACCACAACACTCTGAGGCTAGATATCAATTACAGGAAAAAAACTGTAAAATATACAAACACATGGAGGGTAAATAATATGCTAATAAATAACCAAGAGATCACTGAAGCAATCAAAAAATACCTAGAAACAAATTACAATGAAAACACGACACCCCAAAACCTATGGGATGCAGCAAAAGCAGTTCTAAGAAGGAAGTTTATAGCAATACAATCCTACTTCAAGGAACAAGAAAAATCTCAGATAACCTAACCTTACACATAAAGCAATTAGAGAAAGAAGAACAAAAAAAATCCACAGTTAGCAGAGGGAAATATATCATAAAGATCAGATCAGAAATAAATGAAAAAACAATGAAGGAAACAATAGCAAAGATCAATAAAACTAAAAGGTGGTTCTTTGAGAAGATAAACAAAATTGATAAACCATTAACCAGACTCATCAAGAAAGAAAGGGAGAAGATGCAAATCAACAGAATTAGAAATGAAAAAGGAGCAGTAACGACTGACACTGCAGAAATACAAAGGATTGTGAGAGATTACTCCAAGCAACTATATGCCAATAAAATGGACAACCTGGAAGAAATGCACAAATTCTTAGAAAAGCACAACTTTCGAGGCTGAACCAGGAAGAAATAGAAAATATAAACAGACCAATTACAAGCAATGAAATTGAAACTGTGATTAAAAATCTTTCAACAAACAGAAACCCAGGACCAGATGGATTCACAGGTGAATTCTATCAAACATTTAGAGAAGAGCTAACACCTATCCTTCTCAAACTCTTTCAAAATATAACAGAGAGGAACACTCCGAAACTCATCCTACGAGGCCACCATCACCCTGATACCAAAACCAGACAAAGATGTCACAAAAAAAGAAAACTACAGGCCAATATCACTGATGAGCACAGATGTGAAAATCCTCAACCAAATACTAGCAAACAGAATCCAGCAGCACATTAAAAGGATCATACACCATGATCAAGTGCAGTTTATCCCAGGAACGCAAGAATTCTGCAATATACGTAAATCAATCAATGTAATACACCATATTAACAAATTGAAGGATAAAACAATCTGATAATCTCAATAGATGCAGAAAAAACTTTGGACAAAATTTAACACTCATTTATGATAAAAACTCTCCAGAAAGTAGGCATAGAGGGAACTTACCTCAACATAATAAAGGCCATATATGACAAACCCACAGCCAACATCATTCTCAATGGTGAAAAAATGAAACCATTTCCACTAAGATCAGCAACAAGACAAGGTTGCCCACTCTCACCACTATTATTCAACATAGTTTTGGAAGTTTTAGCCATAGCAATCAGAGATGAAAAAGAAATAAAAGGAATCCAAACTGGAAAAGAAGAAGTAAAACTGTCACTGTTTGCAGATAACATGTTACTATACATAGAGAATCCTTAAAACACTACCAGAAAACTACTAGAGCTAATCAATGAATTTGGTAAAGTAGCAGGATACAAAATTAATGCACAGAAATCTCTTGCATTCCTCTATACTAATGATGAATACTCTGAAAGAGAAATTAAGGAAGCACTCCCATTTACCACTGCAACAAAAATAAAATACCTCTTGGGCCTCCCTGGTGGCGCAGTGGTTGAGAGTCCGCCTGCCGATGCAGGGGATACGGGTTCGTGCCCCGGTCTGGGAGGATCCCATATGCCGCGGAGCGGCTGGGCCCGTGAGCCATGGCCGCTGGGCCTGCGCATCCGGAGCCTGTGCTCCGCAACGGGAGAGGCCACAACAGTGAGAGGCCCGCATACCGCAAAAAGAAAAAAAAATAAAATAAAATAAATAAAATAAAATAAAATAAAATACCTCGGAATAAACCTACCTAAGGAGACAAAAGACCTGTATGCAAAAAACTATAAGACACTGATGAAAGAAATTAAGGATGATACAAACAGATGGAGAGATGTACCATATTCTTGGATTGGAAGAATCAACATTGTGAAAATGACTATACTGCCAAAAGCAATCTACAGATTTATTGCAATCCCTATCAAACTACCACTGGCATTTTTCACAGAACTAGAACAAAAAATTTCACAATTTGTATGGAAACACAAAAGACGCTGAATAGCCAAAGCAATCTTGAGAAAGAAAAGTGGAACTGGAGGAATCAGGCTCCCTAACTTCAGAGTATACCAGAAAGCTACAGTAATCAAGACAGTATGGAACTGTCACAGAAACAGGAATATAGATCAATGGAACAAGATAGAAAGCCCAGAGATAAGCCCACACATATATGGTTACTTTATCTTTGATAAAGGAAGCAAGAATATACAATGGAGAAAAGACAGCCTCTTCTATAAGTGGTGCTGGGAAAACTGGACAGCTGCATGTAAAAGAATGAAATCAGAACACACCCTAACACTATACACAAAAATAAACTCAAAATGGATGAAAGACCTGAACATAAGGCCAGAGACTATAAAACTCTTAGAGGAAAACATAGACAGAACACTCTATGACATAAACCATAGCAAGATCCTTTTGATCCACCTCCTAGAGAAATGGAAATAAAAACAAAAATCAGCCAATGGGACCTAATGAAACGTAAAAGCTTTTTCACAGCAAAGGAAACCATAAACAAGACTAAAAGACAGCCCTCAGAATGGGAGAAAATATTGGCCACTGAAACAACTGACAAAGGATTAATCTCCAAAATACACAAGCAGTTCAATATCAAAAAAACAAAAACCCACTCCAGAAATGGGCAGAAAACCTAAATAGACATTTCTCCAAAGAAGATATACAGATTGCCAACAAACACATGAAAGGATGCTCTACATCACTAATCATTAGAGAAATGCACATCAAAACTACAATGAGTTATCACCTCACACTGGTCAGAATGGATATCATCAAAAAATCTACAAACAATAAATGCTGGAGTGGGTGTGGAGAAAAGGGAAACCTCTTGCATTGTTGATGGAAATGTACATTGATACAGCCACTATGGAGAACACTATGGAGGTTCCTTAAAAAACCAAAAATAGAACTACCATATGACCCAGCAATCCCACTACTGGGCATATACCCTGAGAAAACCATAATTCCAAAAGTGTCATGTACCACAATGTTCATTACAGCTCTATTTACAATAGCCAGGACATGGAAGCAACCTAAGTGTCTGTCAACAGATGAATGGAGAAAGAAGATGTGGCACATATATACAATAGAATATTACTCAGCCATAAAAAGAAATGAAATTGAGTTATTTGTAGTGAGGTGGATGGACCTAGAGTCTGTCATATAGAGTGAAGTTAGTCAGGAAGAGAAAAACAAATACCATATGCTAACACATATATATGGAATCTACAAAAAACAAATGGCTCTCAAGAACCTAGGGGCAGGATAGGAATAAAGACACAGACATAGAGAATGCACTTTTGGACAGAGAGACGGGGAGGTTAAGCTGGGATGAAGTGAGAGAGTGGTATGGACATATATACACTACCAAATGTAAAATAGATTGCCAGTGGGAAGCAGCTGCATAACACAGGGAGGTCAGCTCAGTGCTTTGTGACCACCTAGAGATGTGGGATAGGGAGGGTGGGAGGGAGACACAAGAGGGAAGGGATATGGCGGTATATGTATACGTATAGCTGATTCACTTTGTTATACAGCAGAAACTAACACAACAATGTAAAGCAATTATACTCTAATAAAGATGTTAAAAAATGTTCCATGTTCTTATAGTATATGTTGTTGATTTTGTTAAATTTATTTGATTACATTTTAAGTATAAATGCACACAGATGCATGCAGGTTATAAAATTGCACTATGGGTTCTTTGTAAAATCATAAATAGAAAGACTCTGAACATTATGTGGCAAAATAGTGAATTTTGTTCCCCAAAGAACTTTCTCATTTAATCCAGAGTCTATTCCTTTTTAAAGAAAATTAAATGATCCCATTTTCTCTCTTCATTCATTATTTATGCAATAAACCCCACGTGATTTAATGGTTTGTTTCAAAGTGAACTGTGCAAAGTCTTCTGCAAATGAAAATATTATAAACTAAAAACCGGCTAGCTAGTGCGCTTTAGAAAATGTAAACTGACTTGTACCAGCACCGTGTACTCCACGTCTCATTCTTAACTTACTGCCCTTTCAGGGGGCAGGGCCATTTTATGAATTCAGTGGTGTTTATGGTTAGATAAATCATCCTCTACGTGTTAGAGATTTCTGCAAGTTGACATTTTAGAAAAGCACAGATAACAAAGGGGGACAGGGGTGGGGTGTTGTTCCTCGTTTTCACAGCCGTGAGGACTGTTATTAGTGAAAGGCACTAAGAATATGTTTCGTTTTTGACAAGCAATCTCTGTCAAATGATGGCATGTCAGCATTTGATGATATTTTGAAAAGAATGTCAGGTGCAGTAGAGGAAAGAATCACTACTTTAGTGGCTGGTTAAAACAATGCATTACATTTAATTTCATCAAAACTAAAAGCTTCATCTCATTCTTGAACAGTGTTTTCTCTATTTTGGGGGTGGGGAGAAGAAAAAATAGTTTGATGTGAATCTACATTTGTTTCTTCCCTGCATCTATTTGCAATTACAAGTACAGCAGAAATATTTTAAACTCTCAGTTGCTATTACCGATCTAGACCCTGCATTTAGGACTCCCTTCAGTCTGACATATGTAGGATGGTAGTTTTTTAGCTGTTCAATGTATGTGAAATCCTGTATGTTTAAAACTTTCCTAATATGAACTGTATTTTCTTTCCTGCTGAGGAAAGCAGCTATACTTTTATCCTGATCTAAAACAAACCACTAAATGTAGGAGAAGAGGAATTCTCACCTTGCCATTTACTAGCTATACAGCAGTCCCTCCCCCCTTATCTGTGGTTTTGCTTTCCAGTGTTTTAGTTACCTGTGGTCAACCGTGGTTCAACAACATTAAATGGAAGTTTCCAGAAATAATTCATAACTTTTAAATTTTGCTGCGTACTGAGTAAGGTGATGAAATCTCACGCCCTCCCACTCTGTCCTGCCTGGGATCCCCAATGATGGACATAATAGTTCCTGCCATCCAGCCACCCACATGGTCATGGCTTGATGACCCAGGATCATCCAAAGCAGGTAATCCTTCTTCTGACATCTTGTCAGAAGGTCAGTAGTAGCCTCACGCTACATCGCAATATGCAGTCATTCACCTCCCTCCATCTCATCACCTAGGCACTTTATCATTTCACATCATCACAAGAAGAAGGATGAGTACCATACAATAAGATATTTTGAGAGAAAGAGGGAGGGAGACGACACGCACATAACTTTTATTACAGTATATTGTTACAATTGTTCTATTTTATTATTAGTTATTGTTGTTAATCTCTTACTATGCCTCGTTTATAAATTAAGCTTTGTCATAGGTATGTATATATAGGAAAAAACACAGTCTATAGAGGGTTTGGTACTCTCCACAGGTGTCCATTAGGGGTCTTGGAAGTCCCGTGGATAAGGTGGGGCTACTGTATAAATTAGATAACTTGGACAAGTTACTGAGTGTGGGTGTGTGTGTGCATGTTTACACATACGTGTTTTTCACTCTTTAATGGAAGTACTAATAGGATCTACCTCACTGATGTGGATTCATTGTGTTAATGTGAAGCACTTACAATATTGCCTGGCAGATAGTAAGTGTAGAGTAAATACAGGCTTTTATTATTCATTATGTGCCAGTTAGAGTACTATATGCAGCATTTCATCTAAAGATGGCACTGCAGGCTCTCGTTATTGAAACTGATTTGACAAATCAATAGTAGCCAGTAGTACAAAATGAATCCCTTAAGCACAGAGTCTGCAATTTAAAAATGCTGTTGGTCTAAAAGAGAATTGTTTCATAAGAAAACTTATTTCAGTAGAAGGTTCCAGTGCCAGCTCTTATCTCCAGATGGATATGCAACCATGGGCAAGTCACTTAGATTTATAACATCCCAGGCATTGGAAACTAGTATTTGAAGCTAGTAAATTTGAACTAATTATAATTAGAGAAATTGAAGTCAGAAATCACATAGCTAATTGGTGGCAAATTTTGAACTCTCTGTGCAGTGTTATTCAATTTTACTGCATTTATGCTGTCAACAGATATTTATTAGCAACAATGTTAGGCCAGTCAATCAATGTCAACATCTATAAAGTGAGATTGGGTAGACACATTATATGATGGACTTTCAGACTCTAAAATCCTCTTTCTCTGTGAAACAAAATTAGGAATCATTCCAACCACTTAATTGATTCATTAAGTGTTTCAGAAGTGTGGATTAAACTTTGAGACAATTTACTTAAGGCATGGAGAATTCAGAAGCCCTGGTATCTACCCAACTTGGGGAAATAAGGCAATTTCTCTGAGCTTCAGTGTTTTCAGCTGAAGAGTTGGAATAATACATAGGAGGGCTATGATACATAAAAGAGCCAATGGGACTTGGCTCTACAAATTCTAGCTTTTCACCGTTCCTACACCTAGAATTCGGTGGGTGTATAGAAATATTAACACCAAGTTTTATCCCATGTCTCCTCATCGCTCCAGTGTTTGTGAGGTTGGGTTTGTGAGGTAGTTGCTCTTTAGTTATCAAAAGTTTCTTTCTATAAACTACATTTTAACATTATCATTACTTTTCCTTCTTTACAATTACAAAATGTGAGTGCTATATGAAGACCGATCACTCAATTTTTGGCTGAGGAAGGTGAGAGATGGAAGTCTTAACAGCTAGCTGTTTGCAGCATAGGAGGTATATCCTAGTTCTTCTGAATTCTTATTTTCTGATTTGGTGTGAGTGATACTGAGTACCCACTTTCTCATACGTTGTTAGGTGCTTTAACACAGGTCATCTTGAAACAAATATCACTATACTGTTTTATATTTTTGAGGTTATGTGATATCTTTGGATGTAACATTGTTATGTCTTTCTTGAGAATTGATACCTTTATCACTAAGAAATGTCCACATTAATCTCTAGTAAAAACTCTTGACTTAAATTGGCTTTGTTTGATATTAGTATAACAATAGAAGTTGAGATTTACATGGGATAACTTCACACTTTCACTGTTAGTCTTTCCGTTTCCTAATGTTTTAGGGGATTCTTCTAAATAATATATATGGTGAGGTTGTAAAAAGATCTATTGCTATAATTCTAGATTTTTACTTTTAAAAATTAGTCTAATTATATCTAATGTGATTATCAATAAACTGGATTCATAACTGCCATTATACTATTTGCTTTCTATGGGACCCTCATGTTTTAAGTTCTTTTGTCTCTTCTTTCTTACATTCTTTTGGAATATGTACCATTTCTAACATTCCATTTTTCTCTTTATTAACTTGCTTTTTATACCTACAGATACTATTGTGCACTACTGAATGTGTTAGTTTACCCTAAATATCACTACCTGCATACTAGGCTTATTTTAGTCTAATGCAAATTATAACTTGTACAAATTTCCTGACTGTGTCAGGACCTGAGAAAACTTTAATTCTATTTAGCTATTCTTGCCCTTTGTTATTACTGTTATGAATTTTAGTTCTTCTTTTGTCTTATATGCCACAAAACATTTTTATTACTGTTTTGAACAGACAATAGTCTGAGGTAACGATTAAAGTATTTTCCCCAGGGCTTCCCTGCTGGCACAGTGGTTGAGGGTCCACCTGCCGATTCAGGGGACACGGGTTCGTGCCCCTGTCTGGGGGGATCCCGCATGCCATGGAGTGGCTGGGCCCGTGAGCCATGGCCGCTGGGCCTGAGTGTCCGGAGCCTGTGCTCCGCAGCGGGAGAGCCCACAACAGTGAGAGGCCCGCGTACCGCAAAAAAAAAAAAAGTATTTTCCCCATAAAAATATCCTCTAGTCTTGACACTCTACATTTGATTTGTTCTTCTTATTCTAACTTCTTAAAGTAAAAAGCTTAGATCATTGATTTTATAGATCTCGTCCTCTCTAACTTTTAAACTTTAGCTACAACTCCCAAATGTTTTATGATAAATTTTAATTATTCTTTTAACATATTTATATTTTTCCTTTTGACTTTTCTTAGACTAATGGTTTCTCTTGAAGTGTTTTTACTTACTTTTTTCTGCTAGATATCTTTTTTTTTTTTTTTTTTTTTTGCAGTACGCAGGCTTCTCGCTGTTGTGGCCTCTCCCGTTGTGGAGCACAGGCCTCGGACGTGCAGGCTCAGCGGCCATGGCTCACAGGCCCAGCCGCTCTGCGGCATGTGGGGTCTTCCCGGACCGGGGCACGAACCCGCGCCCCCTGCATCGGCAGGCAGACTCTCAACCACTGTGCCACCAGGGAAGCCCTCTGCTAGATATCTTAATGTCATACTTCTAATATCATTTTGCCAGTGAACATGTTCCATGTGATTTCAGTCCTCTGAAATACATTGAGACATATGTTACCGCATGACATATAATCTATCTTAGGGAACATCTCTGTGCAGTAGGGAAAAAAAGTGTATTTTTTGATTGGTGGATGTAGTTTTCTATAAATGTCAATCAGGTCAAGTTAATTGACTGTGGTTTTCAAATGTCCTATATATTTGTTGTTGGTTTTTCCTTGATTTGTTCTATCAGTCACTGAGAGGAGTATTAAAATCTTCAGCCTTGTTTATTGATTTGTCTCTTCCTGAATTCTGTCAGCTTTTACTTAATGCACTTAAAGCTCTGTTCTGAGACGAAATAAGCATTTTGACATGTATCTTCTTGATAAATTGATGCTTTTGTCATTGTAAAATGTCCCTCTTTATTTCTTTACTTTGAAGTCTACCTTAATATAGCCAAATCATTTTCTTGTTCTTGGCGTTTGTATCCTTTATCTTTTGAAACCCTTCTATTTTGAACTCAGTAGTGTCTTTAAAGTGTTTCTAATGAACAATATATAGTTGAATTTTCCTTTTAAAAAATGTCCACTTTGATAATCCCTCTTTTCGTTGTAGTATTTAGTCCATTTACGGAAAACTGTGGTGCCTCTAAATTTACTGTAATCCTTTCAAAATCCAACTATCTAAGGTAGACTGAAAGACAGGTATTTACTCAGGGGAAAGGAACGTCTCCCAAAGACAGGCAAGCACCTATGGCAGGGCCAACAGACAGGCAAATAGCCCAGCTTCCCTTTTGCAAGCAGAGGCAGGAGGGACAGCCTTCTCACAAGATGTTCATGTATTGACAACTAATATCTACCCCTGTAGAAAGCCACACCAGTTGCTGCTAAGGAAGCCTAGTCAACTAAATTACTCATGCACCAGTGTTGAGAATGGTTCTTAAAGCTCCTGCCACAAAACTTGAGCAGGGCTTAGGAATAAAAAGGTATATGACTGTCACCCAAGGACTTAGTTATACCTCTGTTACCAGTTAAAACAGATTAACAGAGTATGGCTACACAACAGGGCTCTCAACTTCCCTGTTCCCAACAGCTAGTGTCAAGATCCAAGTAGAATACTATCACTGCTATACTTTTTGAAATTCTGTATAAACTATAATATTCTGTCAATGTTAATGGCACTTGAAGTGCCCTGTCAAAACAATTGCAGCTATGTTATGTGTAAAACATATTAAATAAGCTATGCAAACTTGTATTTTTCATTAAGTTTATATTCATTTTTTTCTTCTTTCTTTCCTATGGATGAACTTAAAAATAATTTTGTTTCTTAATTAAGATGCTATGCATAAAGCTCCTGAATAATTTAAGACAATTGTTCTTTTAAATGGTTGTTGATTACACCCTCCTGGCACAGTTATTGTATTATTACTGCACTTAGGAAAAATATGCTGTGCTATTTGGACTCAAAAATATTTCTGACATTTTAATGAACACACCACTTAGTTAGATTTTATGGAGTTTTTCAGTGAACCACAGAGGATTAAAAAATGTCATTCAAGGGTTGTAGATAATTAAACTGACTGAATATAAGATGCTTCATATGAAAATGAAAATTATGTATGAATTTTGTTGAGCTGGAAATGTGTTTTACTAAATGACTTTAGATTTGTTAATTTTAACTACAAGACAGAGAATCAAGGGGATAACTTGTTCTCATCTCAATTTGTGCCATTTGCATAAGCTATTTTATTGTTCAATACCTCCTATGAGTTTTCATTTTGGCCCTTGAATAAATTAAGTATCATGTTAAATAAATGTCGACTTTGAGATACTATTAAATATATGTATTATAATACACCTGATGGGAAATTGGTGCAAATAAGTCTCAAAAGAGCTCATAGATCAGGATTCCAGTCAGATTTTCATAGAAATAAGTTTTAGATAGATATAATTTTCAGAGAAGAAAGGGTAAGACTTCTCATCAGTTGCAAAATAATGATTTTACCTGCTTATCTACACAGTTGACCTTTCTCTACAGTACCATAGTCTTTTAAGTACCTCTGCTATAATTGTAACTTCCTGTATCTACAAATTTGATTATTGTTTTATTTCCATGGATCATTAAGTTTTCCTATTCCAGCAGATATCCCTGTCGTCAAGTTCCTGAGGGATCTCAGCTTGTTATTTTCTGTGTCAGTCGTGTGCATTTTATGTTTACTATTAAATGTTTGAATAACGACACATTTCTCCAGGTGGCTGTAGGTTTGATTGTGATAAACCTCTCTGGAGAATTCTCTGAGCTTTCACATCTGGTGGAAAACTCTGATGAGAACATCTCTAATGAGGAATTCCTGGAACAAGAAATTACAGATTATCTGTTTTTCAGAAGGCATGACAAGCTAGTGAATGCCTTTTTTTTTTCAGATCAGAAGTCAACTTCTCAATTCAATAAGTGAAGATTTCTGAACCAATTATTGTTTTATCTAAGTTCATTGATCATATATTTCCATTATATTGGCTATTTCTGTCTCTAAAATATCTTGACATAGAAATTGTTTCAAAACATATATTACTAACGGTGATCATGTATGCCTTTATTTAAAGCATGCCATTTATTTCATAATCTCATAATTCAAATATTTTATCACATTTCATCAAACTTATAATGCTTTCTATACCCGAGAAAATAAAATTCTTAAAATTTATGAAATTTTATCAAAGTAGTTGCTTAAAGGGAAAATACTATTTTATAATATAGTTCCATAAAAATGACATTTTCTAGCTATTGCTTTTGGTAAGAGGTTAATAGCCTAAATTTGTGGAAAGAAAAAAAAGAGACAATGACAAGCATGTGTTTTGCAGTCATAACTAAAATGTGTTTATAAAGAATTAGACACTCTTGCACAGAAATTATGTGTTACTTCCATTCTTATAAAGTAATTATTTCTCATCTCAGATCATGCTAATTTTCAAGTTGGGCTAATACAGTGTTTTCTTCTGAATCCGAATTTCTTTCCAGGTAAAGTTACTAAGAAATCATAATTAAGTCCAAATTTTTACCAGTTCTTGATTGAACACTAATACTCTCAGAAACTTAGGAGCAAGGAAGAAACATCCTTCATTTGTCATAAATAGACTAGGAAATGCTCCAGTAAACACCACAAAATGTCAGTGGTTTAACATAACACAGATTTATTCTCTCTCACCATACAGGTCTCACCTGCGTCAGCAGGACCCACACACAGGCTAATCCAGACTCCATGTAGCAACTGCACATTGTGCTACAGACAGTCTTTGTCACTGCTTCAGAAAAGGGGAGCCCCTGTGGAATAAACCTTGGAAAGTTTACCTCCTCAGTAAAGAATTGGTACGTGTCACTTCTGTTCATATTTCATTGGCCAGAACTAGTAACATGGGCCTGCTTAGCTGAAAGCGTGCCAGGAAATATGTGTGTGGGGTTGGAGAGGAGAAAATATTTGGCAAACATCACTGACCCTGCCACATGGCTGGCTGCCATCCTTGGCAACCTGGCTGTCACGATATATGAGCACAAATCCAAGTCCCCTGAGGGAAAGTCATACATTATAAAATAATAACTGAAAGCTTGGGAACAAATAACTTTCCTCCTATAGAAGGCCTAACTCTTGTTTCCTATAAATAACCGAAAAATTTAAGAAAATAGAAAAACTCACTTTATTTCTAGAAATGACATATCAATTTATTGTTTCTTGTCTTTGTTTTTAATGTGGGTGACAACTTCTTGATAAGGTATGCTCTTAATTTTTCTTTTTCCCTCCCTCCCTCTTTCTTTCTTTCCTTTTCTCTTTCTTTCTTTTTCTTTCTTTCTTTTTCTTTCTTTCTTTCTTCCTTCCTTCCTTCCTTCCTTCCTTCCTTCCTTCCTTCCTTTCTTTCTTTCTTTCTTTCTTTCTTTCTTTCTTTCTTTCTTTCTTTCTTTCTTTCTTTCTTTCTTTCTTTCTTTTCTTTCTTTCTTTCTTTCTGTCTCTCTCTCTCTCTCTCTCTCTCTCTCCATGATGTGGATTTAATAGAGTCCAGAGCTGGATTTGAAATAGAGACTGCTTGAAACTAAAATAAAATTTACATGAATATGTGTGGAAGGTTGAAGAGCCAATTAAATACAAATGACAGGCAAAGGGAAAAGAGAAATACAAGAAAGGCAGATTTTGTCTCATGTGTGTTAGATTTTTGTAGCTGCTGTAACAAAATACCAGGA
This sequence comes from Mesoplodon bidens, assembly GCF_964165515.1. Lineage (NCBI taxonomy): Eukaryota > Metazoa > Chordata > Mammalia > Artiodactyla > Ziphiidae > Mesoplodon > Mesoplodon bidens. Next base: position 13,571,048 of record NC_138177.1, on the reverse strand, counting down.
TCCTGGTGGCTTAGAACAGAAACTTACTCTCTCACAGCTCTGGAGACTAGATGGCCAAAGTCAGTACCATTGGGTCAAAATCAAGATGTTGGCAGGGCTGTGCTTCCTTTGGAGGCACTAGGAGAGAATCCTGCCCTGTCTGTTCCAGCCTCTGGTGGCTGCCGGCATGCCTTGACTTGTGGGCCTATCACTCAGTCTTCAAGTCCAGCACCTTCAAATCTTTGTATGCTCCATCTTTATATCACCTTCTCATTTGTATATGTGTCAAATCTCCCTCTGCCTCGCTCTTATAAGCACACTTGCAATAGCATTTAGGGTCCACCCGGATAATCCAAGATAATCTTCCCATCTCAAGATTGAGAACTTAATCACATCTGAAATGATACTTTTTTTTTACATCTTTATTGGAGTATAACTGCTTTACAATGGTGTGTTAGTTTCTGCTATATAACACAGTGAATCATCTATACATATACATATATCCCCATATCTCCTCCCTCTTGTGTCTCCCTCCCTCCCTCCCTCCCTCCCTATCTCACCTCTCTAGGTGGTCACAAAGCACTGAGCTGGAGCTGATCTCCCTGTCCTGTGCGGCTGCTTCCCACTAGCTATCTATTTTACATTTGGTAGTGTCTATATGTCAATGCCACTCTCTCACTTCATCCCAGCCTACCCTTTCCCCTCCCTGTGTCCTCAAGTCCATTCTCTATGTCTGCTTCTTGAAATGATACTTTTTTTTTAACATCTTTATTGGAGTATAATTGCTTTACAGTGGTGTGTTAGTTTCTGCTTTATAACAAAGTGAATCAGCTATACATATACATATCTCTTCCCTCTTGTGTCTCCCTCCCTCCCACCCTCCCTATCCCACCCTTCTAGGTGGTCACAAAGCACTGAGCTGATCATCCTGTGCTGTGTGGCTGCTTCCCAGTAGCTATCGATTTTACTTGAAATGATACTTTTTAGAGTAAGGTAACATCCGCGAGTTCCAGGTATTAGGACCTGATAGCTTTGGGAGTCATTATTCCGCCTACTACAATACATCATGGGAAAGCTTTCTTTAATTCGTGCCCTAAGCCTAAAGAAACCTGGATAAACAGAGGGAGATCCGAAGAGAGAATGTCTTTGAGTAAAATAATCTAGGAAGAATTCAGGCAGAGCTGGCTTTATGCCTGGGGACTCTACAGTTTTCTTTGCAGTATCAGTTAAGGGGCATTGAGAAATCTATCTGACAGAAGGTGTTAACTCCTACCTAAGCTTGTTACTTTCCTCAGAGTCACTCTAGGCAGAAAGGAAGCACAACGAGAGTAGCAGTAAATGTAAAACACTGAAAACAGTGTTACTTGATTCTTTATTTCTTCCGTGATGAGTGGTTTGAGTTCATCTGACTTGCAGACAAAAAGGAAAGAGGTGTGGAAGTCATGGCAGAACTAAAGCATCAAGGATTTTTAGTAAAAACTTTTAAAGGGGGAACATTTATTATTATTAATGTACCAAACATACAACTGAGTGGTTTGTTTATGTTCATATTTAAACAAGGAACCAGCAAGCCCCAGCCTTGTTAAACCCAGAGTATCATACATATCCACTGTTACTCTTGGGTATTTGCTTCTGGGGAGAGAGATTTCCAGGACTTACTTTACTTCTCATCCCTGCTTCTCTCTTACTTCAGATTATCTTCTGTTCTATGAAAAGAACACAGAGCTGTTATGTCTCATGGACTTAGAAGTTCAAACCACTGGGCAAGAAATGCCCAGCATGTATTGGCTTGAGAAATCCTAGGAAAGCCTTCAGTCTGTCTGTTTGGGTGAAATGCTGCTCTTGGAGCTACCAACACTGGCTACAGGGCAGAGCCATCACATGGGAGAAACACCCTTTCTACTGGCTCACCCTTTGTACGAGGTCCTTCCCAGAGGGTGCGGGAATCTTCGTAGAAAGAGAATCCTCCATTTTATATCTACCTCCATTTTTATTATTAACCATGATAAAACTGCCTCCTAAGAAGCTGATCATATCAGACACTTCCCTGCCACTCACACTTTGCATGGTGTCAACACTTCCTCATTTCCCATGGCCCCAAACAGGCCTTACTCTGCATTTGAATTTGTGTTCTCTCTGCCTGGAATGATCACTCTCCTTCAGGCCCCCTTAACAGGGAAACTTTGACTTAAACCTCAGGTCTTGGCTTCACTGTCCTTTCTTCGAGAAGTCATTCCTGTTGTCCACCCCCAGACCCTGCACTGTGCTTCCTAAGCTGTCCCATGGCACCTCTACTGCCCCCATCACGTTCCTTTTAACTGTCTCCCTAACTCGAGTGTATGTGGTTTCAGGGCAGCAACTGTGTTTTACTGCCAGTTAATACAATGCCAGCATCCTCCAGACACTTAACAAAATATTAACTCACTTTCTAAAAAATATTTCCTTGTTATGTAAACTTTCTGCACCCCACTCTTTGCATTTCCAGAACAGAAATATGAATAGAACCTACTAATAGAGTCATTGTGTGAGCAAAGCAAGAAAATACATACAAAACACTTAGAGCAGTACCTGACCCAATAACCATAGGTAGAGGGTGGTGCTGTGATGAATTGGGAGATTGGGATTGACATATATACACTAATATGTATAAAATGGATAACTAATAAGAACCTGCTGTATAAAAAAATAAATAAAATAAAATTCAAAAAGTAAATAACCATAGGTAAAGCGATAGTCTCTGGTCACACTTTGAGAATATTTCATGACCTATATCAATATGGAAAATGTGTTTGGAGCTGCTATTACTATTACTGTACATTGGTGGAGGAAGTAAATAATGGCCCTATTTACTCTGAATTTTATAACTTAAGTATGTTATTTTATTCAGTATCAGATTATGTATATATAGTTGAAAAATAATTTTATATTTATTTGGTATTTAAATAATGTTCAGTGTACTTTTGGGTCTCAGGACCATATGAATATCTTCTTGAATATGAATACATTCAGAAGATTACAATTACTGTGTTAGTTATCATACTCCATCACTAGTCTTGCATCGCTGACACTGCCACTAGTTAGTACAAGAGACCGATATTCAAGTAGAATTTGAGAAGGAGTAAATGAGCTGTGAAGCCCTATGTGTTCATTATCTCAGCAGAAATAATAATGCAAAGGAGGACCCTGAGGGGCAGCAAGGTGACCTCGGCAGGGATGATGAGTTCTGGGTAAAACCCAAGTGAATGTGCCACCGGGGATTTTAAAGCAATGGAGAAGGAATGCGAGATGTGTGATGTCAGAGTCTGGCAAAGAACACAACAGGGAAGAGGGGTTCTTAGATTTGCCTCCATGGGACCAGCAGAATGCAGAGGGAGTCCTGTCCGAATGGTGGGATGGAACTCCCTGTGGCAAAGCAAGAGATTAACTTCAGCGTCCACTATTGGCACTAAGACAAGGGAGGTGGAGCAAAGACACACTGGTCGTGGAGAACCACCCTCGGAGAAGCTGCACTTGGGAGGTATTTGAACTCCAGGGTGACTCAGTTCTTCCTAGACTTACATGATTTTGTGGGAGGAGGCAAAGCACGGGTCAGAGAGGGTCGTTCCCTTAAAGGATTATGCACTTGGGGTATAAAAATTTCAGCCAGGGGAATTCCCTGGCCGTCCAGTGGTTAGGACTCTGTGCCTTCACTGCCATGGACCTGGGTTCGATCCCTGGTCGGGGAACTAAGATCCTGCAAGCCAAGTGGCACAGCCAAAATACCGCCCCCCCCCCAAACCCCCTGTGGTATTGGTGTAAGGATAGAAAAATAAGTCAGTGGAATATAATAAAGAATTCAAAAGTAAACCCCCCAAAAAACTTCAGCCAAAATTTCTGGGGGAGAAAAACTGAAGCAGTCAGAGAGCTTTTCATGGAGGCCATACAATGAGCTTGAAGTCTTACGATGGAATGATGGGAAGAATGATACGCCACCAACGTTAGGAAAAGAAAATATAGAAGGGAGATGTTTCACTTCCTGTTAGGTAGAGCTGCCTGCATATCCCGGGCAAAGACATTTATTCCTCTGTGATTTATTGTTCGACCCTTTCTTTTTCTTCTGCGTCTCGCTTGCAAGCTTTCAGGGAGCTTTGTTCTACTTATAATTTGTTCTACTTATAATTCTCACTGCAAGATACTGTCACCCAGCCTTTTTGTGATAGCCTGTAACTGCACTCAGCTCGGGAAAATCAGCGAATCTAATCGAATAAGTAAACCTCCATGATTAATTATTCTATCTCAAATAAAGAAATCAAGCTTAAAACACACTAAATGGATCAGTGGAAAAGATGGAAAGTATTAAAGAATTTTTATTCAGATTATTTTCCATAAATACTTCCAGTACAAAAAAGTCATTATGTTAATTTATTTTCTACCTCCCCAAATACTTTCCTCATTTGCATACTCATTTATTTACAGAGGAAACATTTATTGAATGCATCTTATGTGCAGGGCACCAGGCGAGGCACTAGTCTCATTTATATTAACTCTGGATCCCAATTCAGGCTATAATTATGTTGCACCCAGATCACTTCCATAGCATAGAAGACTGCAGGAAGGTTAATTTGCCCTTCAACAAACCTACAGCTAACTTCTACTATTTGCTACATTACTGAAATGGCCGCATCATTCAGTGCAGACGGCGTTGCAAGAGTATGAATCTGATACCACAGTAAATTCAACAACAAGCTTAAATAATACTGCCGAAGGGGAGAAACTGAGCTAGGTAAAAGAACCCTGTATATCTGATACACAGACTTTTCAGATAGTGTGATTCTGATATTTCTGTTGCAACAAGACAAAAGATTGATATGGTTTTCCTCTGTGAAATGGTAGTGCACAAGAAATAAATTTTCATGGATCATATTCATATTTGAACAAAATCTTCCTCATCCCCTCAAACTGTTATTCACTGTACTACAGGCTATAAAAGGATTTTCATCTGCTTTATCTTCTTGGCTTTTCCTGCTGTTTTTTAATTAAAGTTTAAAGAATTAAGAACCAGGGATGCTGGGGTTACACTAGAATGAGAAAAGATCAGGCCACCAAATCCACTGAGATGTAATGGGTCACAGGCTGATTCTGGAATTATCATTCACGATGCCTTTTTTTTTTTTTCCAGTCTAAAGACTAAGCATTAATGTCTTTAAAAACTAGACAGATTATAGAGATCAGAGTTCCAGGTCAGTTTCACAGAGTAATACTATCTGGAAAAAGACATTATTTTAGAAGTATTTTGAGTCTATTTTATGCATCCTCCCTGTCAGTTTTGGTTATCGATGAGTAATAAAATTTTCAGTTTCTCACATAGTTTAAGAATATTTGATTCCACTTCACATGGCAGTTTGGGAAATTTCAACAGATATTCATATTTATGAAACTAAAATCTATGAAAACACAATGTAGTGCTGAATATGGTTTTGGTATTTTGAACATTCAGTTCAGTAAAAATACAGTTCAGATAGCTGGTAGACAGTGCTTACTGCAGGTGGGAGCCGGTCAGTTGGGGGCACAGGTGGGGCTGCCCTCGTGGGGACAACTGTGGCAGGCAGGGGCGCCATGGGGCCCCGACCGCCCAGACCCCCATGCCTGGGACCTGCAGGCCATTGCTTCTGCTTTGTTCCCCACCCCCCTTTTTTAAAAATTGAAGTATAGTTGCTGTACAATATTATATAAGTTACAGGTATATAATGTGATTCACAATTTTTAAAGGTTATACTCCATTTATAGTTATTATCAAATATTGGCTATATTCCCCATGTTGTTCAATATGTCCTTGTAGCTTATTTTATACCTAATAGTTTGTACCTCTATGCCCTTCCCCTATATTGCCCCTCCCCCTTTTCCTCTCCCCATTGGTAACCACTAGCTTGTTCTCTATTGTGAGTCTGCTTCGTTTTTGTTATCTTCACCATTTTGTTGTATTTTTTAGATTCCACATATAAGCGATATCATACAGTATTTGTCTTTCTCTGACTTATTTCACTTAGCATAATGCCCTCCAAGTCCATCCATGTTGCTGCAAATGGTGCTTTGTCCCCTTTTGGACCTGTGTCTACAGGCTGCCTCTGCCTGTGGCCAGACCAAGATGGGGTGGTGGGGAGAAGTCCCTGGAGATGGACTCCAGGCTGCTGCAGAAACACAAGTGCAAGGGCAAAAGTATGTCCTCACTATCCACAGGCTGTGCATTATATCTGCCTTCCTTCCTGTGCCTGGGTGGTGACTCCATTGGTCGAGGCTGGGGCGGGTGTGAGATCTGCCTGGGGCAGCGGGTGGTTAGAAGGGCCTGGCGGACGTTGGGGGAGAATGGGAGCAAGAAGCGAGGTGGCAGGGGCTGGTCAAGAGCAACACTGCCACTGGCTTTTATTCCTCCCTCCCTCATCAAAGCTAGTCCTAGGCTGTTCCCAGGTCCAGCAGCACCCACATAACCACTTGCTGGTCCTCAGAGGATAGGGACAGGCCTTCCACTGGTTGGCCCTTCCGCCATTTTCAGCCTCAAAAGACAAGTCCCTTCTCTCTGGGCCTCAGGCTCCCTGGAGGCGAAGGAAGTGGCTGGACTCCTCAACCCTGGCATCCAGTCCAGCTGTGGCTGTAACCCTCTCCTCCTCTGCCTGTTCCCTTTGGCTGCTTGTGCGACACCCTGTTCCAACCATGCTTATTTCCATATTTCCCACAGAAAGTTTCTTTGGGAAAACAGAACCATATCTGAAGTTTCCAGATACGCTGCTCCAGGTTTTTCTGAGCCCTTCAGCCTCAACCTTCACAGTGTTATACAGCTCCAACCCTGACTCCTACAGCTGGTGCAGTTTTGAGACATGAGGAATGAAATCTCTAGCAAAGGCCCATGTCTTGAAGACACCATTCTTTGCAAGGAAAGCTGCCCCTCTGCCCTCCCCTGAAGATCCAGGGCACCTTGTGTAGGCACCTGCATCTCAATTAGGCTTACAGTGGATGGAGATTACTGACATCCAAGACTTCCGACTTCTCTGCCAGAGGGGTCTTTCCCTGAGGGCAGGCCTGGGTCTCCTCCTCTCTTGTGCCCTGGCTCAAAGCAAGAAGTGATGGGTAATTGGGTGCTCCTGTAGACGCGGTTCTGCTCTGAACAATTTCTCCAATGATAATGATTCCTGTTAAGTCTGGAGAGGCCATTCCTTGCTCAGTGCCCCAAATTAAGGAGGGTCTGAGCAGAAACTGAGAATCCTTCAACCTACTGTGAGATTCTGGGCTTGAAGAAACAATGTTAAAAAAACAAAAATAAACATTATTAGTGAAGTCCAAAGCCACTAGAGAAAGAATCCCTTTCCTCCATTCATTCTTATGTATTTAGAGATGTGTTACTAAATGTCTATGGAGCAACTATGCATAAATACAAATATGTAGATGTGTTAGGGATGTATTACTGTAGGACTGTCTTAGTCTGTTCCAGCTGCTATAACAAAATACCATACACTGGCTAGTTTATAAATGGCAGAAATTTATTTCCCACAGTTCTGGAGGCTGCAAGTCTGAGATCAGGGTGCCAGAACATTCTGGTTCTGGTCTGGGCCCTTTTCCAGGCTGCAGACTCCTGACTTCTTACATCCTCACAGGGCGGAGATCAGAACCATTGAAGCAAGCTTTCTCCTGATTCTTGGAAGAGCACTAATGCCATCCGTGAGTGCTGACCCTTATAACCTCCTCTAATTCTAATTACCTCCCAAAGGCCCCACCTCCTAATACCATCCCGTTACGGGTTAGGCTTTCAGCATATGAATTTGGGGGAACAGAGTCAAGGCAAGGACCGTGGAGATACATTTCTTATATTAGTGTGTGTACGGATTTTATCTCCTAGTTTATCTTATAGTAAAAAATAACTGCTGGCCCTTGATTTTCTCTATCTCCTACATTCCCCTGTATTTAAAAAAGTGAAAAGGCATTATAAACTATGTAAAGTTTTTAAAAGTTACAGCTCTACAAGCTGACTGCAACTATTTTCATTTTACACTCATTGCTTTCTGTACTTGTGTATGCCTTTCATGCTGCAGTGGTCATGCACAGAATATTATTGTATTCTGAAGTTCATGTAATAGATTTTCTTGAAACAAGAGGAAAAAATACCATAATCAGTTTTAATGTTTGTATAATATGTCATTTGGTAATTTCAGGAACAGTTTATGAAATGTTAAAATCTATTGTTATTTAGGGAGCACTCTTTAGTTTAGCAGGAATTTTATGGAGCAGGCACTGATTTTATCACAAAATGTATATTCAATTTAATTAACATTTAAATCAGGTGTGTTTTCATAGGTTTCAGGGCTTCTTGCTTACTGTTTTTGGCATTCTAGTGTCAAAACATTTTCATTTTTTAGGAATCAGAATAATATCCTGTTTGTGTAGTGATTTATATAGACGATTTCTGCTTATGTTTCATCAATTAAAAGAAAAATAATCTGAGTTAGGGAGGAAATTTATTATTGTTCCCATTCTTTTTTTTTTTTTTTTTTTTTTACTTTGGCTATGCCGGGTGGCATGCAGACTCTTAGTTCCCTGACCAGAGCTCGAACCCGGGGCCCCTGCAGTGGAAGTGTGGAGTCCTAACCACTGGGCCGCCAGGGAAGTCCCCCCATTCTTGACATGAGGAAACTGAGGATCAATTAACCATGCCAATTTTTAGCTTGCACACATTTTCCCTCAGCTTTGGCCTCCAACAATTCCAGAACAGCAGGAAAAGTTCTGTGTGACATCTGACTACAATGGCATAGAAAATATCTAGACCCTTATACACCAAGCTGTCATCGATGGTTATATCTGGGAAGTTATTTTGTAGATGGGATGGAAAGAAGAGTGACATTTCTATTTTTATTTGATCCATACTGTACTGTCTGCATCTTTTCAACAGACATGTGCTCTTTATATGGAAGAAAAATTAATTAAATTTATGTTCCTCTAGAGTCCCCCTACATGGCAGAAATCACACTGTCCTCTATCATCATAAATCTTGCTTTTCTGTATATTCTTAGTCATTGCTGATGCCCTTAAACCTATACCATTGTGCTCTGCGTAGCACATTTTTACTAGGATGCTAATGCATCAGCTACTAAACAATCATTTACTGCACACCAGCAAAGTACACAATAATGCACTAAGTACCAGTGCACTAAGTACCATCATAGCAAGCACATATATTTTTAATGGCACTCAAAACTTCCCATAGAAAAATATGAAGATTTTAACACTTCTTTATGACATGACTGACCAAATAAATGTGCACTGGCACCTCAGCTCTACCGCATTGATTTCCTGAGCACGGCTGCATAAGGAATTAGGTCCCTACCAGGTTCAAACATTATCGTAATGCAACTATTTTATCTTGGGAAAAGAAAAATGAAACTAAGATCATTAACATTTATGGACATTGTTATCCTGTAATACCTATTGGACTTTAAAAGAGTAAAGCATATTCACATTCCCTTGTAACTACATATTTCTATAATATAATATAAATACTCATGTATAATATTTTGAAACATTAAAATTCATGCAACTCCTTTAATCAAAATCACGTGTATGTGTTACGATAGGTGCAAGTGGAGTGAATCGGGATGTAAGTTTTGTTTTTTTCCTCTCATTGTTTCCCTCCTCTTCTCCACCCCATGTGTCCACCTCTTCTGTATGTCATGTAGACATAGCATTGAATTATAGAAGCTTAAATCCAGAAGGGCTCTTAGAGGCCTAATTTTCTCATTTTACCAATGAGGAAACTGAGGGGTAGAGAGGTGACTGGTGCCATAGATGATAAGGGGCAATTTCAACGCTAATCTCTGTAACCTTCTTTCTCTCTCTTCACCGAGAACTAAAGATAGTCCCTTAGGTGTTGACAAGGAAAGTTGGAGTTGAAACTGTCACATACTTTCCAAATAAGGCAACCTAAACACAAATCATGTTTTGAGCAAGCTGCATTCACTGTTCACACATATATTCAGCTTTTAATTTACTAAAATGTTTCTGTTTCCTTATATGTGCTGCTTTTAAACTAAGTATTCTCTATTTCACCTGAGTATCTATGTGTGCATAAGTTTGTATGTGCAAGTGAGCACATACACATGTTTGTGTCTTAAACCTGATTTCAGTGCGTTCATCAAATCCTTATAAGAAGTGACATGCTAATATCAAGGCTACAAAGAGGAAAATAGGAATAGGGCACAACCGACACTTTTCATCTAGGTATGTATAGGCAGACCTCATTTTACTGCACTTTGCTTTATTGAGCTTCACAATATTGTTGTGTTTTTTACAAATTCAAAGTTTGTGGCAACCCTGCACTGTCAGATTATGGTTAACAGTTTTTAAAATTTTTATTGGAGTATAGATGATTTACAGTGTTGTATTAGTTTCAGGTGTACAGCAAGGTGAATCAGTTAGACTATACATATATCCACTCTTTTTCAGATTCTTTTCCCATATAGGCCATTACAGAGTATTGAGTAGAGTTCCCTGTGCCAGGCAGTAGGTCCTTATTAGTTATCTACTTTATATATAGTACTGTGTAAATGTCAATCTCAATCTCCCAATTTATCCCTCTCCCCTTTTTCCCCCAGTAGATGGTTAGCACTTTTTGGCAATAAATAATTTTTAAATTAAGGTGTGCACATCTTTTTAGACAAAAGCTATAACACAATAGACTGCTGTATAGTGTAAACATATATTTTATAAGTACTAGGAAACAATTCATGTGACTCACTTTCTTTGGTCTATTTGCTTTATTGAAGTGGCCTGGAAACACACCTGCAATACTTCCGAGGTAAGCCTGTACAGCTTGGTGGTGGACACATATGTGAATTAATTTAATATACATGTTTAATGCTGTGATAGAGGTATGTTTAGATTGCAGTGAGAGTACCCAGCCCCGTCTGAAGCATTCTTTGATGGTGGTCAGTTTACAACCTGTTAAAGAAATAATGTGATACATACGTGGGCTCTTGATGGATGAGTCCAGGGCTGAAGAAAAGAACTGAAAAAAGAAATCATGTGAGTACAACGTGCACAATTTGATGTTTGTGGAGAGCCACATGGAATCCTATATTTGTGGAGCGTGGGGGCAGGGTCATAAAGTTAAAGAACAAGGCAGTAAGGAGGACATGAAGGACCAGAGACACTGGACGTTATTTTTCAAGCTGTGGCAGCACCTGAAGTATTTTAAGCCAGTAAAGACAGTCAGTGTTTCATTTTCCATCCTTCGGACAGAGGTTTGGAGAATGGGTTTAAGGGTTCATGATTAGCCGACAGGGAATCAATGAAGGTTTTGCCTCATTCCAAGAAACAGGCAGTAGGCAAGTGAATTGTACTTGTTTTAGTAGGAATGGTTGGAGGGAAAGATTGATAGATACTGAAATCAACAGGATCTGCTGATTAGTGAGAGAGTGCGGAGTGTCAAGACTAACCATCAGGTTTCTTTTTCTTTTTTTTTAAACTGAGTTAGAGTTGATTTACAGTTCTGTGTTAGTTTCAGATGTACAGCAAAGTAATTCAGTTATGTGTGTGTATATATATGTATACACACACACGTATATATCTTTTTCAGATTCTTTTCCATTATAGGTTGTTATAATATAGTTCCCTGCGCTGCACATTAAATCCTTGTTGTTATTTTATATAGAGAGTGTATATCTGTTAATCCGAAACTCCTAATTTATCCCTCCCCCCTTCTTTCCCCTTTGGTAACCATAAATTTGTTTTCTATGTCTGTGAATATGTTTCCATTTTGTAAATAAGTTCATTTGTATCTTTTTTTAGATACCACATATAAGTGATATGATATTTGTCTTTGATTTATTTCACTAGGTATGATAATCTCGAGGTCCATCCATGATGCTGCCAATGGCAGTATTTCATTCTTTTTTTTATGGCTGAGTAATATACCATTGTGTACATATACATCTTCTTTATCCATTCATCTGTTGATGGACACTTAGGTTGCTTCCACTTCTTGGCTACTGTGAGTATTGCTGCCATGAACATAGGGGTACATGTAGATTTTTAAATTATAGTTTTGTCTGGATATACGCCCAGGAGAGGGATTGCAGGATCATATGTTGCAGGACTGTATCTATTTTTAGTTTTTTAAGGAACCTCCATACTGTTCTCCACAGTGGCTGCACCTGTTTACATTCTCAACCATTCCCACCAACAGTGTAGGAGAGTTCCCTTTTCTCCACACCCTCTCCAGCTTTTATTATTTGTAGACTTTTGATGAAGTCTACCATCGTGGTTCTAATTGAGTAGATGGTGGTGGCACAACGTGAACTATGGACTAGAGGAATATATGTGTGTTGAAGGGAGGATGATGGGTTCATGTGCTTGTAAAACAGCCAGTTAGACATATCCAACAGGCGTCTGGAAATAAAAGTTAACAGAAGAGGTGAGGCCTAAAGATAAGATTTGAGAGACATCAGCATATATAAGAGCTTGAGCTACTTCTGGGAGAGTTTGTGGGGTGAGGACAAAGTGGGGATCAAAAAAGAGAACCCTGTAAAACACCAACATTGAAGAGCAGAGAAAGAGGACCCAATTAAGACACAAATTGTGTAACAGATGAAATAGGAGAGAACCATCAGTGTGTAGTTTTAAGAAGGAAGCAGTAATTTATGGTGGCAAATGCAGCAGGAAGGTCCAATAAGAGAGGGTCCCAAAAGAGCCCTTTGGGTTAAGCTTTTATAATATTTATACATTGTTCTAAATTATCAGGGTATTTTCTGCTTTTCTTTTTTTCTCATAAACCCATTATATGACTCCACTAAGAAATTCTTCACTCAAAAATGTTGATGAGAATGAATAGCCAGCCAGGCCTGAGGAAAGCATCTAAGGCTGAACTTTCAGTACCCACCAGCCACATGTGGATATTAAACATCTGGAATATTGTTAGTCCAAATTGAGATGTGCTATAAGTGTAAACTATTTACTGGATTTCAGAGCATTAGTATAAAATGTAAAATATCTCACTGATAATTTTCATGTTGATCACATGTTCAAACCACAGTATTTCGAATATACTGAGCTATACAAAGTATATTAAGTTAAATTTCATTCGTTTGCTTTAACTTTTATTAATGTGACCACTATAAAATGGAAAATTATGAGGCTAATTATTAGAGAAATGCAAATCAAAACTACAATGAAGTATCACCTCACACTGATCAGAATAAAAAGTCTACAAATAACAAATGCTGGAGAGGGTGTGGAGAAAAGGGAACCCTCCTACACTGTCGGTGGGAATGTAATTTGATGCATCCACTATGGAAAACAATATGGAGGTTCCTCAAAAAACTAAAAATAGAGCTACTATATGATGCAGCAATCCCACTCCTGGGCATATATTTGGACAAAACTGTAATTTGAAAAGATAACATGCACCCCAGTGTTAATAGCAGTACTATTTACAATAGCCAATACATGGAAATAACCTAAATGTCCATTGACAGATGAATGGATAAAGAAGATGTGGTATATTTATAAAAAGGAATATTACTCAGGCATAAAAAGAATGAAATAATGCCATTTGCAGCAACATGGGTAGACCTAGAGATTATCATACTAAGTAAGTAAGCCAGACAGAGAAAGACAAATACCTTATGATATCACTTATATGTGGAATCTAAAATAGGACACAAATGAACTTATCTATGAAACAGAAACAGACTCATAGATATAGAGAACAGATTTGTGGTTGCCAAGGAGGAGGGGTGGAGGAAGGATGGATTGGGAATTTGGAATTAGCAGATGCAAACTATTATATATAGAATGGACAAACAACAAGGTCCTATTGTACAGCATGGGCAGCTGTATTCAGTATCCTTTAATAAACCATAGTGGAAAAGAGAAAAAATAGAAGATAGAAAATTACCTATGTGGTTTTCATTTACAGCTGACATTATTATTTCTAGTAGTCAGTGCTACTCTAGCCTGTGCTCATTTCCCCCTCTGCCTGTGCTTTTCACAAAATCTGAAGCAGCTTCATTTTCCCTGTGAATCTTATGTAACCACTGGAGGCCCAGCTCAAAGCCTGCATTCATTTGAGCCGACTTCAGAAGTCCGTCCATAGTGACCCATCCCTTACCTAAATGCCTTTTGTGTACTGATTACAATTAGGTCATGATTATACATGCACTATAATATTCTCTAATTTAATACAGATAGTTCTTGTTCTCTATTTTAAATTGTTATATTTTAATTCTTTTCTAACCTTATTATGTATTATATATCTATGAAAATATGAAATTCTTAAATCCATATATTGAAATAATAGAATCTGGTAAAGGAAACCTATTTTTGTCACCAAAACTAAAATAAATCTAGGGTCGAATATTCTTGGCAGCCTTATATTCATGCCCTGACTTGTGATTATTGAATCAGGATGATGATGATGATTATCATTAATGGTTAACTTTTCAAACAAGGAATATATATTTAAGTTGTGTAGTGTTTAATGACATTAACTGGATTGAATGGTTGAAATGTTTATCTAATTAGATTCATATGTCCCAAATGCATAGTAAATCAGCAGAAAATAGAGCTTTTCCGTAATATTTCTGTCTCTGCTTTTAAAATATAAATGCATAATTTTTTTGTAAAAAATACCATGTACTCCAAAATTTTTTGTACATGATGTATTTCAATGTCAGAGTCAAAATAACATGAATTTAATTATTATTACTCTCAAATTGGGCTAAATCATTAATTCATTGACTAATTATGCTTTTAGTCAATACATTATTCAGTATTTTTTCATTAGTAACACATTTCATTACTATAAATTAGTACTAATTATAAAATAATTACTTAAGAAAAAAGCCATATCAAACCAAAGAATTAGCAGTTCCTTACTAGCCACTACAATATCATCTATTAAACATACATTAATTTATACTAGTTAAGAATGAGATTTCAATTTAAAACAATTATACTTTGTTTTTGGTGTGGGTTTAAACCTGATTAAAATAATAAGAAAATGTATTCTCACTGTAAAGCTGGTCACTAGGCAATGTTTTATCTGTCTATCTACTTGATTACAATAAATTGACTGAGGTCATGTACTGGTGGATGGAAGCAGTAGGTTATGGTAGAAGTTAGAGACAGAAGAACCAGTGGAGGGAACGAGTCTTCCCACAGATTTTACATGCTCTAAAGAAACAGAAAAACCACGAACACATGTCTCAGCCAGATGGAACAGAATAATTATTATCAAAAGATTTGCAAAACAATTTCATCACTCAAGGAACCCCCAGCATCAAAGAATGAATGTGAGAAAAACAGAATAGTTGAAGAAAAAGAAAGCTTCCAGTCCAAGCAAATTTCCATCAGTACTTTTCTTCAAATATCCAGAGATGACCCAGACTACTGTGGATGGGTCCCACCTGAAGGCCAAAGTAGTGGTTGCAGGACCCATGTTTATGACAATATGGTGGTTGATTGCCTCAGAATCCTAAAGGAAGACCTTGTGTACTTAGTGGCATGTGGTATTGGGATACTATGTATCAAGGTGAATGGCCAGAAAAGGAGTTCATCTTTGTAAAATGTGGTGACTGATGTTTTCTTCCATGCTTTTGGCTTCTAAATTTATCTACCTATTTTAGTCTCTTGAATTTCACACTTATGTTTTAAAGTGTTAAAAAGGTATAGAAAGATAGAGAGAGAGAGAAAGAGAGAATTACTAAAATGAGAGTATTGACTATGAATGAGAAGGCAAAAAGTGTTAATTGTTATGAGCAGGAGAAAAATATTGGATTGGCCAAGAAGTTGGTTTGTGTTTTTCCGTAACCGGAACGAACTTTTTGGCCAACCCAATAGTTTGATATGCTGTGTTTACAGTTTTGTTCCTCAAGGTTATTGTTTCTTCTAATTTTAAAAATTTTATAAGACAGAAGTTAATATAGGATATTTTCTTTCCATATTTCAAGTACCTTATCCTTTAGAAAGAAGCAGATTTAGAGATTGCATTTTTTAAAATTTTCTAATGTGAATTTTTTTTATATTATTAGATATTCTGAATATTTGATTTAAAAGGCTATCTCCAATTAAAGTCATCAATTACAATGCTTATGAAAGATTGGGTTGTGAAAGATATCTCAGATATATATTTTGAATGAATATTGTTTTCCTTTAAAGAAAAAAGAATATATTACCTGTGGGCAAAAAATCCATTTTATGCACTGAGGAGAAAAATTTCAGGAGGTCAGGAAGTTTGGGTACATAATGTTGCATTGAGCATATCTTAACACATATTTAACAGTTATCTTGCCTTCAAAGTAGTTTAAAAATTCTGATGTTTCATGTCTCACAAGATAGCGTTTTGACAGGACATTATCAAGTTGTTATCTGGTGACAAGATTTTGAAAACTACTAAGGGAGAAATGAGAAACGGAGCCGAGAAAAGTAAGATGACTGAGTAACAGAGTTATACTCACCTCAATCAGATCAGAATGAACTGGAAATTTAACAAGCACTGGTAAATTCAGTCTAAGTAATTTAATTCCAAAATATTAATTCTTGATCTTATTTAATTGGAAAATAAATCAGTATTATACATGAAAAACTCAACTTGGCATCACCAGCTGGTTGTACCTAGGCTGAGTTCTACCTACGTATGTGTTTTCTTTGGCTAGAGCAGTGTTTTATTTATTTTGTTTTAAATTTGAATGTTTTTAAATGAAGCATATATTACCTGCTTCAGCATGTTTCAAAATTTGAAAGCTGCTCACAATATAAGACACATATTTCACATTGTTACACATACTCCTCTTTCTCTCTCTCTCCCTCCCCCCTGCACACACACATGTACACATGCACCTGCACACACATAAATACAAAACGGTACTTATCCTTACTACATCCATGGAATATATTCTGATACTTCTATTCTATCCTATCCTATCCTAATCCTACTCTATTCTATTCTTTCATTTAAAAGGGCTGGTTGTGGCCCACTGAATTCAAACTGAAGTCTGAAAAATATGATCTACTCTCTTATCCTCGGCAAATGTCAACATTTTCATTACTTTCCTTGCCCTCAAAGATACTTGCATTTTTGAATCTCTAAATAAAGTACAAAAAATTGTCCTAATACCTGGAGAAAATATTCTCAGAAACTGGCCATGTGGCCAGGGTGACACTAATAATGGTGGAGGGAGAGCAGAATCTTAGACCCAGGAAGGGAAGATAAATAATGTAAATATTACTATGTACAATTAAGCACCAGGATAGCCAATAAAACTTCTACTCTTACTTTTGGCTGCAAGAGTAGAAAACCCCAACACAAACTACTTTAAACAGTAAGGGTATATACTAAAAACAAACTGGATTAAGCAATAGAGATATTTTTTATCTCCTGTGTCTAGAAGTCCAGAGGTTGGGTGACTTTCTTCATGATGGTTCCATGATAAACCAAGCAGCCATCTCTTTTCCTGTCTTAGCATTTTACTGTATTGAATATTTGATTAATCCCAAGGCTTGTTCTCCTTATGGCCACCAGGTAACTGCCAGAGATAATGGTTTGCTTTCTTGGTCACAGCAGAAAAGAAAAATATATCCTCCAGGCATGGAACACAAGTCCTTACTGTAAACTAACTGGGCCTGTTTAGATCATTTGCTCATCTTCGGACTGATAACAGCCTTCAGGGGATTGCCATCAATTGGCTGACTTCAGCTAATTCAGATCTACTCCTAGAAATGAGAATGAGTTCACCTTCCCCTGAGTGCCACAGTGGAGTAGTAGACGGCATCAAATCCAGGATTCTGTTGAATTCTGTTGAGATTCATCTTTGTTTTACTACCAGGTCCTTCCAATATTTTATTTTTTATTCCCTCATATTTCAGTATGTATGATGAAAATCAGCCTAATTTCTTATTATATTTAGGACTGTAGTCTTGTCTTGTCCAAGTCAATCTCCTTACCTAGGGGTTTGAGTCCCCTGATACCAAATTTTGTACATAAGACCATGTTTTCTGCGGAAAGACATCTCCCTGCCTACTTGGATCTCTGAATATTTCCTGGCCTTTATTTTCCAGTTGCCATGGTTATGGGTACATTGTTCGTTTCTGCTGAATTTATTTAATAATAACTGCTTTTCTTTGAATTCTCTTGTTACATCCTGCCACAATTTCTAAGAACTACTCTCTGATCAACTGGAATTCTTTTTACAATCTGTTTCAGATTTTCTCCAAACTTTATTGGTGCTTTACATATTTTTTAATTGAAGTATAGTTGATTTACAATGTTGTGTTAATTTCTGCTGTACAGCAAAGTGATTCAACTATACATATATATACACACATTCTTTTTTATATTCTTTTCCATTATGGTTTATCACAGGATATTGAATATATTTCCCCATGCTATACAGTAGGACCTTGTTGTTTATCCATTCTATATATAATAGTTTGCATCTGCTAACGCCAAACTCCCACTCCATCCCTCCCCCACCCCCCTCCCCCTTGGCAACTACAAGTCTGTTCTCTATGTTTGCGAGTCTGTTTCTGTTTCATATATAAATTCATTTGTGTCATATTTTAGATTCCACATATAAGGGATATCATATGGTATTTGTCTTTCTCTCTCTGAGTTACTTCACTGAATATGATAATCTCTAGGCCCATCCATGTTGCTGCAAATAGCATTATTTCATTTTTTATGGCTGAGTAGTATTCCACTGTGTGTATGTGTTTGTGTGTGTGTGTGTATACACACACACACATATACCACATCGTCTTTATTCATTCATCTGTCGATGGACATTTAGGTTGTTTCCATGTCTTGGCTATTGTGAATAGTACTGCTATGAACATAGTGGTGCATGTGTCTTTTCGAATTAGAGTTTTCCTCTTTTCCAGATATATGCCCAGGAGTGGGATTGCGGGATCATATGGCAACTCCATTTTTAGTTTTTGGAGGAACCTCCATACTGTTTCCATAGTGATGCCTTACATTTTTAACACATTTAGTACAAGATCTGGACCCCTTCCATGCTTACCCATCCAACTGCACTTCATCCTCCAATGCCAGGTATGGTGCATCAGGTAGATCTCCTTTGCCCTTTCTGAGATGTCTGGACTAAGTGTGTCATTTGGACCTATAATGTACCATTTTAGAAACCATAAAATAAATCCTAAAATTCTACTTTCTGATTTTTGTACATGTTACTTAGTGGTATTTAAGGAATGTGAGACTGGGATTATAGTTCATTAATTTTTTTACCCCACTCCCTGCCACAGAGTTTATCCTTGAACCTGAAAAAACATTCAGTCAATATATATGCAATAAATGAATGAAGCAATAAATCTGTTGAGCCATTAACCTTCACTGAGTTCTGCAAATATCTTCCAGTACCTATAAGTCTCTTCCAGCTATTCCTAATGCCCTGCACTAACTCTAGACAACTCTACTCTTAGAGTCCTAGGTGGTGAAAAAATGGATGCATTTTACTCCTGGAGGCACCAGTGCAATATTTAAATGGTGCTGATGCACCCAACCCTGCTACTCTTCATTGAAGAATATTCAATCCCCGAGCCATGGCCCTGGCATAAATGAAAAGGTAGGAGCCTGTTTTTCACAGGGCTGACACTTTCTAAATAAAGTACATGAAAATATTACTTGCGAGATCAGTTCTAGTTAGTACAACATTGAGTAATCTCCTTAAAGGAAATGGATTGAGGAACTTCCTTCAAGGCTAAGTGACATACTAACATGATCTAAAGACTGAAACAGTCAAAAGGGCATGACAGGATTATTGATGTTGCCTGAACTCAACCCCAAATCATTTGTTCCAGGTTAAATCACAGAAACATTAAATACATCTTCAGCACACATCTAAAATATAGAGAGCTGAAGTGAGAAAAAATTAGACTTATGACCATTTTTAGGAATAGTATGTGAACTAAAAGCCTTGATACTGCAAATTCATCTTCATGCAAGGATTAAAGTCTCTATGTGGTTGTCCAGGAAAGAGCTCAGGAAGATTTTGTTTACTTGTGGAAATATTCAGAGCACACTTTGGCATTTTCATTCAATAAGGTATGTAAGGGGAATCTCGTTTCTATATAACTTTCTTGCTTTTTTTCCTATGATTTCTAGCAGAAGGATAATTCCATGATAGCAGACCTTTGTGGGAGGCACAGAATAGGAGAATGAATTACAAGATTGACAGAGAGATCCTCATTTGAATAGGCAGTGGCACAAGCTGGAAAACTGTTGAAACCAAAAAAAAAAAAAACTTTGTTTAGGATTAATGCTTTTTATGGTCACATTTAACTGATAGTACCAAGATTGAAGAAAACACTAGTTTGAAAAAGCATTTTACTTCTTAAAACCTTACTAGTTTGAGAGATTTAAATGCCCCTTACTCCACCTCAAGTGAAAGACTGGAACATAAGTAATCTTTTTATTAAATCTTGATAGATAATCAAATGCAACTTGCTTTAGCAACTAAGTATTCTAAGCATGAGAGTCCTCATTTCAAATGTTGTATAGCCTCTAAGTATATTTATACCTATCAATTGATATTTCCTGATTTGTATTATCAAAACACATTCACTCTGCCAGAGATAACAATACTCACAAAAGGATGGACTTTATTTTTATAACCATGATCTTGCTTTGGAACCTTCCTATTTAAAACAAAATTTTCTTCGTTCTCCTTCAAGTACATTTCTCCACTAAGAGTTAAGAAGTATTGCTAGGGGCTTCCCTGGTGGCTCA
Source organism: Mesoplodon bidens (assembly GCF_964165515.1). Classification (NCBI taxonomy): domain Eukaryota; kingdom Metazoa; phylum Chordata; class Mammalia; order Artiodactyla; family Ziphiidae; genus Mesoplodon; species Mesoplodon bidens. Next base: position 13,550,308 of record NC_138177.1, on the reverse strand, counting down.
GTGGTTGAGAATCTGCCTGCCAATGCAGGGGACACAGGTTCGAGCCCTGGTCTGGGAAGATCCCACATGCCGCAGAGCAACTAGGCCTGTGAGCCGCAACTACTGAGCCTGCGCGTCTGGAGCCTGTGCTCCACAACAAGAGAGAGGCCGTGATAGTGTGAGGCCCGCACACTGCGATGAAGAGTGATTCCCGCTTGCCACAACTAGGGGAAGCCCTCGCACAGAAACGAAGACCCAACACAGCAAAAATAAATTAATTAATTAATAAACTCCTACCCCCAACATCTTAAAAAAAAAAAAGTATTGCTAACAGTTGTTATAATCAGAAATGGCAAAGTTCTAATTTTAAGGCAATTCCAACCTGAATTTCATGATAGACTATCAAGTATTAAATAAGTGATATACTGTGGCATTTCCATTAAACATATTCATAATTGTATGTTTTGCTTTTTGTGGGTTCCAGCTTCAGAGAGAAAACTTTCATAACCTAAGCCAATGAATTTTCCAAGAAACAACAGTCTGCATTGTAACAACGTAACTTTTGGGGAATGAAAAACTCAACCTGACCAAATTTTTCATAAAATAAGAAATGATCAAAAAATACTGCTTTCCTTGCTAAATATTATGTTTTAAAATCAAATTAATTTGTACATGTAACTAGAGGTGACATTTCATTTTACAGTTACTTGTTCATGCAGTAAAGAGCTATATGCATATTAGAAATCAATATTGTTAGGAAAAAAGAAAAAATGCCCAAATTTTGTTAATTTTATACTTTTAATCAAGTCAAAAGAGGAAGTATAGAATTAGGAATGGAGTATAAGCAGTTTAGGTTAGCAAGTTGATTCTGAATGTATTCAGACCTGCTTTCCAATACTGGCTGTGTCACTATGAACTGTCAGGATGTTAGAAACATCTTGTAAGCAGGTTGTGAGGATAAAAAGAATTACTGTATCTAAAGTTTTTAGGGCATTTAAAGTATAAATATAGTTGTTATTATTACCTACGCTGCAGTTGTGGCACCTATAAGATAGGAGTACAGAAGTAAGCAACAGAAGTGTGGTGGCCATAGTTCCCTCCCCATGGAGAAAGTCATGGTACAGTGAGAATGATGAAAGCAACATAAAAATAAGCAGAGATAAGAGACTAGAAGATTCAAGTTCATTATTTCAATGTTCCTTATACCTACTTGGATCCCAGAACCTCTTGCAATTTGATTAACTTTTTCTCATGACCAAGTTTAATTGGCTTATATTTCTACCATTTGCAGCCTAACAAGTTCACGTGAAGACCTACTGAATGAGTTTAAGTACAAGAAATTGAAAAGTGCTACATAAACACAGTTGGTAGAGCCTGACAGGAACCAAAATTAGTATCTTTTTCTACTTCCATGAGTTTAGAACAAATTGAGAACAAAGCACATGTTTTTGAAAGACAGAGATACAGATATTACTTATATTACCAAAACAAAATCACAATTGATTGGATGTGCATGGACTTCCTAATTCTGGACCCAAGAACTAAATTTTCCATTGGTCACTGTCAGAGCTGAGAAACCACATGGTCTCTGAACAGATGTTTCCTGAAACTTAAGACGTGAAGTGGCAAAAAAAAATGTATATTCTATAGTAGCATGGCTGATTCAAAAAGAAAACATAGAGGGAAGCCTCTATCTCCACCCAGGGGGGAAGATGGAGTGAAATATTCAAAGAAAAGCCAACATTATTATTTCAACTGAATTCCTACATGAGGCCATGACATATAGTTGTTATTCCCTAAAATAAAATTATCTCCTTGAAACTGGAGCATATAATGGGAAGACTTTGGAATTGGATAGAATTTGAATCTTCCTCCTTCACTTCTTAGATGAACTATTTAACTTTCTGAGTATAAATCAATGAATCTTGAAAATGGCGAATAATATTGTCTATAGTCATGCAGTTGTTGTGAAGCTTATATGAAATGAGTGTGAAATATTAGATCCTTTATTACATAAAAGTTTTGGTATGCATAATTAAACTTTTAATTCAATAGCAATTATCAAAATATTACTTGACATGTTAGATATACTTTATACAGGAAGTCATCAATATTATGACTAATATTTATTTTTCTTAAATCAGATTGTATCAGACTCCAAGCCATTATATTTTCTAACTGGTGAAATTCAATTTGTCATTATTGGGACTCCTTTTTAACCCCCAGGTTTATGTGAAGATCTTCTATGCTGACATACTTATTACTCAAGACTGCTTACTTGACATTGGAAGATCTGTCACTTGCTTATAATTCATGATCTTTGCTGAGTCTGGGGATCCCCATACCTTATGGTTCAGCCAGCCTAGGTGCTTCATGCAAGCTTCTCCCCACCAGAAAAAACTGTCACCAACCTGGGGAAGCATAAAGGCAAGTAATCTACAGAACCCCATCTCTAGAAAAAATATGGAATCTCTCACTTCCTGAATGCCTTAGCCTCTCCCCCCTTTATTCCAGCATCCTTTTGCAAAGATACAGGGAAGCTGAAATGCAAAAGCTGAGTTGAAAGGTTGTCTATCGGTAACTGCATTTAGGCATACAGCAGAAAGCTTTGCTGCAAAGGAGTTCCATGTGTTTAACTGAACTCTTGGAAAAGGAAAAAGGATATATGATTGAAAAGTAAAAAAAAAAAAAAAAAGTAGAAATTAGTATGTCCATGAATTATCCTGGCATGGTAATATTTCATTTATTTTTCCTATAGATTTTAAAAATGTAATGCTCACTTGTCATCTGTCTTATAGAAGATGAAAGTTAGTACTGTATTCCTTTTTCTCTACTATGTTCCTCTTTGGGTAGAAACCCCATTAAGGGAAAATCACATTTTAAATATTTTTGTTTTGCAATTGTTTTAAAGTATGTAGTAAGAAAATATATACTTATCAAAATACATCAAAATTTAAAAATTTAATCCTGATTTTTAGAATGACTTCAGTATAGTGTATTCCAGATCACTATGAAATGGAAATCATTTTTAGTGATGTGACAAAAAACTCATGATATCTAGCTTCTAAAATTGTTTCTAAACCAGTTGTTTTTCCTTTAAGGGGATGCTGAAATGTCCTGGGTTTAAAAAGAAACTCTACACTTTTAAAAATATGTTTTAATCCTTGACTATTCGAGCCATCCTGAGAGAACAAGAGAAATTTTAAACTAGCCAAAAGAGAAAAACAAAACAACAACCACAGCTAAAACTTTTTCCAATATCAGCTGAAGCAGAAGGTTCTAATTCATTGGAACTTATTTATTATATGCTTGAGAGAGTCTTTGAGCTGCAGGAATCTGGGTATTAATACATGGGCAAGCACAAGACAGGCGAGGCAGATGTTGCATTAACCAAAACTCCCTGGAATTCGAGAGCAGCTGTGAAATTTGAGTTGGTCATTCTGGCACATAATCATGCAAGCACCAAAATAGATGCTACTCTATGTTAAAAATATATATATATAAATGAAAGAACATATATAAAAAGAAAGAAACTTAACGAGAGAAAAACTATTTTAAATTGCATTGTAAGACCTGGCTAAAACCAAATTATATCCCCCTAACAATGGAGTAGTCAATCATACTTTATGAGAATTAGGGTTTTCCCCAGGCAATAAACCCTAAATTCCCAGAGTCAATTGAAATGTAAATTACCTAGCCATCATTTTTAAATCTAATATATCTTCATTAATCTAAATGTATAGCTAGCCAATGCAGAGTCCATCTCAATCATAATTAAGAATTGTGCTATTATTTCACAATGACTTCTAAATTCTCATCTGTCAAGAAAATTAAGACCCTGGCATCTCTAACATTCTGTATGGTAGGCTGCATGCTACAATGGAAAGAATCTGACAGAACCGGATTCTCTTGACATCATTAGTTAATAGGAAAGTTTTGGGGGGTAAATTTTTTCTAAATGTCCTGAACCTCAATCTCCCCAACTCTAAAATTGGAATATCTATACTCGTTACGTCCTCTGTCTCCCTCCCTTCTTTTTTGACCCACACTGACCAGTCTTTCATTTCTATCACTCCATTGAGAGAACTCTTGCCCAAGTCACAAATAACCTCTGTAATACTAAATCTGATGATCAGGGCTCCATCCATATTTCACTTCATTGCCAGCAACATTTCACAACTCATTTAACTTGACTTCCTCGGGTGTGACTCTCTTTTGGTGAAACTCTTATTTCACTGGTTATTCTTTCTCAGTCTCCTTTCCAAATTACCTTCTTCATTTTAAAATAAACAATACAAAGAATCTTAAGTTGAATGTTAAAGTACATGTTGCTTTATATTTCGAGAACATGCAAAGGATCTGAGAGTTTTATTGTTTGCAATTTAACTATTAGCTTGCCAGTTTTATATATATATTGGCAGAAAACATGAGAGTCCAGGGTCAGAGACAAAAGACAGTTTATTACTCACAACAGCAGTAGCCAGAGTAGCACTATTGTGCAGTAACCCCAGCCCCTAATCCCCCAAGGGTGATGCGATGGGAGCTGGCTGCTGTCTTTACACACAGTAAAGAGTAGACTCTGTCACAGGAGAGGAATGCTGATACTAGGAAGCCCCAATCTTATACAGGAAGCTGCTGGCAAATCTGCCCATCCTTCTGTCCAGAGAAGAACATTATGTATTACTCTGTAATGTAAGCATATATTCAAGCCTTGAGGGAAATACTATTTCTATCATCCTGGAATGGAAGAAAATCTATTGGGGGCAGGAAAAAGAGAGAGAGCGAGAGATGGAGGAAGGGATGGAGGGAGAGAGAGACAGAGAGAAAACTCTTTGGGGTTGGAGACATTTCTGTCTCCCCTGATGGCTTGCTTATACAAACATACTTGGAAATGCCATTTGGAGCAAATCGGGCGTTAATGCCTACATATGTGAAACCTGTGGACGTTGTCTCCCAATACATAAACATTTCCTTTTTAAGTGATGAAACTGTGTTATCTGCTTACTCTGATTTGGCTTTGCCATTAACATTAATATCACTTTTGATGAGTTTCTGATTTCATGTTGGACAATTCCACAATAATATCCACGTTTTTCTCTTTGAAATATTTTCTTTTAAAGTAGTTACAAAGAATTAAAGGCTATAGTAAATATTCAAATACTGGAAAACACCAGTGGACATTATTAGTTAGATTTTTGAATAATGTAACATTTGGATCGCCTAGAAAGTTTAATAACATTAAACAAAATTACTTGCTGAAATTGCCAGTTTGAAGACATATTATTCTCACCAAATATATTAATTCTCGGAACACCACTCATAGGGTTTTCAAAAAGCACGTGATGCACTTAAACTTATTAAAAGTTACTTTACTTGCAACAATGAATTATTGTTAGCAGCAGATAGAACCACAAACTCACACATGTAACATGGCAGCTGCTATCAGCATGTGAGAAGCACTCACCATGCTTATAGCAGTTGCCATAGTGACTGCTTCTCACATGCTTTTGATCTAGTTTACACAAATGGTGACTTCAAACCTCATGCCCATGTGTTAATGTCTTCCATTTTATCTCTCAATTTGATATTAGTTGATTTATTTAAGTTTTGTCATTATGTTGATTGGAAAAATTTAATACTTGCAGAGTTATGATCCTTTTTTCATATTTTTCCAATCTCTCAACTGATTTTTCTTAATTTTTGAATTTGGAGAAAAAGCCATGTACTAAGGATTACTGAGAAAGAATTCCTGTATAGAAATGCTACCTGATGCCAAGGCTGAAAACTTTTCTCTTATGTTTTTTTCTAGAAGTTATATAGTATTATCATCTGCATTTAGGCTTATAATCTATTTTTTAAAAGCAACAAATGTATTATTGTACAGTTTTGGAAGTCAAAGTCCAAAATGGGTCTCACTGGGCTAAAATTTAAGCATTATTAGGGTTTCATCCTTTTGTGGAGGCAGTAGAGGAGAATCCAGTTTCTTACCTTTTCCAGCTTCTGGAGGCTGTCCACCTTCCTTGGTTCATGGCTTACTTCCCTGTTCAAAGCCATCAGTGGCTGTTGGAGTCTTTCTCATATGGCATCATTCTGATGCTAACACTTCTGCTTCCGTCTTCCACATTTAAAGGCCCTTGTAATTACACTGGGCTGAGCCAGATAATCCAAGATAATCTCCTATTTTAAGGTCAGCAGATAATTAACTTTAAGTTAATAATTGAGTTAATTTTGTGTATAGCATGAGGGAAGGACTGATGTTCATGTCTTTCTATACAAAACATTTCAGTACCATCTATATGTATAAAGTAAAACCTATGCATATCTTAAAGTCTTTTATTTTCCCACTGAATTACTGTGGTATCTTTGTTGAAAATAAGTAGTCAATATATATGTCGATTAATTTTTGGATTATTTTTTCTATTCCACTAACCTATATGTTCATCATTTCACTAATTCCATACTCTCTTGATTACTATAGCTTTAAAGGAAGTTTTGAAATCAGACAGTTTAAGTCCCCCAGTTCTTGTTTTTCTTTTAAAACTGTCTTGGTTTTCTAAATTGAATTTTTATATAAATATTAGAATCAATATGTTAATTTTACAAAAAATATTCAAGTTTTTATTGGTGTTGAATTTTATCAATAGATCAGTTTGTGGAGAATTGATAACTTAATATATTGAGGCTTGCAGTTGATGAACATGGCCTATCTCTTTATTTAGGTCTTCTTCAGTTTCTCTCAGCAGAGTTCTCTATTAACTTAATATATTGAGGCTTGCAATTGATGAACATGGCCTATCTCTTTATTTAGGTCTTCTTCAGTTTCTCTCAGCAGCATTCTCTACTTACTGTTCAGTGAAAAGGTTTTTTACACCATTGTTAAATATATTTCTAAGTATTTTATGCTCTTGAAACCAATGTAAAACAGATGGCTTAAGATTTTATTTTATAATCATTAGATTCTTCTATATAAAAGCAATTAATTTTTATATATTAAACATATCATGTGATTTGCTAAATTCACATATTAGCTCTGGTAAGTTGTTTTCTTAGTATAGATTTATTAAGATTGTCTTTCTAAGTGGTTATGTCATCTGCAAATAGGCAAGATTTTACTTCCTACTTTCTAGTTGTAGCTTTTATTTCTTTTTCTTGCTTTATTACAGTGGCTAGAACCTCTAGTATGACATTGAATAGAATGGGTGATATCAGACATCCTTGCCTTGTTCAAAATCTTTGGGGGAAGGAGAGTGTTTACTACTTGTCATTGTATATTTTATAAATGTCCTTTATCAGATTGTAGAAGCTCCCTTCTTTTCTTTGTTTGCTTAGAATTTTAATAATGAATAGATGTGAAACTTTTCAAAAATTTTTTCTTCATTCTCTGACTTCTGGCTTCCATGTTTTCTGATAAAAACTCTATACTTGTTTGCTCCAGTGTTCTCTTTATGTAATGTGAAATTTTTTTCCTGTTACTTTATAATTTTTATCTTTATAATTGGCTTTCAGCAGTTTGACTATGGGGTACCTAGACATTTTTTGTTTTTTGCATTATTCTGATTGGGGTTAACTAAGCTTTCTGAATCTGTAAATTTACTCCCTTAGTTTTTCAAATATGTATTTCTGCCACATTTTGCCTTTCATTTCCTTCTGGGTCTCCAAATACTCATAGGTTAGACCTTTAGGCTATTGTTTCACAGGTTCCTGAGGATTTGTTCAATTTTAAAATATTTTTGTTCTCTCTTTTTCTAGTTGTATTATTTCTATTGATTTATCTTCAAAGTCACTAGTTTTTTCCTCTGTCATCCCCATTTTCTTTTTATTCAGAGCATCAAATTAATTTTTCTTCAGGTATTGCTTTCAATTTCAAAATTTCAATTTTCCAACATCTTGATATAGTTTATTTTCATATTTAGATGCATGTTTTTCTAAAAAGAATTTCTGTATTTTTATTTATTATCAGTACATTTGCTCTTCCATCATTGAGCATAGTTATAAGGTCTGTTTTAAAGTCCTTGTTTGATAATTTCAACATCTGGATCATCTCTAGGTTGGGATCTGTTTGCCTTTTTCCTTGAGGATGGATTGCTTTCTCCTGGATAGTCACAATTCGAATTTTTTTTTTTTTTTGGTATCCTAGACATTGTAAATGCATGTAGTAGAGACTGTGGATTCATTTATATACCTCTAAAGCTAACATTTTTCTTTTGGCAGTTGATTAACTTGTTAGATTTTAATAGCATACTCTGCCATGCCTGTGGTGGGCAGTAGCTCAGATTTCAATTTGGTTTTTAGTTTTCCCCCAAAAATGAATAGTTCAGTATTTTGCCACAGATGTGGTGGGCATAGATGACATGAACTTATATGTAGAAAACTCTAAAGCCTCAAAAAATGATTAGAACTAAGTTTTCAGGAATGTTTCATAATCCAAAATCAATACACAAAGATTAGTTGTGTTTCCAGCAATCAGACAAGAAAAAGAAATAAAAGCCATCCAAACTGGAGGCGAAGAGTAAAACTGTCACTATTTGCAGATGATATGACGTTACTTGACATATAGGAAACCCTAAAATCTCCACCAAAAAACTATTAGAACTAATAAATGAATTCAATAAAGTTGCAGGACATAATATTAATATACAAAAATCTTTTGCTTTTCTATACACTAATAATGAATTCTCAGAAAGAGAAATTAAGGAAACAATCCCATTTACAATCACTTCAAAAAGAATAAAATACTTAGGAATAAACTTATCCAAGGAGGTAAAAGACCTATACCCTGAAATCTATAAAACATTAATGAGGGAATTTGAAAATGGTACAAAGAAATGGAAAGATATCCTGTGTTGTTGGACTGGAATAATTAATATTGTTAAAATGTCCATACTACCCAAAGCAATCTACAGATTCAGTGCAATCCCTACGAAAATACCTGTGCCATTTTTCACAGAGCTAGAACAAATAATCCTAAAATTCATATGGAACCACAGAGAACTTCAAATTGCCAAAGCAATCTTGAGAAGAAAGAACAAAACTGGAGTCTCATGCTCCCTGACTTCAGACTATACTACAAAGCTATAGTCATCAAAACAGTCTGTTCATGTCACTTCTCTGTCCAAAATAACTCTAGGTATTACCATGTAAAAGTCAAAGTCCTTACAATGACCAAGAACTGTATATGATTTGTACTCAACCCTAAACACCTGTTGCACTGACTTCTTCACCCACAATTTTATCCTTGTTCTTTCTACTCCAGCCACTCTGGCCTCCCTGCTGTATCTGAAACACATCAAAGACACTCCTGACTCTTGACTTTGCCCTTGTTCCTCCCCATCATGGTCTCTTTTAGAGAATCCCAAAACATGCTCTCTCACTCCTTTCAGAGCTCTGCTCAAATATCCCCTTTGCCGTGCCATAGCCCCGATTACCTTGTACAAAATAACAAACCCCAGCACTCCCTATTTCCTCACTTACCACTAATTTAAATATACTATTTATTATACTGTTTATTATCTGTCCCTTCCCAAGTAGAAAGCAGGGACTTTTTGTTTATTTATTTTTTTAAAGTTCTGTTCCCAGGTCCTAGAAGATTTATGAGGATATAAGAACTAATATATATATATATTTGTAAATTAATACATAAATGAACAAAGGAGGCTTGGTTTTCTTGAGCTCTCATTGAAATATTTTACTAAAATATTGTTAGCCTTTAATAAAGTAACAAAAACATTCTCAATGGCAATACATGTTTGTTAGTAGAGAAGATTTTTCTACTTTAGATATAAATGTCTGAGGTACTTAATATTTCAGAGTAATATTTTTTTAAGGATCTTTAAGTTTTATTTTTTAAGTCACACATCAGTCATCTCCTTCATCTACCAAGGTTTTGATTTTTTAAAAAGTAAAGAAAAGAAAAATAAAGAAACATGAGGAGAAAATACTCAAACTTCCTTGAATGTTTTATTGCTGAAAATTTTATATCCAGGAAAAGTGTTTGAGGCACCTATGAAGGCTAGAACAACTCATCATTCCTTTTCCACCAAAAATCTTTTCATTGTGCTAGATATTATCCATACAGAGTGTTCTAACACTAAGTGGCTAAGTATAGTATAGAGTAGAACAAAGATTTAAAAAACACATTTTCTGTTTTAGAATAAATTAAATATGAATAGAATTTTTAAAAGCATGAAATTCCATATCAACACATCTGAGTGAATTTTATATGGGTTTTGTCCATCTGTGAAGAGGAAGCAAAGTAGAGAGAGGAGCAGTTACTTCTGGGTGCTTTATTTTACATGCATGTCCCACAGTGTTTGAAAGGGCACCCAGTTCGTACTAGGAGCTCCATGAATATTTGCAGAATATAAAAATGAATGTATAAAGAGAGACACAAGAAATTTCCTTTCTACCCCCCTTCCTTTCTCTTCCCCCTCCTCTTTTCACTACTCTTCACAGCATAAACTGTATGTTTTGCATGAAGTTGTTTCAGTATGAAAGTCATAGTCTAGTGCTTTCTCCTTAAATATTACAAATAAGAGTTGTCCCCTAGTTTGCCAACTATGTTATAATGTCTTATTGTCAACCTGGTAAAGGGTGAATGCTGCAGTGAAATGAGAGAGATAATTATCTTTTTAATTCCCCAAGCACATGTCTTTTATACCATATAATTGTCCTCCCCAGGGATTATAAAATGGTGAGTTTAAGATAGTTCTCCAAATGTTTACTATGTATTAACACTGATCAAGGAAGTTATAATACAGTATAGTATAATATATATTTATTTATATATCCATATCAAGGAAATACATTTATGTATATACATACATACATATGAATTAGTATGTGTATATAGATATAGTTATATGTACTGTGTGTATGTGTATATATCTATATCTATATCTGTATGTACCTACCTACTTATCTAATATTTTTCACAGTGGGCATTGGTTGTTACTAATATAGTAGTTCCTTTTGATCACAGGTTGCCTGTTTTTGCTTTCAATTACTATAAACCTTTAGAACCTTCCACTTTCCTCCAACTAAAGCAATTGTTTTCTTTCTGAAACAGAATAAGTGTCATTTACTGTTGCCTTTTTAAAAACCACATCTTTAAAATTGTTTTCATTTGTTGCTGTTGCATACACATTTCTTCTTGGAAAAAGGAAAATGCGTCAGGACTAAACTGTCTTAAATGGAGAAAAAGCGAGAGAGCGAGAGCAAGAGAGAGAGAGAGAGAAAGTGGATTTAAGATGTTCTAATCATTTGGTTCACATAACCCTTATGAAAAATGAAAACTGTTCATTTTTCTCTGACTTCCTGTATTACGCATCAAGTGCAGCACCTGGAACCCATCTCAAGAGACAATTTGTCGTCACCGGGTATAATTGCTATGCAGCATAGCAGAATCAAACAATTCATTATGTTGGTTTTCAGAAACAAACAAACAGTCAAAGATTTCCTTCTATTTCCACCTTTGTAAGGAAATCAGTGGTCTCTCTTCATTCAAGCTGGAGGTGAGTTGGCTCTCACTGGACACAAATGAGGATGTATTTACCTGTCCTTGTTTCATGGCCTTCTGACTACTCATTCCCCGATGCCTGTAGAGTCTTACTCATTGAAGGATGACAACCTGGACAGTAAGAAATCATCAACATCAATTTTAAAAAGTATCTTTAATATACAGAGTTTATATGACACTCCAAGTTTGATTGCATAACCTCCATGGACTTTTAAAGCAGCATTGTTCTAATTATAATCTAATTATAAAAGCAGTTTTGTAATCTTTACAAAGAGTCTAAAATATATAAATGTAAAGTAAACAAGTAAACATCCTCTGTAATTCCACATTCACTATCAGTGAGAGCAGCAGTGGGCAGGCGTGCCTGCACAGGGTACCCAGTGCCAGATCTGGGCAGTGAGGGTCGAGTCCCAGTGAAGACAGGGAAATGCCACGAATGAAGGCTGTAGACACAAAGCCCAGACTGCAGAAAGCCATGGGGGGTTTATGGAGTCTGGGCTGACAGATGGTGGAACGGGAGGTTTTGGTAACTGGGCCCTAGGAGGCCTGAACTCTGCCCTCCACACGTCCTACAGAGCACCTCTGAGTATTTCTCCCCAGAGCCAGGACCTGCATCTTTATTTCCACCATCAGCACTTCTTCAGAGCACTACTGAGTAACAAGCGTTGAGTGTGAGTTGAGTTGACCAAGTTGTTTGTCCTTCCAGAAGCAGAAAAACAAAGAGTTAACCCTATTGTCAAACTTACAATTCTTCCTAGCAATTTTGTACTACGGTAATTTGTCACATAATTTTTCATGACTATTAATTTTATTTTGTAATGTAATATAATAATACAAATTTACATGAAATGATTTATTAAGTGTCTTAGTCAAGGATACTTGACTTATTTTTGATTTTTGATATAAAAGAATACTAAAATCAATATTTTGAACACAGACATTTGTCTGAATTGCTATTAAATCAGGATAGATTAGTACCAGTTAAATTACTAGGTTAATTTTATTAAATGTTTTGATATATATTGCCAGATTTATACTAACACCCTGCAGATATTAACAACTTGATCTACTGTACCCTAAACAATATTAACATCATTTGACAATAGCTTCTAATTGTTAGATGAAAATAAATTCTTATCATTGCACTAATTAACTACCTTTACTTATTAATGAGGATAAACATTTTTCCTGTTTTTAACAATTATTTTTACTATTTATGTATACTGTCTGTTCATGTAATATTGCTGTTTTGCAAATGGGAGTTTCCGTGTTTTCCTTGTTGATTGAAAATATCTTTACATATTAAGAGTATTAATCATTTCTTTTATTGTTGTGAATAATTTTTACACAGTAGGTTTTGTTTGTTCCTCTTATTTAATTTTTGATAATTCTTGATGTGCAGAAATTTTCTCTTTCATACTTGCATTTCTATTGACTTTTTTCCTATCATTTAATGCTTAAAAGGCTATCCAATTTAGATTACAACATCCTTATTTTCTTCTAGCTCCATTTTATGTATATTAGACTCTTTAATCTGCCTCTAATTGACTTTATTTATTTTTCCTATCACAAATAATTAATTTTTCTTGCATTGTGTACTGGCTGTAGTAGTAAAGTAGTAGTAGAAATAATAGTGGTAGTTAATGTGAATTTACTATGTGCAAAACGTAATACTTAGTGAATTGTGTTATGTCATTGAATCCAACAATCCAATGGAAAGTTTATTATTACTATTTTACAAATGAACAAATTGTACTTACAATAGTTAGAACCATATGCTACAAGGAGTAAGAATGAAAACTCAAATTCTAGTCTATCTCATTCTCCTAATGGCACTGTCTTTTAAATTTTTTTTTCTTTTTTTTTGGCACTGTTTTATATGAGACATTTTGAACACACATATGCACACATATCAGTGAATAAATACTTATTAGCCACTAAATGAGTATTTTTAGGGCACAGGCTTCTTAAATTAGTACCAGTCAGGCAACTGGCAAGTGGCATATATGCAGATGGATTCCAGCAGCCTGTCACCAGCTGTGCATGTCAGTCACTTAAGCAAGTTTGACAGATGGTGAAAAAGACTATTATAAATATATATTCTGGATTTTTAAAGCTGCCATAATACTCTCTGTTTTGTCAGTGCAACAACTGGCATATCTTGCTTGCCATTCATTTGACTTTAAAAACTACATAGAGATATTATATACAATCCTACCTTAATTTTACAGTCACTCCTCAAGGGGATTCAAAGTCTATCTATGTAAAAGATAACTATCTTAGTAATTTATATCTATTCTGACAACCTCACCATGAACCTAGCTAGGCTATGCAGTACTAGAGGAATTGATGAATTCTATTCTGCCTCTAAAACAAGAGATGGAAGTGTTATGCATTAAAAGAGCATGAGTTTTGTGTCAAGAAACTTAACATCATATTGTAGCTCTGCCACTACCTAGGGGTGGAAATATAAGCAAATTACTTAAATTCTCTGCACCTTCACTTCCTTATAAATTCAAAATAAATAATAATATCTGTAGTATTGTTGACTGTGAAAATATTAATTATGTCACTAATGTGATAATAGTGAACACATTCTATATATATATATGTACATATAATATATATATATATATATATATATAATTATGGCCAGCAGTGTGCTGATAGCTAGATTCTATGCTAAGTGTTCCAAATATACTATCTTCCATAATATTCCCAACAATTCTTCAAGGTGAATACTCTTTTTTTTTTTTTTTTTTTTTTTGCGGTATGTGGGCCTCTCACTGTTGTGGCCTCTCCCGCTGTGGAGCACAGGCTCCGGACGCGCAGGCCCAACGGCCATGGCTCACAGGCCCAGCCGCTCCGCGGCATGTGGGATCCTCTCAGACCGGGGCACGAACCCGTGTCCCCTGCATCGGCAGGCGGACTCTCAACCACTGCGCCACCAGGGAAGCCCTAGGTGAATACTCTTAATATCCTCATTTTACTGATGAAGAAACTGTAGTCCATAACGTGCTAAAATCACAGTCAAGATTATTTTGGAGTTTAGCTGAGAAACCAGAATTCAAACCCCAGTATGAAGAAGAGAAAGCTAAATTCCTCACCTTTCCATCCTTTATTTTTTTGCTACGTATGCAACCTGATTTATTCTTTTTCAGTATCTGCGACAGTTCCTTACATTGTTTGGCTTTTTATTTTTTTCCCTTAACATTTGATTCAAAATTTCTAACAGAACCAGTGATGTACCAGAAGCCCAAGAAGATGAGTAAAAGGTACTTTTCATTGCATAGATTTTTATTATATTTCTTCTTGAGAAACAAAAGATTTTTTAAAAAGAAGGAACATACATAGTGTGATTTTAAGGTTTCTGGAACCTTAGGTAAGTCTTCCTATAATGCTATATAAATTCTCCATATTTGTATCACAAGTCCAATTTGGGATTCCAATGGCTCCACAAAGTCCTTGAAAAAAATACCAACATTTACCGAAAAGAAATAACCATCTTGATTACGTATTAACTGGAAGCAGTATTGACAGATTAAATTTCAGAAAAAGAAATTCACATAGAAAATTGTGCAATGGAGAAAATAGCTTTATGGGATGAATTAAAATATGTGCAACTATGTGTAGATAAATAGGTATTTTTTTCAATACACTTAATTTATGTCTTGGACTGTAGGATTACCTTGGCAAAATCTGCAACACTATGTACACAGGATTTTGCTCCTAAAAGCTGGCAGTTGCTGGAGTATGAGTCTTTAAAAATCTCTCATTTGAAAATTAGGCTTTAGGGATGCAGCAAACTTTTACAATGATGTCTGTCCAGGAACAAATGTGAAGTTTTCTAGGTTATGGACTATCTAGTACGTGATAACATGGTGAATTCCATATTTGAATGTGGACATTTTATGCTTGTGTATGTTAAGGGGGATGTCCTAACAATACTAGTTGCAGTTTCTCATGTTTTCAGGTGTCATGAGCCCATAGTTTTAAACTTTACCCTGCTCTATCAACCACAACCTAATTGCAGAACCATAAAATTTATGAACCGAGTATTCCATTCCTCATTAGAAGTTACTCCTTTTAAAGTTTTATGGTTCATATTATAGTTTTACGGTGTCAAGTTTCCATACATGTTCTGACAGAACCTGAATTTTTGCTCTATGGCCATTATCCTCTAAATTTTCTATAACTTTTACACACAGAAATACCTTTGTCAAATCTCCAGGACTTTTTTTTTTCATTAAAAACCAGGCAGATAAAGGTTATATGAGCGAGTCCTCAAAAATGTCCCCTATCTGTGAGTGAACGAAAAATGTCATTATTGTATGGGGTATATCTGTTCACAAATTCATGGTTATAATTTGCTATATATTATTCTTAGTACAAATTTTGAGGTTGCTGCCCATATCATTGGAGCTACTGATTTGGCACAGTGTGAAATTATGAATTGCTGTGATTTGTTAATGTTGGGTCAGTAATTTGCATAATTGTGATTTCTTGTAGGTTCAAACTTTAGCATCCATACCTCTACTTGATCTAGTTGGACACTAAAATTGATTTGTTTACTAATAACTTTTTCTAATAATGAATATAATATGTATTATATTAGGATATAATTATATATCTATATATCTATATCTATATCTATATCTATCTATCTATATATATATATACTGATTATTTCTAGTCTTTCATAAAAGGTATTTTCTATCCACTCTCAGTACCTCTATTTGGGCAAATATCTAGTTTTTTCATACTTAATCCAGCAACCTCTACTCTAGCTATTATATATTAGATATCTAATGCTATGTAATAAATTACCTATAAATCTTAGCAAATTAGAACAACACAATTTTATTATTTCACAGTTTCATGGGTCAGGAACCAGGAAGCCACAGAACTGAGTGCCTTTGGCATATGTTGTCTTGTGAGGTTGTAGTAAAGCTGTTGCCAGGGCTGTTGTCTCATCTGAAGGCTCAACTGGTGGAGGATTCCCTTTTAACGTCACTCACATGGTGGTTTTCAGTTCGCAGTACTTTCCTGGCTAATTTTGAGTGACTTCAGTTCCTCGCACATGGGGCTCTCCAAAGGCTGCTTGTCATGATGTGGCAGCTGGCTTCCCCAGAGTAAGTGATCCAATAAAAAGTGAGTGAACCCCAAATTGAAGCTGCAGTGTTTGTATATGCTAATCTCAGGAGTGATGTACCATCACTTCTGCTGTATTCTATTCATTACAAATGAGTCACTAAATTTAGACCACACTCAAGAGGAGAAAATTTATTCTCCATCTCTTGAAGGGAGGCATAAAAATATGTTTGTGGGCACATTTTTAAAACCACCAGACCCATTCTATGTGTTACAGTCACAGTGATCATCCATAAAGGCTACTAGGTTGAACATTCCATGGTATCTTGTTTTTCTAGTATATCAAATCTTACCTGTATTCAGCCTATGCCTGGCAAAGCTGTATATCATCCAAGCTAGAGAAGGAAAGTAACTTTAATCTTGTATTTCTGATGCAATTAGATGTGTGTGTGTATAGAATAATCAACCACCACATTATTAAAATACAGTATCATAGCAGGAAATCTAGGAAAGCATACATCTTTTCAGGGGGAGTTTGCATTCTTGCACTATGTAGTGATGACAGCTTATATTTATTTTCTTCTTATTGTCTGCTGGTCATTGTTCTTAACACTTTAGGTGCTTTACTTCACTTAATTCTCAAATCAGCCCTAAGTAAGTGCTATCATATTCCTTATTTTATGTGTAAGGAAAGCTAGGTTTAAAAAAGTTAAGTAAATTACCCTCAGTCTTAGCTAATAAGGAGATATACAAAGATTAAAATACTGTCTTATCTCCTAATCAACAAGCTCTTCCTTCTTGAATGTTACCAAAGGGATGTGTCCATGGTTTGACATGTCTCCATACATCAGTTAGAAGAGATTTCTTCTACCACCACAAGACTTGTGTAACTCTTGACTAACTTGTGTAACTCATAGATAACCTCCATAAGTTTTCCTAGTCCCCTTACATAGGTCCCCTGAGTTAAGCACTCTCTTAAAACCACAATGTTAAAAAAGTTAATAAAGGTGTCTCTTGGGTTTGAGGAATAAAAAGAAAGCATAGAAATGAGTAACTAGCCCTGGCAACAAGGAAAGAGAATGAGACAGGTAATATGAAGGCCAGAAAGAAGAAAACCTTTTCAAGGTGGTGACCGTGTGAAGATAAGAGTGTTAATTCTATGGAATCTCTTTCTCAACCGACACTGGAAGTTTGGCCACCTTTGCATACAGATTTAGGATGTAAACATCAAATGAATGTGAAAAACATATAAATGGGAGAATCTTATTTGAGTCCTTCCTTATTTACATGAGTGTACCTTTCACATCAGGTGTAAACTCTTTGATCTTGGAAATCCTTGTTCATATTTGTAAGCTGAGTCTGAGACATACTATGGCAGCTAGATTCAGAAATAAAACCCATGTTTGTCTAACTTCAAAGTCGATGTTGTTTCACTGTAACAAACTGTCTTTCTAAAAATAAGATAAAAGGATTGTTATATTCTCTCAGAAGAAGCAGAATAGACCCTGCTTGGACCCCAAATTTGATCTGGTTGGCAAGACTAATGATACCGCACATGCACCAAAATGAAATGAAAAGTTTTATTACTTATGTGATGAGGCTTTCATGGGAGAGCAGGGCTAGCCTCCAAAGCTAGTCTGAACATGGCTTGACAGAGCAGGGAAAAAAGATCGGCTTGGAGTTTTGATGGTGTTTAGGGAGTGAGGATGCAGTGAGAGTTCCCACACTGGCATGGGCTTGTGTGAGTTTAAACTTCCACAGGCAGTAAAGGGGGGAGTACCCAAGATTTCTTATCTACTTGACAAGATGTTCAGCCAAAGGGGGAAAAGGGAAGTATGAAGCTTCAAACATGGCAGCCCTCAAACATCAACAAATGGATTCAGACTCTTTATTCACTCCTGATGTTTGATTGATGACTAATATGTACTATATTTTATTTCACTGAATAGGAACTTGTTTAAGTATGTCATTATTGTGCTTTTGAGGCCTAAAGCCAGAGGCCAGTAAAGGAGGTAAAACTTCTGTTGAACGTCTGTTCAAGAGCCCCGCCCTGTGGATTCTGGGAAGTGAAGTGAGTCACTATTGGTAATGCATGGAACTCCAAAAAGAGAGTAAAGAGTGTCTTGATGAGAACTTGTTTTGTGACTTTAATACGTACAGAGATATATGTAATTTTGATGTATATGTCAAAGACCTATAATGCAAAAAATTCCCAGGATTCTTCACCCCAAAGTGGGCAACCTTGGACAAGGCATTGTATTGATGATAATGGCCAGACCAGACAGTGAGATTATTGGCAATAACCCAAGAGTCAGTAAAAGTGTACAGATGAGGCTGACTTTTAGCCAGGCGATCAGTGCTAAGATGATTACCTGAAATGTGGCCAATGGTGCTAACTTTTGTGTTTGTCTTTTATCAGGGTCATCGTGGATGAGGAATATAAAGCAGCAGCTTTCCAGTGAACATGGTGATTATATCGTCAGTCAACTGCATGAATTCTCATTGCTGCTCACCCAGTTTATCCCAAGGGACTACCCAGGTACACAAGGGACTAAGGAGAGCAGTGGCTTCCTCTGGAACCCTATGGGGACCTTAATGGGTGGGGCGACGGCGTCACAATTTTAGTTATCCACTCTGAGTCACTATTCTTTCCAAGTTAAACCACAATCTAAACTGGGCTGTTAAATGGAGGATTAGTGGGGATAATCACCCCTTTTCTCAATAGGTCTTGTCTAATGGGTTTCAATTTTTGAAAATAGTATTTTACTTTACTTTCGATTGTGTGAACTACTTTAATGGAGGACAAGGAGGTCAGTGTGTCCATGGAGTCTGATTGTGTCTAGTCAATTTGTAAGTTGCTAAAAATTTAATTCGATTTTAATTTATTACTCATTGCATCATGTTGTCCACATCCACTATGTGGATGTGTCCACATCCACAATATTTTAGGGCTATGGATGTTATGATCTTGGGAATTTAGGCAAGACAATAGTTCCGGTGGTTAAGGTGAGACATACTTGTTTATCCTTTATTTTACACTTGGGAACTCCCCCTAGACTATAGGTAGTACCTTGTTTAAATTTAGTGGAATCTCAGTATAACTGTAATTTGTGCTTCAGTAATGATTAAGGCCATGAAGTTTTTCCAATAGGTGCATTTCAACGGATTTAACATCTTAATTCAGGATCTGTTTTGCAGATGCGCACAAGCCAATCATTGCCCTTTCATTTTTTGTTGTAGAAATTATGTTACAAAATTTTGGATTTCTGACTCAGTCAATTTGTGGACCTCTGTTTCAATTTTTTTTTCTAATTTCCTCATTTGCCTATGCAGGTTTCTGTTTTTCTTTTCTCTCTCTTGCTCTCTTTCTCTCTCTTCTTTTTTTCCTCTCTTTTTTTTTTTTTTCTTTCTTTGGTGGTTACTGGATGAACTTTCAAGAGACTCCTTTTACCCTCCTATTATGTATAAATCCCTTCCTCCAGAGAGTCTCAAATCAGCATCATCAGGTTTAAGGGTATCTCCTCCATGGAAACGTTTAACCCATTGGTTGTGCCCCAGAGTTGCCATAGGTGTCTCTCCATATAACCTTGAGGATAAGGATGTTTTCTGGAATTAGAGGTATAGGCAGCAGTAGCAGCAAAGGCATTGTGTAGCATCATAATGAGATATCAGCCTTTGGGACCGCAGGCCTCAGTAAGTCAAGCCTTCACATGGTTACTTCTCAAACAGTGCTTTCATCCTCCACATGGACAACTATGCAATGGGTCTGTGTATTGGACAGAGCACTCTGTGAAACAGGGGCCAATGCCTGTGAGATACATAACCAGCTGGTCCCAGAAGAAGGGTCTTTCTTTAGGGTCTAGTATCAGTCTCAATTTATGGGAAGTCAAGACACATGATTCAATCCAAGACACAGAAAAGTCTGGGAATAGACACATGATCCAGAACCACAATAAAGAGGATCCAATCCCATACTCCTGTCCCTCAATGTTAGTAATTAAAAATGCTAGCTTAGGTGAGTTAAATTTGTAACAGAGCCTTGGTAGAACTCGGCAAATGCAGCACAAAGCAGCACAGCTCAAAGTGCTTGGTCATCAGCAGGCAGCAGAGCCAGTTAGCAGGCCATACCAGGAGAGAAAGACCACTGGTGGTGATTGCCATAGTCTAGACCATCCTGCTCACAATGCCGCTGTTGTCATGGCCACTGTTAAGACAGAGCATGGGCCTCCACTCAAAATTTGGTTCAGCTGTCAAAACTTAATGGAACCCCCCTTCACCTCACCCCCACCCACAAATGCACATGCACCACGGGAATACAAAAGCGTTCATTACTTATATAATGAAGATTTATTGACGTGGCAGGGCAGTCTTCCAAAGCTGGTCCAAAATGACTTGAGAAAGTAGAGAAAGGTGACTGGCTTGAGATGTTTATGGTGTTTAGGGTATGGGGCCAGGGTTGAAATTTCCTGTGACAGTAGATATTTGTGTGGTTTAAATTCCTATTGGCGCCAAAGGAGAGAGCACCTAGGTTTTCTTGCCAGATGTGGGAGAGAGGAAAAAGGGGAAGGGGTGAGACTTAAATACTGTTGACAGTCAAATACTAAAAACTGGAGTCAGACTTTGTATTACAAAGATAAAGGCGTTTCATCATTTTATTAAGAGTTTAGAGTATGGTGGTCAGTACTGACCTATATGCACATATTAATGTGATCTCACAGGAGCAGGGAACAATCTAAGCTGTAGAAAAGAATTGACTAGAACTTGTCAATTTTGATAATACTGCTAAATGACCAGCAAAGTCTTTGTGGCAGACCCTTTGTGAAGGTGACAGTAACTTCTCTGCTGAGCATGCCTCTTTCCAATGTGATTTTGTTTCCTCCTTACTTCATAAAGAGATGGAGTCTACTTCCTCTCCCCTTGAATCTGTGCTGACTTGATTTGACCAATAGAATGTAGAAGAAGTGACCAAGAGTTACTGCCCAGGCTAGATATTTTCCCTCTCTTGGAACTCAAAACTTTCATGCTGTGTAGAAGTCTAGTCTAGTCTATTGTAGGATAAGTGGGCCTGTGAAGGAAAATAAGGACACTCAGAATGACAGTCAGCAACAACTGCTTGACATGCAAGTGAGGCTTCCAGCCATAGCCTAGCCATCAGATTGCAGTCATATGAGTGATTATAAGCAAGCCCAGATAAAGAAATTCCCAGATGGACAACTCACTGAGTTATGAGAAGTTAATACATTGTGCTTGCTTTAAGCCACTAAGTTTGGATGGGCTTTGATGCATAACAGTAGCTAACAAAGGCATTCTTAAAAATAATTCCATCAGTGTGGACTTTTAAATAAACTGATGTTGTTTAACCTATGTACCAACAAAGAGAGTCCCATGCAGCATACACTACCTACATTCAATAATCTGCATGTGTAAGTGTTCAAGAATTTGGGATAGCCCTATGCTTTAAATTGTGCTCCTATTAAGAATGCAGGAATTCTTTATAATTCTATTATATATCTTAATTCAATTCAGTTTATCAAGCTCTCAGATTATACTAAGCTTATGTTAGTAGATATAAAATAATTAAATCCATGTCATTAAGAAACAGATTCATTTTCTTTTAAATAATCTAGAGCTCACTAAAGAGGAAATTTTAGAAAAAGAAGTGGGAGACAGACTACATATTTTCTGCCACCTGGCCCTAGGAGAACCCATTGCTGAGAAGAAATCCCACATGGATTGAAGGAAGTCTGTGAGGTGTAATCTTTACTGTCAGCCACCTTCTCCCCCTTTTCCTCTTCCTTCCTCCTTCCTCCATCTCCTTTCTCTGCACTATTCTGTGCTCCACTGTCCAGGTAGGTTCAGCTTAAGGGAAGGTAGAATGAGAGAAAGTCCAGGGATTTTAGTTCACTCCCGGCTTCTGCCTCAGCCCAGGGTTCTGGCTAAGCTTTGAGGTTAGAACGGAAGATAGAACTGCCCTGAAGCTTTCTTGGGGCGCCTCTAACACCTTTGCTTCCTCTGCCAGCCTAGGGTTGCTAATGGCTTCCCACTGTTGCTATTCCCTGGGCGAATGAACCATCTTCCCTCAATCCTCTCCAGGCTTCTGTAAATGTTCCTTTCGTAACACACAGTTCCTCAGTTAAACCCTTTGGGTCTGCCATGTTTTTCTTGCTGACACCTTGGTTGTTACAATAGCCAAGAAATATCTGTAAGTGAAAAAGTTTGTGGGAAAGCAATGTAATGAAAACAAACCAAAAAAAAAGTTACTTAGAATTAACCACCCTTGACCCTTCAACCCTTCTAGGCATTTTGAAGAGAATCCACAGAAATCTTCAATTTATGAAATAAGCCATGAGAGAGGTAAATTGCTCTAAGGAAAGAAAGAAACGGCAGGCAATGGGGATACTTGTGAATGAGAGAGTGGGTGGCTAAAGCCTGGGGCCTGCAGAGTCTGGAGGCGGGAGACAAAGCAAGAGGAGAGACACAGCAGTTGGAGTGAGTGGTATTTTGGGAATACCTTCATTTCCCCAAGAAATCTCCAGCAATATTTTGCACTATTTTTCAGTGTTGCTCAAATCAAATCTAATTCTTAGATGTGAAAACATGCTGGAATAGGTACCAAACTGAGTGGAATTCAGATTGGGGAGTCACAGTTAAGAGCTGGCTCACAAGAGGATGCATAGAATAATCTCATCAGTGTAAAAATAACAAAATCTATGGCAGCAGATGTACAGAAAAGAAAAATGAAGAGGGCAATGTGCATTGTACCTTGACAGTGGATGTCTTTTTAGGAGGACAAGAGGGTGGAACTGTGAGGAAATGAGCATCTATATCTCTCGATCTATTTTTATTTCTGCAGAGTCTGGATTTTGTAAATTCAACGTGAGTTAAGTTTCCAATCAGAAAAATCAAACAGCAAAGATGGTACATGATAAATATTTGACACATCTTCTTGGTTGTGTAGGGGAGGACTGCAGCATCCTTAGAGAATTAAGGGAGACTCCTGGCTGGAGTGTTGAGAGAGACTGTATCTAGTCTGATAAGTAAAATATCCTGAACATTGTGTCCAGCACAGGTATTGTGTCATCGGATTTAATCCTGAAGGCAAATCTACCCAGCAGGTATTATTATCTCCCTGTTAAGAATGAGGAACATGACACTGGGGAGGCTGAACTACTTGCTGAAGTGCACATAACCTGGAAGTGTCAGAAGTGGGATTTGAACCTGTTTCTGATTCTTTCCAGAGCCTGACATTAAATAGCTTCACTCTATGCTTCCCCTTGAAATTCATGAATATTTCATGGATGAGTGCAGATATAATATAAAAGAACAATTAATGATTGTAGATTAACTTTAGTTGAGCAGAGATCAATGTTAAAAGAGTAAATACGTGTGCTATAACCTTAATTGATCATGCTAATTTACAGAGTTGCTTGTTCTACTTAAAACGTCTTGAAATAATATGAGTTACTTCATCGATTTAGGTATATATTATTTCCCTCTTTTCCCTCTTCCATTAGAGGATAACTAACAAAGTAAGTTTGGGTACATCACACTATGTAATAACTAAATTAATGTGTTTGTAAGTTTCTGATAAATTTTTTTGCAAGAGTGTGTTAAAAAGAATGCAACCGAATATTGTCAGATAATTCTCTTATGCATCATTTCTTTTTTATGCATCAACTCATCTGCATGCAATGCTTTCTCTTAACGTCTAGGTGGCAGCAGAGGTACAATTATAAATATTTAGCACACGACAGTTTGCTCATGAAAAACAGAAAACTTTAAAAATCTTGAAGTCTGATGAAGAAATTACATAAGGTTAAAATTGATAAGTGATTTGTGTATGAGAGTATGTTTGGTAATCATTTCATATTATTTATGGTATAAAAATGTTAACATAGTTTTAATTTCAAGGGACTACACCTCAATATAAATAACAGTTAATGATATTTAATATACAATACATTCATTGAACTAAATTTTTCACTTTTTTCAATTCCTAGATTTGTGAACACCTTTAAACTCTTGTAGGAAAATGATAAATAAGGTGAGGTTGAGTGAGCAAAAGTTTTGAGACCATATGAGTTAAGAAATGCTAACATTAATTCTGCCTCTTAGATTCCTCAGAGCAACCTGCAATTACGTTTAGGAGATTAAAAGCATCAACTCTAGCAGAGGACATCTTTAAAAGGTATTGTAAGATAGTCCCTCACTAATTACTCCAGTGATTACACCATCTATTTCAGGTACTATTGGATTGAATATAAAAGAAAAGGAAAAACGAGACAGTATATTAACATAAAGTACATATTCCAACCAGGTAACGTTGACTTTTTGATTTGGTCTTGCTAAGAGAAGACTGTTTCCTTCACATCCACTAAACTGCTTCCTCTGTGTCCTGGCAGGGGCAGCAGGCAGGCTCAAAACGGGGAGCTGAGGATGGCTAAGAAGAGGGTGATGTATGAAGGTGTGGGCAAGGCATAGGACAGTACCACAAGTGGGGGCGTAACAGACAGGAGTCTTATCAGGCTTACATTTGAAGGGTCAGTGGAGTGAGGTTAGGGACCCTGAGCCAGTAGCTGACACTGTGATTGAGGGCTGCTGGACAGGAGCTGTGGTTTTCAAGGATATCTAAAGACATGCAGCCAGAAGAAGCCAGGAGAATGAATAATGGTCATATTTCACTCTCCTTCTGGCTGCAGATCCTCTGCTAAGGCTTCCCTTTCGTTGAAAGCGACTTGAAGCCATTGTATAGGGGAAACCACTGATCAGAGTTCATAAATATCAGCTTCCATGATGCAGGAGGAGGGTAGAACTTGGATTAGAAGGGGTAAATAGAAAATATCCTGTATAATCACTGCATTAGTGTGCTAGGCCTGCCATAACAGAAAACCACAGACTGAGTAACTTAAATGACAGAAACTTCTTGTCTCACAGTTCTAGAGGCTGGAAGTCCAAAATCAAGGTGTCAGCAGGTTTGGTTTCTACTGAAGCCTCTCTCCTTGGCTTGTAGATAGCTGCCTTCTCCCTGTGTCCTCATGTTGATCACCTCTCTGTGTCCTAATTACCTCTTTATTGGATTAAGGCTGACCCTAATGACCTCATTTAACTTTAATTAATTCTTTAAAGATCTTATATTCAAATGCAGTCTCATTCTATGGTACTGGGGGTTAGAACTTCAACGTAGAATTTGGTGGGGCACAATTCACTGCCTAACAACCACCAACTATGTGATCACATGAAAACAAAGGAGACTTTGTGGTAGCTATGGTACTGAGGAGACAATAATGGTAATAGTAATAAAACCTGAGAGACCAGTATTATAATAGTTGTGACTTACCATCATAATTTTAAAAGTCCTTGAATTTAACTTGAAAAAAATTATAATTTACTTATTATCTATCTATTCCATAAATATTATATAACAGTGTTAATAATCAGAAAGGTGACTAACACAAATACTGATAAACCACGTAGAGAAAACCACTGAATTCTTTGATTTCAATAAACGAATGATCTGTTCAAATGTGCCTCTAAATATCCTTTGTCCCAGGTAGAATCAGAATCTCTGTACCTTGATGTAAAATATAGTCTTCTGACCACAATATGCTCAAGAATGTGCCTCAACAAAACTGTACACTAGGCCAAGGTTAATTTTCTACCAACATTGAGGTCCTCATGTTTGAAATCTGTTAAGAAAATATTTGACAAATAGATTTTGTACTTAGTAAAATGGTAAAGTTTAATGTGCTATCTCATTTGCATTCAACAGGGGCCAACACCTTAAACAAGAATTTCCCAAATTCTGATTTCAGAATACCAGTATTCTAAGAGATATTAATCTATATATCCTTAAAAAAAGGATTCTCTATAGATAAAATACAGTTAAAATAATGAACTACAGAAAATTGAACAAAATTCATATTTTTAGAGCTTTTCAAAGTGTGTTTTTATATTTAAGGTTCTAATAATACAAAAATTTTTCTTACCCTTGCCTTAAAGCAAATAATCAAATAAAACAGAGGGACATCAGCCATCACTAGGCAAGATATGGAGGAAACAAGGGCTTTTCCAGGCCCTGATATTGTTCTAGAACCTTCTATCAAGTCCTTGTAATCCCAGGCAAAGTGCTAATGGTTGGCAAACATGCACGCAGTCAGGTGAGTAAGGACCCTTTATGCTGTGCTAAAGAGCACAGGGAAAGAGTGTACTTGACATCAGGGAACACCTGCATGCTGAGAATTCAACAACAACAAAAAACCTTTTACAAAGGATCAACTTCTGGCTCAGATGACAATTAAAGGGGATCTTTGTTGAATTCAGGAATGTGACTTGATAATAAAACTCATTCTTTCTGGAAATGCATTTAAAATCTCCCTGACTGGAAAGTTTTTTAGGTCTCTTTCTGTCTTGGCAAACTAGCAGACATTTAGAACATTCTAGTGCACTTAATATTGTCAATTTAATGCACCAAATTCAAATTTCAGTAATAAAATCACATAATAATAAATGTAGAATACACTAAAAAGTCAGCTCTGAAACAGTGGCCTCAGTTTTCTCTTTAATTTAACTGTCTCAGTCTGATCTTACAGGACAATAATATGACTGCCATGTTAAAGGGTAGATGTAGAAGAAAGGGAAGGTAGTGTAAAGTGCTCTAGGTCCATCCACATCTCTACAAATGACCCAATTTCATTCCATTTTATGGCTGAGTAATATTCCATTGTATATATGTACCACATCTTCTTTATCCATTCATCTGTCACTGGGCATTTAGGTTGTTTCCATGACCTGGCTATTGTCAATAGTGCTGCAATGAACATTGTGGTGCATGTGTGTTTTTGAATTATGGTTTTCTCTGGGTATATGCCAGAGTATATGCCAGTATATAGTGGGATTGCTGGGTCATATGGTAGTTTTAGTTTTATTTTTTTAAGGAACTTCCGTACTGTTCTCCACAGTGGCTGTATCAATTTACACTCCCACCAACAGTGCAAGAGGGTTCCCTTTTCTCCACACCCTTTCCAGCATTTATTGTTTGTAGATTTTTTGATGATGGCCACTCGGACCGGTGTGAGGTGACACCTCATTGTAGTTTTGATCTGCATTTCTCTAATAGTTAGTGATGCTGAGCACCTTTTCATGTGTCTGTTGGCCATCTGTATGTCTTCTTTGGTGAAATGTCTATTTAGGTCTTCCACCCATTTTTTGATTAGGTTGTTTGTTTTTTTGATATTGAGCTGCATGAGCTGTTTGTATATTTTGGAGATTAATTCCTTGTCAGTTGCTTCATTTGCAAATATTTTCTCCCATTCTGAGGGAATGGATTAAAGACCTAAATGTAAGACTGGACACTATAAAACTCATAGAGGAAAACATAGGAAGAACACTCTTTGACATAAATCACTGCAAGATCTTTTTTTGACCCACCTCCTAGAATAATGAAAATAAAAACAAAAATAAACAAATGGGACCTAATTAAAGTTAAAAGGTTTTGCACAGCAAAGGAAACCATAAGTGAGAAGAAAAGGTAACCCCCATGTGTGTTATATTTTTATGTTACAAGAGAGAAAAATCTGAACACACTATGAGCATTTGGAAGCATTAGGCCCATAAATGGGAATCTGACCAAACATCTCCTGCAATGAACTCATTTTTAATAAATTGTATATATATATATATATATATGCCAATGAATATAATCTTGAACTAATATTTATTCTCTATAATTATTATATCTAGAGATGCTACCTGGATACAGCTGAAAGTACCACCAACACAAATATATATTACCCCACATTTTGGTAAGGAAATGAAAATAAAAAAGCCTTAAAATTCATGTTCATAATGCTTATGCTCCAAGCAAACATGAGACATAATCCAGCGTGTAGAAAGGACTTCCACTTCCTCTAGGGGGTCTTTCCTCAGAGGGGCCACAGGAGGAGGCAGCTCCACTGAGTTTCTGACGTGATGATTAGGAAGTTCTGCCTGTCAGGTGACACGTGGAAGCATTTCACAGGCCAAATACAGGTGTGCTGAGACACACAAAAAGGAAATGAATATATCTGAACTGTACATGGCAGAAAAACTATACACATGGTAGGTGTGCATTTGAGCATTTCTATGTGTACATGTATATTAAAGATAGACACAGTCCAGCTTTAATTTTTAAATTTTATATATATATATGATTCCTTATTTTCTTTCCATGCACAGGTCTTCTGTTCAGAAAATGATGAACCCCTCAAGAAGGTAAATTCTTTATATATATTTTTTACAGTAGATGTTTCTCAACACACACTCTCTGCTGTGTGTCTAGTACCCCCTAATCTACAGGCCATTTGTTTCTTAGAGGCTTTCATCCATCAGGCTAGAGCTAGCATCGGACCACTCTGACAGAGAAAGCATGTTATGTGCATAATTTAAACAAGCCAATCCATTCTACACCAGGTGTGTAGTGGAATATTGCAATGCTGTCTTCATAGATGTTACTCATGTAAGCACTGGATATTGTGATGTGCTGAACACAAAGGGTCCCCATTTAGCCCTGGACACCTGAAGAGCTTTTTCATGCCATGTGTAGGCAGTACAGATTAGAACTACGTGATGCCTGTAGTAGCTTTGGGAGGCTTGATAGGAATCTGTTATTAATCTCATTATCTAGCATCAAAGAGTTCTAGACTACTGGAGTTGACTAATTAATATGCTGCTGAGAAAGTAATTGCAATGTAGCAAGCACAGCTACAGGATAACACTCATCTTCCATGCTCACAAGGAGAATCTGCAAAATCATCTTTTTCTGTACAAGAAGATTTATTAGTTTTTACTTTCTGGATGGATCTCTAAAAGGCAATAAGTATGTTTTAAACAAAAGTGAACACCTGTGCTCTCTGAAGTTATAGAGTCAAAATATTGGAACTTGAAAAGAATCAGAGATCACGTATTTTGAATTTGTTAGTAATTTTTTATCTCTTCCTAAAATGGAAGGATTTGGAGGGAGAGAAGAGAGGGCCAAGTGGTCTGGGCTTCTGCCTCATGCACCCCAGTACCCCATCTCCTACTGAAGCATCTCAGCATTGATTTGTTTTATGTATTAGGATTGCACTTGAGCTGATGTTTGGATAAGACTTTCGCTGCTAGAGAAATCTGATAGGCAGTAGCATCTTGGATAAGAGCAATGACTCTGCGGAAGCATTGCCTGCATGCAAATCTCTGTCACTTTAGAGCTGTCAGATAACCCCTTTCTCCATGAATTTCCTCAGCTGTAAAATTGGAATAATAAAAGTGGCCCTTTCCTAGGGCTTTCAAGGGGATTCAATCTGTTACTATAAACTGCTAAGAACAGTGTCACATGGTAACTGCTGTATGTTAATTCTCATCTAGACATTTCATAGACCAACAGAGCTTATAAACTGAGAACTACAAAGCTGGATGAGAATTTACAGATCATCTACCGAGATCTAAGAACACGAAATATGGTGTTTCTATTCACATGGCTAAGCAGTAACTGAGACAATGTCAGGACCTAGTAATTTTTATAGTAATGTATGTTAATAAAAGAGCTCCTAGTTACCAAGAAGAGGTTAAACATATTTAGTCTACCTGTGGGGTTGCTGACAGTGCATGTTTAAAAAATTCTACCTCAACTTTGTAAGTTGAAATGTTTTCATTCTTTAAAAGATAAGCTTTCACTTTTTTCTAGAAATGCATTTATATGTGGAAGTGTGTGTAGATTTCCTGATGGCGCTAGATGGATG
Source organism: Mesoplodon bidens (assembly GCF_964165515.1). Lineage (NCBI taxonomy): Eukaryota > Metazoa > Chordata > Mammalia > Artiodactyla > Ziphiidae > Mesoplodon > Mesoplodon bidens. The sequence goes on along the minus strand of NC_138177.1, from coordinate 13,519,969 downwards.
GGGCATTACTCCACCACAATCTAGTCTGTCTGATCACCTACCCTTTTCAGCTTCAGTCTGACCCATGCTATTATCTTTGAAGTGGGGCTTTGAGTAATGTCTGGATTATATTCAAACACAATGCCTGGAACAGGTCAGGTTTTCCATATGTATTTATGAATAAACAAATGACAGAAGAATGAAGCTCTTTCTGTTGATCCCATTTATAGCCCACTTTTAGGAAATGGTGCCTGAGGCAGGAATACTGCACTGTCCATAGCAGGTTAGTTGGTGAGCACTGCACAGAGACACCAGGGCAAGAACCCTTGTGGCCTCTGGAATCATCCTTGACCAACTGCTGTGGAGATGCGTCCACGCTGAGGGAGGGGCTTTTTCTTTCTGCTTTGCATAAAGGTGCTACTCCCATTACACATCCATGGAGTTGTGTCTGCGGAGCACAGGCTCATTTTGCCGTGTCCCACGAAGATGCCTTTCAGGCAAGTAGCTTCCAGTATTTTCTTCAATAAGGGACACCAGGAGCCCTCTTTGTTGGAAAAGCTCGGGACCCTATCAGGCAGCAAATCCAAATGGGGGCTGATGGTTGCCAATTTGCACCTGCCGCCTCAAGAGTGATTATGGAGGGTGGGTGCGCTCCAGTGTTGAGCCTCTGCAGGTGTTTGAGGTCTCGATAGCTCCACCGGTCTGGGGGGCCCAAGGAGGGCTGAAGGGATGCGTAATGTGCATGCGCCCCCAGGCAGCAGTGGGTAGTCAGGGCCCTGGAATTGCGCAGAAGTCATCAGAAGCCCAGTCACAGTACCAGGCATTAGGGGTTCAAGGGGTTAGCCTAATCTAACCAATGGGGAATATTCCCCCATAGGCAAAACGCAAGGTTACTTGATGGTCTTGGCTGACTGGAATATTCTCCAATAAGAAACACCTGGGAGGCTTATTTACTAGAGAAGCTTGGGATCCAATCAGAAGCAAGTCCAGATGGGGGCTGGGGGTAATCTGCCACTGCCATCTCAGAGTGATATTCGAGGGGGGTGGGCTCGCTCATCCTGGAGGTTATGCAGGCGTTTGGGTCTTGGAGTTCGCTCCAAAGGCTTGGAGCGCGGGTCGCCAAAAGGCAGGCTGACGTGGTGCGTACTGCGCAAGCGCGTCCAGCGCGGTTCAGCCTCGCCAGGGAACTGGAGACGTCAGGTCACAGGACCCGGCTCTTGAAGCACAAGGAGCATGTGTAATCGCTAAACCCAGACCTCCTCAAGGGGGAATATGCCCCCTGAAGGCAAAATGCAAGTTTACTCGACTTCCTTGCCGGGGCTGGCCTGTCGGGAGACTGCGGTGTTCTCCAATCAGAGACTCATGGGGTCCCTGGTTGCTGGGAAGCCCAGGACCACGTCAGGCAGCAAGTCCAAACGGGGACTGACCGTGGCCAGCCTGCCACTGCCGGGTCAGAGTGATTTTGCGTGGTGGGTGCCCTCCACTTGGTAGCTATGCAGGAGGTTGGGGCCGGGCTCTGGCTCCACAGTCCCGGAGGGCCACAGCTGCCAAGGCCGGCTCAAAAGGTGCACGCTGCCCGTCCCAGGGTAGCCGGGGACCTGGAACAGGGCCTGGGACTGGAGAGGCCGGCGCACAGGAGCGGAGTATTGAGGGAAACAAGGCTTCTGCCTAATTCCAAACCCTCATCTACACAAGTGCGCATGATCATCCTTAAGGCAGAGCAGGTGGGCACCGTACTGCCTTGATGGAAAACACCTGGCCAGGTATCCAAGCGACCGCTGGGAGGGAGCACGAGTTGCTGGAGAAGCCCGGAGCCCAATCAGGCGGGGAGTTCAATTGGGAACTGAAGGTCGCCAATTTGCATCTGACGCTTCACAGTGATTTTCACTTACAACAACGGAGCGTATTCCCCCTCCGGGCAAAACGCCAGGGTACTCGAGTTCCGTTTGAGGGAGGGGCCGCGCAGGCTCACCAGGGTTTGCCCCATAAGAGACTGCTTGGAGCCGTGATTTCTCGAGAAGCCTCAGCCCTGGTCCGGCAGCAGGTCTAAATGAGGACTGTCGGTTGTCAGTTTGCAGCTGCAGCCTCAGAATGATTTTCGGGGTGTTGGCGGCCTCCACCGTGGAGGCTCTGCCGGTGTTTGGAACCTGAACCGAGCTCCACAGGCCTGGAGGGCCCCGCTGCCCGAGGACCGCTGACCAGGTAAGTCCTGCGGATGTGCGTGCAGGGCAGGGTAGCTAGGGGCCTTTTAGAAGGTAAAAGTCAAGGGAAAGGGGGTCACAGGAAGAGGCTCTTGGGGGACAAGAGGAGAGATGGTCGCCAATTTTTCTCTGCTGCTTCAGAGTGATTTTCCTTGGGTGGACTCCCTCCACTCTGGAGTCTGTGCTGGAGTTTGGGCCGTGACCTAACTTAGAAGCTGGAGGGCCCGGAGTGCCCTTGGCCTGCAGAAGGGGTGCTACTGCCCCTGAGCGTGCGGAGCAGGTCAGGGCGCCAGAACCTGGAACAGGGCAAACGTAGGGAGACGCTGGGTCCCAGGAGCGCACTCTCCGGAACAAGGTGCACGTGTAGCCACAAGCGCTAACCTACCCAGTGGGGCCTATTCCTCCGAAAGGCAAAACGCAAGGGAGCTCGACTTCTTTGCCAGGGCAGAGTCGGGCCTTCGCTCCACAGGCCTGAAGGGCCCAGGTGCTAAAGATCTGCGGGCGAGGTGCGTACTGCGCATGCGTTTGCAGCTCATTTCTGGGGGGTACTCAGGGGCTTGGAACAGAGCAAGTGTCGGGAGAGGCTGGTGAATAGCGCGCATTTGCTGAAAAAAGGAGTAAGCCCAACCGTAAAGCCTAACCTACCCAGTGGGGAATGTTCTCCCGGAAGCAGTAACGCAAGGTTACTCCACTGCCCAGAAAGCACTGGGGCGCGCGTGCTGGCCGTGCTCTACTCTAGTAAGAGATACCTGGGAGCCATTCAGGCAGCACGTCCAAATGGGGACTTCGGCTGCTAATTTGCATCTGCCGCCTCAGAGTGGTTTCTGGGGCGAGGGCTCCCTCCACCCTGCAGGCTGTGTAGGTGTGGGCGGGGACATAGCCCTGAAGGCCTACATTCGGAGCCCTGTCCGCAGAGGACTGCTGAAGGGGCGCGTACTGCGCATGAGCGGGCTGTGCAGCTGCGGGAAGGCTGGGGCCTGCAACTCTGCAAAGGCAGGGAGATGCTGGGTCACCGGAGCAATCCCTTGAGGAACAAGGCATATGCCTAATCACAAGACCTAATTTACTTACGGGGACTGTTCCCCCCCGAAGGCAAAACGGAAGGTTGCTTCAGCCTTTGCAGGGCGGGGTCTGGCGGGCGGGCCGTGATATTCCGTTAGATGCTCCTGGTTGCTGGAGAAGCCTGGGACCTGCTCAGGCAGCAAGTCCAAGTCGGGATGACGGTGGGCAATTTGTTGCTTCTGCTTCAGAGTGATTTTCAGGGTGTGCGATCCCTTACCCTGTTTTGGTATCTTGACCTGTCCTCAGCCCATTGGTAGCCCACAATTTAATCTGCCTTAACTGCATCTTAACTAGCTGCCGGACCCCTCCAGCTCACATATCTACTCTGTTCCCTTATCAGATTTGTTCATAAGATGCCTTGAGTCCCACCTGTACTGCCTCAGACAGTCTCATCCTGCTTTTCTACTCAAGTTCATATCTCCTTCTCTTTTACCTTTTGGGCTGCCATTCCCAAATGCTGATACCTAAAGGAACACTGTCTCGTGCTTCTTCTCAACTGCATCCCTGCATCTCCTCCTGACCCTCCAGCTATCAGAATCTCTGGAAATAAATATGGCCTTCCGGTCTAGCCATCCCATAACAAACTAAATTCCAATTCTAATACCTGGCTTGTATCTACACAGTTTTGTTTATACTATGGGGAAAATAATTTTTAATATAGTTCTGTTCACTAAAATCTTTTAAAAGACAAAAGCATGTAAAATAATGTTTTTCCATACCACCATTTTTTTTTTACAGAGGTTTCAATTACTTTTTTTAAAAAACAATTTTGAGTCCAGTTAGTAATTTTAACTACTGAGAAGGTGTCAACCATACCTACTGCTGATGTTCACTGTCTTTGTCTTAAAAATTTAAGTAGGGTTCTAAATTTCTATACGGGGCAGAAAAATATCTATCTTAAATATTCAATGAATTTTGTCTTACTGTTCTGACACTGAATGCATGTGCAAAGTATGAAGACATAAAAGGAACAGGCTATATGTATATTGTATGAATTTTCTCATCAATGTGATCACCATGAATCTTGAGTCTTTTATAGTGTCAGGCAACCTGTCAACGACCATTAGACAAATCAATTTTCTTAGACTATGATTTAAAGCAAATGTTTATTTTCCTTTTTATTTCTATAACACAGATATTCAGTGTTCACTATTAACTTTTGTTTAGCAGCATTTTCTTCACTAAAGAATCATAATTAATGAAAACCATTTAAAAAACTTCACAGGCTCTTAAAGGTTCTGAGCAATTAGGCTAGGTAATTAGAAACATGATAAAAGAGAAACTTGGGAAAAGGATTTAAACCCCTATTGAACATTTATATCAATAATGAATAAGGAGCAGGGAAAATTAGAAGTGTAGTTTATATCTGGTGGGCAAAGGATAAAACCAGTTATTCTGGAACATGCTTGTTTATCTAGATTTAGTTATTCATAATATGTAGAAAAATCAGATGTGCTGGAAGGAAAAAACAGTTCCTTTTCATCTTGCAGGCAATAAAATATGCCTACACGGGGAAAGGATTTTCTACCTTGCAATATTTTTGCTTTTCAGTTCTTCAAACTATAAAGTAAAGAGAAATTCAGTATATTTCTGAATTAACTAGGTAAAATTATCTACTCTTCAAATCAGAAGATAAATTTTAAGAAGAGGGCAGTAGCTCTCCACGCAGAGACTAACGCTCTCCATGCAGAGACTAATCTGGAGCAGACGGTTACTGGCATTGCCAAAGAAAACCTTCCACGTTTCCTCGATTGAACAGGATGTTTCAGTTGTGCGTTGTTTGGCATAGTCAGTTGTGCGTTGTTTGGCATAGTGGATGTTCACAAACTTGGGATGAGCAGGAAAAAAGAAAAGACATCTAGGAAGATTAGTAAATGTAAAGACCACCTTGGCAGCACTATCTGTAAGCTAAAATGAACAACAACAAAAAAACCTTGTTACTAAGGGGAGGGAGATATTTTTCTGCTTAATTTTTTTTTTAAAGAATCTGAAAGACCTATAATGTTTAGATTTCTAGGACAGTGAAATTCTGTATGTACCAGAAACAGCTTATGTTGAAGGGGGTTATTGTTTTTGTTTTTAGCACTTTGCAATTTCTGAGCCATAATTCTCCCTTTAAAAACTGTAATGGTATACTTAACATAAAATATATCATTCTGGCCATTTTTAAGGGCACAGCTCAACTGCATTAAGTACATTCACATGGTTGTGCCACCATCACCACTATCCAACTCCAGAATTTTTCCATCTTCCCCAACTAGAAACTCTGTGTCCCCTAAACAGTAACTTCCTATTCCCATTCCTCCACACCCTGCTCCCTGGGTAACCCCCATTCCACTTTCTGTCTCTATCACTTGAACTACTCTAGGAACATTATAAAAAGTTCTTTAATGACTGGCTTATTTCACTTAGCATAATGTTCTCAAGGTTCATCCATATTGTAGCATCTATTCAAATATCTTTCTTTTTAAAAGCTGAATAATATTCCATGGTGTGTGTGTGTGTGTGTATGTATCTATCTCACATTTATGCATTTATCTGTCAGTGGACACTTGGGTTGCTTCCACTGTTTGGCCATTGTGAATAATGCTGCTATAAACATGAGTGTACAAATATCTGCTTGAGTCTCAGAACTGAAATTACTTGATCATTTGGTAATTCTATGTTTGTTTATTTTTTGCTGAGCCAGCATACTGTTTTCCACAGTTGCTGCACTATTTTGCATTCCCCTCAGCAATGCACAGGGTTCCAATTTCTCTGCATCTTTACCAACACTTGTTATTTTGTTTCATTTTGTTTTGTTTTAATAACAGCCATCCTAGTGGGTGTGAAGTAATATCTTATTGTGGTTATAATTATCTTTTTTAGTAGAATTTACACCCAACAGCAACAAATTAGCAAGAATAGACCAAAACCAAGGTTATGACACTTTCTCCATCCTTTCTTATCCTAAATTTTATGTTTGCAGACATTTATTCCTAGAGTTGGAATTCCAGAGATCTATATATGGTTATAAATAGGGATGGAGATTCCACTGGATAGTGAATAAAGCAAACTGTTAGTGGGAATTAAACACAGCTGACGTGTAGCTTTGATTTCAAAGGTATTATGCTATGATCTATCATGGGCATTGTGGAAATTCATTTTGAAAATACACAAATTTCTAACATAAGATTTTTCTTCAATAGGGGTCCATTTAAATAAAATATCATAATTTTGACAGTTAATTATGAATCAAAGTATGTAGATTAAAACGACTTTGGGGCTTCCCTGGTGGCGCAGTGGTTGAGAGTCCGCCTGCCGATGCAGGGGACACGGGTTCGTGCCCCGGTCCGGGAAGATCCCACATGCTGCGGAGCGGCTGGGCACGTGAGCCATGGCCGCTGGGCCTGCACGTCCGGAGCCTGTGCTCCGCAACGGGAGAGGTCACAACAGTGAGAGGCCCACGTACCGCAAAAAAAAAAAAAAAAGACTTTGAACATCAGGAAAGCATTTGTTGTACTTTATCTGAAAGGAGTCCTGCATGAGTCTGTTTCATGAACAAATTAGTCAAAAGATGAATGACTTAATTTTGCTCCTTCCCTGCCTCAGGCTTATTTTAAATATCTCAGGTGGTCTAATGGAATTGGGCAATAACATGACATTTAAAAGAATTTTATTTTCCTGGTAACCACTCTTAATGTTATTGACATATAATTTAAAAGTACAGAGTAAGAATTTTTCCCAATTGGGTCAAAGATCACATTGACTTTTTTGGTTTCTTCACTAAGTCCATAATCATCATAATCTCCATTTGATAATTTCAGGTTAAATTGATGAATTTGTTAATGTTGATTACTTAGCAAGCAGTCAGATGGTGTTTTCTGTCTGTATTTTGAATCTTTGGAATAATCATTTTTAAAAATGTATTTGCTGGGCTTCCCTGGTGGCACAGTGGTTGAGAGTCCGCCTGCCGATGCAGGGGCCACGGGTTCGTGCCCTGGTCCGGGAAGATCCCACATGCCGTGGAACAGCTGGGCCCGTGAGCCATGGCCGCTGAGCCTGCGTGTCCGAAGCCTGTGCTCCGCAACGGGGGAGGCCACAACAGTGAGAGGCCTGCGTACCGCAAAAAAAAAAAAAAGTATTTGCTAAGAATAGTTTACACCAATACCTTATTTAAGCAATTTCATTTCACTGTTTTTGCTCCCTGAAGTTACATAATTTTAGAATATTTGGACTAGAAGGAAACAAATTAACCAGCTCAACCCTGTGTACTAATTCTGAAGAAGATAGCATTGATCCCTAGAAAAAGTAAACTTTGTTAGGATGGGTTCTCTGGTAAATCCATACAGGCTTGGATTAAACTTCCTAGCGGTCGGTAGTAATTGGTCGGTTCCTCGCTTCATTACGTGGCCAGCCATGCCACAGCCCCAATGCAAGAAAGACTACATGTGGTAGACAAGTAGGTAAATCATGTTCAAGTGTCAGTTTATTTATTAATATGTAACCATTTTTGCTGGAAATCTTTCTCAAATGTATTCAGTATTCTTGTCCTCCTTAATTGACTGCCAAGAACAGGTAATTTTATTCACTTGTGTACGTTTGTTCTCACTCCAGAAGAGAAGGAAGGTGGTAGCAATAACCTAAAACAAAACAAAAGAAACATACCATTATTTGCAAGATGGCGATTCAGAAATAATCCACACCTTGCAGATTTTTCTGTCCTTGAACTTTACCGTTTCATTTCCACAAACCTTTCTGTAGAACTCATAGCCTGGGGACATAGTCTTGAAACATATGGACACAGATGGTCCTGACAGTGCCGCCTCACAACAGGATGCCTGACCTCAGCGGCAGCCTTTCCATATGCTTTCTCTGAAGGATGCAGCTCTTCCTGGTCTCCGAGCACCTGAGGCGGTTCAGATGCTCTGATATCGGGGTCGTGCAGGTCCCCTTCCTCCAGCGGTGGCGGTGCTTCTGGACTGTGCGATAGATACTTCGTTAGATCACACATCTAATTCACAGCCTCTCAGGCCCACCTGAGTCAACATTCAAGTACATTGCTCTGGGGGAACAGAATTGTAAAACATCAGAAACAATATTCTATTTATTTCTCTTTTTAAAAAATTTTTTGGGGTATAGTTGCTTTACAATGTTGTGTTAGTTTCTACTGTACAGCAAAGTGAATCAGCTATACATATTCATTTATCCCCTATTTTTTGGATATCTTTCCCATTTAGGTCACCACAGAGCATTGAGTAGAGTTCCCTGTGCTATACAGGAGGTTCTCATTAGTTATCTATTTTATACATAGTATCAATAGTGTATATATGTCAATGCCAGTCTCCCAATTCATCCCCCCCATTCTATTTATTTCTTTAAAAACTTGATTCCAAACCTAGTGTAAGATATTATAAGTACTAGCATTCTGCAAGGGAGGCTTTGTGGCTTATGTCATGTGTAATTGTGAAGAGTGACAAGGCGGAGTACTCAAAGTAGCCAAATCGATAGTAATGAATCCTAAGTCTATGAAAATCATCCACTTAATATTCCATTCTGACCAAGACTCTGGAGCCCACTATCTTAATCTTCATTGTGGTGGTAATAATAACTGAGAATTCAGAAAAACCTAGGGGAAATAAGTGATCCTCCAAATGAAAATGATTTAAATCCTCCAGTACTACATTTTAAAGTGAGAGAGACAACTACAATATATTTTTTATTTGCAGTCTAATACCAAATTTCTCTCAAATTTCAAAATAGCCACATCAACTAATTCAGATTTTTATAAGCACACCAAATGCTAAACTAGTTATAGAATTTAAATTTATAAAGAACTTCATTAAGAATAATATCCAATATAGTGTATTAGTTTTCTGTTGCTGTGTGACTTTGGACAAGGAGGTGAATCATTCCTAACCTCAGTTTACTTATGTGCAAAATGGGCTAATTATACTCATACATAAATTGGGATGTTATCAACTGCAGGTAAAGACCAATTCAAAGTAAAATAAAAAGAATAATACCCAATAAGTCAATGACATCTTTATGGTGAATATTTCTTTTACTTCATATTAAAAATTACCCATAGTAGGATTTTTTAAATAAATATAAACTATATCATCATTCCCATCAGGATAGAGATAGTATTTTATTTCATACATAAATGCACACAATAAGACTAAACTGTGAAGGACTGGCCCTGGGTAGTAGGCATATTCAATTCTCGTCAAGCCAGGCCAGTGGAAACAGTATTTTGGGGGGGGCTTAGGGGTGGAGGGGCACCTGGCACAATGAAATATATTCAAAAATATTCTTGTGGCAGGATTTCTGAGGGACTCCTCTGGCTAAACATGCTAAAAGCATATAGTTTAATTTATACATTTATTCATAATGTATTGACCCCTGAATCCATTCTCAGAGGTCCATGAAGATCCACATAAATTAAGAGCTCATGTTCTAAATTTATTCACTGAATCAAACCAGTCCATAATAGCGATGAATATTTGGACCATGTTGTTTTAACTCCTCTTAGAATTGCTTTTATTTGCTTTTAATTTTTTTTCTAGCATCAGTCAAATTGATAGGCATTAGAAGCAATACATAATCAAAACCTTGTGCATATTTTAAGGATTTTTTCTTTCATTCATGTATTTAAAAAGCATTTATTGAGCACCTACTCTGGAGTAGGCACTGGTCAAAGTCCTAGTGATATAGTGAGGAAAAAAGATACAAAAAATTCTGCTCTTACAAAGCATACTTTCTAGTTGTTGTAGGGTACAGACAATAAATGATAACAAAAATAAGTAAAGGGCATATAGTACAGGGTAATAAATGTTTTGGAGAAAGTAAAGCAGGAATGTATGAGAATAAGGACCTTTGCAATTTTAGAGTAGCCAGAGAAAGTCCCCGTGGCAAGGTGACCTTTAATCAAAAATATAAAGGCAGGGAAGGAGTACACCATCTGGACATTCAGTAGCAGAGTATCTGAAGAAGAAGAGCCAGCAAGTGCAAAGGTCCTGAGGCAGTGGAGTACTTCGTGTGCTAAAGGACCAGTCAGAAGGTCAGAGTTGCTGACAGAGTGATGGAGGGGAGAGATTGGAGAGCATACTCTGTTTGTCACAACTAGAAATCAGGAGGAAAAAGTGTTTGAGTTTCAGGACTACTACTCACTGGCTATGAGATTCTAAGCAGGTCACTTAACATCCCTACACTTTAAGTTTCTATTATCTACACTGCCTATAAATGTGGCCCCTTGATTCCTGATGTAACATAGAAGGCAGAAATAATTTGGTAGGTTTAATTGGTTCCTGAAATGAATGTGTCACAAGAGGCTAAGTTTCATCCCAAGCCAAAGCTCAGAGAGCTTTTTTTAGGGAGAGCCAGATTTTATAAGCTTCAAAGCACCAATAACTTCCCAAGTTACCTCTAAGCTGTTTTTCTACAAATATAAGAGACACTTATTGCCAAATTGCCCTCTCTCTCTCCCCTCCTTCACTGACCAGCTTATAGAGGGTTTTGGGGTTTGTTTGTCTGTCTGTTTTTCTTTTTAACAAGCCACTCTGTGTGGGTTGTGGGGTCTTAGCTCCCCTACCAGGGATTGAACCCAGGCCTTCAGCAGTGAAAGCGCGGAGTCCTAACCACTGGACCACCAGGGAATTCCCACTTATAGAGGGTTTATATGCTTGCTGTCTGCATGTCCAGCAAGCCCACCCACTCTAATAAGACTCTTCCTACCAAGGTCATCATTGACCTCTCTGTGGCTAGATCTTATTTTACTTAATTTTTCAACAGCATTAAAACAGACTGAGGCTTTCTCATTGCAAGTTCTCTGCTATAGACTGAAAGGTACCCCCCCCCCCAATTCCTATGTTTAAGGCCTAAATCCCCAAAGTGATGTTATTTGGAAATGGAGCCTTTGGAAGTTAATTACGGGAAGATAAGGTCATGACAGTAAGGCCCTTGTGATGAGATTTGTGGCTTTGTAAGGACAGGAAGAGAAAGAATCACTCTCGCTCCACCATGTGAGCCTATAGCAAGAAGGCTGCTAAATGCAATCAAGGCAGAGGGCCCAGAAACCAATCATGCTGGCACTCTGCCCTCAGACTTCAGCCTCCTGAACCATGAGAAAATAAAGCTCTGCTGTTTAAACCGTAATATTTTGTTATGGCACCCTGTGCTGACTAAGACATAATCTCTTCCCTCATCTTCAGCTGGGCTTCTAATTCTAGCCTGGATGTTCTGTTTCAACGCTGGCTATTCCTGCTTTGCTTCTTTTCAGGCCATAATTTTTCCTGACCATTAAGAGACTGGATTTCCTCAAAGCTCAGATACAGTCCTTTGGTTCTTCTCACTGTCTACTCCTCCACAGATATGACCCACGATCATGGCTTTAATGGGCGTCTTGCTGATGGATTCATGCGTATCTCTAATGTATGGTTCTTCTTTGATATCCAGAGCCATATACCCAACCACCTGCTTTGATTTCTACTTGTAGTTCTTGAAGATATCTCCAAATTAATGTGTCCAGCCCTGAACTCATGATCTTAGTGAATGATACAATTATTCTGGATGGAAATCTAGTGGCCCTCTGTAAGACTCCTCTACCTTTAACCACTTATCAAATCTACCCCTAAATCCTCTAAATTTTACTTTCTGTAGATCCTTCTAATGTATTATCCTTCCCACCTTCATTGCCCACCACTAGTCCAATCATTTCTTCTAGTTTGTAGTAACTTGCTAATTGGTCACTCTGAAACTTCTCTGCCTCTTCTCCGCAGTGCACTCACAGTGATCTGTTCGACATGGAGACCCAAGCAGGTGTTTTTTTTTGTTTTTTTTTTTTTGCGGTACGCGGGCCTCTCACTGTTGTGGCGTCTCCCGTTGCGGAGCACAGGCTCCGGACACGCAGGCTCAGCGGCCATGGCTTACGGGCCCAGCCGCTCCGCGGTATGTGGGATCTTCCAGGACCGGGGCACGAACCCGTCTCCCCTGCATCGGCAGGCGGACTCTCAACCACTGCGCCACCAGGGAAGCCCCCCCAAGCAGGTTTTTATTCTCTAGCCCTAAAAGCACTTCTTGTGGCTTGCCTACAAGGTCTTCTATGGACTGGTCCCTGCTTATATGTCCTGCCTTCTTGTGTTCTCCCTTGCGGTCTGATTTCTAGCCATACTGGCTTTATTCCTCTTCTTGATCTATGACCTGCCATTATTTCATCACAGTGCTTTTAAAATATTATTCTCTTTTTCTAGAACTTTCACTCCCTCCTTCACCAGATTAACCTTGCTATTGAATATCAGCTCATTTTCTATTTTTTCTTTTGTTTTTTGTTTTTTTTCCGGTACGCAGGCCTCTCACTGTTGTGGCCTCTCCTGCCACGGAGCACAGGCTCCAGACGCGCAGGCTCAGCAGCCATGGCTCACGGGCCCAGCCGCTCCGCGGCATGTGGGATCCTCCCGGACCGGGGCACAAACCCATGTCCCCTGCATCGGCAGGCGGACTCTCAACCACTGTGCCACCAGGGAAGCCCCAGCTCATTTTCTTAAAGACTTGCTGACTACAAACGCTTTCTACAGTTCACTCGATTTCTCCCCCAGTCACCTTGTCTTCATGTCACTTAATACAGTTGCTATTTTCTACTTATTATGTATTCATGTGGGTCTTTGATCAGTATTTGAATCTTCAAGTCGACTGTTAACTTCATGAGGGTAGAGGATACGTCTGCGTTTTTGTTTTGTTTTGTTTGGCTTTTGCCCGCTATTATCTGCTCAGAAGCTACGTCAGTGCCTGTTATATGATAAATGCTCCATAAATACTACTTGAGTTTTGCATGAAAGAAACCTAAAACACCAGTTGGGGTATGGCAGATAAGTACTTGTCAAAGCAAAAAACAGTTAAAACTTTGAACTATCTTACTCTTCCCATAACCAATAGGAGCATTTGAGTTTTCAAATCTCAAGTTGTCTTATGTATACGCATAAGTAGGTTGTCTAAGCTTATTTCAGAGGTAATAAAATCTATAATCAAAAAGTTATGGGAAGGACTTCCCTGGTGGTGCAGTGGTTGAGAGTCCGCCTGCCGATTCAGGGGACACGGGTTTGTGCCCCCGTCCGGGAGGATCCCACATGCCGCGGAGCAGCTGGGCCCGTGAGCCATGGCCACTGAGCCTGCGCATCCGGAGCCTGTGCTCCACAACGGGAGAGGCCACAACAGTGAGAGGCCCGCGTACCGCAAAAAAAAAACAAAATAGACATGCAGTTATCTGGACATCCACGCACTTTTGCCTTTAGACAAATTCAGATAAAATGAGATGGAGTAGAATTATTTGAGTTTCAGATAATTTTTAAGATTAACCTTTGGGTTCAGTATCATTTCTGATATTATTGCTTGGCTCTTCTTATTTAGCTGCAAGGTCATGATCACATGAGATACATTTAAAAGTGATGTCAAAACATTCTTTAATTTCCTGAAGAGTTGGAGTAATATCTGGGTAGTAGTGATGATCTTGATTGGTGAGAAAGTTAGGGGTAGTACCTTATGGTTATATATGCATATTAAACTAGGAGTTCCTTAAGGGTAAATAATATATCTTAGGCAGCTCATTTTTTCAACACCAATCTGTAGCATATGCTAGGCATTTTATTAATATTTATTCTGATACAACTATTTCTTTATGAATTATATTGTATTTAAAATCAAGCTTGATATTAACAGTACCATAATGCAATGTCATTATCTGTTGTACTAATAAACTTAAGTGCATGTGAGAGATATTCCACATGCTTCCAATTTAAGTAACATTTGGGAAACTGGTTCATTTCTTTCTGGTACAAGTGCTCTTGATGAGTGTAAAAGTTAACCTGTGAAAAATTTCATGGATCTCCTCAGGCAGTCGGTTTCATAGAAGATTCCTAGTGGAATACTCTCCTTTCTAGCATGCCTGATACAATCCAAATTAAGCACTTTCAGAACCAAGTTACAAGTGCCAGGCCTTGGAAATTGGAATATGGCAGAAAACTCCCTCTCTGATTTGCTTCATCAAAGGTTCTAACTTTGGAAAATACATGGAGTCTTGCCGTGCTCACTGACTACCCCTCCTGTTCTCTCCTTCCTATGACCTAGTTGTCACCAAACAAAAAGTTTGTGAGGCACCCTCTGAAAAATTACAAGAAGATATACTTGTTAATAATTCTTTATCTATGCTACTACTCCCATTCATCTTGCCTGCAATTAATTTTCTCTTGCTGTGGCTGTTATATGTGATATTCTAAGTATTTCATGCAAAAGGAACTATTCCTCTGGGGAATGTATAAGATTAAAATGTTATAGTCTATCTTAATAAGAAAATTCAATTTCCGTATCAAAAATATTTTTCCATTTTTCACATTAAGGTATAATTGTATTTTAATTTAATCTTATTTAAGTTGATTGATAAAATGTAGTAAAAAAAAGTTTGTGATTTAAGGTCACGGAATAGTATCCAGGTATCCCCTATGGAACTTAGCACAGACTGATCTCATGGGAGAGAGATGGAAGATGATTTGATTTAGATAAAGTACTATTTCCAGTTTGCTCTTTTTTCAAATGATTAAAATATAAAATAAGATTACTGTTAATCATAGAGAAAGCACTAGATACAAATTATGGAAGGTAGAAAAGAAGACACAATCTTATTAAGGCATCTATAAAATACTTATTTTTATAAGCAAGAATGGTTGAAGGCAATGCCTTTTCATTTATTTCTTCAACAAATCTTCATTGAGTTCCATAATGTGCCAAGATCTGACTGTTTTAGCTTTTGGAAATATTTTCAAGGAAGGAGAGTTGGTCCTTGGCCTCTGAAAGCTAATATTCCAGTTGGAGAGGAAGGAAACAAACAAGTAAATATTTAATAGGACCTGAGAGCGTGGTGAGTGCTAAGAGGAGAAATGAGGCAGAGGAAGGAGGTAGAAAGTGATGCGGTGATGGGTGGGGCTGCCCTTTCAGAAAGAGGAGGTCAAGAGCATGGAACCTGACCTTCAAGGAGAGAATTGGATGAAGTGAGAGGGTGACAGGGGTTTTCATTCTTTTTTTTTTAAAGATTTTTTTGATGTGGACCATTTTTAAAGTCTTTATTGAATTTGTTACAATACTGCTTCTGTTTTATGTTTTGGGTTTTTGGCCTCGAGGCATGTGGGATCTTAGCTCCCTGACCAGGGATCGAACCTGTACCCCCTGTGCTGGAAGGCAAAGTCTTAACCAGTGGACTGCCAGGGAAGTCCTTAACCAGTGGACTGCCAGGGAACCCTGCCAGGGTTGACGTTCTGAGGAAGGAGAATCCCTGTCAGAGGTAGCAGCAAGTGAACATCCCCTGAAGAAGCGGCACTGAGTCTGGTATTTTGAGGAATAGCAAGAAAACCAGTTGTGGCCCAGTGGCAGTGAGCTAGACAGAGCGCGGCAGGAGATTAAGCTCTATAGGGAAGGGGCCAGGCTAGGGAAGGCTTTATCGATTGTGGGAAAGCATTGGACTTGGTGCTGAGAGACATGGGAAGCCACAGGAAAGCTTTGAGCAGGTGAGGAACATGATCCAGTTTATATTTAGAAAGCATCTCCTTGGCTACTGTGTGTGTGGGACGATTATCAAGGGACAAGCATGGAAGGCAAATGACACTTTGGAAGTTATTGCCTTATTCTTAGGGCACGATGGTACTTAAACTAGGTTTGCAGCAGTGGTGTCAGTAAGAATTGGGTGGATTAAGAATGTATTTGAAAGGCAGAGCTTATAGCGCTTAACAATGTTTTAGGTGTGGAGTATAAGAGAAACAACAAGTCAGGAATGACTCCTGGATTTAAGATTTGGGGCAGATGATGATGCCATTTACTGGGATGAAAAAGGTGGAAAAGGAGCGGATTTGGGGGGAAAATCTGAAAGCCTGTTTTAGATGTGTTAAGTTTGAGACGTCTATAGGCCTGCTCGTTTGGAAATAAGTTCTGTGTGTCTAGAGCACAGGTGAGAGTTGAAGATTGAGACAGAAGTGAGGAAAACGTAAGGGTACTGATGGGACTTAAACGGGGGGCGGGGCTCAGGGTATGAACACCAGTGCGCTATATGTAAACCAGTGTTTCTCAGACTCAGTGTTACTACCATTTTGAGCCCGTTGACTCTTTGTTGTGGGGACTCTCCTGTGCACTTGAAGGATGTAGAACAGCATCCCTGGCTTCTACCCACTGAAAGCCAGGGGCATCTCTTCCCGTCTGGTGGTGACAACCACAAGGGTTTTCAGACATTTTCAAATATCCCCTGGTAGGAAAAACCACCTGCCAGTTGACCATCACCAGTGTAAACAGTAGCGAGAAGAGGACCAGTACAGGGATCAGAGGAAGCCCTGGGCCACTCCAACATGTAGAGCTTGAGAAAAGGGAGAGCCGCAAAGGAAACCTAGAAGTTGCAGCGAATGAGGTAGTAGAATACGGTGGAGAGACTTGGAAGTTCAAAGGTCAAACAACTGAGTTTGTCCTTTATAATGAGATGAAAGCTGTCCTAATAAACTATATATTCCTAATGGCACAAGTACGAGTAATCATATTTCTAGACCAGTAAGTATCGCGATTCTTTCAAAATGAAAATCCTTTCGCTGCCCCGTTTCAGTTTCCCAATTCTTTTGAAGGAAAAGCCAAAATCCTTACACTGGCCCCGAAGTTCCCCTGTGACTTGGGCCCCTCCGCCATACTCTTCCCTGGGACTTTATCCTCCAAGGACCCCTTGCTCCCTCAGCTCAGCAATGGCTGACGTTCTGCTTTTGTGCCCGGGGCCCACGCCCCACATCCAGGGCCTTTGCCCTCGCTGTTCATTCTGGCGGGATTGTTCCTCCCAGGTATCCATCCCCAGGGCTCCCCTTCTGCTTTTCCAGTTTCGCTCACATGTCTTCTCCACTGACCTCACTTTTTAGTACTGCCAGTCTCCTCAGGGGGGAGCTTCTAACCCGCTTCCTGTTTGATCCTGCTCCCTTGCCTTTGTCACCACGGAACAGACTGCTTATTTTTACTTATTTTCTGTCTCTATTAAACGGCATGTTCTATGAGGGAGTTTTTTGGCTGTGCTGTCCATCGTTCTATTCTTAGCACCTATAGCAGTGCCTCATATATAACTAATATATATTGAATCAATGAAAAAAATAAATGAACTAACATTTATTGTGTGCTTACTATGTGCCAGGCACCATTCTAAAAGCATCATAGTGTAAATCAAATTAATTGAAATGTGTGTCATTTAATTTTGTTATCAAGATTTTTGTTTTTCCTTTAATCAACAAATGTATGGCCCTTCATGGTTCAACAAACTCATTTAATGGTTATTAGAGGTCAGTTACTGTGCTAGGATGTGGGAATAAAGCAGCAGCTACACTTAGGAGAAAGATTAGGCAATCCACCTTTCTAACAGGTGCTGGGATGGAGATCTGCCCAGGAAGCTGTCAAAGCTCAGTAGTGGGACACATACATTAGCCTCAGGGGTTAAGGAAAGCTTTCTGGAAGAGATGATCATTGAACTTTGTTGCAAAAAGATAAGAATTAAACTAGAACAAAATGGGCATATGGAATCTAAGAAAATGATGCAAGGGAACTTATTTAACAAAGCAGAAATAGACTCACAGACATAGGAAACACATTTAAGCTTACCAAAGGGGAAAACGGGAGGTGGGGGGGCAGGATAAATTAGGAGTTTGGGATTAATAGATACACACTGCTATACATATCAATACAATAGATGAACAACAGGGACCTACTGTATAGCACAAGGAACTCTATTCAATATCTTATAATAACTTAGAATGGAAAAGAATCTGAAAATATATATATTATATATTTATAAATATACCTGAATCACTTTGCTTTACACCTGAAACTAACACAACATTTTAAATCAACTATACTTCAATGAAAAAAAAAAGGACATTCCAGAAGGAAAACAGCATGTGGGTTAGTATAAAACAGTATGGGCCATTTAAAAATCTTCAAAGACAGTTCATTATGTATTTACTGGCATGGCTAGAAATGAAACTTACATGCTTATCAAAAGAGTTTTCGTATTCTGAGACCTATACAAAGGAGGAACAGAGATTTTGAAGCTAGAAAATGACAAGATCACATGATCACATTTTAGCAATGTCAGTTTGGCCTATGTTGACGGCTTGCTGTCAAGGAACCACACAGGCAAGCTGGAGGGTGGCAGTGGAGTCATGGCATTTTTCCAGTAGAGTGCAGACCGTGGGCTGAACAAAGTGGCACTGAGATGAATAAGGAGGGTGTTATAGAAGCCTTCCTGTGTTAAATTACAATTGACTAACAATTATTTTTATTTTCTTAAGGCACATACTATGATAGGAAATCAATGTTCAGTGCCATTTGTTCTTTGTGTCTAGTGTCTTCTTTGAAAAACTCTATCCTATGGATAATTTGTGTGATTGTATATGGAATGAAAAGTGATTGAGCTTTTTTTTTTTTTTTTTTTTTGCGTTACGCGGGCCTCTCACTGTTGTGGCCTCTCCCGTTGCGGAGCACAGGCTCCCGACGCGCAGGCTCAGCGGCCATGGCTCACGGGCCCAGCTGCTCCGCGGCATGTGGGATCCTCCCAGACCAGGGCACAAACCCGTGTCCCCTGAATCGGCAGGCGGACTCTCAACCACTGCGCCACCAGGGAAGCCCTGAGCTTTTAAATATAACTTATGTCTAACACAGGATAAGCTAGGCATTTTTTAAATCTCAGTTTTATTCAAATTTATTAGACAACCCCTGAGAGCATAGGGTATATATCACAAAAGTTAAATATTCAGAACACTAAGACACATAGACTACGTTCCCAAAGGTAATTCAATGAAAGAGAGAAATCGAAATACATATAAGGTATATATCTGCTTTGGTTTATAAATGAACATAATATGGATTTGGATTTTTATGGAAAAGTGCATTAATTATCAAGAAAACTGACAGCTCTATTATCTTTTTAAATGGGATCCCTCAAGCCCTTATTTAATAAAAGCTTTTTTGTTGGTTCATCTAAATGTTGCCCTTTGATGAGCTTTAGAGTCTGTCAGTTTAGGGGTGCAGCCCTCAGACTAATGGGCGGGCTGGGAACCAGATGTCTGTTGTCAGGTCTGAAAACCCAATTAAAATAGAGGTCGTGAGGGTGGAAGGAAGCGAAGGGGTCAGCCGGAGCCTGTTGGGGCAGGGCACAGGCTGGGAGAAATCAGAGAATGTGTGCTACCTTGTCAGACCTGTTAAGGAAAGTAATACATAGATACTTTTATTAAATGCTTTGAAACTCCTGAACCAGATAGGACTCAGGGAGGTATTAATCTCCACAAAGTTTTCAGGAAGAGTTTGCTCTGAGTGTTGATCTCAAAAGTAAAACGCAATTCTGAAAAATCCATTAAAACTTATGTATTAGTACAGGTATCGAAAGTCTCAGTAACGATTTTCAAATCATATCTGAAGTATTTTTCTGCTGTATATATTAATATTTGAATAACCCACCTATTTATTTATCTCTACCTAGTCAATAAACTAGTGCAAAACTTTCTTACTGCTTCCTATTGCTTTAGCCTCTCTGCCTGTCATGCTATCTTGTGGAGCACTCTAGGTTAATCTTCCTAAAGCAGTGCTCTAATATGTCACCATTTTAAAAATCTATGAGAACTACCAACTGGTTACTAAATAAAGTCCAAATTTTTCTCCCCAAAGTGAGAATTTGTACAGTTTGATCCCATCTTTCTTGCATGCATTTATTCATTTGATGAATATTTATTATGTACTCACTCTATGCCAGACATGCATCTCAGTTCTAAAGATACAACTGCAAATAAACAAAGCCCTCACCCTCATGGAATTCATATTCTAGTGGGAGGAATAAAACAATAAAGGAAAATAATATAATACACACACATACACAGAGGATAAAGAATACCCTGGAGAAAAACAAAGCAGTGTAAAAATAGCTGGAGATTGTTATAGTATTGGGTGTGAGGTATTTTTTTTTTTTTTTGGTAAAAGGTATTTTAAAAAGGCTTTATTGAGAGGGTAACTTTTTTTGTTTGTTTGTTTGTTTTTTTGCGGTACGCAGGCCTCTCACTGTTGTGGCCTCTCCCGTTGCGGAGCACAGGCTCTGGACGCGCAGGCTCAGCGGCCATGGCTCACGGGCCCAGCCGCTCTGCAGCATGTGGGATCTTCCCGGACCGGGGCACAAACCCGTGTCCCCTGCATCGGCAGGCGGACTCTCAACCACTGCGCCACCAGGGAAGCCCTGAGAGGGTAACTTTTGAATGGAGGCTTAGAGAGGTGCGAAATGAATTTTGAAGTATTTGAGGAAAGACCACTCCAGGCAAAGGGAATAGCAAACAGTAATCCTGAAGAAATACCATGGTTGGTAAATAACTAGACAAAGGCCATGGGCCTGGAGCAGAGTGAGCAAAGAGGCACATAGTAGGTGACGTGGTCAGAGAGGTAATAGGGAGGCCAGATCAGGTAGGATATTATAGGGTATCAAGATGGTGGGAAGTTCAAGAACTTTTAAGAGAGGAGAGACATGATACAGCTTATATTTAAAAGGAACACACTGGCTTGTGTGTTTGAAAAGACTATGGGGTAAATAATATATGTGGATCATGAATGTATTTATAGCCATTGAACTTGTGGGTCCACCAAGGGAGTAGGTATAACTATAAAGGGGACAGGGTCTGGGAAAGGAATAACCTTTGGATATTCTAATATACTCAGGCAGATGAGGGAGACAGCAACAGAGCCTTAGAAGGAATGGCCATTGAGCAGAAGGAAAACCAAGAAAAGGGTTATCTCATATAAAGAAAGTGATCAAGAAGACTCGGGATCAACTGTGTTAAATGCCTACGATAAGTCAGATGAGGGCTGAGAATCATCACTAAACTTAACAAAACAGAGGTTATAGGTGATCATGAACTTGTGAATTAGTGGACTAGTAAGGAAAGAATAAGCACAGACAGTTCTTAAGGAGTTTTGTCATTAAAAAATAAAACAGGGCTTCCCTGGTGGCGCAGTGGTTGAGAGTCCGCCTGCCGATGCAGGGGACACGGGTTCGTGCCCCGGTCTGGGAAGATCCCACATGCCGCGGAGCAGCTGGGCCCGTGAGCCATGGCTGTTGAGCCTGTGCGTCCGGAGCCTGTGCTCCGCAACGGGAGAGGCCACAACAGTGAGAGGCCCATGTAACGCAAAAAAAATAAATAAATAAATAAATAAAACATAGATAAGAATGATAGATGAAGGGTGACGTAAGGTTAAAAAAAGTGTTTCTTATTAGAAAAATTACAGCATATTTGCATGTTGATAAGATAGTTGGTAAAAAGTAAAAAATAACAATGCAGGTGCAGAGAGCTCTTGAGAGAGAGTCAGGGAGAGTTCATGAGACGAGAGTTTGGCTTCAGATGGGAACGGGGACAGTTTATAGGAATTAGAAACACAAGTGTAGAGATAGATTGGAAGGTGTCCTGGGAGTGTGGAGGTTTCCTTCTGATAGTTTTTAATTTTCAGGGAAATATGAAAAGGGTCTTCATCTGAAAATGAAGATGGATAAGAGATAGGGAGGTTCACGGAAAGAGAAGGTATAAAATACTATCGAAGACAGTGAGAAGTTAATAAATCAGGCAGATGTAGTGCTAAGGAATTATTCGAATCAAGGTAGTGGAGAATGAGGATGTATGCTGGAAAGTTAGGAGATAGTGGCATGCATGAAATTGAATTTAATGAGGAGGATCCTTTATTATTTTTTTAATTGAAGTATAGGGGACTTCTCTGGTGGCACAGTGGGTAAGACTCCATGCTCCCAATGCAGAGGGCCTGGGATTGATGCCTGGTCAGGGAACTAGATCCCACATGCATGCTGCAGCTAAGAGCCTGCATGCCACAGGGAAGATCCCACGTGCTGCAACTAAGGCCGGGAGCAGCCTAAATAAATAAATAAATGTTTTGAAGTATAGTTAATTTACAATGTTGTGTTAGTTTCAGGTGTACGGCAAAGTGATTCTGTTTATATATATATATCAATATTATATATATATATTTCTTCCTTTTCAGATTTTTTTCCCTTATGGGTTATTATAAGATATTGAAAATAGTTCCCTGTGCTATACAATAAGTCCTTGTTGGTTATCTATTTTATATACAATATTATGTATATGTTAATCCCAAACTCCTAATTTATCCCTTCCCCCCTTTTCCCTGTTAATAACCATAAGTTTGTTTTCTATGTCTGTGAGTCTATTTCTGTTTTGTAAATAAGCTCATTTGTATCATTTTTTTAGATTCCATATGTAAGCAGTATCTTATGATATTTGCCTTTCTCTGTCTGGCTTACTTAGTGTGATAATCTCTAGGTCCATACATACTGCTGCAAGTGGCATTATTTCACTCTTTTTTATGGATGTGTGATATTCCACTGTGTATGTATGTATGTATGTATGTATGTGTATATGTGTATATGTGTCTGTGTATATACATATATACCACATCTTTATCCATTCATCTGTCGATGGACATTTAGGTTGCTTCCATGTCTTGGCTATTGTAAATAGTGCTGCAGTGAACATTGGGGTGCATGTGTCTTTTCAAATTATGGTTTTCTCCAGATATAGGCCCAGGAGTGGGATTGCTGGGTCATATGGTAGTTCTACTTTTAGTTTTTAAAGGAACCTCCACTCTGTTCTCCATAGTGGTTGTAGCAATTTACATTCCCACCAACAGTGTAGGAGGGTTCCTTTTTCTGCACACTCTCTCCAGCATTTATTATACATAGACTTTTTTTTTACACAGATTGCTTTATTTTTTATTGAATTATGGTTGATTTACAATGTTGTGTTAATTTCTGCTGTAAGCAAAGTGATTCAGTTATATATATTCATTTTTTAAATATTCTTTCCCATTATGGTTTATCATAGATTATTGATTATAGTTCTCTGTGCTGTATAGTAGGACCTTGCTGTTTATTCATTTATAAAAGCTTACATCTGCTAACGCCAACCTTCCATTCCATCCCTTTCCCACCCCCTCCCCCTTGGCAACCAACAGTCTGTTCTCTATGTCCGTGATTCTATTTGTTTCATAGATAGGTTCATTTGTGTCATATTTTAGATTCCACATATGTGAAATCATATGGTATTTGTCTTTCTCTGTCTGACTTACTTCACTTAGTATGATAATCTCTAGGTCCATCCATGTTGCTGCAAATGACATTTCTTTGTTCTTTTTTATGGCTGAGTAATATTCCATTGTATATATGAACCACGTCTTCTTTATCCATTCATCTGTCAGTGGACATTTAGGTTGTTTCCATGTCTTGGCTATTATGAATTGTGCTGCTATGAACATAGAGGTGAGTGTATCTTTTTTTTTAATAGATCTTTATTGGAGTATAATTGCTTCACAATACTGTGTTAGTTTTTGTTGCACAAGTGAATCAGCCGTATGCATATGCATGTCCCCATATCCCCTCCCTCTTGAGCCTCCCTCCCACCCTCCCTATTCCACCCCTCTAGGTCATCGCAAAGCACTGAGCCAGTCTCCCTGTGCTATGGGGCTGCTTCCCACCGGCCAACTGTTTCACATTCCGTAGTGTATATATGTCAGTGCTACTCTCACTTCACCCCAGCCTCGCTCTCCCACCCCATGTCCTCAAATCCATTCTCTATGTCTACCTCTTTATTTCTGCCCTGCAAATAAGTTCATCAGTACCATCCTTTTTTTTGTTCTTAGATTCCATATATATACATTAGCATACAGTATTTGTTTTCCTCTTTATGACTTGCTTCACTCTGTGTGACAGACTTTAGGTCCATCCACCTCACTACAGATAACTCAATTTCGTTTCTTTTTATGGCTGAGTAATATTCCATTGTATATATGTGCCACATCTTCTTTATCCATTCATCTGTCAGTGGACACTTAGGTTGCTTCCATGTCCTGCCTACTGTAAATAGTGCTGCAGTGAACATTGTGGTACATGTCTCTTTTTGAATTATGGTTTTCTCAGAATCCTTGCATCCCTGGGAGAAATCCCACTTGATCATGGTGTATGATCCTTTTAATGTATTGTTAGATTCTGTTTGCTAGTATTTTGTTCAGGATTTTTGCATCTATGTTCATCAGTGATATTGGTCTATAATTTTCTTTTTTTGTGTGATATCTTTTTCTGGTTTTGGTATCGGGATGATGGTGGCTTCATAGAATGAATTTGGGAGTGTTTCTCTCTCTGAAATTTTTTGGAAAAGCTTGAGAAGGATGGGAGTTAGCTCTTCTCTAAATGTTTGATAGAACTTACCTGTGAAGCCATCTGTTCCTGGACTTTTGTTTGTTGGAAGATTTTTAATTACAGTTTCAATTTCATTTCTTGTAATAGGTCTGTTTATATTTTCTAATTCTTCCTGGTCTTGGAAAATTGTACCTTTCTGAGAATTTGTCCATTTCTTCGTGGTTGTCCATTTTACTGGAATATAGTAGTTTGTAGTAGTCTTTTATAATCCTTTGTATTTCTGCAGTGTCAGTTGTGATTTCTCCTTTTTCATTTCTAATTTTATTGATTTGCATCCTCTCCCTTTTTGTCTTGATGAGTTTGCCTAAGGGTTTATCAATTTTGTTTATCTTCCCAAAGAACCAGCTTTTAGTTTTATTGATCTTTGCTATTATTTTCTTCATTTCTATTTCATTTATTTCTGCTCTGATTTTTATGATTTCTTTTCTTCTACTGACTTTGGGTTTTCTTTGTTCTTCTTTCTCTGATTGTTTTAAGTGTAGGGTTAGATTGTTTATTAGAGATTTTTCTTGTTTCTTGAGGTGAGATTGAATTTCTATAAACTTCCCACTTAGAACTGCTTTTGCTGCGTCCCATAGGTTTTGGGTCGTCGTGTTTTCATTGTCATTTGTTTCTACGTATTTTTTAATTTCTTCTTTGATTTCTTCAGTGATCTCTTCGTTATTTAGTAGCACACTGTTTAGCGTACATGTATTTGTATTTTTTACAGTTTTTTTTTCCTGTAATTGATTTTCAATCTCATAGTGTTGTGGTCAGAAACAATGCTTGATATGATTATAATATTCTTAAATTTTCCAAGCCTTGATTTGTGACCCAAGATGTGATCTATCCTGGAGAATGTTCCGTGTGCACTTGAGAAGAAAGTGTATTCTGCCACTTCGGGGTGGAATGTTCTATAAATATCAATTAGATCTATCTGGTCTATTGTGTCATTTAAAGCTTGTGTTTCCTCATTTATTTTCTGTTTGGATGATATGTCCATTGGTGTAAGTGGGGTGTTAAAGTCCCCTACTATTTATGTGTTACTGTGGATTTCTCCTTTCATGGTTGTTAGCATTTGCCTTATGTATTGAGGTGCTCCTATGTTGGGTGCATATACATTTATAATTGTTATATCTTCTTCTTGGATTGATCCTTTGATCATTATGTAGTGTCCCTCCTTATGTAAAACTGTTACTGTTTGCTGATGACATGATACTGTACATAGAAAATCCTAAAGATGGCACCAGAAAATTACTAGAACTAATTAATGAATTTGGTAAAGTTGCAGGATACAATATTAATGCACAGAAATCTCTAGCATTCCTATACACCAACAACGAAAAATCAGAAAGAGAAATTAAGGAAACACTCCCATTTACCATTGCAACAAAAAGAATAAAATACCTAGGAATAAACCTGCCTAAGTTAGGAGAGTGGGATTGACATATATACACTAATATGTGTAAAATAGATAGCTAATAAAATGCTGTATAAAAAATAAATAAAATAAAATTCAAAAATTTAATAAAAAAGAAAACCTGCCTAAGGAGGTGAAAGACTTCTACTCAGAAAACTATAAAACACTGATGAAGGAAATCAAAGATGACATAAAGAGATGGAGAAGTATACCATGTTGTTGAATTGGAAGAATCAATATTGTGAAAATGACTATACTACCCAAAGCAATCTACAGATTCAATGCAATCCCTATCAAATTACCAATGGCATTCTTCACAGAATTAGAACAAAAAATTTTACAGTTTGTATGGAAACTCAGAAGACCCCGAATAGCCAAAGCAATCTTTTTTTTTTTTTTTTTTTTTTGTGGTACATAGGCCTCTCACTGTTGTGGCCTCTCCCATTGCAGAGCACAGACTCCAGATGCGCAGGCTCAGTGGCCATGGCTCACGGGCCCTGCCACTCCGTGGCATGTGGGATCTTCCCAGACCGGAGCACGAACCTGTGTCCCCTGCATCAGCAGACGGACTCTCAACCACTGCGCCACCAGGGAAGCCCTACCAAAGCAATCTTGAGAAAGGAAAACAGAGCTGGAGGAATCAGGTGTCCTGACTTCAAACTATACCACACAGCTACAGTCATCAAGACAGTATGGTACTGACACAAAAACAGAAATATAGATCAATGGTATAGGATAGAATGCTCAGAGATAAACCCATGCACATATGGGCACCTAATTTACAACAAAGGAGGCAAGAACATACAATGGAGAAAAGACAGTCTC
Source organism: Mesoplodon bidens (assembly GCF_964165515.1). Classification (NCBI taxonomy): domain Eukaryota; kingdom Metazoa; phylum Chordata; class Mammalia; order Artiodactyla; family Ziphiidae; genus Mesoplodon; species Mesoplodon bidens. The sequence goes on along the minus strand of NC_138177.1, from coordinate 13,493,217 downwards.
TTCAAAAAGTGGTGCTGGGAAAACTGGACAGCTATATGTAAAAGAATGAAATTAGAACATTCTCTAACACCACACACACAAATAAACTCCAAATGGATTAAAGACTTAAATGTAAGACTGGACACTATAAAACTCTTAGAGGAAAGCATAGGAAAAACTCTTTGACATAAACCACAGCAAGATCTTTTTTGACCCACCTCCTAGAGTAATGGAAATAAAAACAAAAATAAAGAAATGGGACTTAATTAAATTTCAAAGCTTTTGTACAGCAAAGGAAACCATAAACAAGATAAAAAGACAGCCCTCAGAATGGGAGAATATATTTGCAAATGAAACAACAGACAAAGGATTAATCTCCAAAATATACAGACAGCTCATGGAGCTGAATTCCAAAAACGGGCAGAAAACCTAAGTAGACATTTCATCAAGAAAGACATACACATGGCCAAGAGGCATATGAAAAGATGCTCAACATCACTAATTATTAGAGAAATGCAAATCAAAACTACAGTGAGGTGTCACCTCACACTGGTCAGAATGACCATTATCAAAAAATGTAGAAACGATAAATGCTGGAAAGGGTGTGCTGAATAGGGAGCCCTCCTGCACTGTTGGTGGGAATGTAAGTTGATACAACCACTATAGAGAATGGTATGGAAGTTCCTTAAAATCTAAAAATAGGGCTTCCCTGGTGGCACAGTGGTTAAGAATCTTCCTGCCAATGCAGGGGACACGGGTTCAAGCCCGGGGTCAGGAAGATCCCACATGCTCTGGAGCAACTAAGCTGTGTGCCACAACTACTGAGCCTGTGCTCTAGAGCCTGCGAGCCACAACTACTGAAGCCCGTGTCCCACAGCTACTGAAGCCTGCGCACCTAGAGCCTGTGCTCCGCAACAAGAGAAGCCACCACAATGTGAAGCCTGCGCCCTGCAACTAAGAGTACCCCCCACTCACCGCAACTAGAGAAAGCACGCACACAGCAATGAAGACCCAACGCAGCCAAAAAAAAACCTAAAAATAGAACTACCACTTATATCTTTTTGAATTATAGTTTTGTCTGGATATGTGCCCAGGAGTGGGATTGCTGGATCATATGGTTATTCTATTTTTAGTTTTCTGAAAAATCTCCATACTGTTTTCCACAGTGGCTGCACTAACTTACATTCCCACCAACAGTGTAGGGGGGTTCCCTCTTCTCTTTACCCTCCCCAGCATTTGTTATTTGTAGACTTTTTAATGATGGCCATTCTGACTGGTGTGAAGTGGTACCTAATTGTAGTTTTGAGGTGATACCTCATTGTAGTTTTGATTTGCATTTCTCTAATAATTAGCAATGTTGAGCATCTTTTCATGTACCTATTGGCCATATTTCTTCTTTGGAGAAATATATATTTAGGTCTTCTGCCCATTTTTCTATAGGGTTGTTTGTTTTTTGTTGTTGTTGAGTTGTATGAACTGCTTATATATTTTGGAAATTAAGCCCTTGTTAGTCACATCATTTGCAAATATTTTCTCCCATTCTGTAGCTTGTCTTTTTGTTTTGTTTATGGTTTCCTTTGCTATACAAAAGCTTTTAAGTTTCATTAGGTTCCATTTGTTTTCATATTTATTTTTATTTCTATTGCCTTGGGAGACTGACCTAAGAAAACAATGCTATGATTTATGTCCGAGAATGTTTTGCCTATGATCTCTTCTAGGAGTTTTTTGGTGTCATGTCTTATATTTAAGTCTTCAAGCCATTATGAGTTTATTTTTGTGTATCATGAGAGGGTGTGTTCTAACCTCACTGACTTACATGTGGCTGTGCAGCTTTCCCAACACCACTTGCTGAAGAGACTGTCTTTTTCCCATTGTATATTCTTGCCTCCTTTGTCGAAGACTAATTGACTGTAGGTGTGTGGGTTTGTTTTTAGACTCTATTCTGTTCCGTTGATCCATACATCTGTTTTTGTGCCAATATCATGTTGTTTTGACTACTGTAGCTTTGTGGTATTTCCTGGAGTCTGGGAGGATTATGCCTCCTGCTTTGTTCTTTTTCCTCAGGATTGGTTTGGTAATTCTGGGTCTTTTATGGTTCCATATAAATTTTAGGATTATTTGTTCTAGTTTTGTGAAGAATGTCATGAGTAATTTGATAGAGATAGCATTAAATCTGTAGACTGCTTTGGGTAGTATGGCCATTTTAACAATATTAATTCTTCCAGTCCAATAGCAGGGGTTATCTTTCTATTTCTTGAGTTGTCTTCAATTTCTATTATTAATGTTTTACAGTTCTCAGCATATAAGTCTTTCACATCTTTGGTCAGGATTATTCCTAAGTATTTTATTTTGGGGGGTGCAATTTTAAAAGATAATGTTTTTTTACATATCCTTTCTGATATTTCATTGTTGGTGTAAAGAAATGCAACCAACTTCTGTATGTTAATCTCGTATCTGGATACCTTGTTGAATTCATTTATCAGTTCTAGTAGTTTTTGTGTTGAATCATCAGGGCTTTCTATATATAGTATCATATCATCTGCATATAATGACAATTTTAACTCTTCCTTTCCAATTTGGATACCTTTTATTTCTTTTTCTGATTGCTGTGGCTGGGACTTCTATTAATATGTTGAATAGAAGAGGTGAGTGTGGGCATCCTTGTCTTCTTCCAGAGTTTAGTGGGAAGGCTTTCAGCTTTTTACCATTTAGTATTATATTGGCTATGGGTTTGTCATAAATAGCTTTTATTATATTGGGATATGTTCCCTCTGTACCCACTTAGGTAAGAGTTTTTTTTATTGTGAATGGATGTTGAATTTTGTCAAATGCTTTTTCTGCATCTTTTGAGAAGATCCTGTGGTTTTTGTCTTTTCTTTTGTTTATGTGGTGTATCACTTTGATTGATTTGCCTATGTTGAATCACCCTTGTGAACTTGGGATGAATACTACTTGGTCTGGTGTATGATCTTTTTTATGTATATTCATCAAAGATATTGGCTGCAATTTTTATTTTTTGGTGGTGTCTTTGTCTGGTTTTTGGTATCAGGGTGATGGTGGCCTGGTGGTGTAGAAGAGAAAACAGCCTCTGATTGAGAGAGCTGCAAGGGAAGCCCTGTCTTCAGGGAAGAGCCAGGTATTAGGAGAAGTGAATACTCACAGAAGCAATAGAAGATCTGGGAGATTTTTCTAATAATGAACTGTGAGATCCAGAGTGCACAGTGAAAGGGTTTGGGGATCAGGAGATAAAAATCTGATAAGAGATGAGGGTTACTGGGGACAATTGTATTTCTGGTGACGACTGATAAAATCAGGAATTGATTGAGCATGTGATGCAATCAGTGTGCAGAGTCTTTGTAAGGGAGGTTGCATGGAAGAGGCTGTGAATATTGATGGGGTAAACAGGAAAGGGGAGAATGGGGGTGCGGACTGCACAAAGGCACGGATATGAGGACATGGGGATCTTTGGAAACCATTTCAGAGGCTCTGTACCCCAGCCACAACCACAGTGCGTAGCTCATGTCAAGATCATTGTGCTTTCCATTACCCTGTGCTGAACTGTAACAGGTAACATTGGGAGCCTTGGCACTTCTCAGAAGCCAATGGAGGTATGGAAGTTGGAAGAAGAGCAGTCTGAGCAGGGGCACTTGAGCTTTGGGGGTCTCCTCTTCACTCCTGCTTTTGAAGGCATGGAAGTTTAGAGAGTGGATGGGGCAATGACACTAAGACAAGTGAAGTCCCGGAGCCCTTTCTTTTCATTATTTTTCCAACTATTCCCTCTTGTACACATTATCTTCATCCTCTCCTCTGTTGCAGTTGTATCACTCTTTTTTAGTTTTTACTTACATTATTTTCTCTATCTGTAATGATATCTATCCACTTCTGGAAACCTGACTTTCTCTATCACACTTTTCTTCATGTCCTGTCAGTATCAATTTTTCTCTTCTGTCTTTCTACAGTCTTGTATGGCATTATCACCCTCCCAGAGATCACCAGGAAGTGTGGTTTATTTGAAAGGAAAGGAAACAAGTAGGTAGAAGAGAATTAGAAATTCCAGTGATGTTAGGGATTTCCCTTATGAGACTCATTTCTCTTATCAGTATTTAATTACAGTTTTGCTGAGCATCTTAGTAGATGTTGCACACATAGGACACAGCTGAGGTTTATCAACTAGCAAGCACATAGGCATTCTTATCTGTTGTCTTGTGAGCTTTCCCCCTCTGACCCAGGCACTCTGCATTATCAATACATAATATTTTCTCACTTTGCAGCTGCACACCTGCATTATGGCTATGCTCTTATCCTCAGATGAGCTATCAGAATAGGCATCACTGTGTGTCACTGCATATACTATTTTATTTATACCTCTGTGAGCTCCATGAAGGTGGGGATACAAATCTTCTTCATACACTCTGTATAATTACACCCAATGTATTCCCCATGTATTTGATAAATATGAATGAATGAATAAATGAATGAAGGCTGATTTTTAAAATATTGGTAAAATTGTTACATAAAAGAGTGAACATATCTTAAGAACAAAGTAGGTAACTGAAAGATAGACTTGAGGCTATATCCCAGACCACACTCAAAAAAAACAAAAACAAAAACAATAAACCTAAAATATCAGAAAAAATGGCAGAATTCTTAAAAATTGAAGGAAAAATTCAGAAAGCAGGACATAGCCAATTAGGAATTCTAGAGAGTAAAAATAAAGAGAAATTAGAAAAGGCAATAATCAAAGGCATGAGTATTTAGATTTAAAAAACTAGTCAAATATTGAGTAGGAATAAAAAATATTAATAAAGAGAGGCTCATTTTTATATTGGTGAAATTTCTGAACTCCAGAGATAAAGTTGAAATTCTAAATGAGTCCAGAAAGAAAAACAACAATAACTGTTACGTAACATAGTATAAAAATCAGAGGCATCAGATTTCCCATTACTAAAATGGGTTCTTACAAACTCATTGAAAAGACTTTAAAATTATTAAAAATATTTTAAAGCTAGAGTTCTGTATCCTGCCAGTGCTGTTTGTAGTGATTTCCTGTCAACTGAATATAAAAGTATAAATAAAGAAATGGGAGGAAAAGAATATGTCCAGGCTAATCACAAACAAATATATTGGACTATTCTGCAAATAAAAGGAAAGATTCTCAAACTATTAGACAAAGTAACAATAAAATATCATTTTGTACCATTTGAGATAAGATACAGAACTTTTCTCAAACACTGATAGAGAAAATGTACATGGTTAATTTTTTTTTTGGAAAGCAAGATGAAAATATCTAAAAATGTTTAAAATACATAAACCCTTCAAGGATTAAGAATATACATACAAGGATGTAAATTGAAAGATTCTTGATAGGAACATAAAATGGGAGAAAATAGTGGCTGAATAAAGATCATATACCTATACTGTTGTAGGATCATTAAAAAAGATGAATCGAATTTTTATACTAGCAGACTTGGAGGGATTTTCATGAGGCATATTAAATAAGAAATGCAAGATGAAAAAGTTTATAATATAATGGATTTTTATGAGGGGGCAAGTAAAACATATGCAATTGTATGTGTACATATGCATATGAATAAGATGTACCTTTCTATATATTGATACATACAAGTAGTGGCTTATAGTTGCTTTTGTATTTGTATATAAACTTCGAAAGACTATAAGGGAATAAACACCATTTTGTTGCACTTAATGAATAAGTTGATTAATAGATTTAGGCAAGGGACATCAGTGGTGACTAAAATTATTAGATGGAAGACTAATGGTAAACTGGATATTTTCAGGGCACTGAAGCAACACTCCACAAATAGCTGCCTGTCCTTAAGGGGAAAAAATATAGCATTATAGAGGAAAGTTAAGGCCGTCACAGTTCTAGTGTGGTCATTTTAGAAATGCTATTAGGATAACCAAGCATTAGGTACATAATGATGTGATGCTATAGATTAGAAGAATATGTGATATTCTTTTGTTTTTTAATTAATTTTAAAATGCACATTTTAAAATTAAAAGTTCACAGCTTGATTAATGTGAACTTGATTAATGTTCCCAAAGTTGAACAGTCATATATAACAAACATCTAGAAACAAAATAGACCACTGTCTGTCCCACAGAATCTGCCCCCTCTCTCCAGAGTTGCCAATTCCCTAATCCCTCCTCCCCTAAATTATCACCCTTCTGGCTTCCACCACCAACTATAAAGTAAGCTTTCCATATGTGTTTAACCTGAATCTTATTTATCTTATAGGTCTAAATTCCCTTCTAAAGAGAACTTCTCTAAGTTCTTCTAAAAAATAGAAGAACATGCTAAATGACAACATGAGTAAGCTATCTAACAACTCCAGAAAACGGTACCTTCTAAAGGACAACTTTCCATATCTCTGCAGGGACAGCTGGAAGTGGAGAAAAGGAAACAATTGTTAAAAATTTAAAAAGACATAAAAATTACAGTACATTGAATTCATGGTCTTGATTGAATCCCAACTAAAACCAGCTGTAAAATACTATTTTTTTTTCAAGGGCAGTTCTTAAATAAAATACTATTAAGACAATGGGGGAAATTTGAATTTGGATTGGGTATTTATGATAGTAAGGAACTATTTTTAACTTTGTTGGTTGTGAAAATTACAGTTTGGCCATGTAGAGTAATTTTTTTGTTACACATTGAAATAGGGATGAAATGTTATGATATCTATAATATGTTTTAAAATATTTAAGAAAATATAGAGGAATAAGTATAACAAACTGTAACCATTGCCCAATCTAGACTAGATTATAGGTATATGAGTCTTTACCATATTATTCTCTCTTCTTTATTATGTGATTGAAAATTTCTATAACATTTAGAAAAGACACATCAGGGGCACCCATATATTACATAGATTATATCTACTGTAAAATGAGAAAGTATAATTTAAGTAGTGACTCCAGATTTGCCTGCATTATATATTTAAAACATTGTATGTGTTAATCGGAGACATTTTCTTCTTCACGTGACCTTATATGTCTATTTTATTGATGTTGTTAACAGTCTAAACCTTTCTAGAGTTTAATCCAAATTTCCTTACAAAGGATTTCACACTAATAGATATATTTGAACTTGTTTCAATTTCAGTATTACTGGAACCACTTAATAGGCTTTTCCTTCAAACTTCCATTTTTTTGTGCTCTGTAGAAAATCAATATGAAGTTAAGAAGGGATTGTTAGGTAAAATTATAAGGGTTAAATCTTCCTTATTTTTTTATAGTGGTGCTAAGTAGACTTCTTACTCTTTAATTTCAAAATGGAAGTTTTTGAAAAGATTGCTTTATATCTGAATCTTTTTTGCGGTACACGGGCCTCTCACTGCTGTGGCCTCTCCCATTGTGGAGCAAAGGCTCCGGACGTGCAGGCTCAGCGGCCATGGCTCACGGACCCAGCCACTCCGCGGCATGTGGGATCTTCCTGGACCAGGGCACGAACCCGTGTCCCCTGCATCGGCAGGCGGACTCTCAACCACTGCGCCACCAGGGAAGCCCTGAATCTTTCTTTTACTACACAGGATCTTTTTCATGTTTAAAATGGCATTTTAACAGAAAAATATCTCCTTTAACAAGAATGTCTAACAAAAAATATGATTAAATACCAAATATAATTACAAACAATAAAACCAAAAACTGGTAAAGGCCGGAAGCACTGTCAGCTTAATTTATGCTATACTTTCAAATGTCTAGGATATTATTGAACTAGATCTGAGATTACTGTAAAATCTGTACTTTGATAGTGTAGGTCATCTATGGACTATAGATGGTATAAATGCTAATTATTTAGTTGTTTCCTTATAGTAAAATCCTTAAAGTGAAAGCACATTTAGGGCTTTATTATTATGATTTTCATAATCTGTTGGGCCTCCAGTCTAAGTTAAACTAAATATTCTTGATAGTTCACTAGTTAACACAGTATATATACTGAGCTTTCTGTTATAAAAATATTACGAAGATTTTATATAGATCTGTAGCTCAGTTTGAACTAGAGGAATAAAATGATTTAAAAGATATAGTTGGGCTTCCCTGGTGGCGCAGTGGTTGGGGGTCCGCCTGCCGATGCAGGGGACACAGGTTCATGCCCCGGTCCGGGAAGATCCCACATGCCGCGGAGCGGGTGGGCCCGTGAACCATGGCCGCTGAGCCTGCGCGTCCGGAGCCTGTGCTCCGCAACGGGTGAGGCCCACGTACCGCAAAAAAAAAAAAAAAAAAGATATAGTTAAGCAATTTGGTATCTTAGATCATTTCAGCTCAGTTAGAACCAATTCATACTCACAGAATAAGTACCATTTATTGATTTGTTTATTTAAAGATACACATAGTTCCCTTGAAATTTCAATGATCTTAATTGCACCCAGTGACTTTTATTTGGTTGCCTGTTACGAAGAGGTCTCATTGACCTGCTGCTTATTCTTTTCAGCAAGTGGTGAATTTCAATTAACTCTTTCTCTGCAAAAAAGGAGAAAATTGGTTTTTCTGCACTTCTATATCTGGGATCAAAAAAGAAGTCCTGACACTTACAAAGCCTACTGACAAAGTTATGTTTTAATTTTCTCTTGATCTTTCATTCAGAATCTGTATTCGTGGATTTATTTAAATATAAGAATCAAGTTATTATGTGATAATGTGACAAATCATTAATGATAAAATGCATATATTATGAAACATTTCATCCCAGGTAATAGAATCAAATGTAGTCCTGCAATGGCTGTAATAGAACATTGCTATGTATCATTTTCCTAGACATTGATTTGCACAGTTTGCTACAAAGATTTCATTAACAATGAATATGTTTTCCATGTAGAATCATAAGTTATGTGCAACCAACTATTTTCTTTGTTTTGTTTGGATTTAGAAAAATGCAATTTAGAAAAGATTATAGAACCTCTTCTTCCATGCATAAAAGCAATAGATGATTTTGGTGAAAGAATTCATTCCATTCTACATTTTGTTGATACTACTAGGTAGTAAGTTTCTGTTTAGTGCTACAGTGCATAATGTAATGAAATGATACCCCTGCCTACAAGAAACTACAGTCTAATACAGAAATATTAGAATTAGTCTGAAAACAACAAGAAGCCATGCTAAGACAAGAACAAGATCAGTGCCCTAAGACATATAAAAAGCAATCGTTTCAGACTTATAAGAGAACAAAAGTATAAACTGTTCTTGCTTGATGAGGATCATGTAGCTGTAGAAAACCTATAGTTTTAAATGGAAACCCCTACAGAGGCCAAGACTGTACTAAAAGTACTCTGAGAAATTTATACCTAAAATAGCTCAGAATTTTAAACTAAGTTTGGCACCTGAGAATGAAAAATAAGATATATAAGAAAAATGTAGTTCTTTATAGCCCTAGACCTTTATGACAGTGCAAAAAGAATAGTCTCCCAGTAAGGCATTAATCCTAATTAATACTAATTAATTGCTTAACATATCTAAAAAGAGAGGGGTGGGATAACCTGCCCAAATCCTTAAACAGTCAAAGAGCTAGAGTTCGAAGCTATTTCCAGCCTTTGTCTTGCCAAATGGCAAGGGAGGAAAATAATGGTCAATAGATAAGTATGCTTTCCTTTTGGAGTCAAGGGAAGCTAGGTCTTCTTTTTTTCTGTCATGGCAAACTATTCCAATCCTACCTAAACTCCAATATTTTGGCTTCCTTTTTACAGTAGTACAGTATAAATGTATATTTAGTTAAATGGACATGATCAGCATTGAGTGAAATACAACTAGTTGATGTTATGACTTATGGATATATCTTTTGAAATTAATTATTTCAAATAGGTTTCTAAGAGCTAGATATAATCTAGAATCATTGAAAAAAAGAAGTGTTGGAATTTCTAATCTTGAGTACCAGCCTCCAAACTTGGTTCTTAAAGTAGTTCTTTTTAAAATTTTTTATTTTATATTGGAGCATGGTTGATTAACAATGATGTGTTAGTTTCAGCAAATCAAACAGTTACACATATACATGGATCTATTCTTTTTCAAATTCTTTTCCCATTTAGGTTATTACAGAATATTGAGCAGAGTTCCCTGTGCTATACTGTAGGTCCTTGTTGGTTATCTATTTTAAATACAGTAGTGTGTATATGTCAGTTACAAGCTGAATTTATCCCTCCCCACCACCTTTCCCCTTTGGTAACCATAACTTTGTTTTCTAAGTCTGTGAGTCTGTTTCTGTTTTGTAAATGAAGTCATTTGTTATTTTTTTAAGATTCCATATATAAGCAATATCATATTTGTCTTTCTCTTTCTGACTTACTTCACTTAGTATGAAAATCTCCAGGTCCATTCATGTTGCTGCAAATGGCATTATTTCATTCTTTTTAATGCCTGAGTAATAACCCATTGTATATATGGACCACATATTTTTAAAATTCTTATTGGAGTATAGTTGATTTACAATGTTGTGTTACTTTCTGCTGTCAGCAAAGTGAATCAGTTATACATATACATATATCCAGTCTTTTTTAGATTATTTTCCCATATAGGTCATTACAGTATATTGAGCTCCCTGTGCTATATAGTAGGTCATTATTAGTTATCTGCTTCATATATAGTAGTGTGTATATGTCAATCCCAATCTCCCAATTTATCCCTCTCCCCCTTTCCCCCCTGGTAACGATAAGATTGTTTTCTACATACGTAACTCCATTTCTGTTTTGTAAATAAGTTCACTTGTCTCATTTTTTTTTTAGATTCCACATATAAGCGATATCATATATTTGTCTTTGTCTGACTTACTTCACTCAGTATTATAATCTCTAGGTCTATCCATGTTGCTGCAAATGGCATTATTTTGTTCTTTTTATGGCTGAATAATATTCCACTGTATATATGTACCATATCTTCTTTATTCATACCTCTGTCGACGGACATTTAGGTTGCTTCCAAGTCCTGGCTGTTGTAAATAGTGCTGCAGTGAACATTGGGGTGCATGTGTCTTTTTGAATTATGTTTTTCTCCAGATATAAGCCCAGAAGTGGGATTGCTGGATCATATAGTAGTTCTGTTTTTACATTTTTAAGGAACCTCCATAGTGTTCTCTCTAGTGGCTGTATGAATTTACATTCCCACCAACAGTGTAGGAGGGTTCCCTTTTCTCCACACCCTCTCCAGCATTTATTGTTTGTAGACATTTTGATGATGGCCATTCTGACTGGTGTAAGGTGATATCTTATTGTAGTTTTAATAATTAGTGATGTTGAGCATCTGTTCATGTGCCTCTTGGCCATCTGTATGTCTTCTTTGGAGAAATGTCTATTTAGGTCTTCTGCCCATTTTTTGATTGGGTTGTTTGATTTTTTGATACTGAGCTGCATAAGCTGTTTGTAATTTTGAGATTAATTCCTCGTCTGTTACATCATTTATAAATATTTTCTCCCATTCTGTGAATTGTCTTTTCATTTTGTTTATGGTTTCCTTTGCTGTGAAAAAGCTTTTGAGTTTAATTAGGTCCCATTTATTTTTGTTATTTTCATTACTCTAGGAGGTGGATTGAAAAAGGTCTTGCTGCAATTTGTCAGAGAGTGTTCTGCCTATGTTTTCCTCTAAGGGTTTTATAATATAAGGCTTTACATTTAGGCCTTTAATCCATTTTGAATTTATTTTTGTGTATGGCATTAAAGAATGTTCTAATTTCATTCTTTTATATGTATCTGTCCATTTTTCCCAGCACCATTTATTGAAGAGACTGTCTTTTCTCCATTGTATAGTCTTTCCTCCTTTGTCATAGATTTATTGACCAATCCAGGTGCATGGGTTTATTTCTGGGCTTTCTATCCTGTTCTATTGATCTATATTTCTGTTTTTGTGTGCCAGTATCATACTGTTTTGATGACTGTAGTTTTGTAGTACAATCTGAAGTCAGGGAGCCTGATTCCTTCAGCTCCATTTGTCTTCCTCAAGATTGCTTTGGTTATTCGAGGTCTTTTGTGACTCCATACAAATTAAAAATTTTTTTGTTCTAGTTCTGTGAAAACTGCCATTGGTAATTGGATAGGGATTGCATTGAATCTATAGATTGCCTTGGGTAGTATAATCATTTTAATGATATTGATTCTTCCAATCCAAGAACATGGTGTATCTTTCCATCTGTTTGTGTCATCTTCAGTTTCTTTCATCAGCGTCTTATAGTTTTGTGTGTACAAGTCTTTTGCCTCCTTAGGTAGGTTTATTCCTAGGTATTTTATTCTTTTTGATGTAATGGTAAATGGGATTGTTTCTTTAATTTCTCTTTCTGATCTTTTGTTGTTAATGTATGCTAGAGATTTCTCTGCATTAATTTTGTATCCTGCAACTTTGCCAAATTCATTGATGAGCTCTAGTAGTTTTCTGGTAGCATCTTTTGGATTTTCTATGTATAGTATCATGTCACCTGCAAACAGTGACCATTCTTAAAGTATTTCTTTAAGGGCCTGAACCAACCGTTAATTGTCCTGAGAAGGACATTGAGATCTGTCTTGACCTTGTAAAGTAAGGAAACATAATATGTGCCAAATCTGGAGATTCTGTTCTCTTATATTGCCCAGATAATATTTTTGACCTTGATTTATTAACTTGTGGTATAAAATACTCAAGAAATCTGTACCTAGGAAGATTTGCTCAACTAAAAATTCCCTCTACCTTAGAGAAAAATGGAAGTATATTTGATTTAGTTGTTTTTTCCTCAACTCTGTAGAAGATAACATCTGTTATATAAATAAAATTTGTGAAGACATTACTGTGGATGGTTAGGATTTTTCTAATATGTTTAAACTGAAACTAGAGCCTTTTCAGGCAGTTCAAGATGAAAATTTGTGCATTTATGATGCAATCAATGAGATCTTTTCAGCTCAGCTCATGCCAGGAGATATTTCTTCATACTTGGTGGACAAGTTTTGCTTTGCCATGATTAATTGTTTAGCTCGTGTTTATGTTTAAAATTACTTAATTGAAAAGAAAATGCATGTGATGCACAAGTAACTGAGGCCCATTCTGGGAGGTAAAAGATGAATTCATTCATTCACTTATTCATTCATTCATTCATTTTGGATTTTTTCCATATATTCAATAATATGTGAATAATTATATATGAATTCTTAATAAGTTTCAGGCACTTCCCTAAGTTCTGGTCTTACAATATTGAATAAAAAGAAAGTGGTCTCAGATCTCATGGGTTTAGAAGCTTTGATAAATGAATAAAGTTGAATGAATTAATGTTACAAATTCATATTATTTTTTCTATATGAAAATATTAGGGACCAACAGTATTACATAGAATATGGTGAATGGTTGAGAATTTCATCTGTTGCATTTTAAAACTAACATTGTTTTCTAAAAATGAAAGAATGTTACATAACCAAAGCATAGTGAGTCTTTTTGTTAGTTAACACAGCTTGTGATGGACTAACCCAATTAGAGGCCCCAGAGTACTGTTAAATTTAAGAACTAAGATTCCAGCTGCCAATACTCTGTCAAGAATCCAGATGGTGCTTTTGGAAGAACACATTTTCATTAATTTGGCATCATTTAATTCCATCATTAGTGAAGCAAGATCTTCATAAATTGAGTGGATTGTGTTATACCAAGAGTTTTAATATATTTATTTTTACCACATTGAAACTATACAAAATAGGAATCCGTATACTTAAGTTGAAATAACTTTCTAAGAAAAGTTAGTATGTGTTAGTCTTGAAACTACTTCCTTTGAAACTCATTGAAATGTGGTGAAGGCAAATGTTTCATCATATTGATCATTGTGTCCCATATTGTGAGCTGTTTTAGTTGTTTAACATAGCCAAATACTCTTTCAGGTAGGTGATCCAGTCCTAGGAATATGGGAACACTGATTGTATCAGTACAGTTTGGGGTGAGGTTAGCATAGTCCTGTTGTGATCCTATCCAAGCATCACACATTGATCTCCCTCTTCTATTCTCTTTGAAATGCCTGAAGCTCTGATGTAATTCCAGCTGAAATTTTTACTCCTCTCAAGCTGCCTTGTTCACAGTGTTCTTCAGACTGTCAAAGGCTCCCACGTATCCCTAGCTGCCTGTTTTTCTTTACTCACTGTTTATTCAATGATTTTATTGAAGGATTCCAGACTCTATAAACTTAATTTTCACATTCACTGTGATACTTTTTTTTTTTCCTTCCTGTGGGTCCGTGTTACTAGTTGAACAACTTTTACCATCCATTATGGATCTAAACAATTCTCTAAGAAGTATGTAAATAAATGGCTTGAAAGGAGCCATAACCAAACCATGGTGTACTCAACCAATGCCAGAGAGCATAGTAGGGCACTAAGAAGTAAAGATTATTGGCAGAATGTGTTATAACACTTGTAGTTTCCACAGGAAGCAGACTCTGAGATGGAGATTAGTCTGCAGGTGTTTTATTAGGGAACATTTCTGGGATCAACACCAAGGGAAAGAAGGAAAGGAAGCAGGAGTGGGCTAAGGGAAAAATTGTCATGAACTTTGATGGAGGCTTCAGCCAGCTCCACAAAGAGCTTGTGAAATGGGAAGCACCTTTTAGAACTGTACCCAGTTGGGGCAAGGGCCCCAGGGGTTCATATCCCCATGTCTGACCAGTCATTGGGTGAGACTTGACTCTTCTCAGATGGCTTACAGCTGAAGCCTTTCTTTCAGCAGCACTCCCCACAGCCCTCAGTCCTAAGGGAAGATCTGTGATGCCTGGAGGTATCTGTTCCAAATACTCCTTGGCCAATATTATCCAGTGAAATATTCCACGCTACCACTCATTGACTGAGAGCCTGCAATAGTGCTCAGAGAATGAGGAGAAATATATATCAGTGTTATTTCATGGATTTGTTTCATACACAGATACATACATGCATAAAAATATTTGTATATTTTTATACAAAAATCATTTTAGTATATTGACTGTCACTTTTAGTTGTGAATTATATATTCAAATGAACTTATAACTTCTAATCTTGGATGAACAGCACATATTTAAATGGCTGCAAGCACTTCATTACTAGTCTTGTGAAACTTTAAAATATTTCTGCCTCTGTCATGCATTTTTTCTTTAAAAAATATATATATTTTTTAATTTTCTAAAATGATGTTGAAATTACCAAGCAGAAATTCTGTGACATTTCTATGGTATCAGACCTTAAAAGTGACATGTAATCCACCATGCTAATTTAACAGTGGACTCCAGCAATCTTTCAGTCTGATACTTAGACCACCACTGGTCTCAATTAGTTCCAATTTAATGGCAGTCATTCTTTTTTAACATGATCTGATTTAGTGAGGAATTAGCTGGACTAAGTACCAATTCACCTAAGATTGGCCAACAAATAGTAAACAGATGGTAACAACTTTGACTGGATTTAGATTTAAATATGGGCTAGAAATCAAATAATGACTGTACCATAGAAATTTCTATGCTTTTATTGAATTCACTTAATATCTATTGCTTCCTAGGTATGTGTTCAAGATACATTTTTTAGGTTTGGAAAATTATTAATGAAACTTATTAAAATGTCACCATTTTGTTTATATGTAGATACATATATATACATGAAGTTATAAATATATACATACATAAATTGCTGAAAAGTTTTAATTTAGATAAGCTAAAAATAATTTTAGAATATGAAACATATATATATATATGTGAAATTTTGCTTTTCTTAGTCATCTTTTAAATTAGTAGTCGATATACATAATGTCATTTTGGTATGGATGAAATTAATGATGTTAGCTCATTTGGGCTCAGGATTCACTGAGTCTAAATATAAACCATTTAACATGGACACTAGAATGTTTCTCCATATGGGCAAGGACATTATCTTCCTGTCCATTTAGCACCTAGCCCAGTGCTTGTTTAATTTTAAGCTCAAAAAATATTTGTCAAATAAGGGAATAGATGTATATTTAAGTGACATTTATTAAATCTGTCAATATACATTTTATATTTGTGTACATTCTTTTTAATACAAAATTTGCTGAATAATATTTAGCTCTAGGGTGTGGACAGAGGTGAGTGTATTAGGAGTATATATCCTCTTCCAGAACTTATTTATTGCTGGTCAAACTGTAAAACTAAAAATATCTTTTTGAAATGAATTTTTTTTTTTTTGCGGTATGCGGGCCTCTAACTGTTGTGGCCTCTCCTGTTGCAGAGCACAGGCTCCGGACGTGCAGGCTCAGCGGCCATGGCTCACGGGCCCAGCCGCTCTGCGGCATGTGGGATCTTCCCGGACCGGGGCACGAAGCTGTGTCCCCTGCATCGGCAGGTGGACTCTCAACCACTGTGCCACCAGGGAAGCCCTGAAATGAATTTATGTAAGTTACGGCACAAATAAGTGCACTCATTTCCTGGGTTTAAATTAATTTTGAAAATAAGTAGATATCTTTGCATCATTTAAAGGTACCATATTTCTTTAATATTTTAAATACTGTGTTACATGTTAAAGGACTCAACAAAATGTCATTGGTGATGTTCTTCATAATTCTTTTAAAACATACTAAATGATATTCTATCTGCATCATTAGGTTACCGTACAACACTGTCCTTTGAGAATATGGTTTTGCTATCATTTCTAGTTGTAATTACTTCTCACAAAAACTGTACAGGCTTATTGAAATGACTTGATGTGTGAAGGTTGAGAAGACAGTGTCTACGATCACTGTAAATATCTGCAGCTTGATCGCATGGTGTGCTTATTTCACACAGGCTCACTCTTACAAGGTGCCATATTTCTGGGTATGATGTTTTAATCCTCTCCAGCATTTATAGTTTCTCTATAAAAGTCTGAAGTTTGAGATTTCTTGTAACTCAAAGTTTCTCAACCTCGACACTTTTGGACCAGATAATTACTTGCTTTATGGGGGTACACTGCGTTGTAGGATGTTTAGAAACATTTATTTTCTCCATTTACTGGATGCCAATAGTAACTTCCACCTCAGTTGTGAAAATCAAGTGTCTCCAGGTATTGTCAAATGTCATGTGAAGGCAAAATCACCCCTGGCTGAAAACTACTGCATGACTTTCTCTTTAGTGAATGTGTGAGTGTGTGAACAGTAGGATTTTCAGGGGAATGTTAGTGTTTCCAAATTTTGCCAGGCTAAAAATTAAGAATGAAATGTCAAATGCCACTCAGTGTAAAAAGAGGTGCCCTGGAGCTACCCAAGATGGGGACCAGGCACCTTGCCCGAGGGCTTTCTTGGAGGCAGAACTAGCTCTACTTTCCCGCACGTCACCCTAGTTATCCTCTCCCCATATACTGGTCGATAGGAAAAGGGAATAATCAGATGGGTGATTCCTGCACATATGGGAATGCAGAGCTTCTGAAAAGCTTGCTCACTCAGGAAACTGCTGGGGGGACTCCATGAGAGCTTCTGAAGCATCTGCCTGTGCACTGGGATGGAGTTATATTAGAAGGTAGGATAAATAGTCAAGTGGCTTGACCAGTCACTTACTGATTCTAATGTTTGACTTACACATAAGAGTTATTTGAAGATTCTTATCTCGCGTTTTTGTTTCTTTGCTAGTTTGTTTTTGGGTGTGTTTGTATGTATTTTCATTTCTTTTGTGCAAATACCAAAGAGTTAACTTTCTAGATCAAGGAGTGATAGGTGTACATTTAACTTTATAAGAAACTGCCAGAGCTTTTTCCAGAAGGCAGCAAAGCCTTCTCTTCATAAGACAGTTAACATCACCACGTTAGGCTTTGGTTTCTTTCTCCTCTCTGCCTTCAAACATGGGAGCAACTAGAGCCAGAATGATGGTAGAAGAATATCTGCATATTTAGAATCAGGTATAAGATTGGAAGTTTTAAATAGATCGGACCAAGTTTAATTGACAAAACTGACTAGAAATTAGTAAAATCTGTCACAAATAATACTATAGTGCAGGAGATGAAGATATGACAAACCACGGTATTGGGTAAAAATAAAATTCTTCTGTATTTATGCCTCAAAGAGTTAGTTAAGACTATGGAATAAACTTGTTTCACACAGAACACACACACACACACACACACACATACATATGCTAGTGTATATGTGACAAAGCTCAAATATACAGTCAAAATTCAGAAGTGAAGCCTTCTCGTGGAGTAAAAAACTAGAAACAAAACTACCTGATAAGCCTGACTCTTTAAATTTAAAGCTCTGTCACTTTGGGGTTAAAATTATTATTTTTAGGTAAAATTAACTCAAATTTAATATTCAAACCCAAACAATTTAAGACTAATTTTTTCTCTCTTCTTCTTCTCTACCCAGAGTGAGGCAAATGAAGTGTTCAGGGCATCTGCATAGCCCTGATATCAGTGTAGGAGCATGGGGTCCATGGGAGGCCATGGTCTGTGGTCATGCTTAGTTGTACAATCATGCTTCAGTTTTTAGTGTCATCCTGCAGCCTCAGTCTATGTGCTGCTCAAGTCTCCACAGCTGATACATTGCAGGTAAATGAGCTCTCAGGGAGCCCAGAATTGTTCCCTAATAATAGCCTCAACCAGTGCTTCATGGTGTCACTGGTAGCTGAACTCAGCTCTGTCCTTCCCCTGGTTCCCTAACTTTAAGCTATTTATGCAGAACTTCTTCTAGTCCAGCTTTGGGCAAAGTTTTAGTTTTTAAAAATTTTAACTCAGGCCTTCATAAGCATGCTTTAAATTAGTTTGTTTAACAAATACCAGGTGACATTTTTCTTTTAGAGTTATTGCTAATGCTGATTGCAATTTTTCTTATATTGGATTGGCCAAAAAGTTCGTTCCGGTTTTTCCATAACATCTTTGAAAAACCCGAACAACCTTTTTGGCCCACCCAATATTTGAGCTCCACTTGATAAATCCCTTATATATACAACTTCTTTACAAGTTTAACCATGTAGTCAAACAGACATTTTCAGGATCTGTTAATCATTAAAGTACCATTCCACCATTTTGTGAAGTCCCCCACCAAGTTTTGTTATGTCTGTTTTCCACTCAGCACCTAATTTTGCAATGCAACAGCATTTCGAAGATGGATTTTACAAAACTCAAGGTAAATGATACACATAAGTAAATACACTAAAGTAAGAAATTTATAACATTTATATATGAAAATTAGAACACTATTAAAAGCAAAGCAATGTGTCTTTTATCATGCTGTTTGCCCTGAAAAAATGATTTCTAAAGAAATAAAAGGATTAGATATAGGAAGAGAGATCAGAAGGACATGATGACTGTAATTGTTTTATGTTCTTAAAGCATTTATGACAATAAGGTATTCAATATATCATCAGCATTCCCAATGTTAATTATTCATAAAAACAACTCTGGCATCCATCCAACTGTAAATACAATTAATTTGCTTCTGTCCTTCAAATACAAAATAAAATCCATGTTGTAATTTTTTCCTCAAGAAAAAAAATTGAATTTTAATTTTTTCAAAGAATCCTAATTTTTTCTACTAAGGTATTTGTCAAATATAACACATAAATATTAAGAATATTTTTTGTTAATTTTTCAATCATTGACTAATAATATCTAATCCTTGTGCTTGCTTCAGCAGCACATATACTAACATTGGAACAATGCTGAGAAGATTGGCATGGCCTTGTGCAAGAATAGTATTCTATCCTTTTAAGGAAAAAACTTCATGGAAATTAAAATTGGATAAGATGTGTTAGAAAATACTGGATTTTAAAAATAAGTACATATTTCAGTTAGCTCTGTTGCCTAATTTTTTTGCTTCTTATAGTACAGAGGCATACCTCAAAGATATCGTGGGCTTAGTTCCAGATCACTGTAACAAAGTGAATATTGCAATAAAGTCAGTCATATATATTTTTTGGTTCCCAGTGCATATAAAAGTTATGTTTACACTATGCTATTGTCTATTGTATGCAATAGCATTATATCTACAAAAACAATGTACATACCTTAATTACAAAACATTTATTGCTAAAAAAATGCTAACCGTCTGAGCCTTCAGCGGGTCCTCACAGTACCATCAAAGATCACTCATCACAGATCACCATAACAAATATAATAATAATGCAAGGGTGAAATATTGAGAGAATCACCAAATGTGACACAGAGACAGTAAGTAAATGCTGTTGGGAAAATGGCACCGATAGACTGAGTCAACACGGTTGCCGCAAACCTTCAATTTGTAAACTGCAATATCTGTGAAGCACAGTAAAGCAAAGTGCACTAAAACGAGGTATGCCTGTAATGTTCTCCTCCATGATTTTGGTTATTCATAAGCACTGGTGAGAGCATTGCTGTCTTATTTATATCGGTGTTTGCTATACAATTGTTTTGACCTTTGTTTATGCTTAAAATTTTTTACACAGAAATATTTGAAAACTATTTTGTTCACATTGTGGAAATATCCTGGATCTCATTTTTGCTGTGTAATGATATTACCATTAACTTAGCAGCTTGAAACAGCACAAGTTTATTTTCCCAATGTCAGTGGTCAAGAATCCAGGTATGATTTAGTTGAGTTTTCTGTTTTAAGGTCTTACAAGTCTGTTATCAAGGACATGCTGGTTAGGGCGGTGGTGTCATCTGAGGTTCAATTGAGGAAGGATGCACTTCCAAGTTCATATGGCTTGGTAAGATTCAGTTCCTTAAGGTCTGTCATCCTGAGATCTTCAGTCATCTGCTTGCTGTCGGCTGGAAGCCACATTCAGTTCCTTATCACTTGGACTTTTCCATAGCGCAGCTGAAATGCCAGCAAGGATGAGAGTTAGCAGAGAGAGTTTTCTAATAAGACAGAAGTTGTGAGTTATGATCTTAATCTGTATTTCTCTTTTTGTACCATTTCTGTACTGTTTTGATTAATGTAGCTTTTATTTAGTCAGGGAGCCTGATTACTCCAGCTCCGTTTTTCTTTCTCAGAATTGCTTTGACTATTGGGATCTTTAGTGTTTCCATACAAATTTGAAAATTTTATGTTCTAGTTCTGTGAAAAATGCCATTGGTAATTTGATAGGTATTGCATTGAATCTGTAGATTGCCTTGGGTAGTATAGTCATTCTGACAATATTGATTCTTCCAATCTAAGAACATGGTATCTCTCTCTATCTGTGACATCTCATCACCTTTGCCATATTCTCTAATTAGAAGCAAGTCATGGGTCCCATCCACACTTAAAGACAGGAGATTGCACAGGGCATGAATACTAGGAGATGAGGAAAATGGGAAGCCACTTTACAATCTGTCTTTCAAGCCAATTAACAATTTATTTTCATTGATTTTAGAGAACAGACTTACTGCACAACCGTTTGAAGTAATTTCATAATAGTTATGTTTATGTGCAACTTCAGCTCCCAGAGTACATATGGTATGTAGTCCTTGAATATTCACTGGCATGGTCTGTGGGTAAGTTCACCTGTAGGAAATTCATTATTTCATCTGTTTTCTGGTTAAAGAGGATGAGACATAACTTGGTTTGACTAATGATTATGTGTCATGTATTGGCATAGGGATCTTAATTAGGTCTTATTTAATCAGTATGGATATTGCAAAATTTATCTTTTTACATCTGGCTAGAAGGAATCAAATTCATGCATATGTACGTGCATAAGTAAACAAAATATAAATAGCTGCCCTCCTTTGGCAATAAAAATGTTGGGTAGGATGAAAGAAAAAAGAAGGGACTAAAAACAGACTTATAAACAACAACAAAGAAAAACATAAAACTTGTAAACAAGTGAGATATTTGAGGGCTCAAGGCCTTTTAAGACTAAGGATTCTAATCTCCCATCATTTTGTGAAGTCTCATACATATGTTTTATATGGTGTTCATGAATAAATTACAAAAGACCTCATCAGTTTACCTTTAAATCTATTGGAGATGTTCGGCAAATGAAATTTGTGGGAAATGAGAAAAGGCGGAATGAGTTTAAAATCTGGCAAGAAGAAGAAAAGAGAGTAACTTGTGTGTGGCAAGGTTCCAGGAACTTTGAGGCAGAAGTAATAAAGGCTGCCCAGAATTCACGGAAATTACAAGAAAGCCTTGGGCATTCCACAGAGGGCATCTAAAAGATGAAGGTAACTTTGATGACTCAAGCTCAAATTTACAATGATTCTATAGGGGGGAATATTTGAATCTCTCTCTTATATGAAACATAATCTCAAGGAAGATAATGATTTACCTAAGATGCCCCAGTTAGTGATTACAGGAGTAGGACTCATACTTGGGTGAGTCTAACTCTACATCAAATGTACCTTCCACTGCAGTCTGGATGGATGCCACAGGTGGAGGGAACTGGAAACAGCTGTAACAGTTCAAGGAAGGTTGTATTGTAATCTCGTATCATTGTGTGTGTGTACGTGGTGTGTGACTCAAACAATGAAAATATAAATGGTAGTCAATAATCAAACAGTAAATATTTATGAGGACCAAGCCTTACAGGGCAGTGAAGTTACGATAACTTAGTATGTACATCCATTTAAAAATAATTACTATAAAACCTAAGTGTGAAATAGTGACAAAACTCCAACAGTTCAAACAAAGGCTGCTTTTGGCATGTGATGTAAGGCTATAATATTAGAATGGAGGCTTTACAAATAATTGTATTCAAATATTTAATTAAAATAGCATTAAATTTAAGATTAAAGGACACAACTCTTATTACATAGGCAAGTCCTGACTGTTATTATACATTTTTCATCCAGGACAAACTGTAAAATACTATAATGCATTTCTCTTTAGCTCTGTTAAAAATTTTTGGCAAATGATATGTAGCTGTTTTAATAAATTTTATAGAAATCGGACTTCCCAAAATAAACGAATATCTGTGTGCTTGTAAAAATCAGAACTCTGAACACCATTTGAGCAATTAAAGGAAACGACTTATTAATTCAGAAGAAAAACTTGCATAAATGTGAACTGGTGTGTGGAGAATAATTAAGTTGTAATTCCAAAAGGTTAATGTAGTGATTTACTTGTCCTGATTTTTTAATTTAGATATTAGTGCAGATTTTTGCAATATGGCAAACCAATGCATGATTTATGTTCCAGTACATATGGGAATTGTACATCTGTGCTAAGGTTTTTGTATGTTACTCTACAATTATTTGATATCAATATTTTTACATACTGCATGCCAAATTGTATTAGCATTTAGGTTTCAAAAGTTTTCAACTATTCTGAGTGCAACAATACAATCAATTTATATATAAAGGTGACTGATGAATGTCCTTGTAAAAGAGCAAACAGTGAATTTATTATGCTCTATAGTGTTGTAACAGATATTTAATTTTCCTTATTTACCACTCAAAGTCCCACTTTATTTTGGGCACAATTTCTCAGGCAAATTTTGTTCATTTAACTTACTTTACCTTTTCTTCTTTTTCCAAATTGACAATAGTATTAATCAGGTTCCTAGAAAAAAATGAAAAAAAAAAACTATTTACCATATTAAACTATAAAATTTCACAACTAAAATTAAAATTTATAATGTGTTGCTATATTATAATTACAGTATATATTTTAATTCCTCTTATGCTATTGGTATTACCCTACAGTTGAGACTGGTAAGTACCTTTTAGTTTATACACTGTACTTCTAAAAGGTAGACATGCATAGTGTTTAAATTTGTATACTGGTATATGTTGTATAAGTACAGTGTGATTTGGAAATAAATTTGCATTTGAAGACCTTTTGCTAAAAAATAGTATTAGAGAACCAGTTTTATTACTTTCATAAGGAATGCATTTTTAAGTGTTCTTAAAGCATTTATCTGATAAAATGCACTAGATAATATTCTTTTTGAAAATTCTAGATTATTGGAGAGTATTTTAAATCATGTTAACTATATTGACCAATCTATTTGGCAATTTAATAGCTTAAATTTTTAATGTAATGTTTAATGATGGTTGTGTTACTGACCAGGATTCTTGGCCTCCTTAATAGAAACAGATAAGAGGCCAGATGAGAAACTCAGGTAAGGCTCTACTGGGATTCGTGCTGCAGCATGAGGGAGGGAAAACAAACAGGTTCCCTTGCTCTCTCCCTGATGGGGGTGGGGAAGGCGACCAGCTGGTTCCTTATATGGAATGAGGGTAGGGGGTGGGTCCAGAGGTCAAGCTGGAGGAGTGGCTTAGGTGGTCTGCCCTCCCCCTTGGTGGTGCTGTGTGCAGGGGGCAAGCCCAGTACCCTGCTTTTGCTCCCAGCTCCTCAGTGGCAGTTGGGTTTTTGTATCTTGTTCGTAATTTGCCCCAACTGTGCATGCATGCAGTTATTTTTAGTCCCTTATAGTGTCTGTATTTTGTTGCTGGAGATGTTTGTTCAGGTGCAAGCACTGCAGCAAAGGGTCCCAGCCTGTCTCATTCCCTCTTGAGGGATTCTACACCCCTTTTTCTTAAGGGTTAAGGGGCCAAAGGTCTCTTCTGAAATTTCTTCATGCTGGACATGGGCTGCAGACCCTAGCCTACCCTAGAGGTGTAGATGTCCCTTACTGACTGTTCCAAGGAACTGTAGCTACCTGGGCCACCTCCTCTGGAATGGGTTGAATTCTTTGAAGCATGAGTCTTATATGAAACTGTTGGAGCCTAGAAGACACAAACTTAACCAAAAGATTAAACAAACAAGGGCCAAAAAAGAGAAGAACAATAGCCACTAAAGGGCCTAGAAAGGGAAACAACCAGGTTAACTTAGGGCTTCCTTTACTGCTGACCAGGTAGTGGAAGTGGTATCACCCCTGCTAAAATTGTGAAGCCATTCTGCTTGGGTGTGTATTTCCTTAATATTAACTTCTACCTGTCCTGTTGCTTTGATCCAGGTGCAGCCGAAAGTTATCACACAAACTCCACCTTGTTCTGCCAGAAGGTCATCAAGAGCCAGATGATTGTCAAGAACTACATTAGCCAAAGGAAAAAGAGAGGTCTTAAGTCATGTTAAGGCTTGTCCTGTTTCATCATATAACCAAGCTGTCTGGTGAGATTTCTCGGTGTTGCTTTATGATAGGTAAAGCCTCCCCAGAGCTGCTAGTCCTATGGCCAGCCCTGCCCCTGTTAGGATCATTCCTAGTGCTCTCTGGGTTCGGTGGTGAGCTGGAAGGGTCCTGTTATAAAAATACCTCTTATTCCTATTGTCCCTATAGTGCACCCTCCTATGAAATGGACAATGCATTTACAGGCTATAGCTTGGCTGGAAAAGGACAGGGCCTGGCCATAATTCCATAACATATGATGGTTTGGGTGTCTGAAGAGGAAAATAAACCCTTCAGGGGTGCAGACCTGAATGTCTGTCTCATGGTTGTTAAGAGTGGACAGTTTCTGAAGGATGTAACTGTCGTTAGTACTTAAACTATTAGGGAACCGCAGACCATTAAGCTGATAATTAAGTGTATAAAGCTCTACAACATTTTTAACAAGATGCTCGTGTATGATCCTGCTGACACCATCAGAGGGTCACACTCCATAGGCCAGATCACTATTTGCCTGGAATTCCACAGGTGGGTTGAACTGGACTGACCAGGTGGATGGGCCATTTCCTTCCCACCACTCACATTCCCCTTCCATATTGTTTAGGGAGACTGGGCCATAGTTTGAAACAGGGCACCAGTGGGTAAGGTTGTAGGTACAGCTTATCCCTATTATAAGAGGCAGGATATCTGGTGTCATTATATCTTGGGGGGTTCTCAGGGCATGTGAAATAAATGCTACTTGTGCAGTTTAACATAGTGTGCCCCACACCTCGGGTCCAGTCGTATGGGGGTAGTCACGTTAAAAGCATTGGAATCACACCCTGGAAAGTTCAAGTGTGACTAGCAGAGGTCGAGGGGGTGGCAGTTGTCCCTGATTTAGATCATTAATTACCACTGGACCCAGCCAGTTCAGGAGAAATGCAAGAGGACCAGTAGCCAGCTGGGGGTGTTGATGGCATATCCAGCATTATTTTAAATGTTCCCCTTTAGATACAATTCTGGAAATACTGATAAGTGTATTTTCTTGCCACTGTCCCCTGGTTACAGGGACTAGTAAGGTGGACAAAGTCAATGGGAGGAGCATTTCTGTGGGAAAGTGTTTCCCTTAAACCCAGCATGGACAAAGGAGCTCCTTTCCTGGTGGCAGTGGCTGAGCAAACTGGTGGAAGTACAATAGCAAGAATGGCAAAAGTCCAACCCACCACATCATTTTACTTATCTGTCAATGGTATCTGTATTCTGAAGAGGTATCTCAGATTTTTCTACTGGCTCACAGGTGTATTGTTCTTCTCTTGTGACCTGCAGGGTCGCTGGAGGTAAAAGCTTTTAGTCTGGTTAAATGTATCCAAAATGTATCCAACTAGATATCCCTTGCAGTTTGACACCAACTAAAATTGGTGTCTAAATTGGGGGTGGCTAAAATTACTTTATAGGGGCCCTTCCATTTTGGCAATAATTCACCTTTGGGGGACCCCTCTTTCCAGGTTTTAAGAATAACTTGATCCCCAGGGTTTATGTGGGAAGGATAAGCTTCAGAAACAATCTTAGAGTGTCATTTTATTCACTCAACTTAACGTTATACAGGAAAGGGCTATCTGGGGAGTGAGTCTTAGTAAATACAAAACTCAACAGAATTTGATATCCACTGAAACAATCGTTTTCTCTCTAAAATACCCTATTTACCAAATATATCCAAATTAAGATTAATTAATTTGTTTGCAAATTAAGCCTGATTTCAATAAACTTGGCTTGATTACTTATGTAAGTGTAATTTATCACATAGGTCCTTTAAATTGGCTGTGTTAGAAATTTTTATAAGGAATCTCAGACTAAAGTTTGAAAAGGCTGCTCAGGGCCAGGAAAGCAATGCCAAGGGCTTATCACAGATTCTGCTTTACAGATTTGGATGAATTCCTCTCTTTTTGAGGTGTCTGAAAAATACCTTGAGATTCCTGCACTCGTTAGGAGGTGGCCTTTCTTATTTACCTAATAAAGCTGCTGGGAATATGAGTTTCCAATTTCTGGAGGGATCAAGTAGAGGGAAAAAATAAATGTTTCAATTCTACTTAGGGATGTAAGTTTATGAACCTGCTCTAAATTATAATTAGCTTGAAAGGAAGGGTTTCCTTATATCTGGAAAATGCAGATTAAAAGGCAGTAATATTTCAGAAGACCTAAATAGACATTTCTCCAAAGAAGACATACAGATGGCCAAGAAGCACATGAAAAGCTGGTCAACATCACTAATTATTAGAGAAATGCAAATCAGAAGTACAATGAGGTACCACCTCACACCAATTAGAATGGGCGTCATCAGAAAATCTACAAACAACCAATGCTGGAGAGGGTGTGGAGAAAAGGGAACACTCTTGCACTGTTGGTGGGAATGTAAATTGATACAGTCACTATGGAGAACAGTATGGAGGTTCCTTAAAAAACTAAAAATAGAATTACCATATGACCCAGCAATCGCACTACAGGGCATATAGCCAGAGAAAATCGTAATTCAAAAAGACACATGCACCCCAATGTTCACTGCAGCACTATTTACAATAGCCAGGTCATGGAAGCAACCTAAATGCCCATCGACAGACGAATGGATAAAGAAAATGTGGTACATATATACAGTAGAATATTAGCCATAAAAAGGAACGAAATTGGGTCATTTGCTGAGACGTGGATGGATCTAGAGACTGTCATACAGAGTGAAGTAAGTCAAAGTGAAAAACAAATATCGTATATTAACACATATATGTGGAACCTAGAAAAATGGTACAGATGAACTGGTTTGCAGGGCAGAAATTGAGACACAGATGTAGAGACCAAACATATGGACACCAAGGGGTTAAGTGGCAGGGGGGGTGGGGGTGTGATGAATTGGGCAATTGGGATCGACATGTATACATTGATGTGTATAAAATTGACTAATAAGAACCTGCTGTATAAAAAAATAAAATAAAATTCAAAAAAAGGCAATAATATTTTAGACAAAAGTGAAAAATTATAACCATATCCATCAGTTTAATAAACCCATGTAATTAACAGTTTTTTAAAGCCATCAGGTTTACCCAGTTCAGTGGTGTGATATGAAAGTTACCAAAAACCTGTACTTGTCAAAAAACCCTTCCTATGAATCTTCCTGGAGATTAAACATTTTTACAAAGCATCAGCTTATCTTTATGAATGACAAAAGACTAAAAGGGCACAAACACCTGATCACAAAGAAACTGACAAAGAAACTTGATTATAATAACTAGAATTATGACTGGTAACATTTTATCAGGACATACCAGATTTTAAGGAAATCCATTTATCAGGACATACCAGATTTTAAGGAACTCCATAAAATTTTTAGAATATCTATATTAATAACATTCACCCATATGATACAACCTAAGAAGATTTAGTACTCATTTGAGAATGATTCCCATGTAATTTAACATACCAAATGAACCCAGTTAGTTTAGGATTTCTCTTTGGGATGGTCCAGGGTCCCTCTGAAGCACCCCAAAGTTAGCAGGTCAAAATTTTAATTAGAATTTGACATTTGGGAAGTCTGTCAAAAATATCAAAAAAATTTAAAACACCTGATCAGATAGAAGGATCATATGTCTCTGTGAAACAATTCTGATTCATTTAACCAAAGTGACAATAAAAGATTTCAAGGGCAAATAGGGACAGTTTATTTAAAGGCAAAGAAATTTTCATAATCTGCTGTCAGAAGCAGCATTCCAAGAAAACTCTGTTCTCTTAAGAGAGAGAAACCAGCTCACAGCACTTCAGCCTGAGATTCCAGGTGCAGTCATCTTAAATTGAGGTGTTACGAGCAGCTCTTCTGCACAGTGTCCACCAAAGTGTGGTGTCAACGCAGCAGTTCTATGTTGGGAACTCTAATCTGACATGTTAGGGGCAAGACCTCTGCACCCTAAGTGTACTATACACAAGGGCAAGTGAGTGTACTACATTACAGACAGAGAACAATCTGGAGCCCAGAGGGTGGAGACAAGATGGCAGAGTATAAGGACTTGAGCTCTCCTCCTCTCATGAAAACACCAAAATCACAACTAAGTGCTGAACAAACATCAACAAAGAAGTCTGGAACCTATGAAAGAAGATATTCTACATCCAAAGACAAAGAAAAAGCCACAATGAGATGGTAGAAGGGGCACATTCATGATACAATCAATCCCATACCTGCCGGGTGGGTGACCCACAAACTGGAAGATAACTATATCACACATGTTCTCCCAAAGGAGTGAGAGTTCTGAGCCCCACATCAGGCTTCCTAGTCTGGGGGTCCAGCATCAGAAGGAGGAGCTCCCCAGAGCATTTGGCTTTGAAGGCCAGTGGGGCTTGACTGCAGGAACTCCACTCTTGGAGGGCACACACAACGTCTCATGTGCAGCGGGACCCAGGGAAATAAACAGTGACTTCATAGGAGCCTGGGCCAGACCTACCTGGTGGTCTTGGAGGGTCCCTGTAGAGGTGGGGAGTACTCATTCGTATGAACTCTCCTGGAGATGGCCATTTTGACACCAAGACCAGGGCCTACCCAACAGCCTGTAGTCTCCAGTTCTGGGATGTGTCAGGCCAACCAACAGGGCAGGAATATAGTCCCATCCATCAGCAGACAGCCTGCCTAATGTTTTCCTTAGCCTAGAGCCAACTCTAAACACACCCCTTGAGATGGCCCTGCCCACCAAAGGAACAAGACCCAGCTCCACCCACCAGTGGGCAGACACCAGTCCCTCCAACCATAACTCACCATAATAAAGGCCATATATGACAGACTCACAGCTAACATCATACTCAATGGTGAAAAGCTGAAAGCATTCCCTCTAAGATCAGGAACAAGACAAGGATGTCCACTCCCACCACTTTTACTCAACATAGTTTTAGAAGCCCTAGCCATGGCAATCAGAGAAGAAATAGAAATAAAATGAATCCAAATTGGAAAAGAAGGAGTAAAAACATCACTGTTTGTAGATGGCATGATACTATATATACAAAATACTAAGGATGCTACCAGGAAACTACTAGTGCTTATCAATGAATTTGGTAGAGTTGCAGGATACAAAATTAATACACAGAAATCTCTTACATTCTTGTACACTAACAATGAAAGACCAGAAAGAGAAATTGAGGAAACAATCCCTTTTATCATCGCATTAAAAAGAATAAAATACCTAGGACTAGTCCTACCTGAAGAGGCAAAACACCTGTACTCCAAAAACTATCAGACACTGATGGAGGAAATCGAAGATGACACAAATGGATGGAAAGATAGATCATGTTATTGGATCAGAAGCGTCAATATTGTCAAAATGACTAGACTACTCAAGGCCATGTACAGATACAGTGCAATACCTATCAAATTACTGATGGCATTTTTCACAGAACTAAAACAAAAAATTTTTAAATTTGTATGGAAACACAAAAGACCCTGGATAGCCAAAACAATCCTGAGAAAGAAAAACAGAGCTGGAGGAATCAGGCTCCCTGACTTCATACTACACTACAAAGCTACAGTAATCAAAACAGTATGGAACCAGTGCAAAAAGAGAAATATTGAGCAATGGAACAGGATAGACAGCCCCAAAATAAACCCATGCCCCCTGGGGTCAAGTAATATATGACAAAGGAGGCAAGAATATACAATGGAGAAAAGACAGTATCTTCAACAAGTGGGGCTTGGCAAACTGGACAGCTACATGTAAAAGAATGAAATTAGAACATTCTCTAACACCATACACAAAAATAAACACAAAATGGATCAAAGAACTACATGTAAGGCAGGACACTATAAACCTCTTAGAGGAAAACCTAGGCAGATCACTCTCTGACATAAATTGCAGTGATATCTTTTTGGAATCATCTCCTAGAGTAATGAAAATAAAAACAAACATATGGGACCTAATTAACCTTAAGAGCTTCTGCACAGCAAAGGAAACCATAAACAAAAAGACAACCTGCAGAATGGGAAAAAATATTTGCAAACAAAGCAACAGATAAGGGATTAATCTCCAAAATTATACAAATAGTTCATGCAGCTCTATATCAAACAAACAAACCAATCAAAAAAATGGGCAGAAGATCTAAATAGACACTTCCCCAAAGAAGACATACAGGTGGCCAAGAAGCACATGAAAAGATGTTCAACATAACTAATTCTCAGAGAAATGCAAATCAAAACTACAGTGAGGTTCCACCTCACACCAGTCAGAATGGCCATCATCAAAAAGTCTACAAACGATAAATGCTGGAGAGGGTGTGGAGAAAGGGGAACCCTCCTACACTGTTGGTGGGAATGTAAATTGATACAACCACTATGGAGAACAGAATGGAGGTTCCTTACAAAAGTAAAAACAGAATGACTATATGACCCAGGAATCCCACTCCTGGGCATATATCCAAAGAAAACCATAATTCGAAAAGATACCTGCACCCCATTTTCACTGCATCACTACTTACAATAGCCAAGACATGGAAGCAACCTAAATGTCCATCAACAGATGAATGGATAAAGAAGAAGTGGTACATATATACAATGGAATATTACTCAGCCATACAAAGAATGAATGAATGCCAATTGCAGCAACATGGATGGGCCTGGAGATTATCATACTAAGTGAAGTAAGTGAGAAAGAGAAAGACAAATATCATATGATATCACTCGTGTAATTTTTTTAAAAAAATGATACAAATGAACATTTACAAAGACAGAAACAGACTTACACATATCTCAAAAACAAACTTATGGTTAACAAAGGGGAAACTTGGGGGTGTTGGGAGGGATAAATGAGATCTTGGGATTAACATACACACACGACTATATAAAAGATAGATAACCAGCAAGGACTTACTGTACAGCACAGGGAACTCTACTCAATATTCTGTGATAATCTATATGAGAAAATAATCTTTAAAAGAATGAGTATGTGTATATGTATAACTGAATCACTTTGCTGTACACCAGAAACTAACACAACATCATAAATCAACTCCAATAAAATTTAAAAAAAAACAGCACTTGTAAGAAAAGGAGAGTACAAATACAGGATATTGGAAATGCATTTAAAATTAAGAGATCAGCAACTAAAACAATCTTGTAAACATGTATATAGACTGCTATATCAAAACTTCATGTTAACTGCAAACCAAAAATCTGTAATATATAAACACACAAAAATAGAGAAAGGAATCCAAGCTATTCCTTTCTAAAGATACTATACTAAAGATAGTCATCCAATCACAGTAGAACAAAGGAGGACGAGGAGAAAAAGAGCTACAAAACAAGTACAAAACAATCAACAAAATTGCAATAAGAACATACATATTAGTAATTACCTTAAATGTGAATCGATGAAATACTTCAACCAAAAGACACAGACTGGCTGAATGGATACAAAAACAAGACCCAGACAGATGCTGTCTACAAGAGACCCACTTCAGATCTAGGGACACATGCAGGCTGAAAGTGAGGGGATGAAAAAATTTATTCCATGCTGTTTGAAATCAGAAGAAAGCTGGAACAGCAGTACTTGTATCAGGCAAAATAGAGTTTAAAATAAAGACTGTTACAAGAGGCAAAACCACTACATAATTATCAAGGGACAATCTAAGAAGAAGATATATCAATTGTAAATATATATGGACTTGAGGATATGGGGAGGGGGAAGGGTAAGCTGGGACAAAGCAAGAGAGTGGCATCGACATATATACACTACCAAACGTAAAATAGCTAGCTAGTGGGAAGCAGCCACATAGCACAGGGAGATCAGCTCAGTGCTTTGTGACCATCTAGAGGGGTGGGATAGGGAGGGTGGGAGGGAGGGAGACGCAAGAGGGAAGAGATATGGAAACATATGTATAACTGATTCACTTTGTTATAAAGCAGAAACTAACACACCACTGTAAAGCAATTATACTCCAATAAAGGTGTAAAAAAAAATATATATATATATATATATGCACTCAACACCGTAGTATTTGCCTTATATACTGAGGTGCTAACAGCCATTAAAGGAGAAATCAACAGTAACACAATAATAGTGGGGGACTTTAACACCTCACTTACACCAACAGATTATCCAGAGAGAAAAGCAGTAAGGAAACACAGGCCTCAAATGACACATTAGAAAAGATGGACTAAATTGTTATTTATGGAGCATTCCATCCAAAAGCAGCAGAATACATTCTTTTCAAGTGCACATGGAACATTCTCCAGGATACACCTGATACTGGGCCATAAAGTAAGCCTTGGTAAATTTAAGAAAAATGAAATCATATCAAGCACCTTTTTCAGACCACAACACTATGAGATTAGAAATCAACTACAGAAAAAAAAAACTGTAAAAGTCACAAACACATGGGTGCTAAACAATATGCTACTAAACAACAATTAGATAATCAACAAGGACTTACTGTATAGCACAGGGAACTCTACTCAGTACTCTGTAATAACTTATATGTGAAAAGAATCTGGAAAAGAATAGATATATGTAAATGTTTAACTGAATCACTTTGCTGTACACTTGAAACTAAGACAACATTGTAAGTCAACTATACTCCAATATAAAATAAAAATTAAAGAGAATCCAAATTTATTCTTCCATCAACCTTCTTTAAATAAAATCCATTTACGTAATTAAATTTAATCTAACCTTAGAGAATCCTATCCATGTACAAATTAATTTTCTCAGTGTTCCATTTCCATAAACCTCCTACAACTTCTGGTATCCAAATTATTTTGTCCCGTTTTTTTGTTTTGTTTTGTGTTTGTCTTTAATTTAGAAGCAACCAGGTCTAGGACAAAACCGCCTTTTGTTTTCCTTTCACAAAATGCATTTCTATTCCTGATACTTTTTTAAATTTTTAACTGAAAATGTTTTCCATTTTCCTTGCATATTGAAATGTTTCCCTTATAATTTTTAACCTTTAAAGCCTTAATATCTAATAAAAACCAAGAAGCAAGTCCTTGTAAACTGCTTGTCACATCATTCATTTTCTGGAATATCCCATAACCTCTAGATACATACATCTTCTTAAAGCATAATTTATTTCCTCAATGTGGCACATGCCATGTGTCCAATAAACCCAAATATCTTTACTTTTCCTCTGATAAGAAGACAAAAGTAGGTAGAATTAGATCTGTTTAGCAATTAATGTTCCAGTATTTTATCTTACTTGAAATAACCTGGATATTCAATGAATTCCTACCACTTAAGTTATTTTCCAGTTACCAAAATTTGGAGAGACTGTTTTAGATGGACATTTCCAAAACATAATTATTCCTAGAGTTTACCAAAAAGCTCTTATCTCAGTTACATTTACTTAAAAGTTTAATAATACTATTTTCCTTGTTGACAATTTTTATAATAGAAACAATATGCACTTACTGACTTGCAGTAACCCTAGGTACAATAAAAGTTTTACAGTTAATGGTGAGGACTCTAAATACAGGTCTGTATTAATTAAACCCCCAAGCTTAAGCTAGCTCTAATCCTAGATATTAATTCAATACTGAATATTTCCCAGGTCACATGAACCTGAAATGTATTCTGACAAGTTTCTTTTATATTTCTGAGAATGTGCTCAATTTCCTTTAAGCCAATTCATTACAGTTCATTTACATAAAGACAGCCGCCAGAACCAGAGATCTCATAGGTTTCCCTGCCTGAGTTTAAAAAGGCCTCTTTTTTTTTTCAGTCTTGGGGACTACAGATGGTTCAGATAGCTCCTGACTGACAGGGCAGAACAGTTGCACTGGAAATGCAAGCTCCTCTTTTGTTGGTGTTGCTCTTCTTTCAAGTCCTACTAAGTAACCCAAGGCTGGAGTCTCAGGCGATGTGGGCTGTTTGCATTTCAAGGCTGCAGTGCTCCGTTGTGCCCACAATATCAGCAGAGACTTGCAGGAGCAGTTGGACAGACAAAGCTACATGAAACAAAGATCCTTTTCAATTCACTGTCTCAACATGTACCAAGGACAGAAACTTAAAGACACCAACAAGGAGTCCTCAGAGTGAAAGGGAGAGGAGTACAGGGGTGAGGACCAAGGGAGAGGTAAAGGGAGGAGGGGCAGAAAAGACTGAAAAAGAGAAAGACACAATGAGAGAGATTGCCATTTCAATCCATCCCCTGCAGGTGTCTATTCAGGCACCAAACCCGCACGCTTCCAGAAAGGGCCAGTGAAGGAGAGCGCACCCTGTCTACTGCCCATGGGAGTGATCACACCTAGAAACCGGCCAGTTGTACGTCGTCTGTGGGATTCTAACCCACAGCTGGGACTCTCACCCATGCTTACACCAGTGTATAGAAATCTGCCGCTTCAGCCCACTCCCAGTGGGACTTCTCTTGGCAGCAGGAAAATAAAGTTGAGTATATTGGTATGATTGGACTTCCAGTCACTACACAACATGAGATTTGAACCTCTATCACTCTCAGAAATCTCCCATCAGGGAGCGCCCACTGGACCAAGATCTACACGTGGTATGAGGCAAGCCTCTCCCACCTCTGTTTGTCACCTGTCAAGGTGAGCCACTGCCGGCCAGAGGGAGCAGGTCTCACAAGCTGAGAGGAGTGATGCTATAGCTGCCTGACATTCACTCCCTTGGAAGGATAGGACGAAGTAGGAGAAGACAGAGAGAGAAGTAAAGAGATATCAGGAGAGGGAAAAGAACAAAGGGGAGAGGGAAAGTGTTGCCTGAATGGAGGTACTGAGTCCCTCAGGGGCCAGGAGGGCAGACATCAAATGTGGTGATGCTGAAACAAGAGGTTCAGGTAGCCACTTGTCACCCATGGGGAAGCTGCATTCAGTGGTCACAGAGGTGCCCAGGTCCTCTCCCAGAAAGGGACCAATGTCCCTTCATGGTTGCTACAAAGGATGTAACCAACCAATAGAAATTGATAAGAAGCCAGACAAGAAATTCAGGCAAGGCTTCATTGGGGCTTGCACTATAGCATGAAGGAGCAAAAACAAGTAACACGTTCTCTTGCTTTGCTCCTGGAGGGGGGGGCGAGCTGGTCCCTTATATGGGGTGAGGATAGGTGGGGGTCCAGGGGTCAAGCTCGAGGGGTGGCTTAGGTGTTCTGCCTACCACCTTGGTGGTGCTGTGTTCAGGGTGCATGTGTAGTAAGTGCACTGCCTTTGCTTCCAGCTCCTCAGAAGTGGCAATTGGGTTTTTGGTCTTTTTGTATCTTGTTCATAATTTGCCCCAACTGCACATGCAGGCAGTTATTTTTAGTCCCTTATACTTTCCTTGTATTTTGTTGCTGGGGGAGATATCTGTCCATGTGCAAGCACTGCAGCAAAGGGTCTCAGGTCCCAGCCTGCCTCAGTTCTAAGAAAGAGAACATTAAAAAAAGGCAGAAGCAAGTTTATGTTCACTTCAAAACTGTATGTTTTAAAACAAAATACTGCAGTGTGTTTTCACCAGGGAGCACTTGTGTTCCCTATTTCATTTAGGTAATGAGGAGAAGAGTTGCCATCTGGCCATTTCAAATGTATGGAGTTTGTGTTTCTATATATAAACGACAGCATATGGAAAAGGAGACTTGCAATTTAGCACATATTCCTAGAAATACTTAGATAATTTATTCCTTTCAAAATGTGTACTATCTGCCTCAAGTAACACATTACCTCTAACTTCTAAAAAAATTAAGGGGAATATGAAGTCATTTTCCCCTCAATAGTTCGGGAATATACTTTTCAAAATTTACCTTATTAGATAGTTTCTTTTTAAAATAACTAATATGTATGTATTTGTAACCTCTCCTGCCCAAGACCTACTGATATTAAATTACAATTTTGAAAAGTATTATTATAGGAGTATAAAGAGAATAGTAGATGCAAGCTTTCAACAGATTTTTAAAAGCAGAGACAGAGGTGGGGAAAATGATTTAATAGGGCAAAAGAAGCAACAACTAAAATACAGGAAGAGAGAATGTTGAGAGTACAGACCATTCACCATGCAGAAACCTAAAAAACAAAAACGAACAAACCAAAAAAAAACCTTGACCTTAGAACTGATAGGCAGGATAAGGCAAAAAATTGAATACATTGAAATGTATGGAACAGCCATTTCCCCTTTCAACTCCACACATAGGTCTCTATACACAGGCCAAATAACAGGGATTTATTCTTTCGTGGAATCAGATTGGAGGGAGAAAGTTTGAAAATCTGAATAGTCAGATCTTCCCTCTCACCCCAGATATAGAACACTTATATCCTTCTTAGTCTGCCAAGCAAACTCCACACCTCAATAAGCAAATTTGAAAAAAAAAATAACAGGTATAATGTAACAAACAATAGAAAAAATGTTAAACCCTCAATGTAACACAAAATTACATTCATTAAAAAAGCAATGGCAGGAGGCTGGGGGAAGATGACGGAAGAGTAAGACGTGGAGATCACCTTCCTCCCCACAGATACACCAGAAATAAATCTACAAGTGGAACAACTCCTACAGAACACCTACTGAACGCTGGCAGAGGACCTCAGACCTCCCCAAAAGGCAAGAAACTCCCCACGTACCTGGGTAGGGCAAAAGAAAAAAGAATAAACAGAGACAATAGGATAGGGACGGGACCTGCACCAGTGGGAGGGAGCCGTGGAGGAAAGGTTTCCACACACTAGGAAGCCCCTTCGCGGGCGGAGACTACGGGTGGCAGAGGGGGTAAGCTTCGGAGCCGCGGAGAAGAGCGCAGCCACAGGGGTGCGGAGGGCAAAGCGGAGAGATTCCCGCACAGAGGATCGGGGCCGACCGGTACTCACCAGCCCGAGAGGCTTGTCTGCTCAGCCGCCGGGGCGGGCGGGGCTGGGACCTGAGGCTCGGGTTTCGGTCGAATCGCAGCGAGAGGACTGGGGTTGGTGGCGTGAACACAGCCTGAAGGGGCTAGTGCGCCACGTCTTGCCGGGAGGGAGTCAGGGAAAAGGCTGGACCTGCCGAAGAGGCAAGAGACTTTTTCTTCCCTCTTTGTTACCTGGTGCGCAAGGAGAGGAGATTAAGAGCGCTGCTTAAAGAAGCTCCAGAGACGGGCCGCGGACCCCAGAGACGGAAGTGGGACACTGGGGCTGCTCCTGCCGCCGCCAAGAGGCCTGTGTGCGAGTGCAGGTCACTGTCCACGCCCCCTTTCCGGGGAGCCTGTGAAGCCTGCCACTGCCAGGGTCCTGGGATCCAGGGATGGCTGCCCGGGGGGAGCGCACGGCGCGCATCGGGCTGGTGCAACGTCATGCTGGCCTCTGCGGCCGCAGGCTCGCCCCGCACGTCGTACCCCTCCCTCCCCCCGGCCTGAGTGAGCCAGAGTCCCCAAAGCAGCTGCTCCTTTAACCCCGTCCTGTCTGAGCGAAGAACAGACGCCCTCCGGCGACCTACATGAAGAGGCGGGGCCAAATCCAAAGCTGAGACCCGGGAGCTGTGAGAACAAAGAAGAGAAAGGGAAATCTCTCCCAGCAGCCTCAGAAGCAGCGGATTAAAGCTCCACAATCAACTTGATGTACCCTGCATCTGTGGAATACATGAATAGACAACGAATCATCCCAAACTGAGGAGGTGGACTTTCAGAACAAGATTTACGATTTTCTCCCCCTTTCCTCTTTTTGTGAGTGTGTATGTGTATGCTTCTGTGTGAGACTTTGTCTGTATAGCTTTGCTTCCACCATTTGTCCCACGGTTCTATCCGTCCTTTTTTAAATTTTTTTTTAATAATTATTTTCTTATTTTAATAACGCTATTCTATTTTATCATACTTTATTCTATTTTACTTCATCTTCTCTCATTCTCTTTTTCCTACCTTCCCTCCTTCCTCCGTCCCTCCTTTCCTCCTCCTCCTTCTTTCTCCTTCTTCTCTTTCTTTCTACTTTTTCTCCCTTTTATTCTGAGCACTGTGGATGACAGGCTCTTCGTGCTGCAGCCAGGAGTAGTGCTGTGCCTCTGAGGTGGGAGAGCCAACTTCAGGACACTGGTCCACAAGAGACCACCCAGCTCCACATAATATCAAATGGCGAAAATCTCCCAGAGATATCCATCTCAACACCAGCACCCAGCTTCACTCAACGACCAGCAAGCTACAGTGATGGACACCCTATTCCAAGCAACTAGCAAGACAGGAACACAACCCCACCCATTATCAGAGAGGCTGCCTAAAAACATAATAAGGCCACAGGCACCCCAAAACTCACCACCAGACGTGGACCTGTCCACCAGAAAGACAAGATCGAGCCTCATCCACCAGAACATAGGCACCAGTCCCCTCCAACTTGAAGACTACACAACCCACTGAGACAACCTTAGGGGACAGACACCAAAAACAACGGGAACTACGAACCTGCAGCCTGCAAAAAGGAGACCCCAAACACAGATAAGCAAAATGAGAAGACAGAAAAACACACAGCAGGTGAAGGAGCAAGATAAAAACCCACCAGACCTAACAAATGAAGAGGAAATAGGCAGTCTACCTGAAAAAGAATTCAGAATAATGACAGTAAAGATGATCCAAAATCTTGGAAATAGAATAGACAAAATGCAAGAAACAGTTAACAAGGACCTAGAAGAATTAAAGATGAACCAAGCAACGATTAGAAACCCAATAAATGAAATTAAAAATACTCTAGATGGGATCAATAGCAGAATAACTGAGGCAGAAGAACGGGTAAGTGACATGGAAGATAAAATAATGGAAATAACTGCTGCAGAGCAGAATAAAGAAAAAAGAATGAAAAGAACAGAGGACAGTCTCAGAGACCTCTGGGACAACATTAAACACACCAACATTCGAATTATAGGGGTTCCAGAAGAAGAAGAGAAAAAGAAAGGGACTGAGAAAATATTTGAAGAGATTATAGTTGAAAACTTCCCTAATGTGGGAAAGGAAATATTTAATCAAGTCCAGGAGGCACAGAGAGTCCCATACAGAATAAACCCAAGGAGATATACACCAAGACACATATTAATCAAACTGTCAAAAATTAAACACAAGGAAAACATATTAAAAGCAGCAAGGGAAAAACAACAAATAACACACAAGGGAATCCCCATAAGGTTAACAGCTGATCTTTCAGCAGAAAGTATACAAGCCAGAAGGGAGTGGCAGGACATATTTAAAGTGATGAAGGAGAAAAACCTGCAACCAAGATTACTCTACCCAGCAAGGATCTCATTCAGATTTGATGGAGAAATTAAAACCTTTACAGACAAGCAAAAGCTGAGAGAGTTCAGCACCACCAAACCAGCTTTACAACAAATGCTAAAGGAACTTCTCTAGGCAAGAAACACAACAGAAGGAAAAGACCTACAATAATGAACCCAGTACATTTAAGAAAATGGGAATAGGAACATACATATCAATAATTACCTTAAATGTAAATGGACTAAATGCTCCCACCAAAAGACACAGATTGGCTGAATGGACACAAAAACAAGACCCATATATATGCTGTCTACAAGAGACCCACTTCAGACCTAGAGACACATACAGACTGAAAGTAAGGGGATGGAAAAAGATATTCCATGCAAATGGAAATCAAAAGAAAGCTGGAGTAGCAATTCTCATATCAGACAAAAGAGACTTTAAAATAAAGACTATTAGAAGAGACAAAGGAGGACACTACATAATGATCAAGGGATCGATCCAAGAAGAAGATATAACAATTGTAAATATTTATGCACCCAACATAGGAGCACCTCAATACATAAGGCAAATACTAACAGCCATAAAAGGGGAAATTGACAGTAACACACTCATAGTAGGGGACTTCAACACCCCACTTTCACCAATGGACAGATCATCCAAAATGAAAATAAATAAGGAAACACAAGCTTTAAATGATACATTAAACATGATGGACTTAATTGATATTTATAGGACATTTCATCCAAAAACAACAGAATATATTTTTCTCAAGTGCTCATGAAACATTCTCCAGGATAGATCATATCTTGGGTCACAAATCAAGCCTTGGTAAGTTTAAGAAAATTGAAATTGTATCAAGTATGTTTTCCGACCACAATGCTATGAGACTAGATATCAATTACAGGAAAAGATCTGTAAAAAATACAAACACATGGAGGCTAAATAATACACTACTCAATAACGAAGTGATCACTGAAGAAATCAAACAGGAAATTAAAAAATACCTAGAAACAAATGACAATGGAGACACGATGACCCATAGCCTATGGGATGCAGCAAAAGCAGTTCTAAGAGGGAAGTTTATAGCAATAAAATCCCACCTTAAGAAACAGGAAACATCTCGAAAAAACCACCTAACCTAGCACTTAAAGCAATTAGAGAAAGAAGAACAAAAAAGCCCCAAAGTTAGCAGAAGGAAAGAAATCATAAAGATCACATCAGAAATAAATGAAAAAGTAATGAAGGAAACGATAGCAAAGATCAATAAAACTAAAAGCTGGTTCTTTGAGAAGATAAACAAAATTGATAAACCATTAGCCAGACTCATCAAGAAAAAAAGGGAGAAGACTCAAATCAATAGAATTAGAAATGAAAAAGGAGAAGTAACAACTGACACTGCAGAAATACAAAGGGTCATGAGAGATTCCTACAAGCAACTCTATGCCAATAAAATGGACAAACTGGAAGAAATGGACAAATTCTTAGAAATGCACAACCTGCCAAGACTGAATCAGGAAGAAATAGAAAATATGAACAGACCAATCACAAGCACTGAAATTGAAACTGTGATAAAAAATCTTCCAACAAACAAAAGCCCAGGACCAGATGGCTTCACAGGCGAATTCTATCAAGCATTTAGAGAAGAGCTAACACCTATCCTTCTCAAAGTCTTCCAAAATATAGCAGAGGGAGGAACACTCCCAAACTCATTCTACGAGGCCACCATCACCTTGATACCAAAACCAGACAAGGATGTCACAAAGAAAGAAAACTACAGGCCAATATCACTGATGAACATAGATGTGAAAATCCTCAACAAAATACTAGCAAACAGAATCCAACAGCACATTAAAAGGATCATACACCATGATCAAGTGGGGTTTATTCTAGGAATGCAAGGATTCTTCAATATACGCAAATCAAACAACGTGATACACCATATTAACAAGTTGAAGGAGAAAAACCATATGATAATCTCAGTAGATGCAGAGAAAGCTTTCGAGAAAATTCAACACCGATTTATGATAAAAACCCTGCAGAAAGTAGGCATAGAGGGAACTTTCCTCAACATAATAAAGGCCATATATGTCAAAATCACAGCCAACATCGTCCTCAATGGTGAAAAACTGAAACCATTTCCACTAAGATCAGGAACAAGACAAGGTTGCCCACTCTCACCACTCTTATTCAACATAGTTTTGGAAGTTTTAGCCACAGCAATCAGAGAAGAAAAGGAAATAAAAGGAATCCAAATTGGAAAAGAAGTAAAGCTGTCACTGTTTGCAGATGACATGATACTATACATAGAGAATCTGAAAGATGCTACCAGAAAACTACTACAGCTAATCAATGAATTTGGTAAAGTTGCAGGATACAAAATTAATGCACAGAAATCTCTGGCATTCCTGTACACTAATGATGAAAAATCTGAAAGGGAAATCAAGAAAACACTCCCATTTACCATTGCCACAAAAAGAATAAAATATCTAGGAATAAACCTACCTAAGGAGACAAAAGACCTGTATGCAGAAAATTATAAGACACTGATGAAAGAAATTAAAGATGATACAAATAGATGGAGAGATATACCATGTTCCTGGATTGGAAGAATCAACATTGTGAAAATGACTCTACTACCCAAAGCAATCTACAGATTCAATGCAATCCCTATCAAACCACCACTGGCATTTTTCACAGAACTAGAACAAAAAATTTCAAAATTTGTTTGGAAAAACAAAAGACCCTAAATAGCCACAGCAATCTTGAGAACGAAACACGGAGCTGGAGGAATCAGGCTCCCTGACTTCAGACTATACTACAAAGCTACAGTAAGCAAGACAGTGTGGTACTGGCACAAAAACAGAAAGATAGATCAATGGAACAGGATAGAAAGCCAAGACATAAACCCACGCACATATGGTCAACTTATCTTTGATAAAGGAGGCAGGAATGTACAGTGGAGAAAGGACAGCCTCTTCAATAAGTGGTGCTGGGAAAACTGGACAGGGACATGTAAAAGTATGAGATAAGATCACTCCCTAACACCATACACAAAAATAACCTCAAAATGGATTAAAAACCTAAATGTAAGGCCAGAAACTATCAAACTCTTAGAGGAAAACATAGGCAGAACACTCTATGACATAAATCACAGCAAGATCCTTTTGGACCCACCTCTTAGAGAAATGCAAATAAAAACAAAAATAAACAAAGGGGACCTAATGAAACTTAAAAGCTTTTGCACAGCAAAGGAAACCATAAACAAGACCAAAAGACAACCCTCAGAATGGGAGAAAATATTTGCAAATGAAGCAACTGACAAAGGATTAATCTCCAAAATTTATAAGCAGCTCATGCAGCTCAATATCAAAAAAACAAACAACCCAATCCAACATTGGGCAGAAGACCTAAACAGACATTTCTCCAAAGAAGATATACAGACTGCCAACAGACACATGAAAGAATGCTCAACATCATTAATCATGAGAGAAATGCAAATCAAAACTACAATGAGATATCATCTTACACCGGTCAGAATGGCCATCATCAAAAAATCTAGAAACAATAAATGCTGGAGAGGGTGTGGAGAAAAGGGAACACTCTTGCACTGCTGGTGGGAATGTGAATTGTTACAGCCACTATGGAGAACAGTATGGAGGTTCCTTAAAAAAACAAAAATAGAGCTGCCATATGACCCAGCAATCCCACTACTGGGCATATACCCTGAGAAAACCATAATTCAAAAAGAGTCATGTACCAAAATATTCATTGCAGCTCTATTTACAATAGCCCGGAGATGGAAACAACCTAAGTGTCCATCATCGGATGAATGGATTAAGAAGATGTGGCACATATATACAATGGAATGTTACTCAGCCATAAAAAGAAACAAAATTGAGCTATTTGTAATGAGGTGGATAGACCTAGAGTCTGTCATACAGAGTGAAGTAAGTCAGAAAGAGAAAGACAAATACCGTATGCTAACACATATGTATGGAATTTAAGAAAAAAAAATGTCATGAAGAACCTAGGGGTAAAACAGGAATAAAGACGCAGACCTACTTGAGAATGGACTTGAGAATATGGGGAGGGGGAAGGGTAAGCTGTGACAAAGCGAGAGAGAGGCATGTACATATATACACTACCCAACGTAAGGTAGATAGATAGTGGGAAGCAGCCACATAGCACAGGGAGATCAGCTCGGTGCTTTGTGACCTCCTGGAGGGGTGGGATAGGTAGGGTGGGAGGGAGGGAGATGCAAGAGGGAAGGGATATGGGAACAGATGTATATGTATAA
Organism: Mesoplodon bidens; assembly: GCF_964165515.1. Classification (NCBI taxonomy): domain Eukaryota; kingdom Metazoa; phylum Chordata; class Mammalia; order Artiodactyla; family Ziphiidae; genus Mesoplodon; species Mesoplodon bidens. Next base: position 13,448,893 of record NC_138177.1, on the reverse strand, counting down.
CTGATTCACTTTGTTATAAAGCAGAAACTAATAAAAAAATGAATTATAGAATAAAAATAAATAAATAAATAAAATAATAAGCTAAGATTACATGCTCTTAAAAATAAATAAAATAAAATAAAACATTAAGTAAAAAAAAAGCAATGGCAAAATATTGTGCCAAAGGGCCTATAACTGTAAAAGAAATAAACTGTTTTAAATTATAAGCATGGTAGCTAATTTCTAGAACATATATTAAAAACTAGGTTAGAAAATGCACAGAGAACTATACTCAAGATTTTGTAATAACTTATAAGGGAAAAGAATCTAAAAAGAGTATATATATGTATTCTTATATATATTCAGTTATATAAATATATATGTAAATATATACATAACTGAATCACTTTGCTGTACACCTGAAACTAACTCATTATAAATCAGCTATACTTCAGTTAAAAAAAAAGGAAAATAGAATAATAAAATCACAGAAAGTGAAAAAGTAAAAGAAATTGAAATTATTAGGAAAAATATTCAAAACATTAATCTGGAGGATCCAACATTTCTCTTCTAGCAATTTCAGATAGAGGAAGTGCTGGGGAAACCTTTTTAAACAAAATAATACCAGATTTTAGATCATTTCTGAATGATAGTGTTTCCAGATTAAAAGTATTTATCAAATGCCCAGGAGAGTGAATTAAAGGAGACCTACTTAGTGTAAGGACACACTATTCCATAATTCAGAATGTGTTAGATAATAGTCAAGAGGTAGAAAGTCAGAAACAATAATTACAAATATATATTAGTGAAAATCAAAATGACATTAGCCTTTTTCTCAATAATACTGAAAAGTAAAAACAATTAGAAAAATATCATTAAGGAAATGCATTTCAATCTAGACTTCCATTTCTATCCAGACTACCAATCCAGTGTGAGGAGAAAATGGTACAAACCGACTAGAACAATTAGTCCCTTATACTTCATCTCCAGGGAAACTACTGGAGAATGTCAGACCAACACTGAACTAGGGCTTTTTTCTGGGTAACACCACTTCCTGCTCTCTGAAAAGCTTTAATTTGATGCTTTCTTTTTCTCTGTCCAACCATTTCTCATCCTGCACCGATGCTTATTGTAAAATGCCTTGACTCCATAGACAAATTTGATTCAGAGACTGTGTCCCCAGGATGGTTCAGTAAAGAAAGTGCTTGTATCAACCATCTTGTGAAATTCTTTACTCTTGATGGGTGTCAGACTCATATTCACAGTGGACATGCATCAAATTAAAAAGAAAAAGTGCCACTTACATAATCCAAGTACCCTTACCCTGATTCCATGATCACTGGAAAGTCTTCGGACAAAAATGTAGTTTTGTCTATGACTTGCAGAAACATGGATATTGAAGTCAGATTTATAATAATATATTTCTTAATAAGTTAATAAAATTGAAGTACTTGTCTGTAAAAATATATGTGAATAAAGATAAACTGTCATGAACCAGTGATAATTTATTCCAACTATTATTTTATTTTCTCAATTTTTACTTAAAATTTTTTCAAATAAATGGTTTAAATTCATTGGATTTACATTTTTATCAACCACTATTCACTAACTCCATAGGGTGTATCAATACATAATACATTAGTTTGAGTAGGTTTCTTTTAGAGATCTAAATTAGCTTGTAGAGTCAAATATACCCACTCCTTTTTTAAAGTAAGTTTCAGGGGCACAGGATTAAAAGTCAACATCTGTATACACTACAAAGTAATCACCATCACAAGTCTAGTTACCATCTACCATCATACATTTTACTCCCTTCACCCATTTTGCTCAGTCCCAACCCTCTTCCTTCTGGTGATCACTAATTGGTTCTCTGTATCTATGAATTTGTTTTGTTTGTGCACTTATTTTGTTTTTGTTTTTTTAATTCCACATGAGTGAAATCATATGGTGTTTTTCTTTCTCCGACTTATTTCATTTGCATATAGCCACAAGATCCATCCATGTTGTTCAAAATAGCAGAATTTTACCCTTGTTATGGCTGAGTAGTATTCCACTGTATATTTTAACATTTTCTTTAACCATTCATCCATAGGTGGATGCTTAGGTTTTTTCCATATCTTGGCTACTCTAAATAATGCTGTAATGGACATAAGGGTGCGTATCTTTTCAAATTAGTGTTTTTTGTATTTTTCAGATAAATACCCAGAAGTGAAATAGCTGGGTCATGTGGTAGACCTGAATGTAAGACCTGAAATCATAAAATTCCTGGCAGAAAACATAGGTGTTACCTCATTAACATTGGTCTTAGCAATGTTTTGTGGATCTGACTCCAAAGGCAAGGGAAACAAAAGCAAAAATAATAGGACTATATCAAACTAAAAAGCTTCTGCACAGCAAAGGAAACCAGTATCAAAATGAAAAGTCAACCTACTGAATGGGAGAAGATATTTCCAAATCATATATTCGATAAAGGGTTAATATCCAAACTATATAGAGAACTCACTCCCCCCCAAAGTCAACAACAACAAAACAACCCACTTAAAACATGGGCAGATGATCTGAATAGACATTTTTTCCAAAGAAAATATACAGATGATCAACAGGCACGTGAAAATATTTTCAATATCACTAATTATTAGGGAAATGCAAATCAAAACCACAATGAGATATCACCTCACACCTGTTAGAATGGTTATCATCAAAAATAAAAGAAATACCAAATGTTGGTGAGGATGTGAGGAAAAGGGAATGCTGGTACACTGTTGGTGGGAATGTAAATTGGTACAGCCACTATGGAAAACAGTATGGAGTTTCCTCAAAAAATTAAGAATAGAACTACTGGGAGGTGAATCAAGATGGAAGAGTAGTAGGATGTGAAACTCACCTCCTTGCACAAATATATCAAAAATACATCTACATGTGGAATGATTCTTACAGAATATCTACTGAACACTGGCAGAAGATCTCAGACTTCTGAAAGGGCAAGAAAATCTCCATGTAACTGAGTGGAACAAGAGAAAAAAGAGAGAAAGAAATCGGGACAGGACTGGTGTCCTTGGGAAAGAGCTGTGAAAGGAAAGGTTCCCTCAAAGTCCCCTTACCAGCACAGAGGTCAGCCAAGATAAGGGGGAGCCTCAGAGCCTCAGAGGAGAGTGCAGCAACCAGTTTGTGGCAGCCAGAACAGAGAGAAACCTGCAGAGATGGTCAGTGCCACCACCCTGTGCTCCCTAGCCTGAGACGTGTGTCCACTGGAACAGGTGGGGGCTGGGTGCTGAAGCTCAGGCTTTGGAGATCAGACCCAGGGAGAGGACTGGGGTTGCTGGAGGAAACAGCCTGAAGCGGGTAGGGTCTAGTGCAAGCACAATGCAGGGTGTATGGGGAGGAAGCCTGGCTGGCCTCAGAGGCCAGGCACCATTGTTTGGAGGGCGTGGAGGGGAGGGGCAGGACCTGCCACTGCGGCGATTTTTCCTGTGCGCACTCTCAGGCAACAGGACACCACCCACCGAACTTCTGGAGCAGGTGCCAGCTGCCGCTGTGAACTCCAGGAGCAGTTGTGAGCCACTGCTGCTGCTCTTCTGAGATCCAGGCTCCAGGAGCGGTCGTGAGCTGCCTCCACTGCTATCACAGGCTCCAAGGGTGCACACGAACTGCCACTGCCACAGAGAGCCCTGGGAGAGGGCACCAGCTGCCACATCTGCACACCCTCTCTCTACCAAGGGGATAATGACCAGTACACACTGAGGAAAGAGGCAGCAGGCATCCATACTAAAAACAGCCCTTGCAACAAAAATATTAAACCCACACATGCTACACAGGGATGCTGCCGCATATAACCCTCAAAACCCACAGTAGATAACTGTTTCTCCTAAACTCACAGAGTAAGGGAAATATAAGTAAAATGAAAAAGCAGGGGAACCACTCCCAGTTACAAGACCAGGAGAATTCCCCTGAAAGAACAAACAATGAAACAGATCTCTTCAGTCTAATAGGCACCAATTTCAAAAAGAAGATAATGAAAATACTGAAGGAATTAAGAAAGGCTATCAGCAGAAATGCATGCCCATTTCAAAAAGATGATAATGAAAATACTGAAGGAATTAAGAAAGGCTATCAACAGAAATGCAGAGTACTGTAAAAAGGAACTAGAAATTATAAAGAGGAGACAAGACAAATTAGAAAATCCATTTGCCGAGATGAAAGCTGAGCTAAACGCAATGAATAGCAGAATGAATAATGCAGAAGAATGAATAAGTGATCTGGAAGATAGAATAATGGAAATCACTCAATCAGAACAGCAGACAGAAAGTCAAATAAAAAAAAAATGAAAGCAATATAAGAGATTTGTGGGGTAACATAAAGCATGCCAATCTACACAACAAAGGGATCCCAGAAGGGGAAGAAAGAGAAAAGGGGATCAAAAATGTATTTGAAGAAATTATGGCTGAAAACTTCCCAAAACCAAAGAAGGAAACAGAAATCCAGGTACAGGAAGCACAGAGGGTACCAAATAAGGTGAACCCCAAACAGACCTACACCAAGACATATTATAATTAAAATGGCAAAAGTTAAAGAGGATTCTGAAGGCAGCAAGAGAGAAAGAGTTAATTACAAGGGAACCCCCATAAGAATATCAGCTGATTTCTCTACAGAAACCTTACAGGTCAGAAGAGAGTGGCAAGATATATTCAAAATCCTAAAAGGGAAAAATATGCAACCTAGAATATTCTACACAGCAAGATTATCATTTAGAATAGGAGAGATAAAGAATTTCTCAGACAAGCAAAAACTAGAAAATTAGAGCAATACTAAAACTATCCTAAAAGAAATATTGAAAGATCTCTAAACAGAAATGAAGCAAGAATCTATAGGAAAGAGAAAATCATAATTGGAAAGTAAATCACTTAAATAAGCCAGTACACAGATTTTTAAAAAAAAACAAAACATTTTTGTGAAAACGATGATAACCACAATGAACAAAATGATAAACATGAAGATGTAAAAGAGGACATCAAAATCATAAAATGTGGGGGAGGAGAGCAAGAAAATGTAGATCATTATTATTATTATTATTATTATTTAGAATGTGTTTAAGCCTGTATGACTATCAGTCTAAAGCAAGTAGATATAGGAAGAGGTTAACATACTTGATAAACAGGGTAATCACAAATCAAAAACATGAGATTCACAAAAAACAAAAAGGAAACACAAGCATAAAATAAAAGGAAATCATCAAACCACAAAATGAAAAACAGGTATAAAGAAGAAACACAGAATCAACTGGAAAATAATGTTTAAAATGGCAATAGATACATGTCTATCAATAATTATCTTAAATGTCAATAGACTAAATGCTCCAATCAAAAGACACAGAGTGGAGGATTGGATAAAAAAATACAAGAGCCTACAATATGCTACCTACAGAGACCCACTTTAGGGCAGAAGACACATATAGATTGAAAGTGAGGGGATGTAAAAAGATATTTCACGCAAATGGAAATGACAAGAAAGCAGGGGATCGCAATACTCATATCAGACAAAATAGACTTTAAAACAAAAGCCATAAACAAAAGGATACTATATAATGATAAAAGGATCAATACAAGAAGATGATTTTACACTTGTCAACATATATGCACCTAATATAGGAGCACGCAAATATATAAAACAAATACTAATAGACAAAAAGGGAGAAATTGACAGGAATACAATAATAGTAGGGGAGTTTAACACACCACTCACATCAATGGAGAGAGTTTCTAGACAGAAAATAAATAAGGCAATAGAGATTCTAAATGATAAATTAGAACAGTTAGACTTAATTGATATTTTCAGGATGTTACTTCCAAAAAAACAGAATATACATTCAAGTCCACATGGAACATTCTCTAAGACTGGCCACATACCAGGGCACAAAGCAAGACTCAAATTTAAGAGTATAGAAATTGTCTCAGCAGAGTCAAGATGGCAGCATGGGAAGATGCGGAGTTTGCATCTCCCCACAAATAGGCCACCTACCGGATGCTGGAGGGGGACCTTGATGCCCAATAGACGGGAGGAACCCCCAAGCAACTGGGTAGGACATGGGGGGACTGAGGGGGGAGGAGAAGTGGAGGACGGACAGGAACAGCACCCCTGAGGGGTGGCTGGGAGGGGGGTAGGGGTTCCTCTGACCAATTGGCCCAGGAAGCCAGGCTGGGTCCTAAGCTCTCAGAGGCCCCCTCCGGGCCACATTGGTCCTAGGCTTGTAGGAGGCAGGGAGGAGGGGGGAAGGAGAGTAGAGGTGGATGGTGGGAGGGGAACCCACTAAGACCCCATGATTGGGGAAGGCACGGAGGGCTTTGCTCCTCCACCTAGGACCTGGGAAGCCTACTGGGCTGCCAGGTCAGGTCCCCCACCCTCCAAAGCCCCCTCTGGGCCCCATGGGTCCTGGGGGTGTAGGTGGGAAGCTGGGGAAGAACAGGAGAGGCAGGTGGGAGGGGCCCACCAGGAGAGGAGGAGCTGGAGAGGAGCAGAGGGCATTTGCCCCTGCCCTCTGAGACCAGAGGCATGCCTGGGTCCCTTTGGTTCCATTGAGCCTAAGCCCCACCCCCTACCCCTTCAGGGCCTTTTCCAGTCCTGTGGGTCCTAAGCATAGGCCCCACCCACCACCTAAACCCCACCCCTGCTTAAGCCCTGACCCCCACAGCCAAGGCCTTTTCCACCTTTTTTTCCTCCTCTTTTTTACTACTGTGGTTCTGTTTTACCTTCCAGTTGTTGTTTCATGTATATTTTAATTTTTATATCCTTTCTAACATACCTATTAGTTTAAAAGTCTGATTTTATTTTTTACTCTTTGTTATTGTTCTGCTTTTTTTCTTTTTTTTTTTGCCACCTCGTGTGGCTTGTGGGATCTGGGTTCATGAGCCGGGGGTTGGGCCGCAGTTCCTGCAGTGGGAGCTCTGAGTCTGAACCACTGGATTAACAGAGAACCTCAGAACTCAGGGAATATTCATCAGAGTGAGGTCTCCCAGAGGTCCTCATCTAGGCATCAAGACCCTGCTCTACCCAACAGCCTACAGACTCCAGTGATAGAAGCCTCAGGCCAAACAACCAGTAAGACAGGAACAAAATCCCACCCATCAAAAAAAAAGAAAAAAGAAAAAAAAAGGAGACAGCAAAAAAATATGTCAAAGATGAAGGAGCAAGGTAAAAACCTTCAAGACCAAATAAATGAAGAGGAAATGGGCAATCTACCTGAAAAAGAAGTCAGAGTAATGATAGTAAAAATGATCCATAATCTCGGAAGTAGAATGGAGACACGGAATAAGAAAATACAAGAAATGTTTAACAAAGATCTAGAAGAACTAAAGAACAAAGAGAGATGAACAACACAATAACTGAAATTTAATATACACTAGAAGGAATCAATAACAGAATAACTGAGGCGGAAGAATGAATAAGTAAGCTGGAAGACAAAATGGTGGAAATAACTGCTGAGGAGCAGAATAAAGAAAAAGAATAAAAAGAATTGAAGTCAATCTCAGAGACCTCTGGGACAACATTAAACGCACCAACATTTGAATTATAGGGGTCCCAGAAGAAGAAGAGAAAAAGAAAGGGTCTGAGAAACTATTTGAAGAGATTACAGTGGAAAAGTTCCCTAATACAGTAAAGGAAATAGTCACCCAAGTCCAGGAAGTGAAGAGAGTCCCACACAGCATAAACCACAGGGGAAACACACCAAGACACATATTAATCAAACTAACAACGATTAAGTTCAAAGAAAAATATCAAAAGCAGCAAGGGAAAAGCAAAAAATAACACACAAAGGAATCCCCATAAGGTTATCAGTTGATTTTTCAGCAGAAATTCTGCAGGCCAGAAGGGAATGGCAGGATTTACTTAAAGTGATGAAAGAGAAAAACCTACAACCAAGATTACTTTATAAGCAAGGATCTCATTCAGATTCAATGGAGAAATCAAAAGCCTTTCAGACAAACATAAGCTAAGAGAATTCAGTACTACCTAACCAGCTTTACAACAAATGCTAAAGGAACTTCTCTAGGTGGGAAACACAAGAGAAGAAAAAGACCCACAAAAACAAACCCCCCAAAATTAAGAAAATGGTAATAGGAACACACACATCAATAATTACTTTGAATGTCAATGGATTAAATGCCCCAACCAAAAGACACAGACTGGCTGAATGGATACAAAAACAAGACCCATATATATGCTGTCTACAAGAGACCCACTTCAGACCCAGGGACACATCCAGACTGAAAGTGATGGGATGGAAAAAGCATTCCATGCAAATTGAAATCAAAAGAAAGCTGGAGTAACAATACTTGTATCAGATAAAATAGACTTTAAAATAAAGAATGTTACAAGAGAAAGGAAGGATACACTACATAATGATCAAGGGATCAATCCAAGAAGAAGATATAACAGTTATAAATGTTTATCCACCCAACATAGGAGCACCTCAATATATAAGGCAAATGCTAACAAGCATGAAAGGGGAAATCGACAGTAACACAATAATATTAGGGGACTTTAACACCCCACTTACACCAATGGACAGATCATTGAAACAGAAAGTAAATAAGGAAACATAAGCTTTAAATGATACAATAGACCAGAGAGATTTGATATTTATAGGACATTCCATCTGTAAACAGCACATTACACTTTCTTCTCAAGTGTACACGGAACGTTCTCCAGGATAGATCACATCTTGGGTCACACATCAAGCCTCAGAAAATTTAAGAAAATTGAAATCGTACCAAGCATCTTTTCTGACCACAACGCTATGAGATTGGAAATCAGTTACAGGGAAAAAAAAACCTGTAAAAACCACAAATACATGGTGGCCAAACAGTGCACTACTAAATAACCAAGATATCACTGAAGAAATCAAAGAAAAAAAATACATAGAAACAAATGAAAATGAAAACACAACAACCCAAAATCTATGGGATGCAGCAAAAGCAGTTAAGAGGAAAATTTATAGCAATTCAATCTCACCTCAAGAAACAAGAAAAATCTCAACTAAACAATCTAACACTACACGTAAAGCAACTAGAGAAAGAAGAACAAAGAAAACCAAGTCAGTAGAAGGAAAAAATCAGAAAGATCAGAGCAGAAATAAATGAAATAGAAACAAAGAAAACAATAGCAAAGATCAATAAAACTGAAAGTTGGTACCTTCAGAAGATAAACAAAATTGATAAACCCTAAGCCAGACTAATCAAGAAAAAAAGGGAGAGTATGCAAATCAATAAAATTAGAAATGAAAAAGGAGAAATCACAACTGACACTGCATAAGTGCAAAGAGTTATAAGAGACTACTACAAACAACTATATGCCAATAAAATGGACAACCATGAAAAAATGGACAAAATCTTGGAAAGGTAAAATTTTCCAAGACTGAACCAGGAAGAATTAGAAAATATAAACAGACCTATCACAAGTAATGAAATTGAAACTGTAACTAAAAATCATCCAACAAACAAGAGTCCAGGACCAGATGGCTTCACAGGCGAATTCTATCAAACATTTAGAGAAGAGCTAACACCAATCCTTCTCAAACTCTTGCAAAAAATTGCAGAGGGAGGAATACTCCCAAATTCGTTCTACAAAGCCACCATCACTCTGACACCAAAACCAGAAAAAGATATCACAAAAAAGAAAATTATAGACCAATATCACTGATGAACATAGATTCAAAAATCCTGAACAAATACTAGCAAACAGAATCCAACAACATATTAAAACGATCATCTCACCATGATCAAGTGGGATTTATCCCAGGGATTCAAGGATTCTCCAGTATATGCAAATCAATCAATGTGATACACCATATTAACAAATTAAGGAATAAAAACCATATGATCATCTCAATAGGTGCAGAAAAAGCATTTGACAAAATTCAACACCAATTTATGGTAAAAACTCTCCAGAAAATGGGCATAGAGGGAACCTACATCAACATAATAAAGGCCATACATGACAAACCCCAGCAAACATCATACACAATGGTGAAAAACTGAAAGCATTTCCACTAAGATTAGGAATAAGACAAGGATATCCACTCTTGCCACTCTTATTCAACATAGTTTTGGAAATCCTAGCCATGGCAGTCAGAGAAGAAAAAGAAATAAAAGGAAGCCAAATTGGAAAAGAAGAAGTAAAACTGTCAGTGTTTGGAGATGACATGATACTATAACATAGAAAATCCTAAAGATGAAACCAGGAAACTACTAGAACTAATCAATGAATATGGTAAGGTTGCAGGATACAAAATTAATGCACAGAAACCTCTGGCATTCCCATACTTTTCGTTGTCCCATACTGACAACGAAAAATCAGAAAAAGAAATTAAGAAAACAATCCCATTTACCATCACAACAAAAAGAATAAAATACTTAGGAATAAACCTACCTAAGGAGGCAAAAGACTTCTACTCAGAAAACTATAAAACACTGATGAAAGAAATCAAAGATGATGTAAACAGATGGAGGGAAATATACCATGTTCTTGGATTGGAAGAGTCAACATTGTGAAAATCATGATACTACCCAAAGCAATCTACAGATTGCATGCAATCTCTATCAAACTACCAATGGTATTCTTCACAGAATTAGAACAAAAAATTTTACAATTCATATAAAACACAAAAGACCCCGAATAGCCAAAGCCATGTTGAAAAAAATGGAGCTGGAGGAATCAGGCTCCCTGACTTCAGACTATACTACAAAGCTACAGTAATCAAGACAGTATGGTACTGGCACAAAAACAGAAATATAGATCAATGGAACAGGATAGAAATCCCAGAGGTAAACCCATGCACATATGGTCACCTTATCTTTGACAAAGGAGGCAAGAATATACAATGGAGAAAAGACAGCCTCTTCAGTAAGTGGTGCTGTGAAAAATGGACAGATACATGTAAAAGAATGAAATTAGGACACACCCTAACACCATGCACATAAACAAACTCAAAATGGAGTTAAGACCTAAATGTAAGACCAGACACTATAAAACTCTTAGAGGAAAACATAGGGAAAACACTCTTTGACATAAACCACAGCAAGATCTTTTTGACCCACCTCCTAGAGAAATGAAAATAAAAACAAAAATAAATGGGACCTAATGAAACGTAAAAGCTTTTGCACAGCAAAGAAAACCATAAACAAGATGAAAAGACAACCCTCAGAATGGGAGAAAATATTTTCAAATGAAACAATGGACAATGGATTAATCTCCAAAATATACAAACAGCTAATGGAGCTCAATATCAAAAGCACAAACAACCCAATTAAAAAAAAGGTGTAAGACCTAAGTAGACATTTCACCAAAGAAGACATACAGATGGCCATGAGGCACATGAAAAGATGATCAATATTACTAATTATTAGAGAAATGCAAATCACAACTACAATGAGGTATCACCTCACACCAGTCAGAATGGCCATTATCAAAAAATCTTCAAACACTGAATGCTGGAGAGGGTGTGGAGAAAAGGGAACCCTCTTGCACTGTTGGTGGGAATGTAAATTGATACAGGCACTATGGAGAACAGTATGGAGGTTCCTTAAAAAACTAAAAATAGAACTACCATATGACCCAGCAATCCCACTACTGGGCATATATCCTGAGAAAACCGTAATTCAAAAGGAGACATGTACCACAATGTTTGTTTCAGGCCTATTTACAATAGCTAGGACATGGAAGAAACCTAATGTCCATCAACAGATGAATGGATAAAGAAGATGTGGCACATATATACAATGGAATATTACTGAGCCATAAAAAGAAATGATATTGAGTTATTTGTAGTGAGGTGGATGGATCTAGAGTCTGTCATACAGGGAAGTAAGTCAGAAAGAGAAAAACAAATACCATATGATAACGCATACATAAGGAATCTAAAAAAATGGTACTGATGAACTAGTGGCAGTGCAGGAATAAACATACAGACATAGAGAATAGACTTGAGGACATGGGGTTGGGGAGGGGAAGCTGGGGCGATATGAGAGTAGCACTGACATCCATACACTATCAAATATAAAATAGATAGGTAGTGGGAAGCAGTAGCATAGCACAGAGATATCAGCTCAGTGCTTTGTGAAGACAGAGGGGTGGGATAGGGAGGGTGGGAGGGAGGCTCAAGAGGGAGGGGATATGGGGATATATGTATGCATAGGGCTGATTCACTCTGTTGTACAACAGAAACTAACATAGCAGTGTGAAGCAATTATATTCCAATAAAGATGTATAAAAAAATTGTCTCAAGCATGTTTTCTGAATACAATGGCATGAAACTAGAAATCAACCACAGAAAAAGAAATGAGGAAAAAAAAAGATTACATGGAGACTAAACAACATGCTACTAAAAAAACAATGGTTCAAGGTTGAAATCATAGAGGAACTTTAAAAATACCTTGAGACAAATGAAAATGAAAACACAACCATATAAAATCTATAGGATTCAGCAAAAGCAGTTCTTAGAGGGAATTTCATAGTGATACAGGCCTCCCTCTAAAAACGAGAAAAATCTCAAATAAATCACCTAACCTACCACTTAAAAAATTAAACAAAGAAAACATACAAAACCTGAATTCAGCAGAAGGAAGGAAATACTAAAGGTCAGAGAGGAAATAAATAGAGATTAAAAAAAACAGTATAAAAATCAATAAAACCTAGAGCTGGTTCTCTGAAAGGGTAAACAAAATTGACAAACTTATGGCCAGGCTTCACCAAGAAGAGAGAGGACCCAAGTAAACAAAATAAGAAATGAAAAAGCAGACTTAACAACTGATACTGCAGAAATACAAAACACTATATGGAAGTACTATGAACAAGTATATGCCAACAAATTTGACAACCTAGAAGAAATGGAAAAGTTTCTAGAAACACACAGCCCACCAAAATTGAATCAAGAAGAAACAGATAATTTGAACAAAGCACTAGAAGTGCAACAGAATCTGCAATAAAACAAACAAAGAACAAAAGAAAACAAAACAAAAAAACCCTCTTTACAAACAAAACTCCAGGACCAGATGGCTTCACAGGCAAATTCTACCAAACATACAAAGAAGAAATTTTACCGACCCTTTTCAAACTCTTCCAAAAGATTGAAGAGGAGGGAACAATCCCAAAGACATTCTATGAGGCCACCATCAGCCTGGTACGAAAATCAGAGAAAGATACCACCAAAAAAGAAAATTACAGGCCAATATAGATATACATGCAAAAATTCTCAAAAAAATTAGCAAACCGAATATTACAACACATAAAAAATATCTTACACCATGACCAAGTTTGATTCATCCCAAGTTCACAAGGATGGTTCAACATAAGCAAATCAATGTGACACACCATATCAACAAAAGACAAAAACCACACGATCATCTCAATATATGCAAAAAAAGCATTTGACAAAATCCAACACTATTCATGATAAAAATTCTTACCAAAGTGGGTATAGAGGAAAAATATCTCAACATAATAAAAGCTATTTATGACAAACACACAGCCAATGTAATAATAGTGAAAAGCTGAAAGCCTTCCCACTAAAATCTGGAACAAGAAAGAATGGCCACTCTCACCTCTTCTATTCAACATAGTATTGGAAGTCCTAGCCACAGCAGTCAGACAGGAAAAAGAAATAAGAGGTATCCAAATTGGAAGGGAAGAGGTAAAACTGTCATTATGCAGATGCCATGATACTATATACAGAAAACCCTGAAGACTCCACACAAAAACGACTAGAATTGATAAACAAATTCAGCAAGGTAGCAGGATAGAAGATTAAAATACAGAATTTGGTTGCATTTCTTTACACTAACAATGAAATATTAGAAATAGAAAGTAAAAAAAAAATACCTTTTAAAATCTCACCTCCCAAAATAAAATACTTAGGAATAAACCTGACCAAGGAAATGAAAGACTTATACACGGAGAACTATAAAACATTATTAACGTAAATTGAAGGTGATTCAAAGAAATGGAAAGGTATCCCATGCTCTTGGATTGGAAGAATTAATATTGTTAAAATGGCCATACTACCCAAACCAATCTACAGGTTTAATGTGATCCCTATCAAATTTCCTATGACATTTTTCACAGAACTAGAACAAATAATCCTAAAATGTATATGGATCCATAAAAGACCCAGAGTTGCCACAGAAATCCTGAGGAAAAAAGAACAAAGCAGGAGACATAACCCTCCCAGACTTCAGACAATACTACAAAGCTACAATAATCAAACCACCATGGTACTGGCACAAACAAAGACATATGGATCAATGGAAGAGAATAGAGAGCGCAGAAATCAACCCACACACCTATGGTCAATTAATCTTCAACAAAGGATGCAAGAATATACAATGGGAAAAAGACAGTCTCTTCAGCAAAGGGTGTTGAGAAAGGTGGATAGCTGCATGTAAATCATTGAAACTAGAACACACGCTCTCACCATACACAAAAATAAACTCAAAATGTTTTAAAGACTTAAACATAAGACATGACACCATAAAACTTGTAGAAGAAAGCATACACAAAACATTCTCTGACATAAATCATAGCAATGTTTTCTTAGGTCAGTCTCCCAAGGCAATAGAAATAAAAACAGAAATAAACAAATGGGACCTAATCAAACTTACAAGATTTTTCACAGCGAAGAAAACAAAAAGACAACCTACAGAATGGGAGAAAATATTTACAAATGATGCAACCAAGAAGGACTTAATTTCCAAAATATACAAACAGGTCACAGAACTCAACAACAACAGAAAAACAAATAACCCGATCGAAAAATGGGCAGAAGACCTAAATATATATTTCTCCAAAGAAGACATACAGGTGGCCAATAGGTACATGAAAAGATGCTCAATATGTCTAATTATTAGAGAAATGCAAATCAAAACTACAAGGGACAACCTTACACTGGTCAGAACAGCCATCATCAAAAAGTCTAGAAACAATAAATGTTGGTAAGGGTGTGGATAAAAGAGAACCCTCCTGCAGTATTAGGGGGAATGTAATCTAGTTCAACCACTGTGGAAAACAGTATGGAGATTCCTCAGAAAACTAAAAATAGAATTACCATATTATCTAGCAATCCCACTCTTGGGCATACATCCAGACAAAACCATAACTGAAAAAGATACACGCACCCCTATGTTCCTAGCAGCACTATTCACAATAGGCAAGACATGGAAGCAACCTAAATGTCTATCAACAGATCAATGGATAAAGAAGATGTTTTGGGCTTCCCTGGTGGTGCAGTGGTTGGGAATCTGCCTGCCAATGCAGGGGACACAGGTTCGATCCCTGGTCCTGAAGGATCCCTCATGCTGTGGAGCAACTAAGCCCATGCATCAAAACTGCTGAGCCTGCACTCTGGAGCCCGCAAGCCACAACTACTGAAGCCCGTGCACTTACAGCCCATGCTCTGCAACAGGATAAGCCACCGCAACAAGAAGCCTGTGCACCGCAACGAAGAGTAGCCCCTGCTAGCTGCAGCTAAAGGAAGCCCGTGCACAGCAACTGAAGCAGTAAAAAAAAAAAAAAAAAAAAAGATGCTGTACATATATACAATGGAATACTACTCAGCCATAAAAAATAATGCCACTGGAAACAACACTGATGCAACTAGAGATCATCATACTATGTGAAGTAAGTAAGAAAGAGAAAGACAAATACCATATGATACCACTTATATGTAGATTCTAAAGTATGACACAAATGAACCTGTTTACAAAACAGAAACAGACTTATGGACACAGAACAGACTGGTGGTTGCCAAGGGGGAAAGGGTTAGGGGAGGATGGAGTGGAAGGTTGGTGTTAGCAGATGTAAGTTATTATATATAGAAGGAAGAAGCCACAAGGTCCTACTGTACAGCACAGGGAACTATATTCAGTATCCTGTGATAAACCATAATGGAATATTAAAAGAAAAGAATGTATATATATAACTAAATCACTTTGCAGTACAGCAGAAATTAATATGACGTTGTAAATCAACTATACTTCAATAAACAAAAGAATAGAACTACCTCTTCTTTTCAAATAATTTATATACAATGAAGTTTGGTATGCACAGCAGGCCAAATGTTATCTAGTGTTTTGTTTTTACTATCTAAATTTGATCCTACCAGCAGCAACCCTCACTGTAGTTCTTTCTGAGCCTCTTAACTTACACGGGTTCCTTCCAAAGCCTGAGGAGGGGCCCTAACACTGTGTTATATAATTACACATTTTGTTAAAGTTTGCAAAAGATATTTTACGACTGAAATTATACGGTATTTGTACTTTCTCTGTATGACTTATTTCACTTAGCATAATACCCTCAAGGTCTATCCATGTTGTCACAAATGGCAGTTTTCATCTTTTTTATGGCTGAGTAGTATTCCATTGTATATGTTACCTCCATAAAAAATAAATCTAAAATTTAAAAAAAGATATTTTAATTGCCATCTAATAAGATTATTCTTTTTTTCTAACATGAGTTTTCATCCATCAAAGCTAACCTGTGTGTCCAGTGGCAACAGAGTGAACTGGATATCCTAGTGACCCAGATAACGGTAAGCTGAGTTGGGGATACATTTAGTTTGCAGGGACTTCCTTATACAGATAAGTTGTTAGTTAACTATTCTGAAGTAGAAATGGTTTCCAGATAAACTCTTCCTGCCTGCTGTACCAATTTATGCAGCATCGTGACAGGAAGACTATAGCACAGACACTGGGCTGAGGAGGTAGCCAAGAGGAAGTGTGAATAGCTGGATGGTGGTTTGTGGAAAATTACTCCAAATCTTATAGACCATATAAACACTTGATAATTCTTCCTGTATTTGACAATACCAATAAGTTGAATATTACCAAGAGAACATTATGAATTAAAAAAAACTAATTCATTGATAATAAAAATTGATAAACCATTTCAGAAGACTGAATTGCCTATTTTCCATATAAAATATCACAAAATCTTGATTATGCTATGAAATTAATTTTTCCCCCAAAAAGAGAAACACCAAATGTATGAAATCTCAGTTATGTGTGAGCATGGGCTGATTAGTCATGAATCCATTGAGATGTCTTATTTAAGGGGAACGAGTGGGCGATTTTAAGTTAAAATGGTCCTGAAGTAAGAACCAGATGTCTTATAAAAGGCAATATTAGCTACCCCCACGATCGATGGGCCCGGTGCGAGAAGAGGGATCCCTGCCAAGCGGGTTGCTGGTTTCACGCGGCATGGTGATTAAGCTCGTGATCTAATGGAACAGGCACATGTACGATTAATGCAAATTATGCACTTATGTAAAATAAAAAAAATAATTACGAGCTTAAAAGAGGCCTCCAAATTTCTATAAGCTTAAGTCTCAGAAGACCTGGGCTCACCTCTGCCTATAAGTAAGTGTAAGTGTTATTATTATTACTATTATTATGTCTAGTTTAAGGATGAGAAGACTGAAGTCTTGGAGCTACAATGTAATTTCTCCCTCTTCACAGAGCAAGTGGTAGAACTAGGATCCAAACCAAGGTCTGTCTGAATACATGGTCATTCTCAATGTTTACAAAACGATGCCTCTCAAAATATTTGGGAGTCAGTCACACTAGGTCACACCAAGAATTTTTCTTCCCACCCCTTGATTTCTCCAATATTATGCAGTACGATTTAGTTCAGTTAACTATACCAGTGAACTAGGTACACAAAAATAAACAAAATTTCATTAAGCCTTGTTTTCTAGGAGTGGGCATTCTTGTCAGGGAGAGAGAGAGATGAGGAGAGGTGAGGATGTTACTACATAACATAGTAAGTATCTGATATTCCCAAGTTGCATTTGGAGAACCTTGGAAGTACACTTGATTCAATCTGAGTGAAGATGATGATGGGGTGGAGCTGTGTTAAAAGATTCATACAATATGTGACACCTGGACAGAATTTTAAAAGACAAATAGGATGAAGCCAGGTTAAGAAGAAAGCATGATGTTACTACAGGCAGGGCTGTGTCATGTCCAAGGGCACAGAGGTGTGATACAGCACATGGTACTTGAAGAGCTGTGTGTGAAATCGTGTGCAAGCCTGTGTCCTTGTCTTTTGAAGTAAAAGCTTTTCCCTTTAGCCTCCCAGGCCTCCCCTCATTCTCAAAAGGCCAACTCAAGAGTTAATGTTTAGGGCATGTGAAGATGTAGAAACAAAGAATAGCTGTTGGGCTGCGGAGCTGGTCACAATTTAGACTATATATCTGCCACATGGCAGAATCACCTAACTCGCAGTTTCCTGAAAGATATAAAGGCCTGACACACATTCCTAAGTTGTTTTTATAGGAAGCCGACCCCCACCAGATGAAAACTGCTGACTTCAAGCACACAGACCCTAGACTGGTTGAAACCAGAAGGTTGATGTTGCTTGAAACTTCACCTTGATGCCAACCATTCTGAGAATTGTGCATGAAGTGATCACGCACCCTGCAGCCCCCTCCCTCTTTAAAACATCTTCCCTGAAAGCCACTGGGGAGTTTGGGTGTTTTGAGCATGAGCTACTTGTTCTCCTTGCTTGGCACCCTGAAATAAGTGCTGTACCACAACCCGGTGTCAGTTGATTGGCTACAATGCATGCGAGCGAGCCAACGCAAGTTCGGTTCGGTAACTTAGTAGTTTCACATTGCTGGAGCATATTATTTAAAAGACAGCAATTGGAGAAAATTGTACTAGAAAAGTGCCAGAGTTTTATATACTTTGTTAAGAAGCTTGAATTTTATTTTATACTTAAAATTAATCTGGAGTTTTAAAAATATTTACAGCAGAAGGATGATTTCGTTTGCATTGTGATTACTTCCAATATGGTGGCATAGGTGTTCAAGATGAATTTGAGATGAACAGAAGACCCAGTCCAGTGAGGAGGGTGCGGCAGCAATCCAGGTGAGAATAAAAAGGTCTGAACTAAGGGTAATGAAGACTGATAAAAGAGGATGGATTTGATAGTAACTACATGTGATGGTCAGTTGAGAACTATTTAAGACACCACGATGTCTCCTGTCGTTTCATGAATCATTGTTTGATGAAGCCAACATTTAAGGCAGAAAAACAGGAGGAAAATCAAAAAGGAAAGAGAAATTGATGTTTCACTGTGGACTTTTAAAATGTGAAGTGACTTTGAGATAACCTATTAGAAATATTAAGCAGACATCTCAAGATGACCCTTGGATATAGTTAAAGGTTTGAGATTCATTAGTATTTTGGTAGCAGCTTAAACTATGATAACAGATGGATTCACCAAAGCAGCACATAAAGAGAAAACAATCTCTGTAAAAATAGGCCAGTCTTTTTGAATTATGGTTTTCTCTGGGTATATGCCCAGTAGTGGGATGGCTGGGTCATATGGTAATTCTGTTTTTAGCTTTTTAAGGAATGTCCATACTGTTCTCCATAGTGGCTGTAACCATTTATATTCCCACCAACAGATCAAAAGGGTTCCCTTTTCTCCACACCCTCTCCAGCATTTGTTATTTGTAGATATTCTGATGATGCTCATTCTAACTGGTGTGAGGTGTTACCTCATTGTGGTTTTGATTTGCCTTTCTCTAATAATTCGTGATGTTGAGCATCTTTTCATGTGCCTCTTGGCCATCTGTATGTCTTCTTTGGAGAAATGTCTAGTTAGGTCTTCTGCCCATTTTTGGATTGGGTTTTTTTTTGACATTGAGCTGCATGAGCTGTCTATATATTTTGGAGATTATTAAACAAAGCAATCAAGGCTTTACTTGAATAGTCTAACCAGGAGTCCCTGGGAGGGAAATGACGAAGATAAGAGCTACTTCCTTGCCCCATAAAGAACAAATATTTGATTTTCACTTCCGCCTCTTCAGTGTTCTATATATTTTGTAGAGAACCTACTCAAACTGTTTTTCAAAACTGAAGCTACAGGATTTCTTTATTTATAATTTAACTGAGTTTGTCCCATTAGATATTAAAATCGACTGTGCCTCTTTCTCCTCACGTCTCTTTATTTCCCCATCCCATGTGTTTTGACCTTGAGTTCACTTTTTTTTTTTTTTTTTTTTGCGGTACGCGGGCCTCTCACTGCCGTGGCCTCTCCCGTTGCGGAGCACAGGCTCCAGACGCGCAGGCTCAGCGGCCATGGCTCACGGACCCAGCCACTCCGCGGCATGTGGGATCCTCCCAGACAGGGGCACGAACCCATGTCCCCTGCATCGGCAGGCGGACTCTCAACCACTGCGCCACCAGGGAAGCCCGAGTTCACTTTTAAAGAGACTCCTGCTAGAGATTCATAGTGTATCAAAAAAATAGGTTAAAATTTTTAATAGCAATCTCTTCATCGCAATCTCTTCATCTACATTATTCTACCAAGTTAAATGACAAAATAAAATTTTGATGTTCATTGTAGGAAGATAATAGTTTTACCTTCCAGTGTTCTCCTGCAGAACATGCTTAAATGAATGCACTTGTAATATGGAGCAAAACTTCATATGTGTTCTGCATAACTGCATCTTGGCTGTAGACGATTTCAATGTGGGATGTGAGAAGGAATTTTGAAATGCGCAGCCTGTTTCCTGCAGATAAGTTTACATGTCCTCGTTTCATCATGAAAAGAAGATAAGGTAATAGTTACCCTATAAACAAAGGCAAAATTTCAAATCTACTCTTGATTCTAATGGCTTTCAGTCCGGGTTCAGGATTACCACAATGCACTGTGGGAATCTGCACTGCATTAAGCTCAGGATAACTTCTTAAAATGTTTTAAGGATGATTTGTAACTTGTAGTACATGTTCAAATGTTTTTATGATTTGGACATATGCACATTAATACTTAAATAGTTGATGTCAATACAGATGCAGCTCCATAGAGCTATCAAAATAATCAAGGTCAAAATATTCAATTTGAGGGCTTCCCTGGTGGCACAGTGCTTGAGAGTCCACCTGCCGATGTAGGGGACATGGGTTCATGCCACGGTCTGGGAAGATCCCATGTGCCGCGGAGCGGCTGGGCCTGTGAGCCATGGCTGCTGAGCCTGTGCGTATGGAGCCTGTGCTCCGCAACGGGAGAGGCCACAACAGTGAGAGGCCCGCGTACTGCAAAAAAAAAAAAAAAAAAAAAAAAAAAAAAAATATATATATATATATATATATATATATATATTCAATTTGAGAAGGTACCCAAAATACTTTACCATCCAAGAGCTCTCATGACTAAAATAGTTATGTAGTTTTCTTTAAGAGTAATGTAGAGAGAGAGAGTGTGTGTGTGTGTGTGTGTGTGTGTGTGTGTGTGTGTGTGTGAGAGAGAGTGAGAGAGTGAGAGAGTGAGAGAGTGAGAGAGTGAGAGAGTGAGAGAGAGAGAGAGAGAGAGAGAGAGAGAGAGAGAGAGAGAGAGAGAGAGAGATGGAGGGGACTGGGAGGGGGTAATAATACGTGAAAAGCCCAGAACTGAGAGTCAGTTCCACCATCCCTATACCCTAACCAGTCCCACTTATGCATTCATCTATTTCTGTTCTTACTCATATACCCTGAGACAGTCATGCCCTGAGAAAACTTCTTTCCTAAAAGACAGAGTAAAGGAGAAGTTGTTATTGGGGCACAGTGTTGTCCTGATGTGGTAGTCCCCGTGACCCTGGTGCCATGATTAATTTCCCCTTTAGATTACTTTCTTCTTGTTACTATTGCTGAACAGCTGCTTAAATGTTTGATCTTTGAGGTTCTGACTTCCTGAGACCTGGCCCTGCTATCATCTTGTTCGGCCCTTAGTTTCCAAGATGGAACAGGACAAGTCAGAATGACCCCTTACTCCCTTAATGTTTGTTCTGCTTTGGCCTTTGGCATACACTGACCCCCCAAATTTAGACCTCCTGGATCCTAAGAGCTACAGACTTTAACCAATTCTTTCCCTTGAACGTAAAGAGTAATGCACCCTTCTGTTTGGTGGCAGTCATTCCAAACAAATTCAGAGGTTTCTTCCACAGCATTCATAGCTATGGTCACATTATATCTACTTTAGCACATCAGGTGATTAAGAGTTCATTATATTTTAAGGCAATTCATTCCTATTATGAACAGTGCCTCCTTAATATAACAAGTTAATGATTGGATTTATCTAGGTGGGCCAGTTGTTATGTTAAATAGCTACCTTCTATGTCTATTCATCCATAGTCATAGTACATGAATTCCATCTGTACTTAGCCTTCTTGTAAGCTGATGTTCTGGGAATTTTGATGGATTCCAGCTTTTAGAAAAAAGTGAGGACACTAAGGGGAAAAGATGACTAGAAGTTGGAAGGTGGTCAGGAAAGGTAAGCAAAGATGCCGGACCTTCACTTTAGAGGGCCTGGTGGTAGAGATAGCGTGACCCTGTAGTTGAACCACCCAGACACAGCTCTGTGGCGCTGTACACACACCCCTGGACAGAGAGAGCTGTATGATAAAACCAAAAGATCTTTGTCACCAGAGAGCCACACAACTATAATGAGGACTCATTTCCCAAAGACCAGGCTTACAAAAGTGATACTATGTCCTGAGCTGGCCAGAGAAATGATATATTTTATATCAAGGGTAATCCAACACCACTACATGGGCAGCTCAAGTGTAATATGTGCCACTCAGCTTATTTGGTTTTGTGTGTGTGTGTGTGTGTGTGTGTGTGTGTGTGTTTATTTGAAATGGCAGGCCTGCATAGGTAGATGTTTCAATAATGTCAGCCATTGGGGCTTCCCTGGTGGCGCAGTGGTTGAGAGTCCGCCTGCCGATGCAGGGGACACGGGTTCATGCCCCGGTCCGGGAAGATCCCACGTGCCGCTGAGCGGCTGGGCCCGTGAGCAATGGCCGTTGAGCCTGCACGTCCGGAGCCTGTGCTCTGCAGTGGGAGAGGCCACAACAGTGAGATGCCCACATACAGCAAAATAAATAAATAAATAATGTCAGCCATCAAGGCATGTCCTTGCTTCTGATCCAAGAAGAACATAACAGCCCAGCTGTCTGATAGATGAAGCATTAACGTGAGACTGTAAGCAGTAAAAATCAAACAACTAGCAAGAGCAGCGGCCAGGATAGTGGAGAAACTTGCAGATGTGAATTCTTGCGTATCATACCTCTAACACTTAGAATCCAAGATCAAAGGAGAAGGGCTGAGGTCCTAGCTCAGGGAGATATGAGTTATTTATCCAGCAGACTTTTGTACCAATTGTGTGTACACACACACACACACATTTTTTTCATACCACATCACTCTTCTGCTCGAGATCTTGCAACAATTCCCATGTCACTCAAACTAAAGCCAAGATTCTTTGGATATCCTATATGAGCTGATTCTAATGATCTCTTTGCCTTAGTCCTATTCGCTGCTCCCTCACTGATTCTGACTTCCAACCCTCCTCGAAGTCTTTTCTCAATTGCTCCCTCCTCATTGAAGCCTATCCTGACTCCCTTCTTTTTTTTTTTTTTTTGCGTTACGCTGGCCTCTCACTGTTGTGGCCTCTCCCGTTGCGGAGCACAGGCTCCAGATGCGCAGGCTCACAGCGGGCATGACTCATGGGCCCAGCCGCTCCGCGGCATGTGGGATCCTCCCGGACCAGGGACGAACCCGTGTCGCCTGCATTGGCAGGCAGACTCTCAACCACTGCGCCACCAGGGAAGCCCCTGACTCCCTTCTTTAAAACTGCTTTCACTCTGCTCCCAGTTCTCCAAATCCTCCCCTTATCTGGTTTTACATTTTTTTTTTTTTTTTTTACTATTGTACTTACCACCTTCTAAAATACTTTATTATTGGTTCTCTGACTCCTCCTAGATTGTTAACTCCAAGATTTTATTGATGTATCCTATGGACCTAGAATAGTATCTGACCAGCCTTTTGTGTTCAAAAAAGCATTTGTTGAATAAGTGTATGAAGTTGAGCTAATGTTAAATTATTTGCCTTTTTTGGTAGCCACATGGGACGTGACATATTTTATTAAAGTCCTTAAGGGGTGAGAGGAGCTGCAAACACTGGGCAAGCAGCTTCAGCTGTGGTAGTGGTAGCCCTTAAAACAGAGAGTCCAGAAATTCCAGGAGGAGTGAGTGGTTGGCCCCAGACAGCAGATCTGGAAAGCAAAAGTGCTTTAGGAAGAAAAAAGTTAGTCAAGGGAGTCTGAAGGTGGGAAATAGTTCGTTCAATTCACATGCAGCAAAATGTACTTATCTATTGTGTTTGCTGTTTGTCTCACCGCATAAGAATAAAAGCTCTATAAAGACAGGGATTGTTGCTTCTATTGTTCGCTAACATATTCCAGCACTAAGAACGCTGTGTACTTCAGAGGTGGGGCTCAATACATGTTTGTTAAATTAAGGCAAACACTGCTTCACTAATGGAGATTATATTTTTAACATATTTTTTGCTCACATCTGTGAATATTGTAACTAAAAGATATTATCTCATCAAGTTAAGGTCATGTGTTAAAGAGAGGAAAAGTTGTTCTCTTCTGTTTTAATATAAATGGCTTTTTTAGAGAGAACAGATAAATGAGCCAAATTAGAAGATGTTTAAATACTGGATCTACCCAAAGTAGAATAATTTAGCAAAAATGCTAAGTACAAGAACAAAGATCTTCATCTTTTTTTCTTTAAATTACTGAAACTGTTACACATGAAAAAGGAGAAAAGAAAAAAATGAATTCTACCAAGACCTGAGAAGAGACATTATGAGTAATTAATGTAGCCAAAAAGATACCACCAAGACTCTGCGTGCTAGTGACACCATGATTCACCACAGCACATGAAAGTTCTATTTGTTCATCTCAAGAAACTCAGGGAAAAAAGGGTTTTGGATTTCAAATGTTTAGCTGTTAAAAAAATTTAAAAAAATCTGAATAGAGGCACTATAGATCACCCTTTACTTTATTATCATTTTAGGGAAAGTGAGCACATGCACAAATATTAGTCAAGAGGAGAAACCTCCCACTGGGAGGGACAAATGGTGGAACAGTAGGACCTTGAGCTCATCTCCTCTCACAAGCACATCAAAATCACAACTAACTGTTGAACAACCATCAGTAAAAAAAAAAAAAAAGACTGGAACCTGCCAAAAAAAGGACGTCCAAAGATAGAAGAAACCACAACAAGATGGTGGGGGTGGTGTACTCGTGATACAATGAAACACTATAGCATCTGGGTGGGTGACCCACAACTAGGGAACAATTGTATCATAGAAGTTCTCCCACAGGAGTGAGAGTTCTGAGCCCTACATCAGGCTCCCCAGCCTAGAGGCCTGGCATCAGCAGGAGGAGCCCCCAGAGTATTTGTTTTTTGTTTTTGTTTTTTGCGGTACACAGGCCTCTCACTGCTGTGGCCTCTCCCGTTGCGGAGCACAGGCTCCGGACACACAGGCTCAGCGGTCATGGCTCACGGGCCCAGCCGCTCCGCGGCATGTGGGATCCCCCGGACAGGGGCACGAACCCGTGTCCCCTGCATCGGCAGGCGGACTCTCAACCACTGCGCCACCAGGGAAGCCCCGAGTATTTGGTTTTGAGGGCCAGCAGAGCTTGACTGCAGGAGCTCCACAGGACTGGGGGAAACAGAGACATCCACTCTTGGAGGGTGCACGCAAGGTTTCACATACACCGGGACCTAGGGTAAAAGTGGTGACTAGGAGCCTGGGCCAGACCTACCTGCTGGTCTTGGAGGGTCTCCTGGGGAAGTGGGGGTGTGGCTGTAGCTCACCCTGGGGACATGGACACCAGGGGTGCTGGCAGAGGTATCAGAGAATGTCATCTACATGTACTCTTATTGAAAGTAGACATCTTGCCTGGGTCATAAGCACTCAAGACCTGGCCCCACCCAACAGCCTGTAAGCTCCCGTGCTGGGACACCTCAGGCCAAACAAGCAGTAGAATGTGAACACAGCCCCACACATCAGCAGACAGGCGGCCTAAGGACTTCCTGAGTCAATAGTCACCTCTAGACATGTCCCTTAACATGGCCCTGCCCACCAGAGGTCAAGACCCAGCTCCACTCATCAATAGGCAGGCACCAGAAGCAAGAAAACTATGATCCTGCAGCCTGTGTAACTGAGTCCATAAACTAAGTCAGAACATACTCTGGGAACAGGGGAGCAGCTGGACTCTGGCCCTTGGATGATGGGAGGAGAAAAAGAAAAGGCCACAACTAGAAACAAGAAAATTATGAAATGGGAAACCTCACTGGTAAAGGCAAACATAAAGGCAGGAAATTATCCACACACAAATATGATATTAAAACCAGTAATCATGAGAGGGGGAGAGTACACATGCAGGATATTTAAAATGCATTTGAAATTAAGAGATCAGCAACTTAAAACAATCACATTGTATATATATATATATATATAGACTGCTATACCAAAAGCTCATGATAACCACAAACCAAAAATCTATAATATACAGGTGCACAAAAAAGAAAAATGAATCCAAACACAACTCTAAAGACAGCCATCAGATCACAAGAGAATAAAAGAGGAAATAAAAAAGTCCTCCAATATACTTAGCTAAGCACTTGTGCTTTGAGCAGGCCTGCTCCCTTCTGCTCCAATCCCGAACAAGGTACTACACTAGCTACCCAGCCCTTCAACCAATCGGGTTAGAATTCAAAGAACCTGGAGCAGCCCTGAGGCACACAGGCTCACATAAGAATATGACTCCCTCTATTAAACATAATAGTTACTACCACATAATTAAGCATTTGCTATTTGAGTCCTCTATGAGACCCTGGACATGCATTTTCATTTGCCTAGGAAGACCATCTGAGGATAAAGTTACTCAAGGTCACACAAACCCCACTTGGATTCTAGAACCCATGCTCTTTCTATGGCATGGCTTATGAATAATGGCCTGTCCACCTGGGTCTCCAGGTTAACATGGCAGTTTCCTCCCTTTGGGGCTGTCACCCTATCCTGAAGGTAGGCAGTCTTGACTGAAGCTCTGACACTCCATATATCTCTTATAAGCCCCCTCCCTGCAATGGCTCGATCTGACTTGTGGACTCGGTCACTGGCTGGAGTCCTGCTCCTTCAGGGATGGGTTTCTAGTAAAAAGGCCATTCACTGGTCACTGTCCAGACCAGTACTACTGGCCCCACCCACCACAGAAGCTCTGGGGTGGAGTTAGTTCACCCAGGCTGATCTATCTTCAACACCTTTTCCATATTAAATCCTGATGAGAGAGGTTTGGATGGTCACCTACTGTGGGCCAGCATTACATTACGCTCCTAAAATTTATTGAACTTGAGTGGTATTAATCCACCTGGAACTTCAGGCTGCCTGTCATCCAGACCACATCAGATCATGGCCCAAAGCATGAAGAAATATTCCTTTGGTATGCTGACACAGTTGAAAAGGCTTTGTGCAAAAGATATACCAAAAAACAAACATGAGATATACACAGAGAGACTTTTTGTTTTGTTTTGTTTTTGCAGTACGCGGGCCTCTCACTGTTGTGGCCTCTCCCGTTGCGGAGCACAGGCTGTGGACGTGCAGGCTCAGCGGCCATGGTTCACGGACCCTGCCGCTCCGCGGCACGTGGGATCATCCCGGACCGGGGCATGAACCCGTGTCCCCTGCATCGGCAGGCGGACTCTCAACCACCGCACCACCAGGGAAGCCCTGCAGAGAGACTTTTAATTCCTGCAGAATTAAGGGGTGTTGGTCAAAGTTCACATTGTCAGCAGGAAACTCACCCAACACAGTTTTGTAAAGTCACAACAGGGTGATTAGGAAGTTGGAAAAAGTAGTGACTGGTAAGGTTGAGAGTCACAATTAGTTTCAGGTAGGAGCAGTTCATCCTATGGGTGCTACATCATATATCGGTTCTTTACAATGTGCATGAAAATCACCTGGGGCTCTTGTTACAACATGGATTCTAACTCAGTCCATCTGAGGTGGGGCCTGAGGCTTCGCATTTCTGACAAGCTCCCCTAACATGCTGAAAGCCTGATCCTCAGACTACATTTTGCTTAGCAAGCCCACAGACCTCCTTGACACAGGTTTAAAAAGGAAATAATACAGTTGACTTACTTGGACCTAAGTTATGCATGTAGGTGGCATTAGAACCTTCCAGCCAGGGTGCACGATCTTACCAGAAACGTAATCACTCACAGAGGAAAAAGACTAAGCCAGAAAGGAGACTCAGAGCGTGAAGGAGATGGAGCCTGGGGTTGAGGGGTCTGGAAACACATATAAAAATCAACAGAGGGAAACAATGGGCAGTAGTCATAGAAATAGCAACAATGTTGTTCAGCTGAGTAAATAACCCATGTTTGAAAAGCAGAGAAGAAGGTAGCCTGCGTTATTTCAAGTCAGGCCTGGGAATACCAGAGCCAGAACTCTAGACTCGCTGGCACAGAAAAGGCCAACTTCAAAGTCTTAACAACAAGAAACGGAAAGTAGTGCAGGCAAACCAATACCACCTAGGTGAGCACAGGGTCACAAATGTCCAGAAGGCAACCAGGTAGATTCCCAGATGCGGGAAATGAACTTACCTGCTCACCTTCAGCCTCCAGAAGGAACTGAGCAAGAGAAGTCAGAGTGTCGTAGCCCTAGAGGAAAGAGCGCGTCCACCAAGGAATCCGGGAAGGGATGAAGTACAGGGGCTGGAAAACTCAGCAAAATTCCGCTCTGCTACCCACGTCAAATCCGCCGTAAAGTTACGTCGTAGGGAGCCAATGAAAGGCCTGTATTCCTTCTTACTGGCTGGGGGAGAATCAACACGTGTGAGTTAAGTGGCTCTAGCTGTGAAAACTGGTAAACAGTGTGAGGCAGGAACCACACTGAGTCTCAGTGAGGTCACAGAACAGCAGTATCAGCATCACCTGGGAACTTGTTAGGAAATGTAAATTCTCAGCTCCACTCCAAACCTGCCAATCAGAGACTGCGGGGGTGGTACCCTGCGGCTTGGGCTCCAACAAGCCTCCAGGTGATTCTGATGCACACTCACTGCAGCAGAGTCTATTGAAAGCAAGGTGGAGAGACAAGGCAAGGTGTGGCAAAGGACAATCATTATAAGTAGGCTTGATAATGGTGCTTTTAAAGAGCTAGTGAAGACTAAAGCCTGTTTACAGGGAAAAGAAAACCCAGGAGAGAAAATGTAATATAATAATTAATAAAACATGCCCAGTGATCAACAACAACAACAAAAAACAGTGAATGTAAATGGTAGTTAAAAAATACAACTGAAAATTTAATAACAGGCATTAACTATCTTCATCTCTTAAGCTTTTTATTTCCCAGCCACATATATGTGTCTACTGGTAAGGACACCATTAGGAATTTTCAATAATCCATATGTCTCTTTCAGATGTGTTTCTCCAGTGTGGTAAGGGAGACCACATTAGGTAGGTAGCTCTTTGGGCAGGGTAGCCATGTAATATAAATATATTTAACAAAGTATCCTGAAAGATTCCTAAATATCCCGAGCCCAAAACATATGACTTCAGAAAGTCACATAGTATAATAAAAATGGAGATAGCAATGTGAAAAAAGAAAAAAAAATTTAAAGGAGACACCTCCCAAAGGTTTAGTTTCTCTCAAGGAAGCCTGGGAAAGATGCTGCATCAAAACATTAAAATGACTCTGGTGCTCACAGCTGTAGGGTCGTATCAGCTTAAGGTTGAAATTCTCAAGAGATTGGTAAGATGTGGGATGAAATGAAAGAGAAAAGTGCAGTCTTGGTATTAAGTAGAGCTATAAGATAAGAAAATAATTACAAACCATTGTAAGTGGTAATTCTTTCATAGACTCATCCATATATTGGCTATAGGACTAAGAGGCTGGAGACTTCTAAAGAAATTGGCACTCAGGTATGGGAAAGAGCAAGACACAGTGGAGACACTATGGTGGGAATAAGAAGATGCACAAGGGCAAATGGGTTGATAATGATCAGCTGTAATACAGTTAAATCGTTTACTTAATACAGTGAGCACTGTGCTGAAGAAGACTTTTGGGCATCATTTCTACTTATGTTTTTGTTTGTTTTTAATTTTTATTTTATATTAGACTATAGCTGATTAACAATGTTGTGTCTACTTATGTTTCGTGAAATAAAAGTAAAGGCTCACTCTTTACCCACCCAAGCACACCACACAAACACACACACACACATACATGTGCCCTCATCTCACTTCTAAAGTTAATCTATATTATCCTAAAAGGCTTCTCCAAATTAAATCACAACATATTTAATTGAGGTATCACTCAGTGTGGAGAAGTGGAAGGAGAGATCGAGGAAGGCAGACCTCTTCTCCCTAAAGGTCATGTGGGACGTGAATATCTGGAGCCACTCAGAATATCAGCCCAGATAATTTTAAGCACAGTCTTGAAGGGCCTAGTGCCTAAAAGAAATAATTTAAATGATTGTTATTAAAGAGGTACTGATGAGCACAAGCAGCTCTGTGTCTTTAAGCTAAATGCTTTCTTTGTAGTGACAGAATAGAATAAATCATCCCATGTTTAGATATAGGTGAAGTATCACATTTTGGGAAAATGCCCTAAAATGGTGC
Organism: Mesoplodon bidens; assembly: GCF_964165515.1. Lineage (NCBI taxonomy): Eukaryota > Metazoa > Chordata > Mammalia > Artiodactyla > Ziphiidae > Mesoplodon > Mesoplodon bidens. Next base: position 13,418,415 of record NC_138177.1, on the reverse strand, counting down.
TCTGAACTGCTGTCAAAAGAGTCAGGACTTTCAGAGTTGGATTTGAGGATCTGTTGTTACAAGACCCCTATGGCTGAAGGGTCAAAGACAAGACAGTATATATTTATCATGAGGCTCTTTATCTTCTTGAAAATAGGAGCCCTTGGTAACTCACAACGGTGTTTAAAAGGGTAGTTTTAAAAATTAATTATCTGGAGGTGCTTATTGTTGAGAGAGCAAATAGGTTTTGATTAAAGGTTCAAGGAGCATCAATAGAAAGGCTCCCAAGTGCTGGTCTGTCTAGATGACTGTAGCAGAGCTTGGCTAGTCATTTATCAAATTCTTTTCCTCTTCCTTCCAGGAAAGGTTATTATACAACTAGACTACTGCCTTCCTCACAGTTAGATGTGGCTATGTGGCTGAGGTTTATTCCTAGTTAGCAGAATGAGAATGGAAGCAGTGTTTGGCTACTTCCAACCCTGGCCCATGAGAACGTCTCCTGTGATCCTCCACACCCTTCCCCCACCTCCCCATAAAATGCTAAAGATCCAGCAGAGAATGTTGACATTCTAGGGATGGCAGAGCCACATTTGGAAGGAGCTAGGATGCTGAAATCATTGCATGGAAGATCACCCACAATGATGGACTGTTATGTGAGCTAAAAATAACCTTCTAATGGGTTAGTTCTCTGACATCTGGGGATTGTTTTTATAGGTATTAGCCTAACACATGAAACCGGTGGTCCATTGACCTGTGCCTCATCTGCTAAACCTAGTAAATAGGTATAATATATAGTAAAGCAACAAGTGAGCAGACACTGTGTTTTTTTTTACACCAGCTAGTCAAATCTCCAAAACATAAATTATATAAAATTTAAGAATATATTAGAGGTAGACATATTCAGATTGGTGAAGAACTAATCTATTGGGGTGAAAAAGAAAAGCTAAGTTATAAGAAGAATGCATACTTTTGAAAACTTTGTAAATAGGGTTAGGTGGTATCTCAACGGTGATTTAAAGGCTTGGAAGCTTGGTTGTACGGGAGCTTGAGCTAGTGATCTTCTTCCATTCTCCACATGCCTATCGGTTGTTAGAAATTAGGAATTATCTGCTAAAAAGGAAAAGGAAAACTAAAGGATCTCTAGAAAAATCCTGATGTACAATTGTCACAGACAAGTTTGGGGAATTTGTATGGCGTCCTGTTCAAAGAGTAAAATGACCTTCTCTATCATATGACTGTTTGGTGCCAAGCTGGACAAAATGTGGCCATGATGGTAGTGACATTAGAAACGTTCTGTTATGGGACAATGCTTAGCACTGAGAATGCTTTTGCATTCTTGCTTCAATCACTAGAGAATGAAGAGAATCAGGACCACTTAGGAATTGCTGGGGTGTAGAATATTGTCATACAGCAAGTGTGTTAAAAACCTTTATGTGCTGGCCCAATTTGGGACTTTGAAATACCTATATTATCTCAAGTTAGAAGGCCTAGGTTTTCCAGGTACAGAAGATGAGCCTTACCTCCAGGGAAATTACAAGTTTTTTTCTGACTTTAGCATAAACTACACTGATCTAGTAAATATTTGAATTGGTTTTACTACTCAGCATTTAAATACCTTTTTATGATTATCAAAAGGTCTGTCTTTGAGGGGAATTCCCAAGTCTTCACCAAAGGGCAAATAAGTGGGCCAAATGCTTCCTGTTTTTTCTGGAAAGGACATGTGACTTGGCTTAATGTTTTACTATTGAACCCCTGAAGCAAGGACTGTGGCAGTGATGGAACTCAGGGGTCTGGCCACAAATCTGACTCCTGTGATGATGTTTGCTCTGATGACGGCAGCTCTAAAGCCTTCAGAGCAGCCCTGGCATCTGTCCATCTCCCAGGCAAGACCACCATTCTGTACACCTCCAATATCTTTATATTTATTCTGTTTTTATTTAAGATTTTTGTTTTTGCTTCTGTTTAAGATATAGTTACTGTTGTTTATAAGTAAGACTTGACTGACACAACTGATTAAAGTAAGAATAGGATCGGGAATTTTCTAGTGGTCCAGTGGTTAGTACTCTGTGCTCTTACTGCGGAGGGCCCAGGTTCAATTCCTGGTTGGGGAGCTAAGATACCACAAGCTGTGTGGTGCAGCCAAAAAAAAAAAAAAAAAAGAAAAGGATCAGTTTGTATGTTACCAATAGATAAGGCAATGACAACTGTCTATATTTTCCCTATTTCAAAAAGCATTAATTGTATATGATTACATTTGGCCTTACGAGGAGGGAAAGAGCTCAGAAACTGGTATGGGCACAATTTTACTTGTTTTGTTTATTTTGGACTAAGAAGACCAATGATATCACATCCAAATGTGAAACATTTGCCCACTATATTTGGTAGAAAATCATGCTAAATCTGAAAGCACGCCTGGAAGGGACCATTCAAGACAGTACCCGGAACTGAGGTGAATATATTTCTTCTCCTAAAAATCACATAGCAGAGACACTGGGAGCACAGTTTTGGTGGCAAAGTGTTTGGTGAAGTAAACTTTAAGATTTTCCAACTATAGAGAAGGAGGTATGGATCTCCATGCATGCCAGTGATTTTTAGCTAACTGTTTACATTGGTTTTTTCTTTCTTCACACAAGAGAGTTTGCCTAGGCACATAGCCACACTGGTAAAGATTGCTTAAATACAAATCTCATGATTAAACTTATAACCAATCTGCGCGAAAGCTCGTATATTAATATGCCTTTATTTCTTATATTTTACTGGCATACATGGAAGGGAAATACTAGAAAGCATAGAATTGAGAAACTATAAGAATAAAAATAATTTCTGAATTTAAGATGATTAACCATTAAGGAAAAAAGCTATAATGTAAAATAACATGGCATATAAAAAGGAACAAAACTGACTTATTTGTACTGAGGTGGATGGACCTAGAGACTGTCATACAGAGTGAAGTAAGTCAGAAAGAGAAAAACAAATACCGTGTGCTAACACATATATATGGAATCTAAAAAAAATGGTACTGATGAACTAGTGGCAGTGCAGGAATAAACATACAGACATAGAGAATGGACTTGAGGACATGGGGTTGGGAAGGGGAAGCTGGGGAGATATGAGAGTAGCATTGACATCCATACACTATCAAATATAAAATAGATAGGTAGTGGGAAGCAGTAGCATAGCATAGAGATATCAGCTCAGTGCTTTGTGAAGACTGAGAGGTGGGATAGGGAGGGTGGGAGGGAGGCTCAAGAGGGAGGGGATATGGGGATATATGTATGCATAGGGCTGATTCACTCTGTTGTACAACAGAAACTAACATAGCAGTGTGAAGCAATTATACTCAAATAAAGATGTATAAAAAATTGTCTCAAGCATCTTTTCTGAACACAAAGGCATGAAACTAGAAATCAACCACAGAAAAAGAAATGAGGAAAAAAGAGATTACATGGAGACTAAACAACATGCTACTAAAAAACCAATGGGACAACGTTGAAATCAGAGGTGCTTTAAAAATACCTTGACACAAATGACAATGAAAACACAACCATATAAAACCCATAGGATGCAGCAAAAGCAGTTCTTAGAGGGAATTTCATAGTGATACAGGCCTTCCTCTAAAAACAAGAAAAATCTCAAATAAATCACCTAACCTACCACTTAAAAAATTAAACAAAAAAAAGTACAAAACCTGAATTCAGTAGAAGGAAGGAAATCCTAAAGGTCAGAGAGGAAATAAATAAAGATTAAAAAAAGTATAAAAAACTCAATAAAACCAAGAGCTGGTTCTCTGAAAGGGTAAACAAAATTGACAAACTTATGGCCAGGCTCACCAAGAAGAGAAGAGAGAGGACCCAAGTAAACAAAATAAGAAATGAAAAAGGAGACTTAACAACTGATACTGCAGAAATACAAAACACTATATGGGAGTACTATGAACAATTATATGCCAACAAATTTGACAACCTAGAAGAAATGGAAAAGTTTCTAGAAACACAGAGCCCACCAAAATTGAATCAAGAATAGATAATTTGAACACACAAAGCAAGAGAAGTGCAATAGAATCTGTAATAGAACAAACAAAGAACAAAAGAAAACAAAAAAAAAAAACCCTCTTTACAAACAAAGGTCCTGGACCAGATGGCTTCACAGGCAAATTCTACTAAACATACAAAGAAAAATTTTACCGACCCTTTTCAAACTCTTCCAAAAGATTGAAGAGGAGGGAACACTCCCAAAGACATTCTATGAGGCCACCATCAGCCTGGTACCAAAACCAGAGAAAGATACCACCAAAAAAGAAAATTACAGGCCAATATAGATATACATGCAAAAATTCTCAAAAAAAATATTAGCAAACCCAATCTTACAACACATGAAAAATATCTTACACCACGACCAAGTTTGATTCATCCCAAGTTCACAAGGATGATTCAACATAAGCAAATCAATGTGACACACCATATCAAGGAAAGACAAAAACCACACGATCATCTCAATATATGCAAAAAAAGCATTTGACAAAATCCAACACTATTCATGATAAAAATTCTTACCAAAGTGGGTATAGAGGAAAAATATCTCAACATAATAAAAGCTATATTTATGACAAACACACAGCCAATGTAATAATAGTGAAAAGCTGAAAGCCTTCCCACTAAAATCTGGAACAAGAAAGAATGGCCACTCTCACCTCTTCTATTCAACATAGTATTGGAAGTCCTAGCCACAGCAGTCAGACAGGAAAAAGAAATAAGAGGTATCCAAATTGGAAGGGAAGAGGTAAAACTGTCATTATGCAGATGCCATGATACTATATACAGAAAACCCTGAAGACTCCACACAAAAACGACTAGAATTGATAAACAAATTCAGCAAGGTAGCAGGATAGAAGATTAAAATACAGAATTTGGTTGCATTTCTTTACACTAACAATGAAATATTAGAAATAGAAAGTAAAAAAAAATACCTTTTAAAATCTCACCTCCCAAAATAAAATACTTAGGAATAAACCTGACCAAGGAAATGAAAGACTTATACACGGAGAACTATAAAACATTATTAACGTAAATTGAAGGTGATTCAAAGAAATGGAAAGGTATCCCATGTTCTTGGATTGGATTGTTAAAATGGCCATACTATCCAAACCAATCTACAGGTTTAATGTGATCCCTATCAAATTTCCTATGATATTTTTCACAGAACTAGAACAAATAATCCTAAAATATATATGGATCCATAAAAGACCCAGAGTTGCCACAGAAATCCTGAGGAAAAAAGAACAAAGCAGGAGACATAACCCTCCCAGACTTCAGACAATACTACAAAGCTACAATAATCAAGCCACCATGGTACTGGCACAAACACAGACACATGGATCAGTGGAAGAGAATAGAGAGTCCAGAAATCAACCCACACACCTATGGTCAATTAATCTTCAACAAAGGATGCAAGAATATACAATGGGAAAAAGACAGTCTCCTCAGCAAGGGGTGTTGAGAAAGGTGGATAGCTGCATGTAAATCATTGAAACTAGAACACACCCTCTCACCATACACAAAAGCTCAAAATGTTTTAAAGACTTAAACATAAGACATGACACCATAAAACTTGTAGAAGAGAGCATAGACAAAACATTCTCTGACATAAATCATAGCAATGTTTTCTTAGGTCATCCTCCCAAAGCAATAGAAATAAAAACAGAAATAAAGAAATGGGACCTAATCAAACTTACAAGATTTTGCACAGCAAAGAAAACAAAAAGACAACCTACAGAATGGGAGAAAATATTTGCAAATGATGCAACCAAGAAGGACTTAATTTCCAAAATATACAAACAGGTCATACAACTCAACAACAACAGAGAAACAAATAACCTGATCAAAAAATGGGCAGAAGACCTAAATATATATTTCTCCAAAGAAGACATACAGATGGCCAATAGGTACATGAAAAGATGCTCAATATGTCTAATTATTAGAGAAATGCAAATCAAAACTACAAGGGACCACCTTACACTGGTAGGAACGGCCATCATCAAAAAGTCTAGAAACAATAAATGTTGGTGAGGGTGTGGATAAAAGAGAACCCTCCTGCAGTATTAGGGGGAATGTAATCTAGTTCAGCCACTGTGGAAAACAGTATGGAGATTCCTCAGAAAACTAAAAATAGAATTACCATATTATCTAGCAATCCCACTCTTGGGCATACATCCAGACAAAACTATAACTGAAAAAGATACACGCACCTGTATGTTCCTAGCAGCACTATTCACAATAGCCAAGATATGGAAGCAACCTAAATGTCTATCAACAGGTCAATGGATAAAGAAGATGTTTTGGGCTTCCCTGGTGGTGCAGTGGTTGGGAATCTGCCTGCCAATGCAGGGGACAAGGGTTCGATCCCTGGTCCTGGAGGATCCCTCATGCCGTGGAGCAACTAAGCCCATGCATCAAAACTGCTGAGCCTGCATTCTGGAGCCCGCAAGCCACAACTACTGAAGCCCGTGCACTTAGAGCCCATGCTCCGCAACAGGAGAAGCCACTGCAATGAGAAGCCTGTGCACCACAACGAAGAGTAGTCCCCACTCGCTGCAGCTAAAGGAAGCCAATGCACAGCAACTGAAGCAGCAAAAAAAAACCAAAAAGATGTTGTACATATATACAATGGAATACTACTCAGCCATAAAAAAGAATGAAATAATGCCACTGGCAACAACACTGATGCACCTAGAGAGTATCATACTATGTGAAGTAAGTCAGAAAGAGAAAGACAAATACCATATGATACCACTTATATGTAGAATCTAAAGTATGGCACAAATGAACCTGTCTACAAAACAGAAACAGACTTATGGACACAGAGAACAGACTGGTGGTTGCCAAGGGGGAGGGGGTTAGGGTAGGATGGAGTGGAAGGTTGGTGTTAGCAGATGTAAGTTATTATATATAGAAAGAATAAGCCACAAGGCCCTACTGTATAGCACAAGGAACTATATTCAGTATCCTGTGATAAACCATAATGGAATATTAAAAGAAACGAATGTATATATATAACTAAATCACTTTGCAGTACAGCAGAAATATGACATTGTAAAATCAACTATACTTCAATAAACAAAAGAATAGAACTACCTCTTCTTTTCAAATAATTTATATACAATGAAGTTTGATATGCACAACAGGCCAAATGTTACCTAGTGTTTTGTTTTTACTACCTAAATTTGATCCGACCAGCAGAAACCCTCACTGTAGTTCTGACTTTCTGAGCCTCTTAACTTACACGGGTTCTTTCCAAAGCCTGAGAAGGGGCCCTAACACTGTGTTATATAGTTACTCATTTTGTTAAAGTTTGCAAAAGATATTTTATGACTGAAATTATACGGTATTTGTACTTTCGCTGTATGACTTGTTTCACTTAGCATAATACCCTCAAGGTCTATCCATGTTGTCACAAATGGCAGTTTTCATCTTTTTTATGGCTGAGTAGTATTCCATTGTATATGTTACCTCCATAAAAAATAAATCTAAAATTAAAAAAAAGATATTTTAATTGCCATCTGATAAGATTATTCTTTTTTTCTAACATGAATTTTCATCCATCAAAGCAAACCTGTGTATCTGGTGGCAACAGAGTGAACTGGACATCCTAGTGACCCAGATAACGGTAAGCTGAGTTGGGGATACATTTAGTTTGCAGGGACTTCCTTATGCAGATAAGTTGTTAGTTAACTATTCTGAAGTAGAAATGGTTTTCAGATTTACTCTTCCTGCCTGCTGTACCAATTTATGCAGCATCGTGACAGGAAGACTATAGCACAGACACTGGGCTTAGGAGGTAGCCAAGAGGAAGTGTGAAAAGCTGGATGGTGGTTTGTGGAAAATTATTCCAAATCTTATAGACCATATAAACACTTGATAATTCTTCCTGCATTTGACAATACCAATAATTTGAATATTACCAAGAGAAAATTATGAATTAAAAAAAAATTCATTGATAATAAAAAAAATTGATAAACCATTTCAGAAAACTGAATTGCCAATTTTCCATATAAAATATCACAAAATCTTGATTATGCTATGAAATAGTAAAAATAAAATTAGGAGTAGGGGATAAATAAGTTAAAAAAATAATAAAAAATATATGAATCTAAACACTGAAGGAGGAATACTAGAGGTAAGTGAGGCAGTTAATTTTTTTAACTGTATTATCTTTCTGAGGTGTTGTGATTAAATATTTATCAGATTTTCAAAATTTATAATTTGATGAGTTCTCATTATAAATACACATATTTTGTATTTAATTCTTAATTTATAGTTTTGTATTCTTTTTCTTAAAAGAGGCCTCCACATTTCTATAAGCTTAAGTCTCAGAAGACCTGGGCTCACCTCTGCCTACAAGTATAAGTGTTATTATTATTACTATTATTATGTCTAGTTAAGGATGAGAAGACTGAAGTCTTGGAGCTACAATGTAATTTCTCCCTCTTCACAGAGCAAGTGGTAGAACTAGGACTCAAACCAAGGTCTGTCTGAATACGTGGTCGATCTCAATGTTTACAAAATGATGCCTCTCAAAATATTTGGGAGTCAGTCACACTAGGTCACACCAAGAATTTTTCTTCCCACCCCTTGATTTCTCCAATATTATGCAGTACAATTTAGTTCAGTTAACTATACCAGTGAACTAGGTACACAAAAATAAACAAAATTTCATTAAGCCTTGTTTTCTAGGAGTGGGCATTCTTGTCAGGGAGAGAGAGAGATGAGGAGAGGTGAGGATGTTACTACATAACATAGTAAGTATCTGATATTCCCAAGTTGCACTTGGAGAACCTTGGAAGTACACTTGATTCAATCTGAGTGAAGATGATGATGGGGTGGAGCTGGGTTAAGTAAAAGATTCACATAATGTGACACCTGGACGGAAATTTAAAAGACAAATAGGATGAAGCCAGGTTAAGAAGAAAGGATGACTGTACTACAGGCAGGGCCGTGTCATGTTTAAGGGCACGGAGGTATGACACAGCACATTGTACTTGAAGAGTGGTGTGTGAAATCGTGTGCAAGCCTGTGTCCTTGTCTTTTGAAGTAAAAGCTTTTCCCTTTAGCCTCCCAGGCCTCCCCTCATTCTCAAAAGGCCGACTCAAGAGTTAATGTTTAGGGCATGTGAAGATGTAGGAACAAAGAATAGCTGTTGGGCTGCGGAGGTGGTCACAATTTAGACTATGTATCTGCCACATGGCAGAATCACCTAACTCGCAGTTTCCTGAAAGATATAAAGGCCTGACACACATTCCTAAGTTGCTTTTATAGGAAGCCGACCCCCACCAGATGAAAACTGCTGACTTCAAGCACACAGACCCTAGACTGGTTGAAACCAGAAGGTTGATGTTGCTTGAAACTTCACCTTGATGCCAACCATTCTGAGAACTGTGCATGAAGTGATCACGCACCCTGCAGCCCCCTCCCTCTTTAAAACATCTTCCCTGAAAGCCATTGGGGAGTTTGGGTGTTTTGAGCATGAGCTACTTGTTCTCCTTGCTTGGCACCCTGAAATAAGTGCTGTACCACAACCTGGTGTCAGTTGATTGCCTACAAGGCATGCAAGCGAGCCAACGAAGTTCGGTTCGGTAACTTACGTAGTTTCACATTGCTGGAGCATATTATTTAAAAGACAGCAATTGGAGAAAATTGTACTAGAAAAGTGTCAGAGTTTTATATACTTTGTTAAGAACCTTGAATTTTATTTTATACTTAAAATTAATCTGGAGTTTTAAAAATATTTACAGAAGAAGGATGATTTCGTTTGCATTGTGATTACTTCCAATATGGTGGCATAGGTGTTCAAGATGAATTTGAGATGAACAGAAGATCCAGTCCAGTGAGGAGGGTGTGGAAGCAATCCAGGTGAGAATAAAAAGGTCTGAACTAAGGGTAATGAAGACTGATAAAAGAGGATGGATTTGATAGTAACTAAATGTGATGGTCAGTTGAGAACTATTTAAGACACCACGATGTCTCCTGTCGTTTCATGAATCATTGTCTGATGAAACCAACACTTAAGGCAGAAAAACAGGAGGAAAATCAAAAAGGAAAGAATAATTGATGTTTCATTGTGGACTTCTTAAATGTGAAGTGACTTTGAGATAACCTATTAGAAATATTAAGCAGACATCTCAAGATGACCCTTGGATATAGTTAAAGGTTTGAGATTCATTAGTATTTTGGTAGCAGCTTAAACCCTGATTACAGATGGATTCACCAAAGCAGCACATAAAGAGAAAACAATCTCTGTAAAAATAGGCCAGTCTTTTTGAATTATGGTTTTCTCAGGGTATATGCCCAGTAGGGGGATGGCTGGGTCATATGGTAATTCTACTTTTAGCTTTTTAAGCAATCTCCATACTGTTCTCCATAGTGGCTGTATCAATTTACATTCCCACCAACAGTGCAAGAGGGTTCCCTTTTCTCCACACCCTCTCCAGCATTTGTTGTTTGTAGATATTCTGATGATGCTCATTCTAACTGGTGTGAGGTGATACCTCATTGTGGTTTTGATTTGCATTTCTCTAATAATTCGTGATGTTGAGCATCTTTTCATGCGCCTCTTGGCCATCTGTATGTCTTCTTTGGAGAAATGTCTACTTAGGTCTTCTGCCCATTTTTGGATTGGGTTGTTTTTGTGATATTGAGCTGCATGAGCTGTCTATATATTTTGGAGATTATTAAACAAATCAATCAAGGCTTTACTTGAATAGTCTAACCTGGAGTCACTGGGAGGGAAATAACGAAGATAAGAGCTACTTCCTTGCCCCATAAAGAACAAATATTTGATTTTCACTTCCACCTCTTCAGTGTTTTATATATTTTGTATAGAACCTACTCAATGTTTTTTCAAAACTGAAGCTACAGGGTTTCTTTATTTATAATTTAACTGAGTTTGTCCCATTAGATATTAAAATTGATTGTGCCTCTTTCTCCTCACGCCTCTTTATTTCCCCATCCCATGTGTTTTGACCTTGAGTCCACTTTTAAAGAGACTCCTGCTAGAGATTCATAGCGCGTCAAAAAAATAGGTTAAAATTTTTAAGAGCAATCTCTTCATCGCAATCTCTTCATCTACATTATTCTACCAAGTTAAATGACAAAATAACATTTTGATGTTCACAGGAGGAAAGATAATAGTTTTACCTTCCAGTGTTCTCCTGCAGAACATGCTTAAATGAGTGCATATGTAATACGGAGCAAAACTTCGTCTGTGTTCTGCATAACTGCGTCTTGGCTGTAGATAATTTTAGTGTAGGATGTGAGAAGGAATTTTGAAATGCGCAGCCTGTTTCCTGCAGATAAGTTTACGAATCCTCCTTTCATCATGAAAAGAAGTTAAGATAATAGTTACCCTATAAACAAATGCAAAATTTCAAATCTACTCTTGATTCTAATGGCTTTCAGTCGGGGTTCAGGATTACCACAGTGCACTGTGTGAATCTGCACTGCATTAAGCTCAGGATAACTTCTTAAAATGTTTTAAGGATGATTTGTAACTTGTAGTACATGTTCGAATGTTTTAATGATTTGGACATATGCACATTAATACTTAAATAGTTGATGTCAATACCAATGCAGCTCCACAGAGCTATCAAAATAATCAAGGTCAAAATATTCAATTTGAGGGCTTCCCTGGTGGCACAGTGCTTGAGAGTCCACCTGCCGATGTAGGGGACACGGGTTCTTGCCCTGCTCTGGGAAGATCCCACGTGCCGCGGAGCGGCTGGGCCCATGAGCCATGCCGCTGAGCCTGCACATCCAGAGCCTGTGCTCCGCAACGGGAGAGGCCACAACAGTGAGAGGCCCGCATACCGCACCAAAAAATATATATATATATATATGTGTGTGTATATATATGTGTATGTATATATATATATACATATATATACACAATTTGAGAAGGTACCCAAAATACTTTACCATCCAAGAGCTCTCATGACTAAAATAGGTACGTAGTTTTCTTTAACAGTAATGTAGAATGTGTGTGTGTGTGTGTGTGTGTGTGATGGAGGGGGCGGGGAGGGGGTAATAATACGTGAAAAGCCCAGAACTGAGAGTCAGTTCCACCATCCCTATACCCTAACCAGTCCCACTTATGCATTCATCTATTTCTGTTCTTACTCATATACCCTGAGACAGTCATGCCCTGAGAAAACTTCTTTCCTAAAAGACAGAGTAAAGGAGAAGTTGTTATTGGGGCACAGTGTTGTCCTGATGTGGTAGTCCCCGTGACCCTGGTGCCATGATTAATTTCCCCTTTAGATTACTTTCTTCTTGTTACTATTGCTGAACAGCTGCTTAAATGTTTGATCTTTCAGGTTCTGACTTCCTGAGACCTGGCCCTGCTATCATCTTGTTCGGCCCTTAGTTTCCAAGTGGGAACCGGACAAGTCAGAATGACCCCTTACTCCCTTAATGTTTGTTCTGCTTTGGCCTTTGGCATACACTGACCCCCAAAATTCAGACCTCCTGGATCCTAAGAGCTACAGACTTTAACCAATTCTTTCCCTTGAACGTAAAGAGTAATGCACCCTTCTGTTTGGTAGCAGTCATTCCAAACAAATTCAGAGGTTTCTTCCACAGCATTCCTAGCTATGGTCACATTATATCTACTTTAGCACAGCAGGTGATTAAGAGTTCATTATATTTTAAGGCAATTCATTCCTATTATGAACAGTGCCTCCTTAATATAACAAGTTAATGATTGGATTTATCTAAGTGAGCCAGTTGTTATGTTAAATAGCTACATTCTATGTCTATTCATCCATAGTCACACTACATGCATTCCATCTGTACTCAGACTTCTTGTAAGTTGATGTTCTGGGAATTTTGATGGATTCCAGCTTTTAGAAAAAAGTGAAGACATTAAGAGGAAAAGATGACTAGAAGTTGGAAGGTGGTCAGGAAAGGTAAGCAAAGATGCAGGATCTTCAGTTCAGAAGGCCTGGTTGTAGAGAGAGGGCGAGCCTGTAGTTGAACCACACAAACATAGCTCTGTGGCACTGCCCACACACCTTTGGACAGAGAGAGCTGTATGATAAAACCAAAAGATCTTTGTCACCATAGAGCCACACAACTATAATGAGGACTCACTTCCCAAAGACCAGGCTTACAAAAGTGATACTATGTCCTGAGCTGGCCAGAGAAATATTTTGTATCAAGGGTAATCCAACACCACTACATGGGCAGCTCAAGTGTAATATCTGCCACTTAGCTTATTTGGTTTTGTGTGTGTGTGTGTGTGTGTGTGTGTGTGTGTGTGTTTAATTTAAATGGCAGGCCTGCATAAGTAGATGTTTCAATAATGTCAGCCATGAAGGCATGTCCTTGCTTCTGAACCAAGAAGAACAGAACAGCCCAGTTGTCTGATAGATGGAGCATTAATGTGAGATTGTAAGCAGTAGAAATCAGACAACTAGCAAGAGCAGTGGCCAGGACAGATAGTGGAGCAACTTGCAGATGTGAATTCTTGCCTGTCATACCTCTAACACTTAGAATCCAAGATCAAAGGAGAAGGGCTGAGGTCCTAGCTCAGGGAGATATGAGTTATTTATCCAGCAGACTTTTGTACCAATTGTGTGTACACACACACACACATTTTTTTCACACCACATCACTCTTCTGCTCGAAATCTTGCAACAATTCCCATTTCACTCAAACTAAAAGCCAAACATTCTTTGGCTATCCTACATGAGCTGATTCTAATCACCTCTTTGCCTCCATTCTATCTGCTGCTCCCTCACTGACTCTGATGTCCAACCCTCCTCAAAGTCTTTTCTCAACTGCCCCCTCCTCATTAAAGCCTATCCTGACTCCCTTCTTTTTTTTTTTTTTTCTTGAGGTACGCGGGCCTCTCCCTGCTGTGGCCTCTCCCGTTGCGGAGCACAGGCTCCGGATACGCAGGCTCAGCAGCCATGGCTCACGGGGCAACAGCCGCTCCGCGGCATGTGGGATCTTCCCGGACAGGAGCACGAACCCGTGTCCCCTGCATCGGCAGATGGACTCTTAACCACTGTGCCACCAGGGGAGCCCCTGACTCCCTTCTTTAAAACTGCTTTCACTCTACTCCCGGCTCTCCAAATCCACCCCTTATCTTGTTTTACATTTTTTTTTCTTTACTATTGTAGTTACCACCTTCTAAAATACTTTATCATTGGTTCTCTGACTCCTCCTAGATTGTTAACTCCAAGATTTTATTGATGTATCCTATGGACATACAACAGTATCTGACCAGCCTTTTGTGTTCAAAAAAGCATTTGTTGAATAAGTGTATGAAGTTGAGCTAATGTTAAATTATTTGCCTTTTTTGGTGGCCACATGGGACGTGACATATTTTATTAAAGTCCTTAAGGGGTGAGAGGAGCTGCAAACACTGGGCAAGCAGCTTCAGCTGTGGTAGTGGTAGCCCTTAAAACAGAGAGTCCAGAAATTCCAGGAGGAGTGAGTGGTTGGCCCCAGACAGCAGCAGATCTGGAAAGCAAAAGTGCTTTAGGAAGAAAAAAGTTAGTCAAGGGAGTCTGAAGGTGGGGAAATAGTTTGTTCAATTCACATGCAGCAAAATGTACTTATCTATTGTGTTTGCTGTTTGTCTCACCACATAAGAATAAAAGCTCTATAAAGACAGGGATTGTTGCTTCTATTGTTCGCTAACATATTCCAGCACTAAGAACTCTGTGTACTTCAGAGGTGGGGCTCAATACATGTTTGTTAAATTAAGGCAAACTCTGCTTCACTAATGGAGATTATATTTTTAACGTATTTTTTGCTCACATCTGTGAATATTGTAACTAAAAGATATGATCTCATCAAGTTAATGTCATGTGTTAAAGAGAGGAAAAGTTGTTCTCTTCTGTTTTAATATAAATGGCTTTTTTAGAGAGAACAGATAAATGAGCAACATTAGAAGATGTTTAAATACTAGATCTACCCAAAGTAGAATAATTTAGCAAAAAAGGCTAAGTACAAGAATAAAGATCTTCATCTTTTTTTAAGTTACTGAAACTGTTACACATGAAAAAGGAGAAAAGAAAAAAAGGAATTCTATCCAAGCCCCGAGAAGAGACATTATGAGTAATTAATGTAGCCAAAAAGATACCACCAAGACTCTGAGTGCTAGTGCCACCATGATTCACCACAGCACATGAAAGTTCTATTTGTTCATCTCAAGAAACTCAGGGAAGAAAAGGCTTTGGGATTTCAAATGTTTAGCTGTTAAAAAAAATCTGAATAGAGGCACTATAGATCACCCTTTAATTTCTTATCATTTTAGGGAAAGTGAGCACATGCACAAAGATTAGTCTAGAAGAGAAACCTCCCACTGAGAGGGACAAATGGTGGAACAGTAGGACCTTGAGCTCATCTCCTCTCACAAGCACATCAAAATCACAACTAACTGTTGAACAACCATCAGTACAAAAGACTGGAACCTGCCAAAAAAAGTATGTCCAAAGACAGAAAGAGGAAACCACAACAAGATGATGGGGGTGGTGTACTCGTGATACAATGAAACCCCATACCACCTGGGTGGGTGACCCACAACTAGGGAACAATTGTATCACAGAAGTTCTCCCACAGGAGTGAGAGTTCTGAGCCCCACATCAGGCTCCCCAGCCTAGATGCCTGGCATCAGGAGGAGGAGCCCCCAGAGTATTTGGTTTTTGTTTTTGTTTTTTGCGGTACGCGGGCCTCTCACTGCTGTGGCCTCTCCTGTTGCAGAGCACAGGCTCTGGACGCGCAGGCTCAGCGGCCATGGCTCACGGGCCCAGCCGCTCCGCGGCATGTGGGATCCCCCGGACAGGGGCACGGACCCGTGTCCCCTGCATCGGCAGGTGGACTCTCAACCCCTGCGCCACCAGGGAAGCCTGAGTACTTGGTTTTGAAGGCCAGCAGAGCTTGACTGAAGGAGCTCCACAGGACTGGGGGAAACAGAGACATCCACTCTTGGAGGTGAACGCAAGGTTTCACATGCACCGGGACCTAGGGCAAAAGTGGTGACTAGAAAAAAAAAAAAAAAAGTGGTGACTAGAAGCCTGGGCCAGACCTACCTGCTGGTCTTGGAGGGTCTCCTGGGGAAGTGGGGGTGTGGCTGTATCTCACCCTGGGGACATGGACACCAGTGGTGCTGGCAGAGGTATCAGAGAATGTCATCTACATGTACTCTTATTGAAGGTAGACATCTTGCCGGGGTAATAAGCACTCAAGACCTGGCCCCACCCAACAGCCTGTAAGCTCCCATGCTGGGACACCTCAGGCCAAACAAGCAGTAGAATGGGAACACAGCCCCACACATCAGCAGACAGGCTGCCTAAGGACTTCCTGGGTCCATAGTCACCCACGGCCCTGCCCACCAGAGGGCCAAGACCCAGCTCCACTCATCAATGGGCAGGCACCAGAAGCAAGAAAACTATAATCCTGCCGAATGTGTAACTGAGTCCATAAACTAAGTCAGAACCTACTCTGGGGACAGGGGAGCAGCTGGACTCTGGCCCTTGGATGATGGGAGGAGAAAAAGAAAAGGCCACAACTAGAAACAAGAAAATTACAAAATGGGAAAGCTCACTAGTAAAGGTAAACATAAAGGCAGGAAATTATTCACACACAAATATGATATTAAAACCAGTAATCATGAGAGGAGGAGAGTACACATGCAGGATATTTAAAATGCATTTGAAATTAAGAGATCAGCAACTTAAAACAATCACATTATTTATGTATATATGTATATATATATATATATATAGACTGCTATACCAAAAGCTCATGATAACCACAAACCAAAAATCTGTAATATACAGGTGCACAAAAAAGAAAAATGAATCCAAACACAACTCTAAAGACAGCCATCAGATCACGAGAAGAGAATAAAAGAGGAAATAAAAAAGTCCTCCAATATACTTAGCTAAGCACTTGTGCTTTGAGCAGGCCTGCTCCCTTCTGCTCCAATCCCGAACAAGGTACTACACTAGCTACCCAACCCTTCAACCAATCGGGTTAGAATTCAAAGAACCTGGAGCAGCCCTGAGGCACACAGGCTCACATAAGAATATGACTCCCTCTATTAAACATAATAGTTACTACCACTTAATTAAGCATTTGCTATTTGAGTCCTCTGTGAGACCCTGGACATGCATTTTCATTTGCCTAGGAAGACCATCTGAGGATAAAGTTACTCAAGGTCACACAAAACCCACTTGGATTCTAGAACCCATGTTCTTTCTATGGCACGGCTTATGAATAAGGGCCTGTCCACCTGGGTCTCCAGGTTAATATGGCAGTTTCCTCCCTTTGGGGCTGTCACCCTATCCTGAAGGTAGGCAGTCTTGACTGAAGCTCTGACACTCCATGTATCTCTTATAAGCCCCCTCCCTGCAATGGCTGGATCTGACTTGTGGACTCGGTCACTGGCTGGAGTCCTGCTCCTTCAGGGATGGGTTTCTAGTAAAAAGGCCATTCACTGGTCACTGTTTAGACCAGTACTGCTGGCCCCACCCACCACAGAAGCTCTGGGGTGGAGTTAGTTCACTCAGGCTGATCTACCTTCAACACCTTCTCCATATTAAATGCTGATGAGAGAGGTTTGGATGTTCACCTACTGTGGGCCTGCATTACATTATGCTCCTAAAATTTATTGTTGAACTTGAGTGGTATTCATCCACCCTGGAACTTCAGGCTGCCTGTCATCCAGACATCAGATCATGGCCCAAAGCATGAAGAAATATTCCTTTGGTATGCTGACACAGTTGAAAAGGCTTTGTGCAAAAGATATACCAAAAAACAAACGTGAGATGTACACAGAGAAACTTTTAGTTCCTGCAGAATTATGGGTTGTTGGTCAAAGTTCACACTGTCAGCAGGAAACTCACCCAACACTGTTTTGTAAAATCACAACAGGGTGATTAGGAAGTTGGAAAAAGTAGTGATTGGTAAAGTTGAGAGTCACAATTAGCCTCAGGTAGGAGCAGTTCATCCTATGGGTGCTACAACATACACTGGTTCTTTACAATGCGCATGAAAATCACCTGGGGCTCCTGTTACAACATGGATTCTAACTCAGTCCATCTGAGGTGGGGCCTGAGGCTTCGCATTTCTGACAAGCTCCCCTAACATGCTGAAAGCCTGATCCTCAGACTACATTTTGCTTAGCAAGCCCACAGACCTCCTTGACACAGGTTTAAAAAGGAAATAATACAGTTGACTTACTTGGACCTAAGTTATGCATGTAGGTGGCATTAGAACCTTCCAGCCAGGGTGCACGATCTTACCAGAAACGTAATCATTCACAGAGGAAAAAGACTAAGCCAGAAAGGAGACTCAGAGCGTGAAGGAGATGGAGCCTGGGGTTGAGGGGTCTGGAAACACATATAAAAATCAACAGAGGGAAACAATGGGCAGTAGTCATAGAAATAGCAACAATGTTGTTCAGCTGAGTAAATAACCCATGTTTGAAAAGCAGAGAAGAAGGTAGCCTGCGTTATTTCAAGTCAGGCCTGGGAATACCAGAGCCAGAACTCTAGACTCGCTGGCACAGAAAAGGCCAACTTCAAAGTCTTAACAACAAGAAACGGAAAGTAGTGCAGGCAAACCAATACCACCTAGGTGAGCACAGGGTCACAAATGTCCAGAAGGCAACCAGGTAGATTACCAGATGCGGGAAGTGAACTTACCTGCTCATCTTAAGCCTCCAGAAGGAACTGAGCAAGAGAAGTCAGAGTGTCGTAGCCCTAGAGGAAAGAGCGCGTCCACCAAGGAAGCCGGGAAGGGATGAAGAACGGGGGCTGGAAAACTCAGCAAACGCTCGGCTCTGCTACCCACGTCAAATCCGACGTAAAGTTACGTCCTAAGGAACCAATGAAAGGCCTGTATTCCTTCTTACCGGCGTGGGGCAGAATCAACACGTGAGTTAAGTGGCTCTAACTGTGAAAACTGGTAAACAGTGAGGCAGGAAGCATGCTGAGTCTCCAAGGGAGGTCCCAGAACAGCAGTATCAGCCTCACCTGGGAACTTGTTAGGAAATGTAAATTCTCAGCCCCGCTCCAAACCTGCCAATCAGAGACTGCGGGGGTGGTGCCCTGCAGCCTGGGCTCCAACAAGCCTCCAGGTGATTCTGATGCACACTCACTGCAGCAGAGTCTATTGAAAGCACGGTGGAGAGACAAGGCTAGGTGTGGCAAAGGACAATCATTATAAGTAGGCTTGATTATGGTGCTTTTAAAGAGCTAGTGAAGACTAAAGCCTGTTTACAGGGAAAAGAAAACCCAGGAGAAAAAATGTAATATAATAATTAATAAAACATGCTCAGTGATCAACAACAACAAACAGTGGATGAATGTAAATTGTAGTTAAAAAATACAAGTGAAAATTTAATAACAGGCATTAACAATCTTCATCTCTTAAGCTTTTTATTTCCAGGCCACATATATGTCTACTGGTAAGGACACCATTAGGAATTTTCAATAATCCGTATGTCTCTTTCAAATGTATTTCTCCAGCATGGTAAGGGAGACCACCTTAGGTAGGTAGCTCTTTGGGCAGGGTAGCCATGTAATATAAATATATTTAACAAAATATCCTGAAAGATTGCTAAAAATCCTGAGCCCAAAACATAATACTTCAGAAAGTCACATAGTACAATAAAAATGGAGATAGCAATGTGAAAAAAGAAAAAAAAAAAAGAAGAGACACCTCCCAAAGGTTTAGTTCCTCTCAAGGAAGCCTGGGAAAGATGCTGCATCAAAACATTAAAACGACTCTGGTGCTCACAGTCTTTGGGTTGTATCAGCTTAAGGTTGAAATTCTCAAGAAACTGGTAAGGTGTGGGATGAAATGAAAGAAAGAAGTGCAGTCTTGGTATTAAGTAGAGCTATAAAATAAGAAAATAATTACAAACCATTGTAAGTGGTAATTCTTTCATAGACTCATCCATATATTGGCTATAGGACTAAGAGGCTGGAGTCTTCTAAAGAAATTGGCACTCAGGTATGGGAAAGAGCAAGACACAATGGAGACACTATGGTGGGAATAAGCAGATGCACAAGGGCAAATGGGTTGATAATGATCAGCTGTAATGTAGTTAAATCGTTTACTTAATACAGTGAGCACTGTGCTGAAGAAGACTTGTGGGCATCATTTCTACTTATGTTTTTGTTTTTAATTTTTATTTTTATTTTATATTGGGGTATAGCTGATTAACAATGATATGTCTACTTCTGTTTTGTGAAATAAAGGTAAAGGCTCAATCTTTACCCACCCAAGCACACCACACAAACACACACACACACATACATGTGCCCTCATATCACTTCTAAAGTTAATCTATATTATCCCAAAGGCTTCTCCAAATTAAATCACAACATATTTAATTGAGGTATCACTCAGTGTAGAGAAGTGGAAGGAGAGATTGAGGAAGGGAGATCTCTTCTCCCTAAAGGTCATGTGGGACGTGAATATCTGGAGCCACTCAGAATATCGTCCCAGATAATTTTAAGCATAGTCTTGAAGGGCCTAGTGCCTTAAAGAAATAATTTAAGTGATTGTTATTAAAGAGGTACTGATGAGCACAAGCAGCTCTGTGTCCTTTAAGCTAAATGCTTTCTTTGTAGTGATAGAATAGAATAAATCATCCCATGTTTAGATATAGCTGAAGTTTCACGTTTTGGGAAAATGCCCTAAAATGGTGCTCTGAACTGCTGTCAAAAGAGCCAGGACTTTCAGAGCTGGATTTGAGGATCTGTTGTTACAAGACCCCTATGTCTGAAGGGTCAAAGACAAGACAGTATATATTTATCATGAGGCTCTTTATCTTCTTGCAAATAGGAGCCCTTGGTAATTCACAACAGTGTTGAAAAGGGTAGTTTTAAAAATTAATTATCTGGAGGTGCTCATTGTTGAGAGCGCAAATAGGTTTTGATTAAAGGTTCAAGGAGCATTAATAGAAAGGCTCCAAAGTGCTGGTTTGTCTAGATGACTGTAGCAGAGCTTGGCTAGTCATTTATCAAATTCTTTTCCTCTTCTTTCCAGGAAAGGTTATTATACAACTAGACTACTGCCTTCCTCACAGTTAGATGTGGCTATGTGGCTGAGTTTTAGTCCTAGTTAGCAGAATGAGAATGGAAGCACTGTTTGGCCACTTCCAACCCTGGCCCATGAAAACGTCTCATGTGATCCTCCTCACTGTTCCCCCATCTCCCCATAAAATGCTAAAGATCCAGCAGAGAATGTTGACATTCTAGGGATGGCAGAGCCACATTTGGAAGGAGCTAGGATGCTGAAATCATTGCATGGAAGATCACCCACAATGATGGACTGTTATGTGAGCTAAAAATAACCTTCTAATGGGTTAGGTCTCTGACATCAGGGGATTGTTTTTATAGGTATTAGCCTAACACATGAAACCTGTGGTCCATTGACCTGTGCCTCATCTGCTAAACCTAGTAAATAGGTATAATAAATAGTAAAGCAACAAGTGAGCAGAAAATGTGCTTTTTTTTTACACTAGCTAGTCAAATCTCCAAAACATAAATTATATAAAATTTAAGAATATATTAGAGGTAGACATATTCAGATTGGTGAAGAACTAATCTATTGGGGTGAAAAAGAAAAGCTAAGCTATAAGAAGAATGAATACTTTTGAAAACTTTGCAAATAAGGGTTAGGTGGTATCTCAACGGTGATTTAAAGGCTTGGAAGCTTGGGTTGTATGGGAGCTTGAGCTAGTGATCTTCTTCCATTCTCCACATGCCTATCGGTTGTTAGAAATTAGGAATTATCTGCTAAAAAGGACAAGGAAAACTAAAGGATCTCTAGAAAAATCCTGATGTACAATTGTCACAGACAAGTTTGGGGAATTTGTATGGCGTCCTGTTCAAAGAGTAAAATGACCTTCTCTATCATATGACTGTTTGGTGCCAAGCTGGACAAAATGTGGCCATGATGGTAGTGACATTAGAAACTTTCTGTTATGGGACAATGCTTAGCACTGAGAATGCTTTTGCATTCTTGCTTCAATCACTAGAGAATGAAGAGAATCAGGACCACTTAGGAATTGCTGGGGTGTAGAACACTGTCATAGAGGAAGTATGTTAAAAACCTTTATTTACTGGCCCAATTTGGGACTTTGGAAATATCTGTATTATCTCAAGTTAGAAGGCCTAGGTTTTCCACGTACAGAAGATGAAGATGAGCCTTACCTCCAGGGAAATTACAAGTTTTTTTCCTGACTTTAGCATAAAGTACACTGATGTAGTAAATATTTGAATTGGTTTTACTATTCAGCATTTAAATACCTTTTTATTATTATCAAAAGGTCTGTCTTTGAGGGGAATTCCCAAGTCTTTACCAAAGGGCAAATAAGTGGGCCAAATGCTTCCTCTATTTTTCCTGGAAAGGACAGGTGACTTGACTTAATGTTTTACTATTGAACTACTGAAGCAAGGACTGTGGCAGTGATGGAACTCAGGGGTCTGGCCACAAATCTGACTCCTGTGATGATGTTTGCTCTGATGACGCAGCTCTAAAGCCTTCAGAGCAGCCCTGGCATCTGTCCATCTCCCAGGCAAGACCACCATTCTGTACATCTCCGATATCTTTATATTTATTCTGTTTTTATTTAAGATTTTTGTTTTTGCTTCTGTTTAAGATATAGTTACTGTTGTTTATAAGTAAGACTTGACTGATACAACTGATTAAAATAAGAATAGGTTCGGGAATTTTCTAGTGGTCCAGTGGTTAGTACTCTGTGCTCTTACTGCGGAGGGCCCAGGTTCAATCCCTGGTTGGGGAGCTAAGATACCACAAGCTGTGTGGTGCAGCCAAAAAATAAAAAAAAAAAAGGATCAGTTTGTGTGTTACCGATAGTTAAGGCAATGACAACTGTCTATATTTTCCCTGTTTCAAAAAGCATTAATTGTATATGATTACATTTGGCCTTACGAGGAGGGAAAGAGCTCAGAAACTGGTATGGGCACAATTTTATTTGTTTTGTTTATTTTGGACCAAGAAGACCAATGATATCACATCCAAATGTGAAACATTTGCCCACTATATTTGGTAGAAAATCATGCCAAATCTGAAAGCTCGCCTGAAAGGGACCATTGAAGACAGTACCCGGAACTGAGGTGAAAATATTTCTTGTCCTAAAAATCACATAGCAGAAACACTGGGAGCACAGTTTTGGTGGCAAAGTGTTTGGTGAAGTAAACTTTAAGGTTTTCCCACTATAGAGAAGGAGGTATGGATTTCCATGCATGCCAGTGATTTTAGCTAACTGTTTACATTGGTCTTTTCTTTCTTCACACAAGAGAGTTTGCCTAGGCACATAGCCACACTGGTAAAGATTGCTTAAATATAAATCTCATGATTAAACCTCTAACCAATCTGCGCTAAAGCTTGTATATTAATATGCCTTTATTTCTTATATTTTACTGGCATACATGGAAGGGAAATTCTAGAAAGCACAGAACTGAGAAACTATAAGAATAAAAATAATTTCTGAATTTAAGATGATTAACCATTAAGCAAAAAAGCTATAATGTAAAATAACATGGCATATAAAAAGGAATGAAACTGAGTTATTTGTAATGAGGTGGATAGACCTAGAGACTGTCATACAGAGTGAAGTAAGTCAGAAAGAGAAAAACAAATACTGTATGCTAACGCATATATATGGAATCTAAAAAAAATGGTACTGATGAACTAGTGGCAGTGCAGGAATAAACATACAGACATAGAGAATGGACTTGAGGACATGGGGTTGGGGAGGGGACGCTGGGGCCATATGAGAGTAGCATTGACATCCATACACTATCAAATATAAAATAGGTAGTGGGAAGCAGTAGCATAGCACAGAGATATCAGCTCAGTGCTTTGCGAAGACTGAGAGGTGGGATAGGGAGGGTGGGAGGGAGGCTCAAGAGGGAGGGGATATGGGGATATATGTATGCATAGGGCTGATTCACTCTGTTGTACAACAGAAACTAACACAGCATTGTGAAGCAATTATACTCCAGTAAAGATGTATAAAAAAATTGTCTCAAGCATCTTTTCTGAACACAGCAGCATGAAACTAGAAATCAACCACAGAAAAAGAAATGAGGAAAAAAAAGATTACATGGAGACTAAAAAACATGCTACTAAAAAACCAATGGGTCAACATTGAAATCAAAGAGGAACTTTAATAATACCTTGAGACAAATAACAAATAAAACACAACCATATAAAATCTATAGGATGCAGCGAAAGCAGTTCTTGGAATTTCATAGTGATACAGGGCTTCCTCTAAAAACAAGAAAAATCTCAAATAAATCACCTAAACTACCACTTAAAAAATTAAATAAAACATACAAAACTTGAATTCAGCAGAAGGAAGGAAATACTAAAGGTCAGAGAGTAAATAAATAGAGATAAAAAACAGTATAAAAAATCAATAAAACCTAGAGCTGCTTCTCTGAAAGGGTAAACAAAATTGACAAACTTATGGCCAGGCCACCAAGAAGAGAAGAGAGAGGACTCAAGTAAACAAAATAAGAAATGAAAAGCAGACTTAACAACTGATACTGCAGAAATACAAAACATTATATGGGAGTACTATGAACAATATATGCCAACAAATTTGACAACCTAGAAGAAATGGAGAAGTTTCTAGAAACACACAGCCCACCAAAATTGAATCAAGAATAGATAA
Organism: Mesoplodon bidens; assembly: GCF_964165515.1. NCBI lineage: Eukaryota > Metazoa > Chordata > Mammalia > Artiodactyla > Ziphiidae > Mesoplodon > Mesoplodon bidens. Next base: position 13,393,713 of record NC_138177.1, on the reverse strand, counting down.
TTTGAACAGACAAAGCACTAGAAATACAATAGAATCTGTAATAAAACAAACAAAAAACAAAAGAAAACAAACAAAAAAACTCCTTACAAACAAATGTCCAGGACCAGATGGCTTAACAGGCGAATTCTACCAAACATACAAAGAACAAATTTTACCGACCCTTTTCAAACTCTTCCAAAAGATTGAAAAGGAGGGAACACTCCCAAAGACATTCTATGAGGCCACCATCAGCCTGGTACCAAAACCAGAGAAAGATACCACCAAAAAAGAAAATTACAGGCCAATATAGATATACATGCAAAAATTCTCAAAAAAATATTAGCAAACCCAATCTTACAACACATGAAAAATATCTTACACCATGACCAAGTTTGATTCATCCCAAGTTCACAAGGATGATTCAACATAAGCAAATCAATGTGACACACCACATCAACAAAAGACAAAAACCACACGATCATCTCAATATATGCAAAAAAAAGCATCTGACAAAATCCAACACCCATTCATGATAAAAACTCTTACCAAAGTGGGTATAGAGGAAACATATCTCAACATAATAAAAGCTATTTATGACAAACACAGCCAATGTAATAATAGTGAAAAGCTGAAAGCCTTCCCACTAAAATCTGGAACAAGAAAGAATGGCCACTCTCACCTCTTCTATTCAACATAGTATTGAAAGTCCTAGCCACAGCAGTCAGACAGGAAAAAGAAATAAAAGGTATCCAAATTGGAAGGGAAGACGTAAAATTGTCATTATGCAGATGACATGATACTATATACAGAAAACCCTAGGGACTCCACACAAAAACGACTAGAACTGATAAACAAATTCAGCAAGGTAGCAGGATAGAAGATTAAAATACAGAATTTGGTTGCATTTCTTTACACTAACAATGAAATATTAGAAAGTAAAAAAAAAAAAAAAAAAAAAAAAAACCTTTTAAAATCTCACCTCCCAAAATAAAATACTTAGGAATAAACCTGACCAAGGAAACGAAAGACTTATACATGGATAACTATAAAACATTAATAAAGTAAATTGAAGGTGATTCAAAGAAATGGAAAGGTATCCCATGCTCTTGGAGTGGAAGAATTAATATTGTTAAAATGGCCATACTACCCAAACCAATCTACAGGTTTAATGTGATCCCTATCAAATTTCCTATGACATTTTTCACAGAACTAGAACAAATAATCCTAAAATATATATGGATCCATAAAAGACCCAGAGTTGCCACTGAAATCCTGAGGAAAAAAGAACAAAGCAGGAGGCATAACCCTCCCAGACTTCAGACAACACTACAAAGCTACAATAATCAAACCAGCATAGTACTGGCACAAACACAGACATATGGATCAATGGAAAAGAATAGAGAGCCCAGAATCAACCCACACACCTATGGTCAATTAATCTTCAACAAAGGATGCAAGAATATACAATGGGAAAAAGACAGTCTCTTCAGCAAGGGTGTTGAGAAAGGTGGATAGCTGCATGTAAATCATTGAATCTAAAACACACCCTCTCACCATACACAAAAATAAACTCAAAATGTTTTAAAGACTTAAACATAAGACATGACACCATAAAACTTGTAGAAGAGAGCATAGACAAAACATTCTCTGACATAAATCATAGCAATGTTTTCTTAGGTCAGTCTCCCAAGGCAATAGAAATAAAAACAGAAATAAACAAATGGGACCTAATCAAACTTACAAGATTTTGCACAGCAAAGAAAACAAAAAGACAACCTACAGAATGGGAGAAAATATTTGCAAATGATGCAACCAAGAAGGACTTAATTTCTAAAATATACAAACAGGTCATACAACCCAACAACAACAGAAAAACAAATAACCCAATCAAAAAATGGGCAGAAGACCTAAATATATATGTCTCCAAAGAAGACATACAGATGGCCAATAGGTACATGAAAAGATGCTCAACACGTCTAATTCTTAGAGAAATGCAAATCAAAACTACGAGGGACCACCTTACACTGGTAGGAACGGCCATCATCAAAAAGTCTAGAAACAGGGCTTCCCTGGTGGTGCAGTGGTTGAGAGTCCGCCTGCCGATGCAGGGGACACGGGTTCGTGCCCCGGTCCGGGAAGATCCCACATGCCGCGGAGCGGCTGGGCCCGTGAGCCATGGCCACTGAGCCTGCGCGTCCGGAGCCTGTGCTCTGCAACGGGAGAGGCCACAACAGTGAGAAGCCCACGTACCGCAAAAAAAAAAAAAAAAAAAGTCTAGAAACAATAAATGTTGGTAAGGGTGTGGATAAAAGAGAACCCTCCTGCGCTATTAGGGAGAATGTAATCTAGTGCAGCCACTGTGGAAAACAGTATGGAGATTCCCCAGAAAACTAAAAATAGAATTACCATATTATCTAGCAATCCACTCTTGGGCATACATCCAGGCAAAACTATAATTGAAAAAGATACATGCACCCCTATGTTCATAGCAGCACTACTCACAATAGCCAAGACATGGAAGCAACCTAAATGTCTATCAACAGATGAATGGATAAAGAAGATGCTGTGGGCTTCCCTGGTGGTGCAGTGGTTGGGAATCTGCCTGCCAATGCAGGGGACATGGGTTCGATCCCTGGTCCTGGAGGATCCCACATGCCGTGGAGCAACTAAGCCCATGAATCACAACTGCTGAGCCTGCACTCTGGAGCCCGCAAGCCACAACTACTGAAGCCCGTGCACTTAGACCCCATGCTCTGCAACAGGAGAAGCCACCGCAATGAGAGGCCTGCACACCGCAAGGAAGAGTAGCCCCCACTAGCCGCAGCTAAAGGAAGCCCGTGCACAGCAACCGAAGCAGCAAAAAAAAAAAAAAGATGTTGTACATCTTTTATATATACAATGGAATACTACTCAGCCATAAAAAATAATGAAATAATGCCACTGGCAACAACACTGATACAACTAGAGATTATCATACTATGTGAAGTAAGTCAGAAAGAGAAAGACAAATACCATATGATACCACTTATATGTAGAATCTAAAGTATGACACAAGTGAACGTGTCTACAAAACAAAAACAGACTTATGGACACAGAGAACAGACTGGTGGTTGCCAAGGGGGAGGGGGTTAGGGGAGGATGCAGTGGAAGTTTGGTGTTAGCAGATGTAAGTTATTATATATACACGGAATAAGCCACAAGGTCCTACTGTACAGCACAGGGAACTATATTCAGTATCCTGTGATGAACCATAATGGAATATTAAAAGAAAGAATGTATATATATAACTAGATCACTTTGCAGTACAGCAGAAATTAATATGACATTGTAAATCAACTATACTTCAACAAACAAAAGAATAGAACTCCCTCTTTTTTTCAAATAATTTATATACAATGAAGTTTGGTATGCACAACAGGCCAAACGTTACCTAGTGTTTTGTTTTTACTATCTAAATTTGATCCTACCAGCAGCGACCCTCACTGTAGTTCTGACTTTCTGAGCCTCTTAACTTACACAGGTTCTTTCTAAAGCCTGAGGAGGGGCCCTAACACTGTGTTATATGATTACACATTTTGTTAAAGTTTGCAAAAGATATTTTACGACTGAAATTATATGGTATTTGTACTTTCTCTGTATGACTTATTTCACTTAGCATAACACCCTCAAGGTCTATCCATGCTGTCACAAATGGCAGTTTTCATCTTTTTTATGGCTGAGTAGCATTCCATTGTATATGTTACCTCCATAAAAAATAAATCTACTTCCCATTCCCGCCCCCCAACACCGTCCCGCCCCAGCTGAGGTAGATGAAGTTTGGACAACGAAACCGAGTTCGAGAGATCACAACAGCTTTGCTCCTGTTTTTTGTTGTTGTTATTGTGTGTGTGTGGTTTTTTTTTTTTTTTTTTTTTTGCTTTAATCATGCAACACTTCCCTCCCAGAATTTTGGATATTTAACATCCACTGCGAACAGCTTGCCTGTAGGTTTCTGTTGGGGACAAAAAAAAAAAAAAGGGTGTTGGTGGTAGAGAGCTGAGTTTATTTTTCTTGCCTTTTTTTCTGGGACTCTTCTATATACACCCATTCTTATTTTGAGCCAAACGGAGGGACAGGTTTCTTTTCATTTCCTGCCTGATCGAAAAAAAAGTTTCCATAGTCAGCTCCTGGCAGGCATGCCCTAGTATCTTGGGGAGGGCCTCTTGGGCGTAGCAACACTCTCTTCTGTGACCAGGAGAACAAACTGAAGGTAGCAGCTACCAGCAACTGTCACAGAGAGGCACCAGCATTTTCCCCCTTCCATGAAAAGGGCAAAGTCAAAAGAGAAAGACAAGGTCCAGGTAGTTGTTGGAAATTTGATCTCAGAAGAAAAACTGAAAAAGCATAAAGCGCTGTGTGTGAACTTTTCTTTTTCTAGCTTCTTGGTCAGTGTTGGGCTGCATGTGATAAACCAGTGGGGTGGTTATTTTTTAAAGGGTTTCCTTTTAGTTTTCTTGCAGTTCAGAGTGAGCCTTTTTGGTTAAGCATATATATTAAATTCTGATCCTTCCTTAAATTTTAAAGAAAATCTTCTACTTAGAGTGTTGTGACCTTGGGTTCCAAAGCCAAATGAAGAAAGAAAAGCAAAGCATAAGCTACTTCTAAAATTCTGGAATTAATTTGAACTAACGGCTTTATATATACCCCCATTTGCCCCCATAAAAGGTAAATTTTTTGTCTCCAAAATTATTTCCCAGAAAGAAGGAAGTCACCTTCAATACACATCCTAATGAAGTCATCCTCTGGTGCCTGCTCAATATCTATTTTGGAACAACAAACTACTGTTAGGGGAAGATGCATCGGGGGTGAAATGGTCTAAGTTAATGCCTGTTTCGGAGGCTTATGGAGGTCATCTACCAGAACTGGTTAAAAAAAAAAGAGGAAAAGAAATTTATCACTGGTCTAGTAATTGTTCTTGAAGTTATTAGCCCTGAAATGCAAGTGTTAGATGTGTTTTTAAATAGATCTTTTAGAGAACACACAAAAATACAAATTCAGTGAGCGATATGTTTTGGAGATTATAAATATGCACCTATAGGAAATGAAAAAATGACCACGTGCTATGCACATGGGTGACTTGGTATATCATTTCTGGAGACAGCATTGTACATGAATTCAATGAGTGTTAGCTTTCAGAAACTTAGAAGGAACTAACAATTCTGTGTTTGGAAAACTGTTGGATTAGTCACAAAATAACACTGGTGAGGAATAATTTTGTTTTATGAAGTGACAGTGGACAAATATTAGTATTTAAAAATCAATACACTATTTTATAAATATGATTTTAAATATGTATGCATTACTAAGTAGTTAAGTAAAGATTTTGAGTAGACATTGACTTATTTGTCCACATCCCTAAAAGTGGCCAAAACAGAGTTTTCTTAGGTTTGTCATATATTTAGGCATATATGGGACGTAGATAGATCATAGAGCTACAAAAATAAAAAAAAAATAAAAATAAAAATAAATAAATAAATAAATCTAAAATTTTTAAAAAGGTATTTTAATTGCCATCTGATAAGATTATTCTTTTTTTCTAACATGAGTTTTCATCCATCAAAGCTAACCTGTGTGTCTGGTGGCAACAGAGTGAACTGGACATCCTAGTGACCCACATAAGGGTAAGCTGAGTTGGGGATACATTTAGTTTGCAGGGAGTTCCTTATATAGATTAAGTTGTTAGTTAACTATTCTGAAGTAGAAATGGTTTCCAGATATACTCTTCCTGCCTTCTATACCAATTTATGCAGCATTATGACAGGAAGACTGTGGCACAGACACTAGGCTGAGGAGGTAGCCAAGAGGAAGTGTGAAAAGTTGAATGGTGGTTTGTGGAAAATTATTCTGAATCTTATAGACCATATAAACACTTGATAATTCTTCCTGTATTTGACATACCAATAATTTGAATATTACCAAGAGAAAACTATGAATTAAAAAAAAACTAATTCATTGATAATTTTAAAAATTGATAAACCATTTCAGATGACTGAATTGCCTATTTTCCATATAAAATATCACAAAATCTTGATTATGCTATGAAATAGTAAAAATAAAATTAGGAGTATGGGGTAAATAAGTTAAAAAATAATAAAAATATATGAAACTAAACACTGAAGGAGAAATACTAGAGATAAGTGAGGCAGTTAATTTTTTTAACTGTATTATCTTTCTCAGGTGTTGTGATGCAATATTTATCAGATTTTCAAAATTTATAATTTGATGAGTTCTCATTATAAATATACATATTTTGTACTTAATTCTTTTTTTTTTTTTTTTTCTTTTTGCGGTATGCGGGCCTCTCACTGTTGTGGCCTCTCCCGTTGCGGAGCACAGGCTCCGGACGCGCAGGCCCAGAGGCCATGGCTCACGGGCCCAGCCGCTCCGCGGCATATGGGATCCTCCCAGACCGGGGCACGAACCCGTATCCCCTGCATCGGCAGGCGGACTCTCAACCACTGCGCCACCAGGGAGGCCCTTAATTCTTAATTTATAGTTCTGTATTCTTTTTCTTAAAAGAGGCCTCCAAATTTCTATAAGCTTAAGTCTCAGAAGATCTGGGCTCACCTCTGCCTACAAGTAAGTATAATTGTTATTATTATTACTATTATTATGTCTAGTTTAAGGATGAGAAGACTGAAGTCTTGGAGCTACAATGTAATTTCTCCCTCTTCACAGAGAAAGTGGTAGAACTGGGACTCAAACCAAGGTCTGTCTGAATACATGGTCTATTTCAATGTTTACAAAACGATGCCTCTCAAAATATATGTGGGTCAGTCACACTAGGTCACACCAAGAATGTTTCTTCCCACCCCTTGATTTCTCCAATATTATGCAGTACGATTTAGTTCAGTTAACTATACCAGTGAACTAGGTACACAAAAATAAACAAAATTTCATTAAGCCTTGTTTTCTAGGAGTGGGCATTCTTGTCAGGGAGAGAGAGAGATGAGGAGAGGTGAGGATGTTACTACATGACATAGCAAGTATCTGATATTCCCAAGTTGCACTTGGAGAACCTTGGAAATACACTTGATTCAATCTGAGTGAAGATGATGACGGGGTGGAGCTGTGTTAAGTAAAAGATTCACACAATATGTGACACCTGGATGGAATTTTAAAAGACAAATAGGATGAAGCCAGGATAAGAAGAAAAGATGATGGCACTACAGGCAGGGCTGTGTCATGTTTAAGGGCACAGAGGTGTGACACAGCATATTGTACCTGAAGAGCGGTGTGTGAAATCGTGTGCAAGCCTGTGTCCTTGTCTTTTGAAGTAAAAGCTTTTCCGTTTAGTCTCCCAGGCCTCCCCTCATTCTCAAGAGGCCGACTCAAGAGTTAATGTTTAGGGCATGTGAAGATGTAGAAACAAAGAATAGCTGTTGGGCTGCGGAGCTGGTCACAATTTAGACTATATATCTGCCACATGGCAGAATCACCTAACTCGCAGTTTCCTGAAAGATATAAAGGCCTGACACACATTCCTAAGTTGCTTTTATAGGAAGCCGACCCCCACCAGATGAAAACTGCTGACTTCAAGCACACAGACCCTAGACTGGTTGAAACCAGAAGGTTGATGATGCTTGAAACTTCACTTTGATGCCAACCAATCTGAGAACTGTGTGTGAACTGATCATGCACCCTGCAGCCCCCTCCCTCTTTAAAACATCTTCCCTGAAAGCCACTGGGGAGTTTGGGTGTTCTGAGCATGAGCTACTTGTTCTCCTTGCTTGGCACCCTGAAATAAGTGCTGTACCACAACCCGGTGTCAGTTGATTGGCTACAAGGCATGCAAGCGAGCCAATGCAAGTTCGGTTCGGTAACTTACGTAGTTTCACATTGCTGGAGCATAATATTTAAAAGCCAGCAATTGGAGAAAATTATACTAGAAAAGTGCCAGAGTTTTATATACTTTGTTAAGAACCTTGAATTTTATTTTATACTTAAAATTAATCTGGAGTTTAAAAAATATTTAAAGCAGAAGGATGATTTAGTTTTCATTGTGATTAGCTCCAACATGGTGGCATAGGTGTTCAAGATGAATTTGAGATGAACAGAAGACCCAGTCCAGTGAGGAGGGTGCGGCAGCAATCCAGGTGAGAATAAAAAGGTCTGAACTAAGGGTAATGAAGACTGATAAAAGAGGATGGATTTGATAGTAACTAAATGTGATGGTCAGTTGAGAACTATTTAATACACCACGATGTCTCCTGTGGTTTGATGAATCATTGTTTGATGAAGCCAACATTTAAGGCAGAAAAATAGGAGGAAAATCAAAAAGGAAAGAGAAATTGATGTTTCATTTTGGACTTCTTAAATGTGAAGTGACTTTGAGATAACCTATTAGAAATGTTAAGCAGACATCTCAAGATGACCCTTGGATATAGTTAAAGGTTTGAGATACATTAGTATTTTGGTAGCAGCTTAAACCCTGATTACAGATGGATTCACCAAAGCAGCACATAAAGAGAAAACAATCTCTGAAAAAATAGGCCGGTCTTTTTGAATTATGGTTTTCTCTGGGTATATGCCCAGTAGTGGGATGGCTGCATCATATGGTAATTCTATTTTTAGCTTTTTAAGGAATCTTCATACTGTTCTCCATAGTGGCTGTAACCATTTATATTCCCACCAACAGATCAAGAGGGTTCCCTTTACTCCACACCCTCTCCAGCATTTGTTATTTGTAGATATTCTGATGATGCTCATTCTAACTGGTGTGAGGTGATACCTCATTGTGGTTTTGATTTACATTTCTCTAATAATTCGTGATGTTGAGCAGCTTTTCATGTGCCTCTTGGCCATCTGTATGTCTTCTTTGGAGAAATGTCTAGTTAGGTCTTCTGCCCATTTTTGGATTGGGTTGTTTTTTTGATATTGAGCTGCATGAGCTGTCTATATATTTCGGAGATTATTAAACAAATCAATCAAGGCTTTACTTGAATAGTCTAACCTGGAGTCACTGGGAGGGAAATAACGAAGATAAGAGCTACTTCCTTGCCCCATAAAGAACAAATATTTGATTTTCACTTCCGCCTCTTCAGTGTTCTATATATTTTGTAGAGAACCTACTCAAATTGTTTTCAAAACTGAGGCCACAGGATTTCCTTATTTATAATTTAACTGAGTTTGTCCCTTTAGATATTAAAATCGACTGTGCCTCTTTCTCCTCATGCCTCTTTATTTCCCCATCCCATGTGTTTTGACCTTGAGTTCACATTTAAAGAGACTCCTGCTAGAGATTCATAGTGCATCAAAAAAATAGGTTAAAATTTTTAAGAGCAATCTCTTCATCGCAATCTCTTCATCTACATTATTCTACCAAGTTAAATGACAAAATAAAATTTTGATGTTCACAGTAGGACAGATAATAGTTTTACCTTCCAGTGGTCTCCTGCAGAACATGCTTAAATGAATGCATCTGTAATACAGAGCAAAACTTCATCTGTGTTCTGCATAACTGCGTCTTGGCTGTAGATAATTTCAGTGTGGGATGTGAGAAGGAATTTTGAAATGTGCAGCCCGTTTCCTGCAGATAAGTTTATGTGTCCTCCTTTCATCATGAAAAGAAGTTAAGATAATAGTTACCCTATAAACAAATACAAAATTTCACATCTACTCTTGATTCTAATGGCTTTCAGTCCGGGTTCAGGATTACCACAATGCATTGTGTGAATCTGCACTGCATTAAGCTCAGGATAACTTCTTAAAATGTTTTAAGGATGATTTGTAACTTGTAGTACATGTTCGAATGTTTTAATGATTTGGACATATGCACATTAATACTTAAATAGTTGATGTCAATACCAATGCAGCTCCACAGAGCTATCAAAATAATCAAGGTCAAAATATTCAATTTGAGGGCTTCCCTGGTGGCACAGTGCTTGAGAGTCCACCTGCCGATGTAGGGGACACGGGTTCTTGCCCTGCTCTGGGAAGATCCCACGTGCCGCGGAGCGGCTGGGCCCATGAGCCATGCCGTTGAGCCTGCGCATCCAGAGCCTGTGCTCTGAAACGGGAGAGGCCACAACAGTGAGAGGCCCGCATACTGCACCAAGAAAAAAAAAAAATATATATATATATATATATTCAATTTGAGAAGGTACCCAAAATACTTTACCATCCAAGAGCTCTCATGACTAAAATAGTTATAGTTTTTCTTTAAGAGTAATGTAGAATGTATGTGTGTGTGTGTGTGTGTGTGTGTGTATGTGTGTGTGTGTGTGTGTGATGGAGGGGGCGGGGAGGGGGTAATAATAGGTGAAAAGCCCAGAACTGAGAGTCAGTTCCACCATCCCTATACCCTAACCAGTCCCACTTATGCATTCATCTATTTCTGTTCTTACTCATATACCCTGAGACAGTCATGCCCTGAGAAAACTTCTTTCCTAAAAGACAGAGTAAAGGAGAAGTTGTTATTGGGGCACAGTGTTGTCCTGATGTGGTAGTCCCCGTGACCCTGGTACCATGATTAATTTCCCCTTTAGATTACTTTCTTCTTGTCACTATTGCTGAACACCTGCTTAAATGTTTGATCTTTGAGGTTCTGACTTCCTGAGACCTGGCCCTGCTATCATCTTGTTCGGCCCTTAGTTTCCAAGATGGAACAGGACAAGTCAGAATGACCCCTTACTCCCTTAATGTTTGTTCTGCTTTGGCCTTTGGCATACACTGACCCCCCAAATTTAGACCTCCTGGATCCTAAGAGCTACAGACTTTAACCAATTCTTTCCCTTGAACGTAAAGAGTAATGCACCCTTCTGTTTGGTGGCAGTCATTCCAAACAAATTCAGAGGTTTCTTCCACAGCATTCCTAGCTATGGTCACATTATATCTACTTTAGCACAGCAGGTGATTAAGAGTTCATTATATTTTAAGGCAATTCATTCCTATTATGAACAGTGCCTCCTTAATATAACAAGTTAATGATTGGATTTATCTAGGTGGGCCAGCTGTTATGTTAAATAGCTACATTCTATGTCTATTCATCCATAGTCATAGTACATGAATTCCATCTGTACTTAGAGTTCTTGTAAGTTGATGTTCTGGGAATTTTGATGAATTCCAGCTTTTAGAAAAAAGTGAAGACACTAAGGGGAAAAGATGACTAGAAGTTGGAAGGTGGTCAGGAAAGGTAAGCAAAGATGCAGGACCTTCAGTTCAGAGGGCCTGGTGGTAGAGAGAGTGTCAGCCTGTAGTTGAACCACACAGACATAGCACTGTGGCACTGCGCACACACCCCTGGACGGAGAGAGCTGTATGATAAAACCAAAAGATCTTTGTCACCATAGAGCCACACAACTATAATGAGGACTCACTTCCCAAAGACCAGGCTTACAAAAGTGATACTATGTCCTGAGCTGGCCAGAGAAATGATATATTTTGTATCAAGGGTAATCCAACACCACTACATGGGCAGCTCAAGTGTAATATCTGCCACTCAGCTTATTTGGTTTTGTGTGTGTGTGTGTGTGTGTGTGTGTGTTTAATTTAAATGGCAGGCCTGCATAAGTAGATGTTTCAATAATGTCAGCCATGAAGGCATGTCCTTGCTTCTGAACCAAGAAGAACAGAACAGCCCAGTTGTCTGATAGATGGAGCATTAATGTGAGATTGTAAGCAGTAGAAATCAGACAACTAGCAAGAGCAGTGGCCAGGACAGATAGTGGAGCAACTTGCAGATGTGAATTCTTGCCTGTCATACCTCTAACACTTAGAATCCAAGATCAAAGGAGAAGGGCTGAGGTCCTAGCTCAGGGAGATATGAGTTATTTATCCAGCAGACTTTTGTACCAATTGTGTGTACACACACACACACATTTTTTTCATACCACATCACTCTTCTGCTCGAGATCTTGCAAAAATTCCCATTTCACTCAAACTAAGAGCCAACATTCTTTGGCTATCCTACATGAGCTGATTCTAATCACCTCTTTGCCTCCATTCTACCTGCTGCTCCCTCACTGACTCTGATGTCCAACCCTCCTCGAAGTCTTTTCTCAACTGCCCCCTCCTCATTAAAGCCTATCCTGACTCCCTTCTTTTTTTTTTTTTTTTTTTTCTTGCAGTACGCGGGCCTCTCCCTGCTGTGGCCTCTCCCATTGCGGAGCACAGGCTCCGGACGCGCGGGCTCAGCGGCCATGGCTCTCGGGGCAACAGCCGCTCCGCGGCATGTGGGATCTTCCCGGACAGGAGCACAAACCCGTGTCCCCTGCATCGGCAGACGGACTCTCAACCACTGTGCCACCAGGGAAGCCCCTGACTCCCTTCTTTAAAACTGCTTTCACTCTACTACCGGCTCTCCAAATCCACCCCTTATCTTGTTTTACATTTTTTTTTTTTTTTTACTATTGTAGTTACCACCTTCTAAAATACTTTATCATTGGTTCTCTGACTCCTCCTAGATTGTTAACTCCAAGATTTTATTGATGTATCGTATGGACATACAACAGTATCTGACCAGCGTTTTGTGTTCAAAAAAGCATTTGTTGAATAAGTGTATGAAGTTGAGCTAATGTTAAATTATTTGCCTTTTTTGGTGGCCACAAGGGATGTGACATATTTTATTAAAGTCCTTAAGGGGTGAGAGGAGCTGCAAACACTGGGCAAGCAGCTTCAGCTGTGGTAGTGGTAGCCCTTAAAACAGAGAGTCCAGAAATTCCAGGAGGAGTGAGTGGTTGGCCCCAGACAGCAGCAAATCTGGAAAGCAAAAGTGCTTTAGGAAGAAAAAAGTTAGTCAAGGGAGTCTGAAGGTGGGGAAATAGTTTGTTCAATTCACATGCAGCAAAATGTACTTATCTATTGTGTTTGCTGTTTGTCTCACCACATAAGAATAAAAGCTCTATAAAGACAGTGATTGTTACTTCTATTGTTCGCTAACAGATTCCAGCACTAAGAACTCTGTGTACTTCAGAGGTGGGGCTCAATACATGTTTGTTAAATTAAGGCAAACACTGCTTCACTAATGGAGATTATATTTTTAACATATTTTTTGCTCACATCTGTGAATATTGTAACTAAAAGATATGATCTCATCAAGTTAATGTCATGTGTTAAAGAGAGGAAAAGTTGTTCTCTTCTGTTTTAATATAAATGGCTTTTTTAGAGAGAACAGATAAATGAGCAACATTAGAAGATGTTTAAATACTAGATCTACCCAAAGTAGAATAATTTAGCAAAAATGCTAAGTACAAGAATAAAGATCTTCATCTTTTTTTCTTTAAGTTACTGAAACTGTTACACATGAAAAAGAAGAAAAAAAGGAATTCTATCCAAGCCCCGAGAAGAGACATTATGAGTAATTAATGTAGCCAAAAAGATACCACCAAGACTCTGAGTGCTAGTGCCACCATGATTCACCACAGCACATGAAAGTTCTATTTGTTCATCTCAAGAAACTCAGGGAAGAAAAGGCTTTGGGATTTCAAATGTTTAGCTGTTAAAAAAAATCTGAATAGAGGCACTATAGATCACCCTTTAATTTCTTATCATTTTAGGGAAAGTGAGCACATGCACAAAGATTAGTCTAGAAGAGAAACCTCCCACTGGGAGGGACAAATGGTGGAATAGTAGGACCCTGAGCTCATCTCCTCTCACAAGCACATCAAAATCAAAACTAACTGTTGAACAACCATCAGTACAAAAGACTGGAACCTGCCAAAAAAAGTACGTCCAAAGACAGAAAGAGGAAACCACAACAAGATGATGGGGGTGGTGTACTCGTGATACAATGAAACCCCATACCACCAGGGTGGGTGACCCACAACTAGGGAACAACTGTATCACAGAAGTTCTCCCACAGGAGTGAGAGTTCTGAGCCCCACATCAGGCTCCCCAGCCTAGATGCCTGGCATCAGGAGGAGGAGCCCCCAGAGTATTTGGTTTTTGTTTTTGTTTTTTGCGGTATGCGGGCCTCTCACTGCTGTGGCCTCTCCCGTTGCAGAGCACAGGCCCCGGACATGCACGCTCAGCGGCCATGGCTCACGTGCCCAGCCGCGCCGCGGCATGTGGGATCTTCCCGGACCAGGGCACAAACCCGTGTCCCCTGCATCGGCAGGTGGACTCTCAACTCCTGCACCACCCAGGAAGCCTGAGTACTTGGTTTTGAAGGCCAGCAGAGCTTGACTGAAGGAGCTCCACAGGACTGGGGGAAACAGAGACATCCACTCTTGGAGGGTGAACGCAAGGTTTCACATGCACCGGGACCTAGGGCAAAAGTGGTGACTAGAAAAAAAAAAAAAGTGGTGACTAGAAGCCTGGGCCAGACCTACCTGCTGGTCTTGGAGGGTCTCCTGGGGAAGTGGGGGTGTGGCTGTAGCTCACCCTGGGGACATGGACACCAGTGGTGCTGGCAGAGGTATCAGAGAATGTCATCTACATGTACTCTTATTGAAGGTAGACATCTTGCCGGGGTAATAAGCACTCAAGACCTGGCCCCACCCAACAGCCTGTAAGCTCCCATGCTGGGACACCTCAGGCCAAACAAGCAGTAGAATGGGAACACAGCCCCACACATCAGCAGACAGGCTGCCTAAGGACTTCCTGAATCCATAGTCACCCATGGCCCTGCCCACCAGAGGGCCAAGACCCAGCTCCACTCATCGATGGGCAGGCACCAGAAGCAAGAAAACTATGATCCTGCAGCCTGTGTAACTGAGTCCATAAACTAAGTCAGAACCTACTCTGGGGACAGGGGAGCAGCTGGACTCTGGCCCTTGGATGATGGGAGGAGAAAAAGAAAAGGCCACAACTAGAAACAAGAAAATTACAAAATGGGAAAGCTCACTAGTAAAGGTAAACATAAAGGCAGGAAATTATTCACACACAAATATGATATTAAAACCAGTAATCATGAGAGGGGGAGAGTACACATGCAGCATATTTAAAATGCATTTGACATTAAGAGATCAGCAACTTAAAGCAATCACATTATTTATGTATATATATATGTGTGTGTATATATATATATATATATATAGACTGCTATACCAAAAGCTCATGATAACCACAAACTAAAAATCTGTAATATACAGGTGCACAAAAAAGAAAAATGAATCCAAACACAACTCTAAAGACAGCCATCAGATTACAAGAGAAGAGAATAAAAGAGGAAATAAAAAAGTCCTCCAATATACTTAGCTAAGCACTTGTGCTTTGAGCAGGCCTGCTCCCTTCTGCTCCAATCCTGAACAAGGTACTACACTAGCTACCCAACCCTTCAACCAATTGGGTTAGAATTCAAAGAACCTGGAGCAGCCCTGAGGCCCACAAGCTCACATAAGAATATGATTCCCTATACTAAATATAATAGTTACTACCACATAATTAAGCATTTGTTATTTGAGTCCTCTATAAGACCCTGGACATGAATTTTCATTTGCCTAGGAAGACCATCTGAGTATAAAGTTACTCATGGTCACACAAAACCCACTTGGATTTTAGAACCCATGTTGTTTCTATGGCACGGCTTATGAATAAGGGCCTATCCACCTGGGTCTCCAGGTTAATATGGCAGTTTCCTCTCTTTGGGGCTGTCACCCTATCCTGAAGGTAGGCAGTCTTGACTGAAGCTCTGACACTCCATGTATCTCTTATAAGCCCCCACCCTGCAATGGCTGGATCTGACTTGTGGACTCGGTCACTGGCTGGAGTCCTGCTCCTTCAGGGATGGGTTTCTAGTAAAAAGGCCATTCACTGGTCACTGTCTAGACCAGTACTGCTGGCCCCACCCACCACAGAAGCTCTGGGGTGGAGTTAGTTCACCCAGGCTGATCTACCTTCAACACCTTTTCCATATTAAATGCTGATGAGAGAGGTTTGGATGGTCACCTACTGTGGGCCAGCATTACTTTACGCTCCTAAAATTTATTGTTGAACTTGAGTGATATTCATCCACCCTGGAACTTCAGGCCACCTGTCATCCAGACATCAGATCATGGCCCAAAGCATGAAGAAATATTCCTTTGGTATGCTGACACAGTTGAAAAGGCTTTGTGCAAAAGATATACCAAAAAACAAACGTGAGATGTACACAGAGAAACTTTTAGTTCCTGCAGAATTATGGGTTGTTGGTCAAAGTTCACACTGTCAGCAGGAAACTCACCCAACACTGTTTTGTAAAATCACAACAGGGTGATTAGGAAGTTGGCAAAAGTAGTGATTGGTAAACTTGAGAGTCACAATTAGCCTCAGGTAGGAGCAGTTCATCCTATGGGTGCTACACCATACATTGGTTCTTTACAATGCACATGAAAATCACCTGGGGCTCCTGTTACAACATGGATTCTAACTCAGTCCATTTGATGTGGGGCCTGAGGCTTCGCATTTCTGACAAGCTCCCCTAACATGCTGAAAGCCTGATCCTCAGACTACATTTTGCTTAGCAAGCCCACAGACCTTGACACAGGTTTAAAAAAGAAATAATATAGTTGACTTACTTGGACCTAAGTTATGCATGTAGGAGGCATTAGAACCTTCCAGCCAAGGTGCATGATCTTAGCAGAAACTTAATCATTCAGAGAGGAAAAAGACTAAGCCAGAAAGGAGACGCAGAGCGTGAGGGAGATGGATCCTGGGGTTGAGGGGTCTGGAAACACATATAAAAATCAACAGAGGGAAACAATGGGCAGTAGTCATAGAAACAGCAACAATGTTGTTCAACCGAGTAAATAACCCATGTTTGAAAAGCAGAGAAGGTAGCCTGCGTTATTTCAAGTCAGGCCTGGGAATACCAGAGCCAGAACTCTAGACTCGCTGGCACAGAAAAGGCCAACTTCAAAGTCTTAACAACAAGTAACGGAAAGCAGTGCAGGCAAACCAATACCACCTAGGTGAGCACAGGGTCACAAATGTCCAGAAAGCAACCAGGTAGATTCCCAGATGCGGGAAGTGAACTTACCTGCTCACCTTCAGCCTCCAGAAGGAACTGAGCAAGAGAAGTCAGAGTGTCGTAGCCCTAGAGGAAAGAGCGCGTCCACCAAGGAAGCCGGGAAGGGATGAAGAACGGGGGCTGGAAAACTCAGCAAACGCTCGGCTCTGCTACCCACGTCAAATCCGACGTAAAGTTACGTCCTAAGGAACCAATGAAAGGCCTGTATTCCTTCTTACCGGCGTGGGGCAGAATCAACACGTGAGTTAAGTGGCTCTAACTGTGAAAACTGGTAAACAGTGAGGCAGGAAGCATGCTGAGTCTCCAAGGGAGGTCCCAGAACAGCAGTATCAGCCTCACCTGGGAACTTGTTAGGAAATGTAAATTCTCAGCCCCGCTCCAAACCTGCCAATCAGAGACTGCGGGGGTGGTGCCCTGCAGCCTGGGCTCCAACAAGCCTCCAGGTGATTCTGATGCACACTCACTGCAGCAGAGTCTATTGAAAGCACGGTGGAGAGACAAGGCTAGGTGTGGCAAAGGACAATCATTATAAGTAGGCTTGATTATGGTGCTTTTAAAGAGCTAGTGAAGACTAAAGCCTGTTTACAGGGAAAAGAAAACCCAGGAGAAAAAATGTAATATAATAATTAATAAAACATGCTCAGTGATCAACAACAACAAAAAACAGTGGATGAATGTAAATTGTAGTTAAAAAATACAAGTGAAAATTTAATAACATGCTTTTAAAATCTTCATCTCTTAAGCTTTTTATTTCCCAGCCACATATATGTGTCTACTGGTAAGGACACCATTAGGAATTTTCAATAATCCGTATGTCTCTTTCAAATGTGTTTCTCCAGCGTGGTAAGGGAGACCACCTTAGGTAGGTAGCTCTTTGGGCAGGGTAGCCATGTAATATAAATATATTTAACAAAGTATCCTGAAAGATTGCTAAAAATCCCGAGCCTAAAACATATGACTTCAGAAAGTCACATAGTACAATAAAAATGGAGATAGCAATGTGAAAAAAGAAAAAAAAAAAAAGAGACACCTCCCAAAGGTTTAGTTCCTCTCAAGGAAGCCTGGGAAAGATGCTGCATCAAAACATTAAAATGACTCTGGTGCTCACAGTCTTTGGGTTGTATCAGCTTAAGGTTGAAATTCTCAAGAGATTGGTAAGATGTGGGATGAAATGATAGAAAAAAGTGCAGCCTTGGTATTAAGTAGAGCTATAAAATAAGAAAATAATTACAAACCATCATAAGGGGTAATTCTTTCATAGACTCATCCATATATTGGCTATAGGACTAAGAGGCTGGAGTCTTCTAAAGAAATTGGCACTCAGGTATGGGCAAGAGCAAGACACAATGGAGACACTATGGTGGGAATAAGCAGATGCACAAGGGCAAATGGGTTGATAATGATCAGCTGTAATACAGTTAAATCGTTTACTTAATACAGTGAGCACTGTGCTGAAGAAGACCTGAGCATCATTTCTACTTATGTTTTTGTTTGTTTTTAATTTTTATTTTATATTAGAGTATAGCTGATTAACAATGTTGTGTCTACTTATGTTTCGTGAAATAAAGGTAAAGGCTCACTCTTTACCCACCCAAGCACACCACACAATTACACACACATACATGTGCCCTCATCTCACTTCTAAAGTTAATCTATATTATCCCAAAAGGCTTCTCCAAATTAAATCACAACATATTTAATTGAGGTATCACTCAGTGTAGAGAAGTGGAAGGAGAGATTGAGGAAGGGAGATCTCTTCTCCCTAAAGGTCATGTGGGACGTGAATATCTGGAGCCACTCAGAATATCGTCCCAGATAATTTTAAGCATAGTCTTGAAGGGCCTAGTGCCTTAAAGAAATAATTTAAGTGATTGTTATTAAAGAGGTACTGATGAGCACAAGCAGCTCTGTGTCCTTTAAGCTAAATGCTTTCTTTGTAGTGATAGAATAGAATAAATCATCCCATGTTTAGATATAGCTGAAGTTTCACGTTTTGGGAAAATGCCCTAAAATGGTGCTCTGAACTGCTGTCAAAAGAGCCAGGACTTTCAGAGCTGGATTTGAGGATCTGTTATTACAAGACCCCTATGGCTGAAGGGTCAAAGACAAGACAGTATATATTTATCATGAGGCTATCTTCTTGAAAATAGGAGCCCTTGGTAATTCACAACAGTGTTTAAAAGGGTAGTTTTAAAAATTATCTGGAGGTGCTTATTGTTGAGAGAGCAAATAGGTTTTGATTAAAGGTTCAAGGAGCATTAATAGAAAGGCTCCAAAGGGCTGGTTTGTCTAGATGACTGTAGCAGAGCTTGGCTAGTCATTTATCAAATTCTTTTCCTCTTCCTTCCAGGAAAGGTTATTATACAACTAGACTACTGCCTTCCTCACAGTTAGATGTGGCTATGTGGCTGAGTTTTAGTCCTAGTTAGCAGAATGAGAATGGAAGCAGTGTTTGGCCACTTCCAACCCTGGCCCATGAAAACGTCTCATGTGATCCTCCACACCGTTCCCCCATCTCCCCATGAAATGTTAAAGATCCAGCAGAGAATGTTGACATTCTAGGGATGGCAGAGCCACATTTGGAAGAAGCTAGGATGCTGAAATCATTGCATGGAAGATCACCCACAATGATAGACTGTCAAGTGAGCTAAAAATAACCTTCTAATGGGTTAGGTCTCTGACATCTGGGGATTGTTTTTATAGGTATTAGCCTAACACATGAAACCGGTGGTCCATTGACCTGCGCCTCATCTGCTAAACCTAGTAAATAGGTATAATATATAGTAAAGCAACAAGTGAGCAGAAAATGTACTTTTTTTTACACCAGCTAATCAAATCTCCAAAACATAAATTATATAAAATTTAAGAATATATTAGAGGTAGACATATTCAGATTGGTGAAGAACTAATCTATTGGGGTGAAAAAGAAAAGCTAAGCTATAAGAAGAATGCATACTTTTGAAAACTTTGTAAGTAAGGGTTAGGTGGTATCTCAGTGGTGATTTAAAGGCTTGGAAGGTTGGGTTGTACGGGAGCTTGAGCTAGTGATCTTCTTCCATTCTCCACATGCCTATCGGTTGTTAGAACTTAGGAATTATGTGCTAAAAAGGACAAGGAAAACTAAAGGATCTCTAGAAAAATCCTGATGTACAATTGTCACAGACAAGTTTGGGGAATTGGTATGGTGTCCTGTTCAAAGAGTAAAATGACCTTCTCTATCATATGACTGTTTGGTGCCAAGCTGCACAAAATGTGGCCATGATGGTAGTGACATTAGAAACTTCCTGTTATGGGACAATGCTTAGCACTTAGAATGCTTTTGCATTCTTGCTTCAATCACTAGAGAATGAAGAGAATCAGGACCACTTAGGAATTGCTGGGGTGTAGAATATTTTCATACAGCAAGTATGTTAAAAACCTTTATGTGCTGGTCCAATTTAGGACTTTCGAAATATCTATATTATCTCAAGTTAGAAGGCCTAGGTTTTCCAGGTACAGAAGATGAGCCTTACCTCCAGGGAAATTACAATTTTTTTCCTGACTTTAGCATAAACTACACTGATATAGTAAATATTTGAACTGGTTTTACTATTCAGCATTTAAATACCTTTTTATGATTATCAAAAGGTCTGTCTTTGAGGGGAATTCCCAAGTCTTTATCAAAGGGCAAATAAGTGGGCCAAATGCTTCCTCTATTTTTCCTGGAAAGGACATGTGACTTGGCTTAATGTTTTACTATTGAACCCCTGAAGCAAGGACTGTGGCAGTGATGGAACTCAGGGGTCTGGCCACAAATCTGACTCCTGTGATGATGTTTGCTCAGATGACGGCAGCTCTAAAGCCTTCAGAGCAGCCCTAGCATCTGTCCATCTCCCAGGCAAGACCACCATTCTGTACACCTCCAATATCTTTATATTTATTCTGTTTTTATTTCAGATTTTTGTTTTTGCTTTTGTTTAAGATATAGTTACTGTTGTTTATAAGTAATACTTGACTGACACAAATGATTAAAATAAGAATAGGATCGGGAATTTTCTAGTGGTCCAGTGGTTAGTACTCTGTGCTCTTACTGCGGAAGGCCAGGTTCAATCCCTGGTTGGGGAGCTAAGATACCATAGGCTGTGTGGTGCAGCCAAAAAATGAAAAAAAAAAAGAGGATGAGTTTGTGTGTTACTGATAGTTAAGGCAATGACAACTGTCTATATTTTCTCTGTTTCAAAAAGCATTAATTGTATATGATTACATTTGGCCTTAAGAGGAGGGAAAGAGCTCAGAAACTGGTATGGGCACAATTTTATTTGTTTTGTTTATTTTGGACCAATGATATCACATCCAAATGTGAAACATTTGCCCACTATATTTGGTAGAAAATCATGCCAAATCTGAAAGCACGCCTGAAAGGGACCATTCAAGACAGTACCTGGAAATGAGGTGAAAATATTTCTTGTCCTAAAAATCACATAGCAGAAACACTGGGAGCACAGTTTTGGTGGCAAAGTGTTTGGTGGAGTAAACTTTAAGATTTTCCCACTATAGGGCTTCCCTGGTGGCGCAGTGGTTGAGAGTCTACCTGCTGATGCAGGGGACACGGGTTCATGCCCTGGTCCGGGAGGATCCCACATGCCGCGGAGCGGCTAGGTCCGTGGGCCATGGCCGCTGAGCCTGCGCGTCCGGAGCCTGTGCTCCGCAACGGGAGAGGCCACAGCAGTGAGAGGCCCACGTACCGCAAAAAAAAAAAAAGATTTTCCCACTATAGAGAAGGAGGTATGGATTTCCATGCACGCCAGTGATTTTTAGCTAACTGTTTACATTGGTCTTTTCTTTCTTCACACAAGAGAGTTTGCCTAGGCACATAGCCACACTGGTAAAGATTGCTTAAATACAAATCTCATGATTAAACTTATAACCAATCTGCGCGAAAGCTCGTATATTAATATACCTTTATTTCTTATATTTTACTGGCATACATGGAAGGGAAATTCTAGAAAGCACAGAATTGAGAAACTATAAGAATAAAAATAATTTCTGAATTTAAGATGATTAACCATTAAGGAAAAAAGCTATAATGTAAAATAACATGGCATATAAAAAGGAACGAAACTGAGTTATTTGTAATGAGGTGGATGGACCTAGAGACAGTCATACAGAGTGAAGTAAGTCAGAAAGAGAAAAACAAATACCGTATGCTAACACATATATATGGAATCTAAAAAAAAAAAAAGAAAGAAAAAAAAATTGTCAGAAGAACCTAGGGGCAAGACGGGAATAAAGATGCAGACCTACTAGAGAATTGAGGTGAGGATACGGGGAGAGGGAAGGGTAAGCTGGGACAAAGCGAGAGAGTGGCATGGACATATATACCCTACCAAAGGTAAAATAGCTAGCTAGTGCGAAGCAGCCGCATAGCACAGGGAGATCAGCTCCGTGCTCTGTGACCATCTAGAGGGGTGGGATAGGGAGGGTGGGAGGGAGGGAGATGCAAGAGGGAAGAGATATGGGGGTATATGTATATGTATAACTGATTCACTTTGTTATAAAGCAGAAACTGACATACCATTTTAAAGCAATTATACTCTAATAAAGATGTTAAAAAATAAAAAAATTAAAATTAAAAAAATAAACAAAATAAAAATAATATTATGGCATGATAATTTAAATGCAGACAGTATATTGGAGATACTGTTTAAACACTCTTCATTCTCTGAGCTTGTACACCAAAATGCTATATGTACCTAGTTCATGAAGACAAGATTGTAGTGAAAGAACCAAAATATATTGTGTCTTCAAAGAAAACTATGTGTTGTTTAGAGCACACATTTCAGAGTTATCAGAATCTGTTTTTGTTTTTATTTCTTTTTCCATTACCTGTGAGCTTTTTTATGTCTCTGTAAGTTGTAAACAAAACAAAACAAAAACTCATACTAAAGCAAATAATTCTTGTCCCTAGAAATTCAAATGTTGTCTAGCAGAATGTAAGTGACTATTGCATTGTGGAAACTGATCTATTTTGTCTGTTTTGCATTTATTTGTAAATTCACTTCAGCACTTTTTACCTGAGTATAGAAGCATGATATTTTGAGTTCTTTTTGTAACATCTTACTGGATCCTTCATTAATCGAGTTTAATAAAATCTTTGAAATGTGTTTATTTGGTATTTGTGTTACAGAAGTTTATCTTTTGTTTTGAATCTCTTTCACCCTTTTATGAACCTGTGAGTTGTGAATTGCAATGATTTACCACAGAGTGTGTTCTGTAGATTATACTCCAATAAATGGCTGTTATTGAAGGACACTGTGTCACTTGGATATTTACCAGATTCTACATTTCTGTGAAGCACATATTTGTAAGGGAAAGAAGTATCTTAAAATTGTTTTAATTCAATAGCTGAATATCCCAAAATCGCCATCACAATTTCCACAGCATATAGTGAGAAACCTGTGTTTTCTTTCTGCTGCTATGTAGTAAACTATCCTTTCCTTTTACTACAACTGTTCTCTGAAAGCTTCCCAATTCTTGAGGGAGAAGTCCTAGAAAGAGTTGTTAAATCTACAGAAAACATCACATACCTTCAACTTACACCTCTGAATAGAAAGAAATGTAGTGTCCAGAATTGTACTGTTTTAATAATTCATTGTGTGATTTTTGGAAAAAAGCAACATTAACAACTACAAACCACTATAGAAGTTACTATGTGTATTTTAAAAGTTTCTGCAAGTCTACCTCAGAAACAAAGCTCTCAGTATCATCACTTGATGGGGATTTTTATTTTATTTTAATAAGTTGCCCAAGTGTATTGTTATAAATTACTAAACAAGAGTAGCAAATATAAAGGGCTTTATGCTTTGTCATTCAGTGAATCTCATTCATAAGTCTCAAAAATTCTTCCAAAAATATTTTTTAATTCATGATCTTTGTATTTACTGACAGAAAGATTTATTTAACTATGCAGAAATTGCCTTCCTACAGCTTTTATAGTTTAAATACACCTGCACTCTACAGGGTGCAAAAATCAGCCTTTTCCCCAGACAATTCTCAAAGAGTTGCTTTTCCTCTAAGTAACTGTGCATAAATAAAGTTGTAACATTTAACCCATCAAATATTCAGTATTTCAGAAATATTTATGTAATCTAAATTAATATATCCTAAACACTATTAGGCATCGTAAAATGTGTTTTTATAAAACTAATGTAAAATTAAGAAAAGAGTCCTCATGTATTTGTCTATTGAGCACCTTAAGTGTGTCTGGCCCTGAATTAGAAGTTCATTATACAAAATAAAATCATCATGTCTTTTACTTAAAAGAACCTAGAGTCTATACATTCTAGGGGGAAAAAAGAAAAGTGCACACACATTGCAATGCAATAAGATATATGCTGTGTCAATGCACGTCTGTGTGTGTTTTTTGGGAGTGTGAGTGCGTGTGTGTGTGTGTGTCAGTGAGAGACAGAGATAAAGAGAGTTTAAAAGGTTGATAAAGCCCAGGAAGGGGTCCTCATCTTACCTTAAGAGTTTGGGGGGCTTCCCTGGTGGCGCAGTGGTTGAGAGTCCGCCTGCCGATGCAGGGGACATGGGTTCGTGCCCCGGTCTGGGGGGATCCCACATGCTGCAGAGCGGCTGGGCCCGTGAGCCATGGCCGCTGGGCCTGCGCGTCCGGAGCCTGTGCTCCGCAAGGGGAGAGGCCACAACAGTGAGAGGCCCGCCTACCGCGAAAAAAAAAAAAAAGAGTTTGGGGAAGGTTTCCCAGAGGAAGCGAGTCCTGAATGGAGAATTTGAATTTGTTTGGAAGGCATGAAAAAGTGTACGTCACAAAAATGGACAAATATGGAAGTAGACAAAACAACAATCACAAGAAAATAAAATATGGGAATGTGGTGGCAAAAAGGCTACAGGGGCTTCCCTGGTGGCGCAGTGGTTGAGAATCCGCCTGCCAATGCAGGGGACACAGGTTCAACCCCTAGTCCGGGAAGATCCCACATGTCGCGGGGCAACTAAGCCTGTGTGCCACAACTACTGAGCCTGCGCTCTAGAGCCTGTGAGCCACAACTACTGAAGCCCACGTGCCTAGAGCCCGTGCTCCAAAACAAGGGAAGCTAGCTCAATGAGAAGCCCACACACCTCAATGAAGAGTATCCCCCGCTTGCCACAACTGGAGAAAGCCCGCGCGCAGCAACAAAGACCCAACACAGTGAAAAATAATAAAATAAAATAAATAAATTTATAAAACACAGAACAAAACAAACTGGAATTCCGTAACAGGCCTTGGAGTTCTTCCTAAATTATCAGGCCACCAGTTGCCTCCTCAACCTTATTTATTCCCGCTCTTACCCATATTCATGCTGATCCAACTATAGTGACCCCATGGCTACTCCCAGAACATCCAAAGGCAGTTCCATCTGAAGTTTTATACTGGCATCCCTTCTGCCTGGAATGCTCTATTCCCAGATGTCTTCCAGGTCCCTATGCTTCATTCAGACTCTGCCAACTCACCTCCTCAGAGCCCCCGTCCCTGACCACCTCTTCTAGAACAGCAGCCACTTGGGTGCTCTAGATGCCCTCAATTTTTTTTCCTTCATACTATTTTTCACTTGCTCAAATACATTGTGTATCTGTAATATCTATAATTTAGTAATATATTGTATATTCTCCCATGGAGAAAGTCAGCACCATGAGATCTGGTATGTTAAATTTATTGCTCAAATCCAAGCATGTAGAAAAATGCTGAAGCATAGTAATAGGAGCTCAATAAATATTTTGCTGAATAGATTTGATCATTGATTCTATGATAGGAATTTTTTTGGAATATTAAACATATATATATCTCCAGGAGATGAAATTATCATAATTCAAACATCACTTCATTTTATTAAACCATATCTTAGTTCATATCATGTCATTGTAACAACACAGAGGATTTTGTTACGTGTAAGCAATATTCATAAGGAAAATAATCTGTTTTCCTGGTTGATATTGCTTTTATAAATATGTTACAGGCATGAACATTCATGTTTTAAATATTAACTGATGAAGGTGTATCAGAAATGGGATGAAATTTATTTGTAAATCATTAGAAATGGAATGAAATTTGCTTTTGTAAATATGTTCATCAAAATTTTTGTTTTTAGAACACTTAGGATGTTATAATAGCATATAACATTTTGTTAGAGCATAATAAGTACTTATAGTTTTACCAACCCCATTATAAATAATAATTGATAAAAATGAGACCAGCCCTTGAGTTAGTTCACTGAGTGACATTTACTCAGAGCTCATCTCAATGATATTAAATGATGTGCTTGAAAAACTTAAATGTCTGAACTTCAAAGATGATTAAGTAATTTCACTTTATTCTCCCCTGTGCTGTGCCTTGCTTTATATAACTGCTGTTATATTTCCTTTTATTTTGATCAATTCCCTTTCAGGTGAATTGAACACGTGGTTTATCTGTGGTTTGTGCATTGTTAAAAATTTTGTCTATGTTTAATAAAATCAGCAGTTGTTATTATTTAATAAAAAATAAGAAACTGGTTACAGTTTATTTTTTATCAAAAAATATTTTGTTGTGATAAAGTACAACTTTCAAATATCAATACATTTTCCATCCTATCTCTCTTTGAATACATCAGTGGTTGACCTGCACTGGATTTAATTGAGAATAAATGAGATACATCAAGTTTTTAACCTTTATATATAGTTAGTGTTAACAACAAATGATTCCCTAAGTGGAAATCATCCATCTGCATTTGTAATCAGATAGACTATTTCCAGGAAAGTATAAAAAATTTTATAGAAGTGTTTCTATTTTGATTTTATGTAAAAAATAGTAATGATAATTAAGAAGTTTTGGAGGGCTTTCTGTATTAGTGTGCTCAGTAATTCACTGAATTCCCATTTTGTAGATGACAGAATTAAGGTAAAAAGTTAAGCAGACAAATAACTTGTGGAAGAATCTTGATATGAACCCTCTTATGAACTTTGGCAGCACGATCGCAAAGCCTGAGGTCTTAACCACAAGTCACCACTCTATGGCCTGCTGGAGGGGAAATGAACCAGCCAGGACCTAACACCACAAGGGTATTTAAGGGAGAAAAGAAGGAGAGTGATGGGATATTCTGAAAATATGTACTTTTCACTGATAATCACCCGTATAATAAAAAGATATCCAATAAATACTGGATATAGTAATACGTCAAATAACAAGTATAGAGTATCCCAGATAGATTAATTTTAGAGTTAACTAAATGGAAATAAGACCAAAACTAATATAATGATTTATAATACCATTGTCTGTTAAATAGAGAATTTCAATAGACTTCTAAATGGTCTCTCTACCCCACTCTTAGTTTCTTCTATCCATTTTATTTTATTTATTTATTTAAAAAATTAATTTATTTTATTTATTTAGTTTTGGCCGTGTTGGGTCTTCGTTGCTGTGCGGGCTTTCTCTAGTTGCAGTGAGCGGGGGCTGCTCTTTGTTGCGGTGTGCACTTCTCATTGCGGTGGCTTCTCTTGTTGCGGAGCACGGGCTATAGGCGCGTGGGCTTCAGTAGTTGTGGCACGCGGGCTTAGTTGCTCCACGGCATGTGGGATCTTCCCAGACCAGGGCTCGAACCTGTGTCCCCTGCATTGGCAGGCAGATTCTTAACCACTGCGCCACCAGGAAAGTCCCTCTTCTATCCATTTTAAACAGAGCAGCAAAAGTGAGCTTTAAACATATAAAATCTTTAACACTTATTAAAAATCCTTCAGTGACTTTCTACTGCACTTAGATTAAAATCTGCATTTCTTAACCTAGAACATGAGGCCCTATCCACTTGTCCCTACCCCATACTTACTCCTGCTGTGGGCTTCCTATGTTTTAGGCATCTGGGTTTCTTCCAACATAGCAAGGTGGTATTTGAACCCGGTACTCTTTCTTCCTAGTGTACTTTTCCCCTACATTTGCTAACTTCTACTCAACATGCAAATTTGACTTTAAATGTAGATTTCCTGAATTACCTGAGTTTATGGAAGTCCAACCTGATAATCTTTCATAGGTACCCTTTCTTCTTTCACAGACCTTATCAGAATTTGTAACTACATGTTGATTTGTATCTTTCTTTGTTCAATTTCGATTTCCTTTTCAAAAAGGTAAGCTCATGTAGGCATAGAGTTTGAGTATATATGTGTAAGCTAATAGAGGTCACCATACTCTTTACCACCTTAAGCACTTCAACCCTTTGATTTCCTCTTTTGTTTGTATAAAAGTCTTTCTAAACTGGGTCTGGATGCATCGGTAAATAGAATAATTGAATACACCAAAACCTCTCTCCCATGATTCACAATCTATGCTGCAATATGGCACTAAAACTAGTTTTTAAGCAATTAATAAAGAGGACATTTTAACAAGTGACTAGACAAACTGTCATCATCAGTATCATCTGGGAGTTTGTTAGAGAAACAACTAACAAACAAATGGCCTCTATTTACAACCTACTGAATCACTGTCTCTAGGGGTGAGGACTGGAAATCTGCATTTTAACTAAGCTCTTTGGATGGATCTTACGAATACTAATGTTTGAGAAGCACTGCTCTAAACAAATTTAAGTTTTTAAGAGCCTACTTATTTATGTGCATTTATTAATTAAGCCATGCTTATAATGGGCCATGCCTATAATGTCAAGTCACGACCCATAAGCTTCAGAACGTACCATTGAAGATAACTTTACAATAAATTAATGTACAGGAGCCTTTTATTATCCAGCTTCTATCCATACCAAATGAATAAGGGAACCAGTAAAATGAGAGAAACATAATTACTTTGCCTAATTTCTTCATGTTGCTAGTTGACAGCATCTTTATCATTTCTACATGAGCTCCATCTTGTGGCTAAGCTTTCATTTTTTTTTTCCTTCTAGTAGTTATCTAGATGATTAAAACATGAATAGAAAAACTAATGCTTTTTCAGAGTTCTATTGCTGAGAGTTATTTATAATCATGCTTCCTTTGTTGATTTTAGTTGTTCCTATTAATTATTTGGCATCATGAGTTGGAAATTAGAAAACAATATGGACGATTGATGCCAGAAATATAGCACTAATGCTTCTTCAGTGTCATAACACTATGCTCTCAATTGGGTTCTGGAAAATTCAAAAAATAATTCCTCTAATGACTTTGTTTGGGGACTGAAGGTTTTCCAAATGGATATTTTTCTATGAAATAAATGATTTCACCCTGCCTCTCCATGGAAGGAGGGAAGGAAGGAAGGAAGAGAGGGAGGGAGGGAAGAAGAAAGAGAAAGAAAGAAAGAAAGAAAGAAAGAAAGAAAGAAAGAAAGAAAGAAAGGAAGAAAGGAAGGAGAAAAGAAGTGTGTAAGTGTTTTACATTCTTTATATTCTTTATGAGATGGTCAGTTAGGTGCAGCCATAAGAGGAGACAGAGAGGCTCAGGAAAAAGCAAAGTTTATAATACCCACAGCTCCTAAAGACAAGAAGCATAGCATGCCATGTAGGGCCACCTAAGGAAACAACCAGGGTGGTCAAGAGGCAGAAGACAAGATGTAGGGCGGAGCTTGGGCTGTGGCCTTTATTGAACATTCACAGGACAGGCAAGGCAGGGCAGGGTAAACAGTTTAGGACTTGGCTGTTTAAATAATTTTGGAGAGCTTTTGGCTATAACGGTGGGCCCTAGTTGCCTGGCACCTGGTCCTGGAATGTTTAAGGCAGAGGAATGTCACTTCCTGGGTGCAAGGGCCAGATAAGGGAATAGGGAAGGCAAGGCTCTGGATACATTAGTTTGCACATCAAAAGCGTGTTCCTGCCTGGGTACTTTATTATCTCTAAGAACTGGCTAACTCAGGGAAGGGCAGTCCCTCCTCAGCCAGAAAGGATTTTTGAGTTGTCAAAACATCATAACATACCGAAAATTAACAATATTTATGATACAGTAAGTGTGTGTGTGTTTATCACAATACCTATGTTTTTGCATGACAGTAATTACAGAAATAATATAAAAAGACTTCATCATATGAAAGGAAGAAAGGAAACAATAAATGACCACAAACCAATCAGAATTGATTTTTTGATATTAAAATAGTATGAAAGTGCATATAATGGGATTTATTAAAAAATAATTTTCAGAGGAAGAGAGATATATCTAAGTACACTAAGCAAAAATAAAATATGCACAGCTATGTAAAAACAAAAATATACACAGTCCTTATAATCAATTTGCTCAAAATTTATTAGGGAAGTTCAGTATTTGCTATGAATTACAAGATAAATGTGTGTTAGAGCAAGAATTTTGATCTTCTTTAGTCCACAGAATTTTTAACAGATTTACAGACCTTATTAACCACTTAACTGAAACACATTCGATTGCTCCTCATCCTCTATCTCTCATTCCTATCCAAGCCCCTGTGCAGGTACGAGTATCACCACAATTAGAGAAATAATGTCTCATTGATGACACACCAGAGAAGTCAACTTGTGAGCGAAAGTCTATAGTGAAATGTTAATTGATGAAAGAAATAGAAATCATAAATTCGAGAAGACCACAGAATCATTCTCCATTAGCAAGGTGTTCTCTGCAGCTATTTAAAAATAATTTATTATTTATTGCAAAAGTCAATTATGAAACAAGCTAAATTCTATAATTCTATCCTAAACATATATATCATATTCCCATTTTATTGTAAATTAAAAGCTTATGTGATGTTTTTCCGGGCTCCATAATGTCTTTAATACATTTAATATTGCTTACCATTGTATGGGGATATATGTATGCATATGGCTGATTCACTTTATTGTACAACAGAAACTAACATAGTATTGTGAAGCAATTATACTCCAATAAAGATGTATTTTAAAAAAATTTGTAATAGACACAAAAATACTTATGTTTTGTGAATGTGTCCTTTATGCTTTCTTTACCATTTCTTTTGCTGTGCATATTGAGAGGCAAAATAAAGTTAGGATAAACTTAGAAAAAAAAATCAAATAAGTAAACTTCATTTCACTTCTGTTGCCTTTGAAAGAGCATTTGAGTCATGTACAGCTCATGTTTGTATGGATAACTGAAAGTTCATAAATAAAATTAAAAAATCTAAAGAATAATTAAAATTTTCTAAGAGATATGCAGAAATAAAGTAGAATTACATACCTACATATGTATATATATAAAATAAATGACATAATACTAGTTTAATACCATCTGCTAATAAAAAGTAGTAACCACAATCAATATCTCCACCAAATATTCTTTACCTTTAGAGAATAGATAAAGAAAGGATAAAATGCCAATTCAGATTAATGCTAACCAAGTTAATATTAATGTTAAATTCTGTATATTTGGTGTCTAATTTATTTTTGGACAGTTGATTTTGCTTTTGAAGTGCATTGTTTTTATGCCATTTTAATTTTTAAACTCTGTCTCATTGTCCACGTTATAATGTTTGCTTTTCCATATTATGTAAGGAAGTTTCAGCTGAAAGTGTGGAGACGGGAAGAAAGAATTTTGACCCTCACGTTTCTTCCTGCTGTTACTCCTTAGGTCCCATTATCATCCAGTAATTATTAATATGAGACTCCTATCAGAAATTCATATTCTTTACCTTTTGTCTTTCTATAAACTCTTAGGTAAAAACACAGAGCATTTATAAGGCTTAATGTGCCAAAAATAAAGAATATAAAATGAGCAACTATTGGCACACTGTGAAGATATTTCATATCTTATTTGTGAATTCACCTGTGAATTCCTTCAACTGCAACTGCAACAGGCTGGGACCTGGGACCCTTTGCTGCTGCATCTCTTCCAGCAACAAAATACAAAGAAACTATAAGGGACTAAAAATAACTGCCTGCATGCACAGTTGGGGCAAATTATGAACAACAACATACAAAAAGACCAAAACCCAACTGCCACTTCTGAGGAGCTAGGAGCAAAAGCAGGGTACTGCTCATGCCCCCTGCACACAGCACCACCAAGGGGGAGGGCAGACCACCTAAGCCATCCCTCCAGTCAGATCCCTGGACCTACCCCTACCCTTACCCCATAAAAGGGACCAGCTCGGGAGCAAGGAACAGAACCTGTTACTTGTTTTTGCTCCCTCATGCTGTGCTGCAGCGTGAATCCCAGTAAAGCCTTGCCTGAATTTTTCGTCTGGCCTCTTATCAATTTCTATTGATTAAGGAGGCCAAGAACCCTAGTCGGTAACAGAGCTACACCGACAACAAAAGAAATGCACTGGATTCAGGAACCTGATTTTTAAAGTTAAAAGTGAAAAGCTAAATGATATTAGCATAAACATTTGCTACTATTACCTAAGAGAATTCTGATCGCTGCCTCAACTCTCTGTGTGAAATTATTCTTGCATGGCATTTGTAATTGTTTCTGTCAGGAAAATGGAAACCTTGCAGGTATACTAATGTGCCTTGGAGAGCATGTAACCTTGGAGATTTGTGTAATGTACTTTTGGAAATGGAAATTCTACAGATAGTTCACAAACTCCTTGACCCATGATAGCTAAATTCTTCTTGAGGCAATAGTTGTCCTTGGTAAAACCTATTTTGTTACCATTTTATTTATAAACAACAAAGGAAATTGAATGATTCAAAGATGGCCAGATATGTTTATTAGAAAACTTTACACAGATCACGTAGTTAAGATTCTGTACTTAAAAGTGCCCTTTTTTAACTCAATAAATAGAGTCAGAAATGAGCTGCGACCTGATCTACCATTGTAATTACATTACAAGGCAACTTAGATCTAAGTTATATGAAGGATTCTGCTTTAATGATATAAATAAAACTCACATAAAAACTTTCTACATAATATCTTTATTCTTATTTGAAATAAGTCTGTGGTTCTATATATTCTTAACAAATTTTACTCTCAATTTGATTCATAGAAACTGATACCAGGACTTCCCTGGTGGTGCAGTGGTTAAGAATCCACCTGCCAATGCAGGGGACATGGGTTTGATCCCTGGTCTAGGAAGATCCCACATGCTGCGGAGCAACTAAGCCCATGCACCACAACTACTGAGCCTGCACTCTAGAGCCCCCAAGCCACAACTACTGAAGCACGTGTGCTTAGAGCCCATGCTCCGCAACAAGAGAAGCCACCGCAATAAGAAGCCCACCCACTGCCACGAAGAGTAGCCCCCACTCACCGCAACTAGAGAAAGCCCATGTGCATCAATGAAGACCCAATGCAGCCAAAAATAAATAAAATAAATTTATGAAAAAGAAAAAAGAAACTGATACCACCAAAAATAACTCAATTACACTTTCAACGTTTGAGCTGTAAGAAATTGGACAAGAAAATTGGGATAATGAGAAAGGCGAGTTCTGTGAAGAAAAAATACATAATTGATATATACGTCTGTTTGAGAATCTAAAGCTCTGGTGTTTATAGTATTTTGTAAAAGAAATCCCCTAAAATGTAAGTATTATTCTATACTTTCTTTTCTACCTCCTAGGGGCTTAATACCTAAACATTCTTGATCCCAAGATTACCGTTAAGTTTGGCTTGAGGAAAAAGAGGCAAAGGTTATCCAACTTTTACTGCTAGGGAAACTGAGAAGTAGAAGTAATGAGGCAATTATGCAGGAAAGCAATGTAGAAATTGGAACACTGGTCTCTTGACATCAGAATCACCTTCTCATTGAGCTAAACAATGTTGCTCATTTTTTAAGAAGTCAAAATCAAACTTAATTAGTGAGATTGAACATAGCACAGACTTTTATTATAGGCATTTATTTTAGTCTCTTTGTGTTTTAATCTGTATTTTAGGATTTTAGTTATCTTGGAAGAAGAGAAATATTGCAGTTGCCAAAGGGATGTTACAGTAATATATATTTTATGAAAGGTTATTTTCATTTTCCTCAAGGCTCTAGAACATAGCCCTGTCTTGGAAGAGACTAGAAGGACTACTGAAATGAATATCCAACACTCCTCAAAGCTTAGCAACAAAAGCCAAGCTGTTCATGAATGCTTGTTCTTTCAAACTTCAAAGTTCATTGGCCCCTCATTCAAAATATTTCCTAGTATGAAGATAAATATGAAATTAAGCACCCATTCTGAACAAATAAAGCTTGTTCTGGCTTCTAATTCTGTTTTTCATTTTGCAAAACAATGAATACATAGATTTAAACTCAATTATCAGAGCCAAATCTACATCAACAGCAACAGTCGTAGAAGATTTGACTCCAAGCATCCAAAGTACAGCAAAAATTTTTGGTATAGATTATGTAAAATACTCCATGATCTTAATCATTAAAGAAGTGCTTAATTCTTAGTTACTATTATGTTAGAAAGTATAGATACGTTTAATTAAGAACATTCAAGACACAGAAGCAAAATAATGTCTATCGACAGATGGACAAAGAAGATATGGTATATGTATACAATGAAATACTACTCCGTCAAAAAAAGAATGAAATAATGCCATTTGCAGCAACATGGATTGACCTGGGATTATCATACTAAGTGAAGTAAGCCAGATGGAGAAAGACAAATATCATGATATCATTCATACGTGGAATGTAATTTTTAAAAAATGCCACAAATGACCTTATTTACAAAAGAGAAACAGATTTACATATATCGAAAACAAATTTATGGTTACCAATGGGGATGCACGGGGCAGGGCAGGGGAGGGTAGGGATAAACCAGGAGCTTGGGATTAACATACACAAACTAACTATATAAAAGAAAGTTAACAACAAGGGCCTACGGTATAGCACAGGGAACTCTACTCAATATTCTGTGATAACCTATATGAGAAAAGAACATGAAACAGAATGAATATATGTATATGTATAACTGAATCACTTTGCTGTACACCTGAAACTAATACAACATTGTAAATCAATTATACGTCAATAAAAATAAGTAAATAATAAAGGCCATATGTGAAGGTCTAGAAGTGAATATATGAATGTGCTGAAATAAACAAACAAAAAACAAAAGTATCACTTGAAAAGACTATAATTTTGATTTTTTTCTAAAGAAATCACTTCAGATTATTTTTCCCACTGTGTCAAACAAAGAAGATAGCTCTGTATTTCCCTAGTCACATAAACCTCCCTTCCTTATAAGCTTGATGAAATGTAAGACAACCAAAGGGCAGAGCCATACCAAAAATAAATAAAATTCTCTACTTGCCAGAATTCAAGAGAAAAAATGACTCTGGAAGTAATTGCACAGTTTCCCATTTGTGTGGATAAAAGCAAAAATAGATGGATGAACTGATGATGGATAGACTGATGACAGACAGATAAACATATGGGAAAACTCACTATTTTAATATTGTCATAGCTCAGTCTCTTAAAGTGAAGAATATACTTAGGGGATTCCAATCTCTGCAGTTTTGCTTTCAATAAAGGAGATTAAAGATTGGAAAGAAACACTGCAACTCTGTTTTCTGAATGTTGTTTCCCTGCATACCTCGACCCCCCCCCCCATCCCCACCTATCTTGGCACCTAGACTGTTTCATTGTTATACCACAGTGGCACTTCCTGAAGAGCCACGTGTATTTATACTTCACTGTGGGCTTCCTTTTTCGGCAGCAATCACTCCCTCAGCTTAAAGCTTCCATCCCAGGAACACCTGTTTCACTACCACTTACAATAATCTAATAACTAGATAACAATAATCTAATAACTAGGTACAAAAATAATCATCCTTCTGTTTGTTTCCCTATTATTTGCAGTCTGCAGAGAAACATGTCATTCATACAAATAAATGGTGGTCTCCTGCAAAATTAGTTTAGGTTTTTTGTCAAAGGGACTGGGGAGGGAAAATGGTTTATTTCCAATTAGAAATAATTAGCTGGACTCTGGAAGAAAAACAGGAATGAAACCGTTCTGCATATAATTACTTTATTGACTTGTAAGTAAGTTTGCTGCACTTATGGTCTCATACACATGCTGCTCCACTTATTGAATTTCAGTCCCTGTGATCATTTTATTCCTTAATAAAAGAAAATATGAATAATTCCTGACTTCTACAAACTTATTAACAATTCTGACAACAAAATAATACAATAATTTTGTTGCAGGCAGAAACTATTTTCACTATCAGTATATCACCCCATGGTTAGGTTTCTACTGGTTTCTAATAATCTTTTTTCTTTTTTGTGGAATGGTTCACAAAGGATTAAGATAAACTTTCAAAAGCAACTACATTTTCTGGCTGCAAAGTTTTTGATGACAGTCAGTTATTTATTTTGGACTGAATCTTTATTCAAATTATTATTATTATTATTTTATTATTTTTTGGCTGTACCACGTGGTTTGCGGGATCCTAGTTCTCCCACCCGTGATTGAACCCAGGCCACCAGGCCACCACAGTGAAAGCGTCAAGTCCTAATCACTGGACCTCCAGGGAATTCCCCCAAATTGAACTTCTGGGCAACAGTAGGGTTTCTAAACAGCAGAACGATTGACATTTGGGATGGGATAATATTTGAAGGGAATTGTCCTTCGAACTGCAGGATGTTTGTCTGCATCTCTGGAGCCTACCTGTAGATATCAGTAGTACCCCCACACCTAGCCATGACAATCAGAGATGTCTCCAGACACTGATAAATATCCCCATGGACCACATCACCTCTGGTTGAGAACTATAGGGCTATAGCACTCACTTCTCTGTTATCATGGGATAATTCTATTTTAAGAGGAAATTTATCTCTGTAGAGCTACAGAGTCTGATATTCTGTTGCTTTTATCTCTAATTTTATACCCCTCACTTGTGACATCTATTCGTTTTAAATGGGCTTCTATCATCGACCTTTGCCCCTTGCTTTCTCTCCTCTTTCCCATTAACTCTATAATTGTACGTGTTTGGTGAACCACATATCAGGAGAGTTTAGTGACAGGAATTATACCCCTTAGATTCTAAGAGGTTATAATAATGACAGAGTAAAAACAACTATATTTATCGTGTTAAAACTTACTAACCTGTCTATCCATTTCTATATCTCAATAAGTGGACATATATTTATAAAACTTGTGAACAAATCTTATTAGTAACAAAATACAGTAAAACAAGTGAAAAACTACACACTGCTCGTTAACTATGACTTCCAGGTTAAAATATTTTTCCAATTTCATAATTTTTATAAATTGATTGCTTTATCTGAAGACTCTAAGTCCCCCAAGAAGCTAAGCCCAGGTCAAATTCTACATGAGAGTGATGTTTTTATTATATCCAGAAAGCTAAATGTACCCAGGTATGAAAAGAGGCAAAGCATTGTCTCAATGGCTTTTCTCTACATAAGTATCAGCTTCATTGTCCCATTTCTTTATTGGTAAATGTATTGAGTTTGTCATAAGAATTAAATTGGGAAATACATATAAAGCAGTTAAAATAGTACCCGGAACATAGAAAGCACTTAATAATACTCCTTGATAGATTTCTCCTACTCCACTTAATTGAAATGCCACTTATAGGTTAATAACATCCAAAACTTTCTGTGAAGCTTAGAACATTTATTCCTTCAAATATTGTCCACGTTTGAATATCTTTTAGTCACTTCAAATGTAACATATACCTTAACAATCTTAAAATCTAACCAAGTTCTATTCTTCCCCTGTATTCTCTAGCTCTCTATATATTCCTATATTTTTATATCTAAAAAGGGTTGATTTTTTAAAAAATTCTACCTCCTCGACTTATTCCACTTTCGCTATTCGAAAATATCTCCTAACATGTGGTCCTGCCCTGATAACAATCTTCACAGTGATACACAGTAATCTTTTTAAAGAAATAATCTGATGAGGTAACTTCTTACTCAGAATCCTTCAATACCTTTCATTACAATTCAAGATAAAATCTGATGTCCTTAGTATGCTCGAGGGGGTTCTTTACGAACTGGCCTCTATTCTCTCCAAACTTACCTTTTGTCCCTCTTCACCTTGAATCCGTTTCTAGACTCCTACTGAGTCATGTAAGTTGACCAATTCTGTGTGGTGCTCTAACAGCTTTAATTCTAACTCATATGTCCACCATCTGCTTGGAATGCCTTGCTGCCCATATTCCCTGGACTATTTTCTAAGCCTTTTTTGGATTAAATGCCAATCTTGGGTGCTTACATTGTACCTAGGACTTCTCTCTTTATAATGTTTATTATATTACACTTATCGTCCATATTCATTTGTCTGACTCCTCCTAAGATATTCAAATTCCTAAGGGTTGGTGCTATTTTTTTTTGTTTTTTTTGGTAGCCTGTAATACCTCACATTTTTCTAACTGTATCTGGGAATGAAGTTATCGAAAATAATATTACTGAAAGATGTTTAAAGATATTACACAAATCACTGTCAGTGTAAAGAACAGTAATTTCTTATTTAGACAGATCCAGATTTGAATTCCAGTTCTGTTACAGTACTTACTAGTTTGTGAACTTTGATGCAGTCAACAACTTATTTGCAAATTCTATTTCCTCATTTGTAAAATTGTGAATAATTCTTGCTACATAGGGTTGAGCTTAGACTTGAACAAGATAAAATATATGAGGCATATGGTAGGTGTTAAAAAAAATAGCATCTATAATAGTTGGTTCTCTTTGTAATTTCAACTCAAATTCCAAGTAGGAGTTGTATTCCTACAAAGATTTAAAAACTCTAATGAATTTTCCAAACACATCAGAATGGTCCTAACTAAACTGGTCCTAAAACTGAACGTGAGGCTTGAAAAGATTCGTGGAAAGAAATGACGGAGAAAAGATAGTTTCAATTATTAACAAACAACTTTAAAAATGGCAACAAATTCACTTTCCTGCACCTAATATAAGCTTTTCATTGGATGATGGCAAAATAATGATGCCAAGTAATAAGTCAAAACATACAAAATAATCAAGAAGATTATGATGAAAATGAATTTACAGCTAAAATCATAATTACTGAGCCACATTCCAAGCTCATAGTGTTCTTGGAAATATTAACTAATAAAAGAACATATAGGGCTTCCCTGGTGGCGCAGTGGTTAAGAATCCGCCTGCCAATGCAGGGGACACGGGTTTGAGCCCTCGTCCGGGAATATCCCACATGCCGCAGAGCAACTAAGCCCATGCACCACAACTGTTGAGCCTGAGCTCTAGAGCCCGCAAGCCACAACTACTGAGCCCGCGCACCGCAACTACTGAAGCTTGCATGCCTAGAGCCTGTGCTCCACAACAAGAGAAGCCACCGCAACGAGAAGCCCGCGCACCACAACGAAGAGCAGCCCCCGCTCGCCGCAACTAGAGAAAGCCCGCGTGCAACAACGAAGACCCAATGCAGCCAAAAAAATAAAATAAAATAAAATAATTTATATAAAAAAAGAACATTATACAATTCAAAATGAAGAAATATACATGTGCTAAAAGCTTTTTACCATGAGGAAGTGTGTTCAAAAGTTTGTAGAGCACTGAGATACATGGCGTAGCACTGGGAGGCCACCATCAACATTTATCATAACACAGTGGAAGGAAATAAACTCTTTCATAGCCTGCAAACAATCAACACTCAGTTCTTACAGAACATACTTTGATTGAGTGCTCAGACACATGCAAAATAATTGACTGATCTTGCAGATAAACTCACATGCTAGAGCAGCGGGT
Organism: Mesoplodon bidens; assembly: GCF_964165515.1. NCBI lineage: Eukaryota > Metazoa > Chordata > Mammalia > Artiodactyla > Ziphiidae > Mesoplodon > Mesoplodon bidens. Next base: position 13,354,225 of record NC_138177.1, on the reverse strand, counting down.
TGGGTTAAGAGCAATAAGGGGTACCAGTAAGTGAGTTCAGACTGAACAGGAGACCTATTCCCATAGCCACACTTCAGCAGAAGAATTAGAGATACTTATTGAACATACAGCATATCTGGGTTTTGCCATATATAGCTGTGTTATGAAATAAGAAATTTTAATAGATTAGGTTCTGTCACCTTCAACAGAACCTCCTGCTACTTTCATCAAGTATTAAGTTAAATAACCTCCTGATGAGATGTTAAACGCTGACATCTAGACCTGATGATCAGTGTCAAGATGCTGGTGCCCAAATTAAGTCAAAATACAGTGAGCAGAGGGCTTTCCAGAATTCACACATAACAAGTCATATTTAACTAAGTTGTTTAACAATACATGAATGTGATTCTAATAGACACATGACAGCAGAATCAACAAAATTTAAGTGACTAATATATTATTAATATATTAATCATCATATTTGTCTTTAATTTGTGTTTTTATATTTTATACATGTAAGGGTAGAACCCTAAGTGATTTTAACCGTGTTCATATGATTTTTTTTTACAAACACAGCATGTTATCCCATTTATTGTATAGAAAGATTTCTCATATTTATTTTTCACAATACCTCTAAAAGCTTCATTAGTTTTTAGTTATATTTTCAAGAGTAAATGTAAGCATATAAAGCCTGCACAGGTCCAAGTTTTCAAGTTGCTATTCAGCAATTATTTTCCAAGCAATCATGTGGGATAACATTGCAGAAATTGCATAAATTCTTCCCATCTATATGCTCCTGCCCTTTTCAGTGTGACATGTAGGGGTGAAGTCTATTTCTCCACCTCTTCAATTCTGGTCTGTCCACTGACTTGCTTTGGCCAAGGAGACATTAGCAAATACGATGCAAGCAGAGTCTCAAAATGTACTTGTGCAGTGAAGCCACCCTCTTTTTGTGCTTGCCTTCTTAAGACCGTCATTCGAATAAGGTCAAAATAGCCTACAGGTGTAAATAAGTGACCAGTTGGAAGAGAACCAAGATGCTCTGGTTGATGGCCTGCCAGTCACTAGATAGAGTGAAGCCATCCTGCATATTCAGCCACCAGCCACTTACCAGCTGACCATGAATACAAGAGACAGCTCAGCCCATAGCCCATGCTGGCCCAGCTAAGAAAAAGCACACAGCCAATCAACAGAATACCAAGGTAAAGAAAAGGTATTTTTAATTCACTAACATTGGGGTGGTTTGTTATGCAAATTGATAACTGTTACACAATGAATCCTCTCATAGATCAAAACCAAAACATCCTGATGCATAAATTTTGTTCTGACAAAGAAGCCTCTTAACATAATGTGTAACAAAACTGAAACAATGATCACATTCAGGATGAAAAATAAATCCTCAAGCTTGGTATTACTTTTTTTTTTTTTTTCCGGTATGCAGGCCTCTCACTGTTGTGGCCTCTCCCGTTGAGAAGCACAGGCTCCGGACGCGCAGGCTCAGCGGCCATGGCTCACGGGCCCAGCCGCTCCGCGGCATGTGGGATCTTCCCTGACTGGGGCATGAACCCATATCCCCTGCATCGGCAGGCGGACTCTCAAACACTGCGCCACCAGGGAAGCCCAGTATTACTCATTCTTAACTGCTAAACCAAATGCCAGATCAAGTACTACCATTAAGGAAGACTTCCCTGATTCCTTTTTCTGAAGGTAATTTATACCTATTTTTGTACTTCTGTAGCTTTTTTACTATGTTTCTCATAAGACATTGCATTTACCAGTTTCTTTGTTGCATTAATTTTGCATGTGTGCATTCTTGTTTCCTCTATTTATTTTAAATAAGATGAGAGTCAGATCTTTTGTGTCATCCTCTTTCTTCATTATGAGGAACACAGTGCATGGCACATAAAGTTATTAAGCCGTATTTCCTCACTGGAAGTCGTATTATTCTTCTTGATGCATGGTGTTCTTTTGGTATCACAATCCATGATTTGAAGCTTATCTTTTGAAATAAATTTATTTATATGGAATACCTCAGATTTAAGGAGAATTTCTGAAACCAAGCAGGACCTGTGGGGCTCCTGGGCATGGAAGCCTTTCAAACAGCTGCTACTCAGAGAAGGGAGGGGATGCAGAGACAATGGAGGAGCAGCCAAGAAACAATAGTGCAGCCTTGGGGCAGGGTCCTGGTTCTGCCTCAACAGATACACAGAACAATATCTTTGAGCTCCTTTACAGAACTAAAACCCCCAACTAATGGAAGACGTTAGCATTCTTCAATCCAGAGAAGGTCACAGTTTGATAAACAAGAAGCTCATCAGGAGACCACCTGAGGCCAGATTAAAGGAACCAGAGAAGCTCATCAGGAGACCACCCGAGGCCAGACTAAAGGAGCACAGGCCTTGCACACACCCTGACCCTTATCAGCATCCCTGCTGTATGCTGAACCATTGCTACAAAACTCCTCACCAAATCCCTCTGGGTTGGGACATACAGTTTTGAGAGGCACAAGCCCACTGTGGCCCCCTTTGCTTGACATAGAAATAAAACTATTCTTTTCTACTTCACCCACAACTCTGTCTCCGAGATTCGATTTGACACCAGTGCACAGAGGCCGGGTTTTCGGCATCACCATTTCATCTTTCCAGCCAAGTTGCCACATATGTGAGTAAAAGAATGTCCATTCAGATGATTCTAGCCCTCAAGCTGCTGGTGACCCCCAGGCTTGAATCATTCCGTCAAAATCCCCAGACATCTTAAAGTACGACAACCATCCCTACCATTCCTACTGCATCCTATCCAAATTCCTGACGCATCATTTGCGAGCATAACACAAAGAATGTGTAGTGCCACTAAATTTCTGGGTGGTTTAGGACAGCAAAAGCAATTGAGACATCCTTTGTTCAATATCCTTTCCACTGGAGTAGAAGAAGCCTATTTATATGCAATCCAAGCTATGTTGTGTTAAAATGGTGACTTAGTGCTTATGACAACTTTTTAAGCTTTGTCTGGGTTCTTAAGTCAAACTACTTTTTTTTTTTTTGCATTATGCGGGCCTCTCACTGTTGTGGCCTCTCCCGTTGCGGAGCACGGGCTCCGGACGCGCAGGCTCAGCAGCCATGGCTCACGGGCCCAGCCGCTCCGCGGCATGTGGGATCTTCCCAGACCGGGGCATGAACCCGTGTCCCCCGCATTGGCAGGCGGACTCGCAACCACTGCGCCACCAGGGAAGCCCCAAACTACTTCTTTAAGTTCTGAGCTTAACCATACTTTTGCTCCTGCAAACTGAATGATGGGAAATATTTCTTTTTCCTGCATCTGAGGTATTCAGCTATATATTTGATCTTCCACACCATTTCCTACGTGGTAAGCAGGCCAACAAACATGATTCAATACATTTTCTGATTATTGAAACACTGCACTGAGGCAGAAGCAGTCTCAGAGTTTTGATGAATAGGATAAAGTTCTCCAAAATCAAGATGTTGGTCTGGGGGGGCTAGGTCTGTAAGCAGATAGGTTAGGTAGTCTCTGCAGAAAGAGAACAGGCATGGTTCTCTTGACGTAAGAGAAGCCATTTTGGCCTAAGCCTCACCACAATGCTTGTTCTTGAACAGGTCTCAGTAATCAATGAATCATCTTACGCAACAAAAGAATGGAGGAACAGAGAAAAGGTAGTCAAACAATAGTGCAGTGATAAAGCGGAGTCCAGTTCCTCCTCAAAGGATACACATAATAATATATCTTTGAGTTCTTCAGGAACTAAGACTCCCACCCAGGTGGAGGATAGAATGAAGATGTGGACCCTCCCGACTTCAATCAACTGAAGCTTGGATTCTGTCAACCTTTGCCCCAAATCTATGCTGAATTCTCTTCCATTCAAGCCCCTTCATGAATATGCATGTGCCCTTAGCTTAAACCTTCCCCAATTTTGCTGTTCAGGAGACACTGCTTTGGGAATGGTCCCCGGTGCTCTCCTTACCTGCTACAAGTAATAATAAATCCTTCCTTCTCCCAATCTTTCACTTGGTTATGTCTATTGGCTTGACACCCACCAAGAGGTGAACCCGATTTTCCATTAACAGGTCCACCTTTGATTTGTGCAGCCCTTGTTCTCCTACTTAAGTCATCATGCTATAACTTAAAGGAACATACGTAAAGATGCTCTTTTATATTAAGATTTGGATAAATGCCCATTTCTATTAGATTACAATGGATTGGCATTACATATGTGTTTTAAAATGTTTAAATGAAGAAAATATTTGGTGCCCAGAGCATCTACAAAGTTAGTAAGCATAAAGGAAGGGAGAGAAAAGTAATGCAATGAGAAACCAGAGGTGATGGGGCTAACTCTCTGTCTACTGCTGGTGCTACATTCCTGGAGACAAGGACCACAGAACATTGGTTAAGCTCTTGAGCATCATTTCTCTAAACACCAGGGAAGGAAATTTTCCCTCTCTGACTTGTTGCTTTCAGTTTATCTCAAATCTACCAATGTATTTTCATCCCCAACTCTCTGTTATGCACAGAGCTTGTGTTTAGAGATAAAACAGTGCAAAATGAGAGCTGTGTCTTAAGTTCACCATCCAGTCAGGAGACAGACTGATTAACTGGACAACTTTAGTACAGGATGGTAAGTAATTTGAATTACCTGCATGTGTGTGCACACACGTGTGTATGTCATTTATGTGTTCCCACCTTCAGCTAAAAGAGTAAAATAATGTACCTGTGAGAATCCAAATTATTTTCAGGATAAGTATCTCCTTATCTAAATTGCTGGGTGAGGCAAACAGAGTGTAACACCTGTTTGCTCCTCCTAATAGGCAGCACAGACACTAGAAGCTTCCCATCGGTGGGATCTGCACGGTCATGTCCAGAGTAGTTCCTGTTCCTGGTGAGATGCCTCAACCCTCACTTTCCCTCCTTGGCTGACCATGTTGTGACATGATTTTCATTGCTCAATTCTTAGAATGTTCCAGGAAGCAATGCATAAAACAGCCTGAAGAAAGGTTTGCTGTACTTACTAAAACCATCTCTGTCCTGCTGCTAATGAACATTGATGTAGGCAATAAACTGATTAAAATTACTTTGCTGGTGGATCAAGAAATAAGCTATTTAAGGACAGACATTATTTCAGCATGAAGAGCTTGCAAATTTGTAGTTTGGGTTTTTCACATTAATATAATGTAAACAGCTAGCTGGATTAAAATTGAACTGCCACAGTCACAAACTATTTAGAAAAACAGCGTGACTGCATGAAATTATGATGACTTGTTTCCTCCCTTACCAAAGAACTCTGAAATGCAGTAGTTTTTAAAGAATATTATGCGAATGTAATGCAAATAGTTTTGGTGAAAGATTCTTGCCTTGTGTTCATTAAATTTCCACATTATTAACAGTTGTTTCTAGTTAGAAGGCAAATTGAAATTAGTTGATTTTATTTGGGGAAGGGGGCAACCTACCATTCTAAAAACTTAACTGTTAAAATAGTACATGGGTATACACAGAAAATGGTAAATATATGTAGGAAGCACTAAACAGAGTGCTTGAAACCATTACTGTTATTTGACAATCTGAAAATTATTTCCTTTGTTCCTATTCATTAGGGAAAATCTCTAAATAAACATAAGGATGATTTAAAAGCCATCAGTAAAAAAGCTATGACTTTAATTACTGTCATCCTTCTAGGGGAAGGAAAATGTTCCTCATTCAATTCACTGGATGCATCCATCTTCACATTGCTTGAATGCAACCCAGGGGGTTAAAAACAAACAAACAAAACACAGAAAGAGAATGTAAATTTAGCTAATAATATACTGTATAGATCCATGTTATGTGCAAATGTTTTATATCCCATATTGGTATAAAATCAATATAACACAAGGAAAAATATAGAACGACTTAAAAGAATGCAGACACATCGTTAACGATAGAGGAGGATGGAGATATACCTGAGAGAAGAAAGTCAGAAAGTCTCAGCAACGGAAAAAGCATATTACAGGGGGCAGGGAGAGCTTGAGGGATGTTAGGATTTGATAAATTATAAGACATTCCATTATTCTATTTATCCTATTTATAATTTTACTTCATTACTCAAAATATAGGCCCTGGATATTTATTGAGTTAATGTAGCTATGCTATTATTCTAGAAAATAGATGAACATATATAACCTATGTTTTCCCATCTAGCAGAGAAAGGCAGTCATGTACAGCAATAATATATCCTAAACAATACAAAATAAAAACCATGAAAGCTCAGAAGAGGGAAAGTTTATTTTCAGGAGATGTCAGAGAAAATATTGTGGGGAAGATGGAACTTGACCTACACATTGGAGGATGATTTGCACTTGAGCAAGTGCTTTGCTTTCATTCTTTTGCTCCCTCTCCTCCTCCTCCTTCTCTTCCTCTTCCTCCTCTTCCTCCTCCTCCTCTTCCTCCTCCTCCTCCTCCTCTTCCTCTTCCTCCTCCCTCTCCTCCCCATCTCCTCCCTCTCCTCTTCCTCCTCTTCTTCTTCCTCCCTCTCCTCCTCCTCTGATTCTTGCTTCTTGCCTGATTCTTGGAGTGTGGGATGAAGAAGATGCCATATACAGTTATCTATGATCTAATACTCATTTCCATTGAATACTACCTGTTTATCTGTCATTTTCACTACTTGTCTATGATGTCTCTGAAACCAGAAGCAGTATTTCATTCATCCATGGGTCTTAACACTAAGCATAATGCCTAACACATGACAGGCCCTCAATGAAAACTATGATGTTAATAAAGGGCAAAACAATGAAAGCCCAGGGGCAGCAAGGTGGAGAATGTATTCATGCACTAGAATAAAACTGTTTGAAATTAGAAAAGAATGCTTCTATATTATGTCATAGTGATTAAATAAAGCATGCTATATTTTTAATAAATCTGGAAGGCAACAAGGAGCTCTGGCATTTCCCCCCTACAGGATAGTGAATTACAGTATTGACATGATTTCTTCCAATCGGCTTCAATTCACCTATCTACATATTGTATGTTACTCTAAAGCATAATTACATGATTTTGGTATACTGAAAGATAAAATCATCTATATAGTCCTTATTTATTACAGTTTATGATGGAGAATCACTACAAGAACTTGTTAAGACTTAAGGGCAGTTTTAAGGAAATAAGACAGAATCTGCAATCATCCTGGTTCTCACTGTAAACTTACTGTTATTTAAACCTCAATTTTCTCATTTGTAAAATGGGCTTAAAATAACACCTACTTCATAATGTTTTTGCTAGTGTGAAAGGAGGTAATACAAGTAAACACCTAACACTGTATGAAAGACCGGCTCTATACATTAAAGTGGTTGTAGTCAGGGATAGGACTGGGATTCCTCCATTGCTATCATTCATGAGGTGTTTACACATACCAATTTTGTCACCAGCATTACCTTAGGTACAGATTACTTGAGGAAAATGCTGGGTCTATAATTATAAGAAAAATATTTATTGGGCAGAAATAGGTAATGAATGCTGTTGATATAAAGGTTGATAAAATATTGTGCTTTGTAGCAATCTTTCAAAACTCTTCCTGGAGGAGGGGTTATAGAAAGGGGAAAGAGGGATCACTGATAAACTGAGGCTATTTTACATTGTATCTGTGGTTGCCCTCACTAGATTGTCATAGTATACTTGGAAAAAGTTTCTAACTCAGGGGCTAATGCAATAAGAGACTGTCAGAGCAGGACCTGGGTTTACAGTTCTTGACCCTCCATATTAAACACCAGCTAAATACTTTACAAAGGTTACTTTTTTAAAAAAAATATTTTTCATTGGTTTCTTTTTGTCTTTTTCTTTTTTTTTTTTTCCTTAATCTTTTGGCCAGTCCACACAGCATGTGGGACCTTAATTTCCCAACCAGGGATCAAACCCTTGCCCCCTGCTTTGGAAGTCTTAACCTGCTTTGGAGTCTTAACCACTGGACCATGACTATTTGGTACAGTGTGTTCTGTTACTACACGTGACTACGTTGTAGTTTCCACCTTCCAAAAAGGAGGCACTCTCAGCTGGGAGACTATCAGAGCACCAAAATATGACTCCTCCACCCAATTTTTCATTAATAACCTCTTATAACTGTGCTTTTCCATGTTTTATTATTAGGGAAAATGTGGAAACCCACAGACATGTAGGTGTGTGAGATAGAAGATAAGATACCAAGCATCAGGGCACTCAGTCATAACACAGCTGGTCTACCAAGCCCTGCAGCATTTGTTTGTCTGTGAGGAGCTCAGAATTTATTGGGGGGTATACAAATTCAAAACAAAAAAAATAATCAAAACACTTCCTGATTGATGATAGGCTAAGTGGTATGAATAAGCTACAGTAAGAGCTTAAAGGAGAGTGAAATAAATTCTAATTGGACATAGAAAATACACCTTTGGGCTTCCCTGGTGGTGCAGTGGTTGAGAGTCCACCTGCCGATGCAGGGGACGCGGGTTCGTGCCCCAGTCTGGGAGGATCCCACGTGCTGCAGAGCGGCTGGGCCCGTGAGCCATGGCTACTGAGCCTGCGCGTCCGGAGACTGTGCTCCGCAACGGGAGAGACCGCAACGGGAGAGGCCGCAACAGTGAGAGGCCCGTGTACCGCAAAAAAAAAAAAAAAAAAGAAAATACACCTTTGATCTGGAACAGTAAATAGGAAACTACTCGATTTTATTTCAATAATTTAAGCTTGGTTATTTTGAAACACACAAGTATTTCCAAAAAATGAAATATTTATTTGAAATTTAAATTTTAAATGGTTTCATTTTTCTTGGGAATATGTAGTCTCTGGTAAGATGTAATGGTTGTAAGTGCATTTTTTAACAAGAGCCCTTACATCAATTTATAAAATGTCAAGCAAAAAATTCTGGGAAAATAAAATCTGATCATGTTAGTTTTACTGAAATTCAAAAGATTTAATTAAAACGATATAAAAATTGTACTTAAGGGAAAGTGGACAGTCAAAATTTTTTTCTTGGGCTTTCCTGGTGGCACAGTGGTTGAGAATCTGCCTGCCAATGCAGGGGACACGGGTTCGAGTCCTGGTCTGGGAAGATCCCACATGCCGCGGAGCAACTGGGCCCGTGAGCACAACTACTGAGCCTGCACGTCTGGAGCCTGTGCTCTGCAACAAGAGAGGCCACGACAGTGAGAGGCCCGCGCACTGCGATGAAGCGTGGCCCCCGCTTGCTGCAACTAGAGAAAGCTCTCGCACAGAAACGAAGACCCAACACAGCCAAAAATAACTAAATAAAATAATAATAAATAAATAAATTTTCTTGATCTGATATCAGTAAATCAGGTGTAATGATTCACACCAGGCATGCAGGAAAATACAGAGAAGACCCCCGAACTCCTGTTCCATGGCTACTAAAACCTTGAATTATTGTTACAAGAGTGTAACTGAAGTAGTTTCCAATCTTATCATACTTTGTTGGCTCAATAATAACTACAGTAATCACCACCACAACAGCTTTACAGATAGTATCCCACGGCATCCTCAGAGCACAGTCTCTGAAGTAAGACTGTTGGGTCTGTGACTTTTGGAAAGTTAATTAACTCTGTTAGACTCAGTTTTCTCAATCTAAAAAATGGGAATGTTAATAATGTTTACCTCAGGATTATCATAACAGTTAAAATAATCGATCCCTTCAAATATCTGTCAGAATGTTTTACACATGTCAAATATTCAATAAATGTTTATGATCAATATTTTAACATACGTAATCAAGAGGAATTGGGTTCAAATTAACTAAGTGGGTTGCCCAAGGACAAAAGGCAGAAAAGAAAATAATGGGGGACCTGAAATGAGGTCACTGTGATTCTAAGCTGTATATAGTATTAGCATTTATGCTATGCAGCCTCCAAATTCAAACAAGCAGCAAATATTCATTGGGTCCATACTACATGCTGATACTGTATCACCTCCCAGAATTCAATGATGAATAACATAAATTAATATTTTCACTCATGAAATTTGTACTGTAAATGAGATTAAGACTATAAACAAGAAACAGAGAGTTGGACTGATCTCAAATTGTGTTGAATGCTATAAAAAAAAAACAGGGTTGTAAGAAGAGAGAAAACAGGGAGAGCTTCTTTATATGAGAAAATCAGGGAAGGTTTCTCTGAAGAGGTGACATTAGAGTTGGGACCTGAAGGATTAGAAGGAGCCATCCAAGCAAACAGCAGAGGAAAGAACATTCCAGGGAAAGGGATCAGGATATTCATGTGCCCAGAAGTAGCATTAGAAACATAGTGTTCCAAGAACAGAAGGCTTTCTCCTGCTGAAGGAGAGTGAAGGTGGAAGACTGCAAAGCAACTAGAGCATTCAAGGACTTGTGGTCTTTGTAAGAAATTTGGATTTTATTTTAAATGTGCTAAGAAGTCACTGAGAGATTTAAGCAGAAAAGTGCAGTAATTTGAATTGCTTTTGTGAGAATGGACTGGAGAAGACCAAAAATGAAGAAGTGAGGCCAACTTATTATACTGGTAACATCATGAACTAGGGGCTGTTAGTGGACTTGGAAAGAAATAAATAGATTTGAGAAATGTTTGGGCCTGGGGGATGGGTAGAAGTGAAACCAAGCAGGACCCCATGGAATTCCTGGACACAGAAGTCTTTCTGTGTCCCTATTTCTTGATTAGAGTAAATAGGCCTTATTCAGCCACCATGAACTTCCCTGAGTTCCAACTGGCAGGTTCAAACAGTTGCTAATTAGAAAAGGGAGGGGATGCAGAGACAAGTGAGGAACAGTCAAGAAACAATACTGCAGCCTTGGGGTAGGGTCCTTGTTCCCCCGCAAGGGGTACACATAACAATATCTTTGAGCTGTTTTGCAGATACTGAAACCCCCACCAAGTGGGAGAAGTTAACTGTATGCTGCCCACAAGCACAGAGACCCCAGACCTGCTTGGAACCAGAAGGTTGATGATGCTGACTGCCACTTACCTCATCACCAACCAATCAGAAGAATGTCCACGAGCTGATCACACCCTCCTCTTTGAAATATTACTGTAGAACTCACTACTCCCTCCAGGACGGGACAAAGAGTTTTGAGGGCATTAGCCCATCGTGGCCCGCTTTGCCTGGCAAAACAATAAAGCTATTCTTTCCAACTTCACCCAAAACTCTGTCTTTGAGATTTAACTTGGTGTCAGGGTACAGAGGCCAGATTCGGCTTCAGAACTGACAACAATGATGACGTGCAATCGGCTGATGAAAAAGAGGCACTAATGCTGTGTCTATGTTGAAAAACTGGGTGAAGGATAGGGAGTTTTACTGTGAGAAGATCAGGTTGGGGGAGAAGAGTCAAGACCTTCATTTTGACCTTATTAAATTTTAGAAGTTTCTTACACATTGAAGAGGAGACAAGTGAATATAGATGAAACAACTCTATATATGGCTTCTCAAATACCACGTAAACAGATTAGCTACACCAGTCTTTACAAGAAGGGGGGGAGTAAGGGTGGAGGGTGATGGAAATTATGGGGCCACTTCTTACTGAGAAAGTTCTGTTTTCTTGTCCCTAGAAGAAAAAAGATTCTTTGCTTTTGAACACTCCTTCTGGAATCAGCAATTTCTTCAAAAGAAAATCCTGTCACAATGTGAAATCAGCAGCATAATCTCATATTGGAATTTCCAAATTTCTACTGCATAAATGAAAAGCTGTTTTAAATACTGTTTTAAAAATGGAATTCCAAGGGGACCTTCAAGATGGCAGAGGAGTAAGACGTGGAGACCTTCCTCCCCACAAATACAACAGAAATTCATCTACATGTGGAACAACTCCTACAGAACCCCTACTGAACGCTGGCAGAAGGCCTCAGACCTCCCAAAAGGCAAGAAACTCCCCACGTACCTGGGTAGGGCAAAAGAAAAAAGAAAAAACAGAGACAAAAGAATAGGGATGGAACCTGCACCAGTGGGAGGGAGCCGTGAAGGAGGGAAAGTTCCCACACACTAGGAAGCCCCTTCGTGGGTGGAGACGGGGGATGGCAGGGGGGAAGCTTCAGGGCCACAGAGAAGAGCACAGCAACAGGGGTGCAGAGGGCAAAACAGAGAGATTCCCGCACAGAGCGGTGCCGACCAGCACTCACCAGCCCGAGAGGCTTGTCTGCTCACCTGCCAGGGCGGGCAGGGTTGGGAGCTGAGGCTCGGGCTTCGGAGGTCAGATCCTAGGGAGAGGACTGGGGTTGGCTGCGTGACCACAGCCTGAAGGGGGCTAGTGCACCACAGCTAGCTGGGAGGGAGTCCGGGAAAAGTCTGGAGCTGCCAAAGAGGCAACAGACAATTGTTTCAGGGTGCACGAGGAGAGGGGATTCAGAGCACCATCTAAATGAGCTCCAGAGACGGGCGAGAACCACGACTATCAGTGCTGACACCAGAGACTGGCATGAAATGCTAAGGCTGCTGCTGCCGCCACCAAGAAGCCTGTGTGCGAGCACAGGTCACTATCCATACCTCCCCTCCTGGGAGCCTGTGCAGCCTGCCACTGCCAGGGTCCCGTGATCCAGGGAAAACCTCCCCAGGAGAACACATGGCATGCCTCAGGCTGATGCAACGTCATGCTGGCCTCTGCTGCCCCAGGCTCGCCCCACATTCCGTACCCCTCCCTCCCCCCAGCCTGAGTGAGCCAGAGACCCCTAATCAGCTGCTCCTTTAACCCTGTCCTGTCAGGGCGAAGAACAAGAGACCAGAGGGTGACCTACATGCATAGGTGGGGCCAAACACAAAGCTGAACCCCAGGAGCTGTGCCAAAAAAGAAGAGAAAGCGAAATCTCTCCCACCAGCCTGAGGAGCAGCGGATTAAATCTCCACAATCAACTTGATGTACCCTGCACCTGTGGAATACATGAACAGACAATGAATCATCCCAAAACTGAGGCAGTGGGCTTTGGGAGTAACTGTAGACTTGGGGTTTGCTTTCTGAGTCAAATTTATTTCTAGTTTTATGTTCATCTTAGTTTAGTATTTAGAGCTTATTATCACTGGTAGATTTGTTTATTGATTTGGTTGCTCTCTTCCTTTATATTTATATATATATATATATATATATATATATTATTTTTCCCTTCTTTTCTTTTTGTGAGTGTGTATGTGTATGCTTCTTTGTGTGCTTTTGTCTGTATAGGTTTGCTTTTACCATTTGTCCTAGGGTTCTGTCTGTCGGTTTTTTGATTTGTTGTTTTCAGGATAGTTTTAGCACTTGTTATAAGTTGTGGATTTGTTTTTTGGTTTGGTTACTCTCTTCTTTTTTATTTATTACTTTTTAATTTTTTATTTTTAATAATGTTTTATTTTTTAATTTAATAACTTTTTCCTTTCTTTCTTTTCCTTCCTTCCTTCCTTCCTTCCTTTCCCTCCCTCCCTCCCTCTCTCTCTCTCTCTCTCTTTCTTTCTTTCTTCTCCTTTTTCTTCTGGGGTGTGTGAATGACAGGGTCTTGGTGCTCCAGCAGTATCAGGCCTGAGACCCTGACTGGGAGAGCTGAGTTAAGGACATTGCCCCACCAGAGACCTCCCAACTCCACGTAATATCAAATGATGAAAGCTCTCCCAGAGATCTCCATCTCAACACTAAGACCCAGGTCCAACCAACGACAAGCAAGCTACAGTGTTGGACACCCTATGCCAAACAACTAGCAAGACAGGAACACAATCCCACCCATTAGCAGAGAGGCTGCCTAAAAGCATAATAAGGTCACAGACACTCCAAAACACACCACCAGATGTGGTCCTGCCCACCAGAAACACAAGATCCACCCTCATCCACCAGAACACAGGCACCAGTCCCTTCCAAGAGGAAGCCTACACAACCCACTGAACCAACCTGACTAATGGGGGGCAGACACCAAAAACAATGGGAACTACAAACCTGCAGCCTGTGAAAAGGAGATCCCAAACAGAGTAAGTTAAGCAAAATGAGAAGACAGAGAAATACACAACAGATGAAGGAGCAAAGTAAAAACCCACCAGACCTAACAAATGAAGAGGAAATAGGCAGTGTATCTGAAAAAGAATTCAGAGTAATAAAGTAAAGATGATCCAAAATCTTAGAAATAGAATGGAGAAAATACAAGAAACATTTAACAAGGACCTAGAAGAACTAAAGAGCAAACAAACAATGATGAACAACACAATAAATGAAATTAAAAATTCTCTAGAAGAAATCAGTAGCAGAATAACTGAGGCAGAAGAACACATAAGTGACCTGAAAGATAAAATAGTGGAAATAACTACTGCAGAGCAGAATAAAGAAAAAAGAATGAAAAGAATTGAGGACAGTCTCAGAGACCTCTGGGACAACACTTAATGCACCAACATTTGAATTATAGGGGTCCCAGAAGAAGAAAAGAAAAAGAAAGGGACTGAGAAAATATTTGAAGAGATTATAGTTGAAAACTTCCCTAATATGGGAAAGGAAATAGTCAATTGAGTCCAGGAAGCACAGAGAGTCCCATACAGGAGAAATCCAAGGAGAAACACACCAAGACACATATTAATCAAACTATCAAAAATTAAATACAAAGAAAAAATATTAAAAGCACCAAGGGAAAAGCAAGAAATAACATATAAGGGAATCCCCATAAAGTTAAGAGCTGATCTTTCAGCAGAAACTCTGCAAACCAGAAGGGAGTGGCAGAACATATCTACGTGATGAAAGGGAAAAACCTACAAAGATTACTCTACCCAGCAAGGATCTCATTCAGATTTGACCGAGAAATTAAAACCTTTACACAAAAGCAAAAGTTAAGGAAATTCAGAACTACCAAGCCAGCTTTACAACAAATGCTAAAGGAACTTCTCTAGACAGGAAACACAAGAGAAGGAAAAGACCTACAATAACAAACCCAAAACAATTAAGAAAATGGTAATAGGAACATACATATCAATAACTACCTTAAATGTAAATGGATTAAATGCTCCAACCAAAATACGTAGACTGGCTGAATGGATACAACAACAAGACCCATATATATGCTATCTACAAGAAACCCACTTCAGACCTAGGAACACATACAGACTGAAAGTGAGGGGATGGAAAAAGATATTCCATGCAAATGGAAATCAAAAGAGAGCTGGAGCAGCAATTCTTATATCAGACAAAATAGACTTTAAAATAAAGACTATTACAAGAGACAAAGAAGGACACTACATAATGATCAAGGGATCAATCCAAGAAGATATAACAATTGTAAATATTTATGGAGCCAACATAGGAGCAACTTGATACATAAGTCAAATGCTAACCGCCATAAAAGGGGAAATCGAGAGTAACACCATAATAGTAGGGGACTTTAACACCCCACTTTCACCAATGGACAGATCATCCAAAATGAAAATAAATAAGGAAACACAAGCTTTAAAAGACACATTAAACAAGATGGACTTAATTGTAATTTATAGGACATTCCATCCAAAAACAACAGAATAAACATTCTTCTCAAGTGCTCATGGAACATTCTCCAGGATAGATCATATCTTGGGTCACAAATCAAGCCTTGATAAATTTAAGAAAACTGAAATGGTATCAAGAATCTTTTCTGAACATAATGCTATGAGACTAGAGATCAGTTACAGGAAAAAAATCTGTAAAAAACACAAAAATATCTGTAAAAAATACACATGGAGGCTAAACAATACACTACAGAATAACAAAGAGATCACTGAAGACAGCAAAGGGGAGATCAAAAAAGACCTAGAAAAAAATGACAATGAAAACTTCATGACCCAAAACCTATGGGATGCAGCAAAAGCAGTTCTAAGCGGGAGATTACAGCAACAAAATCCAACCTCAAGAAACAAGAAACATCTCAAATAAACAACCTAACTTTACACCTAAAGCAATTAGAGAAAGAAGAACAAAATCCCCCAAAGTTAGCAGAAGGAAAGAAATCATAAAGATCAGATCAGAAATAAATGAAAAAGAAATGATGGAAACAAGAGCAAAATTAATAAAACTAAAAGCTGGTTCTTTGAGAAGATAAACAAAATTGATAAACTCTTAGCCAGACTCATCAAGAAAAAAAGGGAGAAGACTCAAATCAATAGAATTAGAAGTGAAAAAGGAGAAGTAACAACTGGCACTGCAGAAATACAAAGGGTCATGAGAGATTCCTACAAGCAACTCTATGCCAATAAAATGGACAACCTGGAAGAAATGGACAAATCCTTAGAAAAGCACAACCTTCAACACTGAATCAGGCAGAAATAGAAAATATAAACAGACAAATCATGAGCACTGTAATTGAAACTGTGACTAAAAATCTTCCAACAAACAAAGGTCCAGGACCAGATGGCCTCACAGGTAAATTCTATCAAATATTTAGAGAATATCTAACACTGATCCTGCACAAACTCTTCCAAAAAATTGCAGAGGGAGAAACACTCCCAATTCATTCTACGAGGTTACCATCACCCTGATACCAAAACCAGACAAAGATGTCACAAAAAAGAAAACTATAGGCCAATGTCTCTGATGAACATAGATGCAAATATCATCAACAAAATAGTAGCAAGCAGAATCCAACAGCACATTAAAAGGATGATACACCATGATCAAGTGGGGTTTATCCCAGGAATGCAAGAATTCTTCAACATACACAAATCAATCCGGGTGATATACCACGTTAACAAATTGAAGGAGAAAAACCATATGATCATCTCAATAGAGATAGAAAAATCTTTTGACAAAATTCAGCGCCCATTTATGATAAAAACTCTCCAGAATGTAGGCAGAGAGGGAAGTTACCTCAACATAATAAAGGCCATATATGACAAAATCACAGCCAACATCGTTCTCAATGGTGGAACACTGAAACCATTTCCTCTAAAATCAGGAAAACAACAAGGTTGCCCACTCTCACCACTATTATTCAACATAGATTTGGAAGTTTTAGCCACAGCAGTCAGAGAGGAAAAAGAAATAAAAGAAATCCAAAGAGGAAAAGAAGAAGTAAAACGGTCACTGTTTGCAGATGACATGATACTATACATAGAGAACCCTAAGGATGCTACCAGAAAACTACTAGAGCTAATCAATGAATTTGGTAAAGTAGCAGGATACAAAATGAATGCACAGAAATCTCTTTCATTCCTATATACTAATGATGAAAAATCTGAAAGAGAAATTAAGGAAACACTCTCTTTTACCATTGCAACAAAAAGAATAAAATACCTAGGAATAAACCTACCCAAGGAGACAAAAGACCTGTATGCAGAAAACTATAAGACACTGATGAAAGAAATTAAGATGGTATAAACAGATGGAGAGATATACCATGTTCTCGGATTCGAAGAACCAACATTGTGAAATAGACTATACTACCCAAAGCAATCTACAGATTCAAGACAATCCCTATCAAACAACCAAAGGCATTTTTCACAGAACTAGAACAAAAAACTTCACAATTTTTATGGAAACACAAAAGACCACAAGACAGTATAGTATTGGGACAAAAACAGAAATATAGATCAGTGGAACAGGATAGAAAGCCCAGAGATAAACCCACACACATATGGTCACCTAATCTTTGATAAAGGAGGTAAGACTATACAATGGAGAAAAGACAGCTTCTTCAGTAAGTGGTGCTGGAAAACAGGACAGCTGCATGTAAAAGAATGAAATTAGAACACTCGCTAACACCATACACAAAAATAAGCTCAAAATGGATTAAAGACCTAAATGTAAGGCCAGACACTATAAAACTCTTTGAGGAAAACATAGGCAGAACACTCTATGACATAAATCACAGCAAGATCTTTTTTGACCCACCTCCTAGAGAAATGGAAATAAAAACAAAAATAAACAAATGGGACCTAATGAAAATTAAAAGCTTTTGCACAGCAAAGGAAACCATAACCAACATGAAAAGACAACCCTCAGAATGGGAGAAAATATTTGCAAACGAAGCAACTGACATAGGATTAATCTCCAAAATTTACAAGCAGCTCATGCAGCTCAATATCAATAAAACAAACCACCCAATCCAAAAATGGGCAGAAGACTAAATAGACATTTCTCCAAAGAAGATATACAGATTGCCAACAACCACATGAAAGGATGCTCAACATCATTAATCATTAGAGAAATGCAAATCAAAACTACAAAATGAGGTATCACCTCACACCAGTCAGAATGGCCATCATCAGAAAATCTACAAACAACACATGATGGAGCGGGTGTGGAGAAAAGGGAACCCTCTTGCATTGTTGGTGGGAATGTAAATTGATACAACCACTATGGAGAACAGTATGGAGGTTACTTTAAAAACTAACAGTAGAACTACCATACGACCCAGCAATACCACTCCTGGACATATACCCAGAGAAAACCATAATTCGAAACGACACATGCACCCCAATATTCATTGCAGCACTATTTACAATAGCCAGGTCATGGAAGCAACCTAAATGCCCATCGACAGATGAATGGACAAAGAAGATGTTGTACGTATATACAATGGAATATTACTTAGCCATAAAAAGGAACAAAATTGGGTCATTTGTAGAGACATGAATGGACCTAGAGATTGTCATACAGAGTGAAGTTAAGTCAGAAAGAGAAAAACAAATATCATATATTAACCCAAATATGTGGAATCTAGAAAAATGTTACAGATGAACCGGTTTGCAAGGCAGAAATAGAGACACAGATATAGAGAACAAATGTTTGGACACCAAGGGGGGAAAGCGGGGTGGTGGTGGTGGTGGGATGAATTGGGAGATTGGGATTGACATGTATACACTAATGTGTATAAAATAGATAAATAATAAAAAAGAATAAAATAAAATGAGGAAAGGAAGATGAGGTGCATGTGTAGGAGACATTCTTCCTATCCTTATTTCTTGTCAGTAAAATAATTTGGTTAATTGCTTTTGTTTTAGATAAGTGTTTGAAACACTGTGTTAGTAGAAAAGCAGTATTAAAAAGAGTACAGTTTCACTGTTTAAAGTTAGAATTTGGATGAAGGCAACAGAAAAGGAGGAATATTATCTTGTGAGAACATATTTTGTTTATTTAATTTTAATATAGAAATTTGTCATCTTTCTACTTCAATTTGAAAAATCTAGAAGTTTGACTTTACATGATAATAGGATAATTTTTACAGTACTAGAATTTTGCCTCTAGAAATATTTAAGCTTCAAACATCCCAACACCAACGTAAAGTCTTACTTTATTTTGTATTCCATTACTTGTATATATTTATCTGCTTAATATTTAAATGTAAGCATTAATGATTATAACTTCTAGTTATAGTAAAGTCTCAGTGTTTTTGAAATTTCAGTGATCCTTTGCAAAGGAGCTAAGCTGAAATTGACTTAGCACATTCTTATTTCATAGAGAGGCCAAATTAATAATGAAGAAAACTTTCATAGGAATAATTAAGAATGTAAGAAATATACCCTCCAGCAATGTGAGCACTTCAAAGGCACATAGTACGAGCAACGGTAGAAAGCCCAATTATAATTATCATGATATAGTCATTAAAATAACTTCCCCTAGAGGTTTTCATGAAGTAACACTTTTATTGCTTGTACTTTAAGTATAAAGGCAGCTTTTATTTTAAAATAATCATGAGTTTAGCCTTTTTGCTAATTTATAATGATTTACAACTATTTTCTTCTATTAGTGATTCAACTTTCCAATTGTTGAACATTTTTCCACTTTCCTATGCAGCTTTGAGCTATACAATGTCATGTTACCTGGTAATGCTTACTTAGTGCTTACCAAATTTTACACGCACACACACACAAACACATACACACTTATTTTGTAAAATATTTGATTAGTGTCTGTTCCTCCAGAGCATAATCTTTTTGAGGGCAGGGATCATATTTATTTTACTGTTAATGTACCGCCAATCTACACAAAACTGACATGTATTGACAATGTGCTTAAAAAGATTTGATAAATTAATGAATGAAATAAGTAATAGAACCGAGATTGCTTTCCATCAAATATACTCCTTTTGAATTCAAAATTAACAAGTATGCCTTGAGCTCTTCACCAAACACTCACTAGACTTATAAGGCCAGACTCTTATTATATGGAATTAATTAATTGCCACAAGAGCCTTGCAAGGCAGAATGAGTTATGTTCATACAGTTAATCAGTCAAAGGAAATGACTGAAAACCTACCTCCTGGTCCTAGTGCTCTTTCCACTATACTCCAAATACTAATATTCACTGAGAATTGACAGCATATTTGTTATTTTAAGTACTCAGTCAACATTTACAGTTCAATAATGTTACATAATACGCCACTAGGATTAAAATGCCTTGTAAAGCAGAGGTCCCCAATCTTTTTGGCACCAGGGACCAGTTTCATGGAAGACAATTTTTCCACGGACCGGGGCGTGGGAGGGTGGGGGAGTGGGGTGGGGCTAGGTTTTGTTCAGGTGGTGATGCGAGTGATGGGGAGCAATGGGGAGCGGCAGATGAAGCTTCACTTGCTCCCTGGCCACTCACCTCCTGCTGTGCAGCCCAGTTCCTACCAGGCTGCAGACTGGTACCTGTCCACAGACGGGGGGTTGGGGACCCCTGTTGTAAAGGATTATCTGTTTTTAAAGTGAAAACACCATAAAATATAATATAGTCCTAAATGTTGTCTAACTGAAACCTACAGGGACCCTTAATTTATAAAGCAGACGAAAGACACTCTGGTTGAAGAGAATGCAGGAGACAGAGCCTACAAACTCCCCTTCTCCCCCTACTTAATTCCTGATATCGTCAAAGACCTGATGAACCCCATGGAAAATTGTATGAAAACCATTACTTGTCCAACCTCTCGAAGTTTCAGAGGAGTTACAGACCATTAAACCTTGGGCTTTTATAGTGTGTTATTTCTTAAGTATGTAGTGAGCCTTTGATTTATATCAAAACAATAAAACTTATATACTTTTATATAATATGTAATTAGCATTAATCTGCTTTGGAAATGATGGTCCTAACAACTTTTACACCCTAAAGATAGGTATCCATAATGCTGAACAGTGGTTTATGAAATATTTTACTTAATTTTCTAATTACAGATATATGTCTTGCTTTACCTCACTTAGATATACCTTCATTAACTTTTTGGTGTAGTCAGTAAAGTTAAAATAATTTTCCTTTAGTATATAAACAATTTATTTTTTATGAAAGTAGAGATGTTAAACAGACAGTTGGAAGCTCAAGGACAGGGTTGAGCTTAGAAATACAGAGACACAATAGACCTCTGATAATATTTAAATAATGGGGAGTAGAGGATATTTTTTAATGAATGAGAATACATAGGAAAGAGGATAGAGCCTGAGGCAATATCCTGAGGGAACTAGGATATTTAGGGATCGAGTAAAGGATAAGACACTAGCAAAGGCAACTTGGAAAAGGTAGTCAAAACGTAGAAGATTAGCCAGAAATATGGTGTTACAGAGCTAAGTGAAAAAAATATTTTAAAAAGAAGGAAGTAATTTGAGTTAATTGAGAGAGCAAGATGGATGAAAAGAAGTTACTTGAATTAAAGCTTTGGCAACAAGTAGATCATGGATAACACTGGCATGAATGGTTTCCTTGGAAAGGTAGAGAGTCTAGTAGGAGTGGATTCAAGACAGACTGGGAGATGAGGAAGAAGCACTGGGAAGAGAAAACTCTTTGGTGGGTTGGTCAATGGGATTAGGCCATCTGTGTTTGCTAATTAATGCTTATGGAAGACTTTAGGCTCCTACCCTCCCACAGAGACTCTGAGATAGAGGTGCTTCTCCTTTTTTTTTTTTTTTTTTTTGGTTAATTCTTTATTATGGCTTTATTTTATATTATGAGCGTTACAACAAAACAGTGTCATGAAGATTAGAATTATAATCTCATATTTAACAGCAGTTTGCTTTCTATTACTTAACTTTTTATATGGGCTCATCATCTCAAAAAAAAAAAAAAACCACAATGTTTTTTGTCAACTCAGCTAGCTAATGCTCTCCCTCTTGATATTTGGCTTAACTTATCAGTCTAGGGGTGCTATCTTTCTTAATGATTATATTTTAAAGGGATGGCTCCCAGGTCTTTGAGAAAGACATTCCTAGGTTGTAAAACTGGCAAGAGGCTGATTTACATCTCAAAGGAGCAGAGAAAGAATTTAAAATTGCAAGTGTTCTAAAGTAAATTCTCTAAGAAAAAGGAAGTTAGAGGTCTATCTTTAGAAAGAAAACTGTCTAAAATGTCATCAAGCTAAGGGGAACATTAAGGCCTTCTTGGTCACAGGGAATCTGAGCTATATATGGAGGGATGTCAGGACAAGAGTAAGATGATGCATAGTAAAAAGTGCCAGGATCAATGGCCATAATAAAAATGGATGCTGGTAAATTATGGTTGCCGCTAAAAATGAGCAGGAAAAATAGGAGTTGGTAGTTAGTATGCAGAATACTCAAAATTGAGATTTGTTAATAGTATAAAGTTATAGGTTGTAAGAGATTTTAGGCTATAAACATGGAAGTGAGAGGCTGAGGAAAGATGGAGAAAAAGTTTCTTGATGAGGAGATTCCAGATCTCAATAAATTGGATATTTTGTAGCATGGTTGCTTAAGTAACCAGAGTGGAGACAGGGGCATTGACTGAGAGATACTGGTGAGCCTGGTGTTAAGGTCTTAAAATCTTCAATGTTTAAGGACAACTGAGAAATTTACAAATGGTTGTAACAGGTAACTGCTATGGTCTGATGGCCATCAACAAAAGCAGTTTTCTGACTTCCGGGGAAGATGGCAGAGGAGTAAGACGCGGAGATCACCTTCCTCCCCACGGATACACCAGAAATGCAGCTACACGTGGAACAACTCCTACTGAACACCTACTGAACACTGGCAGAAGACCCCAGACCTCCCAAAAGGCAAGAAACTCCCCACGTACCTGGGTAGGGCAAAGCGGAGAGATTCCCGCACAGAGGATCGGTGCCGAGCGGCACTCACCAGCCCGACAGGCTTGTCTGCTCGCCCGCCGGGGCGGGCGGCGCTGGAAGCTGAGGCTCGGGCTTCGGTCAGAGCGCAGAGAGAGGACTGGGGCTGGCGGCGAGAACTCAGCCTTAAGGAGGCTAATGTGCCACAGCTAGCCGGGAAGGAGTCCGGGAAAACTCTGGAGCTGCCGAAGAGGCAAGAGACTTTTTCTTCCCTTTTGGTTTCCTGGTGCGCGAGGAGAGGGGATTAAGAGCGCTGCTTAAAGGAGCTCCACAGACGGGCGCGAGTCGCGGCTGAAAGTGCGGAGCCCAGAGACGGGCGTGGGGCGCTGGGGCTGCTGCTGCCGCCGCCAAGAAGCCTATGTGCGAGCGCAGGTCACTGTCCACACCGCCCTTCCGGGAGCCTGTGCAGCCCGCCACTGCCGGGGTCCCGGGATCCAGGGGCGGCTTCCCTGGGAGAACGCACGGCGCGCCTCGGGCTGGTGCAACGTCACGCCGGCCTCTGCCGCTGCAGGCTCGCCCCGCACTCCGTGCCCCTCCCTCCCGCCCGGCCTGAGTGAGCCAGAGTCCCCGAAGCGGCTGCTCCTTTAACCCTGTCCTGTCTGAGCGAAGAACAGACACCCTCCGGCGACCTACACGCAGAGGCGGGGCCAAATCCAAAGCTGAGACCCAGGAGCTGTGAGAACAAAGAAGAGAAAGGGAAACCTCTCCCAGCAGCCTCAGAAGCAGTGGATTAAAGCTCCACAATCAACTTGATGTACCCTGCATCTGTGGAATACATGAATAGACAACAAATCATCCCAAATTGAGGAGCCAGGAGTCAGTGCTGTGCCTCTGAGGTGGGAGAGCCAACTTCAGGACACTGGTCCACAAGAGACCTCCCAGCTCCACATAATATCAAACGGCAAAAATCTTCGAGATCTCCATCTCAACACCAGCACCCAGCTTCACTCAATGATCAGCAAGCTACAGTGCTGGACACCCTATGCAAACAACTAGCAAGACAGGAACACAACGCCACCCATTAGCAGAGAGGCTGCCTAAAATCATAAAAAGTCCGCAGACACCCCAAAACACACCACCAGACGTGGACCTGCCCACCAGAAAGACAAGATCCAGCCTCATCCACCAGAACACAGGCACTAGTCCCCTCCACCAGGAAGCCTACACAACTCACTAAACCAACCTTAGCCACTGGGGACAGACACCAAAAACAACGGGAACTACGAACCTGCAGCCTGCAAAAAGGAGACCCCAAACACAGTAACATAAGCAAAATGAGAAGACAGAAAAACACACAGCAGGAGAAGGAGCAAGATAAAAACCCACCAGACCTAACAAATGAAGAGGTAATAGGCAGTCTACCTGAAAAAGAATTCAGAATAATGATAGTAAAGATGATCCAAGATTCTATTTCCAAGATCCAAAATCTTGGAAATAGAATACACAAAATACAAGAAACAGTTAACAAGGACCTAGAAGAACTAAAGATGAATCAAGCATCGATTAAAAACACAATAAATGAAATAAAAAATACTCTAGATGGGATCAATAGCAGAATAACTGAGGCAGAAGAACGGATAAGTGACGTGGAAGATAAAATAGTGGAAATAACTTATGCAGAGCAAAATAAAGAAAAAACAATGAAAAGAACAGAGGATAGTCTCAGAGACCTCTGGGACAACATTAAATGCACCAACATTCGAATTATAGGGGTTCCAGAAGAAGAAGAGAAAAAGAAAGGGACTGAGAAAATATTTGAAGAGATTATAGTTGAAAACTTCCCTAATATGGGAAAGGAAATAGTTAATCAAGTCCAGGAGGCACAGAGAGTCCCATACAGAATAAATCCAAGGAGAAATACGCCAAGACAAATATTAATCAAACTGTCAAAAATTAAACACAAAGAGATCATATTAAAAGCAGCAAGGCAAAAACAACAAATAACACACAAGGGAATCCCCATCAGGATAACAGCTGATCTCTCAGCAGAAACTCTACAAGCCAGAAGGGAGTGGCAGGACATAATTAAACTGATGAAGGAGAAAAACCTGCAACCAAGATTACTCTACCCAGCAAGGATCTCATTCAGATTTTATGGAGAAATTAAAACCTTTACAGACAAGCAAAAGCTGAGAGAGTTCAGCACCACCAAACCAGCCTTACAACAAATGCTAAAGGAACTTCTCTAGGCAAGAAACACAGCAGAAGTAAAAGACCTACAATAACGAACCCAAAACAATTAAGAAAATGGGAATAGGAACATACATATCAATAATTACCTTAAATGTAAATGGACTAAATGCTCCCACCAAAAGACACAGATTGGCTGAATGGATACAAAAACAAGACCCATATATATGCTGTCTACAAGAGACCCAATTCAGACCTAGAGACACATACAGACTGAAAGTAAAGGGATGAAAAAAGATATTCCATGCAAATGGAAACCAAAAGAAAGCTGGAGTAGCAATTCTCATATCAGACAAAATAGACTTTAAAATAAAGACTACTAGAAGAGACAAAGAAGGACACTACATAATGATGAAGGGATCGATCCAAGAAGAAGATATAACAATTGTAAATATTTATGCACCCAACATAGGAGCACCTCAATACATAAGGCAAATACTAACAGCCATAAAAGGAAAAATCGACAGTAACACAATCATATTAGGGGACTTTAACACCCCACTTTCACCAATGGACAGATCATCCAAAATGAAAATAAATAAGGAAACACAAGCTTTAAATGATACATTAAACAAGATGGACTTAATTGATATTTATAGGACATTCCATCCAAAAACAACAGAATACACATTTTTCTCAAGTGCTCATGGAACATTCTCCAGGATAGATCATATCTTGGGTCACAAATCAAGCCTTGGTAAATTTAAGAAAATTGAAATTGTATCAAGTATCTTTTCCGACCACAATGCTATGAGACTAGATATCAATTACAGGAAAAGAGCTGTAAAAAATACAAACACATGGAGGCTAAACAATACACTACTTAATAACGAAGTGATCACTGAAGAAATCAAAGAGGAAATTAAAAAATACCTAGAAACAAATGACAATGGAGACATGACGACGCAAATCCTATGGGATGCAGCAAAAGCAGTTCTAAGAGGGAAGTTTATAGCAATACAATCCCACCTTAAGAAACAGGAAACATCTCGAATAAACAACCTAACCTTGCACCTAAAGCAATTAGAGAAAGAAGAACAAAAACATCCCAAAGTTAGCAGAAGGAAAGAAATCATAAAAATCAGATCAGAAATAAATGAAAAAGAAATGAAGGAAACGATAGCAAAGATCAATAAAACTAAAAGCTGGTTCTTTGAGAAGATAAACAAAATTGATAAACCATTAGCCAGACTCATCAAGAAAAAAAGGGAGAAGACTCAAATCAATAGAATTAGAAATGAAAAAGGAGAAGTAACAACTGACACTGCAGAAATACAAAGGGTCATGAGAGATTCCTACAAGCAACTCTATGCCAATAAAATGGACAACCTGGAAGAAATGGACAAATTCTTAGAAATGCACAACCTGCCAAGACTGAATCAGGAAGAAATAGAAAATATGAACAGACCAATCACAAGCACTGAAATTGAAACTGTGATAAAAAATCTTCCAACAAACAAAAGCCCAGGACCAGATGGCTTCACAGGCGAATTCTATCAAGCATTTAGAGAAGAGCTAACACCTATCCTTCTGAAACTCTTCCAAAATATAGCAGAGGGAGGAACACTCCCAAACTCATTCCACGAGGCCACCATCACCTTGATACCAAAACCAGACAAGGATGTCACAAAGAAAGAAAACTACAGGCCAATATCACTGATGAACACAGATGCAAAAATCCTCAACAAAGTACTAGCAAACAGAATCCAACAGCACATTAAAAGGATCATACACCATGATCAAGTGGGGTTTATTCCAGGAATGCAAGGATTCTTCAATATACGCAAATCAATTAACGTGATACACCATATTAACAAATTGAAGGAGAAAAACCATATGATCATCTCAATAGATGCAGAGAAAGCTTTTGACAAAATTCAACACCCATTTATGATAAAAACCCTGCAGAAAGTAGGCATAAAGGGAACTTTCCTCAACATAATAAGGCCATATATGACAAACCCACAGCCAGCATTGTCCTCAATGGTGAAAAACTGAAACCATTTCCACTAAGATCAGGAACAAGACAAGGTTGCCCACTCTCACCACTCTTATTCAACATAGTTTTGGAAGTTTTAGCCACAGCAATCAGAGAAGAAAAGGAAATAAAAGGAATCCAAATTGGAAAAGAAGAAGTAAAGCTGTCACTGTTTGCAGATGACATGATACTATACATAGAGAACCCTAAAGATGCTACCAGAAAACTACTAGAGCTAATCAATGAATTTGGTAAAGTTGCAGGATACAAAATTAATGCACAGAAATCTCTGGCATTCCTATATACTAATGATGAAAAATCTGAAAGTGAAATCAAGGAAACACTCCCATTTACCACTGCAACAAAAAGAATAAAATATCTAGGAATAAACCTACCTAAGGAGACAAAAGACCTGTATGCAGAAAATTATAAGACACTGATGAAAGAAATTAAAGATGATACAAATAGATGGAGAGATGTACCATGTTCTTGGATTGGAAGAATCAACATTGTGAAAATGACTCTACTACCCAAAGCAATCTACAAATTCAATGCAATCCCTATCAAACTATCACTGGCATTTTTCACAGAACTAGAACAAAAAATTTCACAATTTGTATGGAAACACAAAAGACCCCGAATAGCCAAAGCAATCTTGAGAACGAAAAATGGAGCTGGAGGAATCAGGCTCCCTGACTTCAGACTATACTACAAAGCTACAGTAATCAAGACAGTATGGTACTGGCACAAAAACAGAAAGATAGATCAATGGAACAGGATAGAAAGCCCAGAGATAAACCCACGGACATATGGTCACCTTATCTTTGATAAAGGAGGCAGGAATGTACAGTGGAGAAAGGACAGTCTCTTCAATAAGTGGTGCTGGGAAAACTGGATAGGGACATGTAAAGGTATGAGATTAGATCACTCCCTAACACCATACACAAAAATAAGTTCAAAATGGATTAAAGACCTAAATGTAAGGCCAGACACTATCAAACTCTTAGAGGAAAACATAGGCAGAACACTTTATGACATAAATCACAGCAAGATCCTTTTTGACCCACCTCCTAGAGAAATGGAAATAAAGACAAAAATAAACACATGGGACCTAATGAAACTTAAAAGCTTTTGCACAGCAAAGGAAACCACAAACAAGACAAAAAGACAACCCTCAGAATGGGAGAAAATATTTTCAAATGAAGCAACTGACAAAGGATTAATCTCCAAAATTTATAAGCAGCTCATGCAGCTCAATAACAAAAAAACAAACAACCCAATCCAAAAATGGGCAGAAGACCTAAATAGACATTTCTCCACAGAAGCTATACAGACTGCCAACAAACACATGAAAGGATGCTCAACATCTTTACTCATTAGAGAAATGCAAATCAAAACTACAATGAGATATCATCTCACACCAGTCAGAATGGCCATCATCAAAAAATCTAGAAACAATAAATGCTGGAGACGGTGTGGAAAAAAGGGAACACTCTTGCACTGCTGGTGGGAATGTGAATTGGTACAGCCACTATGGAGAACAGTATGGAGGTTCCTTAAAAAACTAAAAATAGAACTACCATATGACCCAGCAATCCCACTACTGGGCATATACCCTGAGAAAACCATAATTCAAAAAGAGACATGTACCAAAATGTTCATAGCAGCCCTATTTACAATAGCCCGGAGATGGAAACAACCTAAGTGTCCACCATCGGATGAATGGGTAAAGAAGATGTGGCACATATATACAATGGAATATTACTCAGCTATAAAAAGAAATGAAATTGAGCTATTTGTAATGAGGTGGATGGACCTAGAGTCTGTCATACAGAGTGAAGTAAGTCAGAAAGAGAAAGACAAATACTGTATGCTGACACATATATATGGAATTTAAGAAAAAAAAATGTCATGAAGAACATAGGTGTAAGACAGGAATAAAGACACAGACCTACTAGAGAATGGACTTGAGGATATGGGGAGGGGGAAGGGTAAGCTGTGACAAAGTGAAAGAGCAGCATGGACATATATACACTACCAAACGTAAGGTAGATAGCTAGTGGGATGCAGCCGCATAGCACAGGGAGATCAGCTCGGTGCTTTGTGACCGCCTGGAGGGGTGGGATAGGGAGGGTGGGAGGGAGACGCAAAAGGGAGGGGATATGGGAACATATGTATATGTATAACTGATTAAATTTGTTATAAAGCAAAAAAAATTAAAAATAAAAAAAAGAGAGAAAAACAAAAAAAAAACAAACAAAAAAACAAAAGCAGTTTTCTTTTCATTGGTTTGTTTGAGAATGGAGGGAGAAGAAATGGTCTGGAAGTGAAAAGGAGGAGGAAACCACTTTCATGGCTCATGGTACACAAAGTAGGGGGAAGAAGAGAGCCACCACTGGAGAGGGCTACAGAGGAGTGATGCCTGGTTTTTGTTTTTGTTTTTGTTTTGTCTTATACTTCCAACCTACCTAGACTATAAATCTAGGGCCCTCATGGAGAAATTGAAACCACTGATCACTTTAAATTTGTATTTGAAGCAACTCTGGATTTCCAACAATATATTGGCAGGAGTGCACAGTCTTCCATTTATAGATTTTATTTATTTATATTTGAAAGATGTTCAGTCTCTCCTTGGGCAAAATTAGAAATCACATCAAATCTGGTTCATCCTGCTATCTATCCCTCATCTGTCTGTCTCTCTTCTTCTCTCTCATAAACAAATACACACACACACCTAGGTACAAGCCAGAAGAATTCCTGATAGTACATGTCCATGGCTCATCTCCTGTATAAGTCTTGAAAAGAGCTTGCAAAGAAGAATTCAAAACATCGATAATAGGGAAAAAAAGGAACTACTATAAAATATATAAAAACATACTATAAGAAACAAATAAGACAGAAATGAGAATAAAATAAAAAAAGAATATTCTCAGAAAAATATATTTCATGGAGCTGTTGAAAATTTTACTGAAATATATTGCCAAGAATTAAAAGATAGCTCAGTGAATGGATTACCTCTTTAAATCAATAGCAAAAAGTAGGCAGGGGACTTCCCTGGTGGTCCAGTGGTTAAGACTCTGTGCTCTCAATGCAGGGGTCACGGGTTCGATCCCTTGTCGGGGAACTAAGATCCCAAATGCTGTGTGGTGTAGCCAAAAAAGAAAAAAAAAAAAAGTAGGCAGGGAAATCTGTGAAACAATGGCAAGACAGTAAAAATAATGCAGCCAGAGCTAGCAAAGCCTAGTGAAGTAGGAAAAGGAAAATAAATAATTATCCCAGAAGTGATGAGAAATTGGAGGCAATGAACAATTAACATTAACATTGTTTGAAACTCAGAATAGGACAAATAGAATCAGACTGTGACTGGAAATGGAAATGTCCCAAAAGATATGGCAAGAAAGTGTTTTCCAAAAACATAAAATTCATACAAAGAGGAATTTTTTTTTTTTTTTTTTTGTGGTACGCGGGCTTTTCACTGTTGTGGCCTCTCCCATTGCGGAGCACAGGCTCCCGACACGCTGGCTCAGCGGCCATGGCTCATGTGCCTAGCCGCTCCGCGGCATGTGGGATCTTCCTGGACAAGGGCACGAACCCATGTCCCCTGCATCAGTAGGCGGACTCTCAACCACTGCACTACCAGGGAAGCCCCCCGACAAAGAGGAATTTTTGAAACATTATATTGATCCAGATATTTTAAGACATGGTGAAAAATCACCATATATCTGATAGCAACTTATATGATTACTTTATGTAGTTTATAATATTTTATGCAAAATGATAATTTATTGTGACATTGTTATAATATTTGAATATTATATATTAAGTACATAATTTAATTATGAATCTAAATTTTGCTTTCAGGCTTTTATGGACAATTTCAAGGGCTTATGCCTCAGTAGGCAATGGCTTCTTCAAATTGACATAATAATAAAATAATTATTAAATACATTTAATCAGTATTGAAAATTTACAAATAAAACACATTTTGTGACGATGTCAATTATAACATAGTTCTGATTTTTCCTAAAATAAAAGCATAAATAATATATGCATATTTAATAATTTAGAAATTATATTTTTATTTAAATTGTGTATCACTCAACACTGTCTTACCAAAAGCAATAACCCCCAATACACTCACTAACGATTGCATTCAGTGGTTTTGATACATTGTCAGCTTTGAAGCTAGAGTGATTGTTTGTTTTTTGGTCATGATTATCTTTTCAAAGTAGGATGATAGAACATAATTTATTTAACACACGTGTTAACAGGATCCATTATGTTTCAAGATGTAGAATTTTGGCACGTGGGGCACCATTTTTATTTTTGCCTGAGACTCCACAAATATTAAGAGAAGATTCTACATTGGAACAAAATGAATATGGAAAAGTCAACATTGAGACATGTCCAAATAAAAATATCATATTTCAGAGAAAATAACAAAGTTTCAAAAGAAGAAAAACAACTTTTAACATCAAAATGCAAAGGAACAGTGCATATTTTCTTCTTGCTTGGATTAATGTGACTCTCAAGGAATTCTTTCAGGTGAACAAAATGACTCAGAGAAAGGAGTCAAAGAGTTACCACATAGAAATTTGATAAATGCAGGTAGTTAAAATTAAGTCCAAAGAAAAAGATGCATATTTTATGGGTATGGCCACTTACACTTAGATCTGAGTTCAACTGAATAGAAATTAAAAAAAAAAAAAAAGTGGTAATATATTTTGAAAAGAATCTGAAACGTGGATTAAAAGAGACTCTAATGGTTAAAGAACCAAAAAATACCCTTGGATATACAATTTTTTATGGACAGATGTGAGCAAGGATAGTGAAAAAGAAAAGATTTCCCAGAGCACACATCTAGGAGCAATAGATAAAAAGAAACTTAAAAATTTCTATCAGGAGCAGAACTAGAGCCTAATCAAAGGACATTCCCTCTTCCTAAAAAGGAGAATCTTGTAATATTTGCCCGTATTTCAGAATTGCTATTAACCAGTAACTGCCATATGGTTCTATTATTTTCCTTTCCAAACAGGAGTACTTGCTACAATTACCATATGCTGTTTACACCACTGTATGCTATTTGTCTCTATTTCATTTACAGGCCTCCAAATAAAGGGAATCTACCTCTGGTCCTGATGAAGAACAGTCCATCACAAGACCCTGGGTTTCAAGCCCAAGGTCACGTATATATAAATGAAGAATCTGGTACCATTGTTGGGGAGGAGTAAGTGTATTTTGTAAGCAAAAGAGAGAGAACTCAGTTACAGTTACCAAGGAATGTACTTGTTAGAAAGCAGTATTGTCAAAGCCATTGACTCACTCCTCTCCAATATGCCCCTCTGCCATTTGGCTTTCTGTCACATGGGCTTTTGCCATATGATCTGATATAGCCAACAGAATGTGAACAAAAATGTCAACATGCCAGTCTAGAGATTTTAAGAGAAATTCCATGTTTTCATTAGTCCTTTTTGTGCCCCTCTCCCCTGTCATGAGAACAGCAGGACCCAGGCAGTAGCCTTTCCTTCAACCTAGGCCCCCCAATGAAAAGGTCATAAAGCCTTACTGAACCAGTCCAAGCCAGTAGAACCCAGGAAATGTGCAGCCGAAATCCTGGAGTTGCCTACTGCTGTAGCAAAAACTGACTAATAGAATATATTTTTAAAATAAACAAAGCAGAAAATACATTTGAACATACAAAAAAATAAATCAAATCATATGTTCTGTAAGCCCTTCCTAAAGAAATTAACAATTAAAAATCTTCAGTTGAACATGAGGTGAATTGAGAAATTATAGCAAAATGATCTGTGATATGCAATTCAATTTATTTAATAACAAGACTAAGACTAAAGCAGAATGTAATATAAATGTAATCAACCCTGAAAATCCATAAGTAATATAATTAATAATATTTAGGAGGGAAAGGAGAAGAAAAATTATGAGGGTGTGAAATCACACTGATTATCTCACTAGAGTTATCAGTTATCAGTCTACAGCTGCATTTACATTTTGGTTTGATTTCTCCCTCTACTCAGACCTGATTCTTATCCCTCCTGTTCATAAATGTGGATCCTAAATGCACTCCTTAGTAAATATCTTAATACTAACTGAATCTGCTTCCTGGGAGCCCAGCCTACAAAAGAAGGTAAAGGGGAAGGAAAGCATCATAGCTTAGTTTCCCCCAAAAGCTGATTCCAAAACAAATATTTAAGTAAATAATTTATTTAGGAGGTGAACTAACACGAAGGTTCAGAGTTAAAGACAGAGTCACAAGAATCAGAGAGCTTACTCATTTATCAAGCTCTATGAAACATTTTGAGAATAGAAGCCATCAAGAACCGGAGGTGAATTAGGGAGAGATCTAGGCAACTAGGAGCTGCTTCCCAGGACCTTCTTTCATATCTTGTACACTTGCTGTGTAACCTAGAGCAGTAAAGGAGGTCTCCTGGGAGGTATATGGGTTACATCACACAGTAGGAAGTGTTTAATTTATGAAATATATCTGTTTAATACCATAGGTTATTATATAGCTCATGGGACAATTTCCAGGGAGTCATAGCTCACAAAATCCATAGATTCTAGTTTTGTTCACCATAAATAAACCTAAACCACGGATATTCTACATAAACATTTCATACCTAAGAACTCTTCTCCTGGAAAACAGTGTTAGTGTAGTTTGTAAGGAAAAGAGATCCAGTAATCATCCCATTGATAAGGAGATAAGACCAGGGCAGCTGCCTTCTTTCTTTCCCTGAGACATCGAGCCCTCAAAAATCACCTTGTTTAATTCCATCTTCCCGAAGACTGCAGGTTCCCAGAGTAGCACTTCCGGGTAAGATGGCGGAAGAGTAGACGCAGAGATCACCTTCCCACGGATACACCAGAAATACAGCTACACGTGGAACAACTCCTACAGAACACCTACTGAACGCTGGCAGAAGACCCCAGACCTCCCAAAAGGCAAGGAACTCCCCACATACCTGGGTAGGGCAAAGCGGAGAGATCCCCACACAGAGGATCGGTGCCGAGCGGCACTCACCAGCCCGACAGGCTTGTCTGCTCGCCCGCCGGGGCGCGCAGCGCTGGAAGCTGAGGCTCGGGCTTCGGTCAGAGCGCAGGGAGAGGACTGGGGCTGGCGGCGAGAACTCAGCCTGAAGGGGGCTAATGTGCCACAGCTAGCCGGCAGGGAGTCCGGGAAAACTCTGGAGCTGCCGAAGAGGCAAGAGACTTTTTCTTCCCTCTTGGTTTCCTGGTGCGCGAGGAGAGGGGATTAAGAGCGCTGCTTAAAGGGGCTCCACAGACGGGCGCGAGTCGCGACTGAAAGCGCGGAGCCCAGTGACGGGCGTGGGACGCTGGGGCTGCTGCTGCCGCCTCCAAGAAGCCTGTGTGCGAGCGCAGGTCACTGTCCACACCGCCCTTCCGGGAGCCTGTGCAGCCCGCCACTGCCGGGGTCCCGGGATCCAGGGGCGGCTTCCCTGGGAGAACGCACGGCGCGCCTCGGGCTGGTGCAACGTCACGCCGACCTCTGCCGCTGCAGGCTCGCCCCGCACTCCGTGCCCCTCCCTCCCGCCCGGCCTGAGTGAGCCAGAGTTCCGGAAGCGGCTGCTCCTTTAACCCTGTCCTGTCTGAGCGAAGAACAGACGCCCTCCGGCGACCTACACGCAGAGGCGGGGCCAAATCCAAAGCTGAGACCCAGGAGCTGTGAGAACAAAGAAGAGAAAGGGAAACCTCTCCCAGCAGCCTCAGAAGCAGCGGATTAAAGCTCCACAATCAACTTGATGTACCCTGCATCTGTGGAATACATGAATAGACAACACATCATTCCAAATTGAGGAGCCCGGAGTCAGTGCTGTGCCTCTGAGGTGGGAGAGCCAACTTCAGGACACTGGTCCACAAGAGACCTCCCAGCTCCACATAATATCAAACGGCAAAAATCTTCCAGAGATCTCCATCTCAACACCAGCACCCAGCTTCACTCAACGACCAGAAAGCTACAGTGCTGGACACCCTAAGCCAAACAACTAGGAAGACAGGAACACAACGCCACCCATTAGCAGAGAGGTGGCCTAAAATCATAAAAAGTCCGCAGACACCCCAAAACACACCACCAGACGTGGACCTGCCCACCAGAAAGACAAGATCCAGCCTCATCCACCAGAACACAGGCACTAGTCCCCTCCACCAGGAAGCCTACACAACCCACTAAACCAACCTTAGCCACTGGGGACAGACACCAAAAACAACGGGAACTACGAACCTGCAGCCTGCAAAAAGGAGACCCCAAACACAGTAACATAAGCAAAATGAGAAGACAGAAAAACACACAGCAGGAGAAGGAGCAAGATAAAAACCCACCAGATCTAACAAATGAAGAGGTAATAGGCAGTCTACCTGAAAAAGAATTCAGAATAATGATGGTAAAGATGATCCAAGATTCTATTTCCCAGATCCAAAATCTTGGAAATAGAATAGACAAAATGCAAGAAACAGTTAACAAGGACCTAGAAGAGCTAAAGATGAATCAAGCATCGATTAAAAACACAATACATGAAATAAAAAATACTCTAGATGGGATCAATAGCAGAATAACTGAGGCAGAAGAACGGATAAGTGAGGTGGAAGATAAAATAGTGGAAATAACTGCTGCAGAGCAAAATAAAGAAAAAAGAATGAAAAGAACAGAGGACAGTCTCAGAGACCTCTGGGACAACATTAAATGCACCAACATTCGAATTATAGGGGTTCCAGAAGAAGAAGAGAAAAAGAAAGGGACTGAGAAAATATTTGAAGAGATTATAGTTGAAAACTTCCCTAATATGGGAAAGGAAATAGTTAATGAAGTCCAGGAGGCACAGAGAGTCCCATACAGAATAAATCCAAGGAGAAATACGCCAAGACACATATTAATCAAACTGTCAAAAATTAAACACAAAGAAGTCATATTAAAAGCAGCAAGGCAAAAACAACAAATAACACACAAGGGAATCCCCATCAGGATAACAGCTGATCTCTCAGCAGAAACTCTACAAGCCAGAAGGGAGTGGCAGGACATAATTAAAGTGATGAAGGAGAAAAACCTGCAACCAAGATTACTCTACCCAGCAAGGATCTCATTCAGATTTGATGGAGAAATTAAAACCTTTACAGACAAGCAAAAGCTGAGAGAGTTCAGCACCACCAAACCAGCCTTACAACAAATGCTAAAGGAACTTCTCTAGGCAAGAAACACAGCAGAAGTAAAAGACCTACAATAACGAACCCAAAACAATTAAGAAAATGGGAATAGGAACATACATATCAATAATTACCTTAAATGTAAATGGACTAAATGCTCCCACCAAAAGATACAGATTGGCTGAATGGATACAAAAACAAGACCCATATATATGCTGTCTACAAGAGACCCACTTCAGACCTAGAGACACATACAGACTGAAAGTAAGGGGATGGAAAAAGATATTCCATGCAAATGGAAACCAAAAGAAAGCTGGAGTAGCAATTCTCATATCAGACAAAATAGACTTTAAAATAAAGACTACTAGAAGAGACAAAGAAGGACACTACATAATGATCAAGGGATCGATCCAAGAAGAAGATATAACAATTGTAAATATTTATGCACCCAACATAGGAGCACCTCAATACATAAGGCAAATACTAACAGCCATAAAAGGAGAAATTGACAGTAACACACTCATAGTAGGGGACTTTAACACCCCACTTTCACCAATGGACAGATCATCCAAAATGAAAATAAATAAGGAAACACAAGCTTTAAATGATACATTAAACAAGATGGACTTAATTGATATTTATAGGACATTCCATCCAAAAACAACAGAATACACATTTTTCTCAAGTGCTCATGGAACATTCTCCAGGATAGATCATATCTTGGGTCACAAATCAAGCCTTGGTAAATTTAAGAAAATTGAAATTGTATCAAGTATCTTTTCCGACCACAATGCTATGAGACTAGATATCAATTACAGGAAAAGAGCTGTAAAAAATACAAACACATGGAGGCTAAACAATACACTACTTAATAACGAAGTGATCACTGAAGAAATCAAAGAGGAAATTAAAAAATACCTAGAAACAAATGACAATGGAGACACGACGACCCAAAACCTATGGGATGCTGCAAAAGCAGTTCTAAGAGGGAAGTTTATAGCAATACAATCCCACCTTAAGAAACAGGAAACATCTCGAATAAACAACCTAACCTTGCACCTAAAGCAATTAGAGAAAGAAGAACAAAAACATCCCAAAGTTAGCAGAAGGAAAGAAATCATAAAAATCAGATCAGAAATAAATGAAAAAGAAATGAAGGAAACGATAGCAAAGATCAATAAAACTAAAAGCTGGTTCTTTGAGAAGATAAATAAAATTGATAAACCATTAGCCAGACTCATCAAGAAAAAAAGGGAGAAGACTCAAATCAATAGAATTAGAAATGAAAAAGGAGAAGTAACAACTGACACTGCAGAAATACAAAAGATCATGAGAGATTACTATAAGCAACTCTATGCCAATAAAATGGACAACCTGGAAGAAATGGACAAATTCTTAGAAATGCACAACCTGCCAAGACTGAATCAGGAAGAAATAGAAAATATGAACAGACCAATCACAAGCACTGAAATTGAAACTGTGATAAAAAATCTTCCAACAAACAAAAGCCCTGGACCAGATGGCTTCACAGGCGAATTCTATCAAGCATTTAGAGAAGAGCTAACACCTATCCTTCTGAAACTCTTCCAAAATATAGCAGAGGGAGGAACACTCCCAAACTCATTCCACGAGGCCACCATCACCTTGATACCAAAACCAGACAAGGATGTCACAAAGAAAGAAAACTACAGGCCAATATCACTGATGAACATAGATGCAAAAATCCTCAACAAAGTACTAGCAAACAGAATCCAACAGCACATTAAAAGGATCATACACCATGATCAAGTGGGGTTTATTCCAGGAATGCAAGGATTCTTCAATATACGCAAATCAATTAACGTGATACACCATATTAACAAATTGAAGGAGAAAAACCATATGATCATCTCAATAGATGCAGAGAAAGCTTTTGACAAAATTCAACACCCATTTATGATAAAAACCCTGCAGAAAGGAGGCATAGAGGGAACTTTCCTCAACATAATAAAGGCCATATATGACAAACCCACAGCCAGCATCGTCCTCAATGGTGAAAAACTGAAACCATTTCCACTAAGATCAGGAACAAGACAAGGTTGCCCACTCTCACCACTCTTATTCAACCTAGTTTTGGAAGTTTTAGCCACAGCAATCAGAGAAGAAAAGGAAATAAAAGGAATCCAAATTGGAAAAGAAGAAGTAAAGCTGTCACTGTTTGCAGATGACATGATACTATACATAGAGAATCCTAAAGATGCTACCAGAAAACTACTAGAGCTAATCAATGAATTTGGTAAAGTTGCAGGATACAAAATTAATGCACAGAAATCCCTGGCATTCCTATATACTAATGATGAAAAATCTGAAAGTGAAATCAAGGAAACACTCCCATTTACCATTGCAACAAAAAGAATAAAATATCTAGGAATAAACCTACCTAAAGACACAAAAGACCTATATGCAGAAAATTATAAGACACTGATGAAAGAAATTAAAGATGATACAAATAGATGGAGAGATGTACCATGTTCTTGGATTGGAAGAATCAACATTGTGAAAATGACTCTACTACCCAAAGCAATCTACAGATTCAATGCAATCCCTATCAAACTACCACTGGCATTTTTCACAGAACTAGAACAAAAAATTTCACAATTTGTATGGAAACACAAAAGACCCTGAATAGCCAAAGCAATCTTGAGAACGAAAAATGGAGCTGGAGGAATCAGGCTCCCTGACTTCAGACTATACTACAAAGCTACATTAATCAAGACAGTATGGTACTGGCACAAAAACAGAAAGATAGATCAATGGAACAGGATAGAAAGCCCAGAGTTAAACCCACGGACATATGGTCACCTTATCTTTGATAAAGGAGGCAGGAATGTACAGTGGAGAAAGGACAGTCTCTTCAATAAGTGGTGCTGGGAAAACTGGATAGGGACATGTAAAAGTATGAGATTAGATCACTCCCTAACACCATACACAAAAATAAGCTCAAAATGGATTAAAGACCTAAATTTAAGGCCAGACACTATCAAACTCTTAGAGGAAAACATAGGCAGAACACTCTATGACATAAATCACAGCAAGATCCTTTTTGACCCACCTCCTAGAGAAATGGAAATAAAGACAAAAATAAACACATGGGACCTAATGAAACTTAAAAGCTTTTGCACAGCAAAGGAAACCATAAACAAGACCAAAAGACAACCCTCAGAATGGGAGAAAATATTTGCAAATGAAGCAACTGACAAAGGATTAATCTCCAAAATTTATAAGCAGCTCATGCAGCTCAATAACAAAAAAACAAACAACCCAATCCAAAAATGGGCAGAAGACCTAAATAGACATTTCTCCACAGAAGATATACAGACTGCCAACAAACACATGAAAGGATGCTCAACATCTTTGCTCATTAGAGAAATGCAAATCAAAACTACAATGAGATATCATCTCACACCAGTCAGAATGGCCATCATCAAAAAATCTAGAAACTATAAATGCTGGAGAGGGTGTGGAAAAAAGGGAACACTCTTGCACTGCTGGTGGGAATGTGAATTGGTACAGCCACTATGGAGAACGGTATGGAGGTTCCTTAAAAATCTAAAAATAGAACTACCATATGACCCAGCAATCCCACTACTGGGCATATACCCTGAGAAAACCATAATTCAAAAAGAGACATGTACCAAAATGTTCATAGCAGCCCTATTTACAATAGCCCGGAGATGGAAACAACCTAAGTGTCCATCATCGGATGAATGGATAAAGAAGATGTGGCACATATATACAATGGAATATTACTCAGCCATAAAAAGAAATGAAATTGAGCTATTTGTAATGAGGTGGATAGACCTAGAGTCTGTCATACAGAGTGAAGTAAGTCAGAAAGAGAAAGACAAATACTGTATGCTAACACATATATATGGAATTTAAGAAAAAAAAATGTCATGAAGAACATAGGGGTAAGACAGGAATAAAGACACAGACCTACTAGAGAATGGACTTGAGGATATGGGGAGGGGGAAGGGTAAGCTGTGACAAAGTGAAAGAGCGGCATGGACATATATACACTACCAAACGTAAGGTAGATAGCTAGTGGGAAGCAGCCGCATAGCACAGGGAGATCAGCTCAGTGCTTTGTGACCGCCTGGAGGGGTGGGATAGGGAAGGTGGGAGGGAGATGCAAAAGGGAGGGGATATGGAAACATATGTATATGTATAACTGATTAAATTTGTTATAAAGCAGAAAATAAAAAAAAATAAAAAAATAAAAAAATAAAAAATAAAAAAAAATAAAAAAATAATTCCTTCTTCCCCAGAGGTAATAAAAGTTGAGGAGAAGTAGGGGAAGGAGGAGGAAATTAATCAAAGAAGTAAAGAAAACCAATAAAATGCCTACTAATTAGAGGGGCCACTGTTGTGGGCAACTAGAAATTTATTCAACTGAGACCCTGAGAAAACCAGGATCTCAGAATTGAGATAAAACAAATCTCAGAATTGTTCCAATGAGGAGCAAGAAAGTTGGGATATTTTCCCACCCATTCTTATCATCTCTCATTAGTTGGAAGTTACTCTAAGAGACAGAGAATGCTCACATAAACCAGAGGATGTCCTCAGACAGATATCTGGTGTTTGAACCTCAGTGTACAAGAATTGTTCACTGTCCACTGCCGCTGGGCTAACTTCCATGATTAGTCAAGGGGATATGGACAGAGCAATGGCACCATCTGTTATGCAGGCCAAAGGGAAGGAAACTGATATACACTAATTTTGTTATTTTCATAGCACAAAGTCAATGTAAACATTTTAAAATGAAAAGATGTTTAGCATATAATCAGTGAAACAAAAATTAAATTTTCCTAAATATTGGAAGCAATTGAATAAAGCAAAACAAAGAGACCATGATGAAATAAATTAAAAAGAAGTATTGAAAAGGAAACTAAACCTTAAGTTACTATAAAAGAACTAAAAGGAAAAACATATCTGCCATATTAATAAATGTAAAAGGCTCACAGACTTAACTGTATACTGTACATAGGAGACACACTCAAAACAAACTTGTTGTAAGTTCAGATATAATTATGTAAGTAGAATTTATAAGAAAAAAATGCAAACGAAATGAAGCAGAGATTCAGTTTAATATCAGACAGGTATATTTTGGGATGAGAAGCATTAAATGAGATAAAAAGGGAACTTTATAACAGTTAATAGTTAGTTCCTCAAATGAAGTTATAACAATTATAGGTATCTACACACCCAACAGTACACATTCTTTAAAATTGCACATGAAACATTCAACTTATGCAAGGCCATAAAAACAAGTCTCAGTTTCAAAGAAATTAGATCATTCAAAGTTGTGTGCACTGAGCATAGTGGGATTAAGTTAGAAATCAATAACAAAAAGATGAAAAGAAATCCCAATTTCTAGTAAGGTAAGCAATACAATGCTAACTAAACCTTGAGTCAAGTAAGGAACCACAATGGAAATTTTAACATGTGTTAAATTTAATGATAATGAAAATACTCATATCACAACTCAAAATTTGTTGTACCCAAATTAATCTATGGGCTTAACAGAATCCAAATAAAAATCTGAGATTTTTTTTTGTCAAATTGAACATGCTAATACTTCAATTTTTATGGGTTTTCAAAGGACAAACACTAGTCAGGGAAATTTTGAAAAAGAAAAACAATTTGGAGGACTTGCCCTTCCAAAATATTAAAATTCTTATAAAGTTACAGTAGTTACGACAGTTTGTACTCATACAAGGACAAACAAATGGATCAATGGAACAGAATAGAGAACAGAATATGTTTAAAATCCATATATTTATGGTTATCTAACTTAGTTCTGTGCAATACAGTGATGAAAATATAGTCTTTTTAGTAAATGGTCCAAGTGAAAAACACAAGAGAATAATTTCATCACTTTGGGGTCAGTAAACATTTCATAAACATGATGCAAAATGAATTAATCATAAAAGGATTGACAAATTTGACTTAAAGTTAAGGAAATTCTGTTCATCAAAATACACTGTAAAAAGAATGTGGTTGAGAGTAATTTTATTATTTAGCCATCAAATTTGTCGAAGTGGTCAGCTTCTATACTTTGTTTTACTTGTGTGTGCCATAAAGGGATATGCTACACACCACATATCTTTGTTTTGTTACTTTTAGTATGGTTGAAAAATCTTTGCAGCTTGGAAATGTTTAGATAGCACTTATTCTATTTTTGTCTTTTTTTTTTTTTTTTTTGAGAACACAGGCCTCCCTGTGCCTTTTTTTTTTTTTTTTCCCATGCCACATGGCTTGCAGCATCTCAGTTCCCCAGTTCCCCAGCCAGGGACTGAACCCGGGGCCACAGCAGTGAAAGTGCCAAGTTCTACCCACTGGACCACCAGGGAAGTCCCTATTTCTGTTCTTTTTAAAAACTCACATCTAACCTTTTAGTTTTCATGAAATGCATATATTAATGGAAATAACAGTCAACACAAAATGTTCCTTACGATCTTGAGAGGTTTCTTTTGGATGGAATCATAACACACAAAGATATTCAAGGTAATTTACATGAAAAACAACAACAATGGGTCCTGAGTGGAACAGTTGAGACGTGA
This sequence comes from Mesoplodon bidens, assembly GCF_964165515.1. Classification (NCBI taxonomy): domain Eukaryota; kingdom Metazoa; phylum Chordata; class Mammalia; order Artiodactyla; family Ziphiidae; genus Mesoplodon; species Mesoplodon bidens. Next base: position 13,311,374 of record NC_138177.1, on the reverse strand, counting down.
TTCAATAGACGCAGTTAAGTCTACGAATAAATGCAGTCAGGTTTTCCCAAGGTCATACCAGTCCCATGGTATAGTTTAGTTTCCCATGGAAGCTAAAATAAACATAACTATCTTATGTTATCACTAGAAATACTAATTTCTATGCCCCATGCTCAGGAATTCTGTTCTAAGGGATCTGGGATATGTCCTAAGAATCTACACTTTGTAAGAGTGAGGGGAGGGGGAATTGGAGGAAGGTTGATCAAAAGGTATTGCACAAACTTCTAGTTATAAGGTAAATAAGTACTAGCTATGTCATGTACAACATGATGATTACTACTAACACAGCTGTATGATATACAGGAAAGCTGTTAAGAGAGTAAATCCTAAGTGTTCTCATCACAAGGAGATTGTTTCAAATTTTCTTTTTCTTGTATCTCTATGAGATGATAGATGTTAACTAAACCTCCTGTGGTAATCATTTCACAATATATGTAAATCAAACCATCATGCTGTGCGCCTTAAACTTATACAGTGATATACGTCCATCTCTAAATAAGACTGGAAAAAAAAAAGAATCTACATTTTTGACATAGCATTCCTAAGTGACTTGAACTGCAGATGACTCAAGAATTCCACTTTAAGAAACAGATACTAGCACGTGTCTGTATCGGTGAGGCTGCATGGTGTTCAAAACACATGCAAAGAGCAACACAGATAAACTAAAGATTATCATACTAAGTGAAGTAAGTCAGACAGAGAAAGAGAAACACCATTTGATTCACTTATTTGTGGAATCTAAAATATGACACAAATGAACCTATCTATGAAACAGAAACAGAATCATGGACATAGAGAACGGACTGGTGGTTGCCAAAGGGGAGGGGGCTGGGGGAGCGATGGGGTGGGAGGTTGAGGTCAGCAGATGTAAGCCTTTATATACAGAGTGGATAAACAACAAGGTCCTACTGTATAGCACAGACAACTATATTCAATATCCTGTGATAAACCATAGTGAAAAAGAATATAAAAAAAGAATGTGTATATATATATATAACCGAATCACTTCGCTGTACAGCAGAAATTAACACATTGTAAATCAACTATGCTTCAATTAAAAAAATAATAAAATAGAATCTAATGTCTACACCTTCATTAAAAAATATGCAAAGAACCTAGTCACACTGTAAAGTACAAGGAATGTTATCAATATTAAAAGACTTACATATTTTAATTCAAATATTTAAAATTAGAAAATGGAGTGAAATTGTGATATTGTCAAGATTGGTACCTTTGCCGTGGTTGCCCTGCTTGGGGCAGGGTTGATGTCCCGCTGGTTTGGATGGTGATTGTGATGAAGCCACATATGCACAAGAGGGTATGAAAGATTCATTACTCACAGAAGGAAGCTTTTTGAGGAGAACAGGGTAGGGTCCCTAGCAGATCTAAAAATGGTTGGAGAGAAAAGGAGTAACTGGTGGCTTGAGGAGTGGTTATGGTTAGCAAGGGGCATGGAGAGAGGATTCCTACTTATTTGGCCGGGGCTTTCATGGTTCAAAGTGCCTGCTGGAGCCAAAGAAGAAAATGCAGGGCTTTCTAATCAGATGTGGGCAAATGGGGAGAAAGAAGGCTGTGCTTGAAAGTTGTCAGCAGTCAAAGATCAAAAATGGGTCAAACTTTTTATTAAAATACCTGACAATATAGTCATGAAGACTTAGCTGAAAAGCTCTGAGATAGGACTTTTAGCTGTCTGTGCTCAGTAGGAATATCTATCTATCCACCTATCTATCTATCTATCTAATCTATCTTTCTATCTTCTTATCTTTCTATCTTTCTATCAGTATTTTTAAATAAATACAGGGCTCAGTAATTACTTAGCCATAATGAGGTACATAGTATTGTATCAAACACTTTGCAAAGTGTAAGATGTTTATTTTTAATATGGAAGCAGTATTTAAAAAGCATTATTCTATTCTAAATGTACTTTGTGTTGTTTGAGTTCTGTCAGCTTAACCAAATAAATTTAAAATTAATATTCTGTAAGAAAAATTCATGGGTTTACTAAATCACACAACAAAATAGTCCAACACTCACAACCAATGAGTGTGTATAAATCTTGTACATCTTTATATTAAAAAAGTCAAAAGCAGTTTCTATGGTGGGGTTATTAAACTGCGGAAATACTCCGTTGCAGCCGAATTCCTTCAGAAACTACATTCCAGAGCAAGATTTCAGAAGTTGACTCAACAATAAGAAGCCAATAAGGACTTTCACTCACATGTATTTCTGTATTTTGAAGGTATTAGGGGAACAAGTAAAAAATGGGAGAAAAGTTTTGGCATATAAACATCCAGCCAAGTATTAAAGTTTAATAGAACCAAAGGTAACCCTCAGATAAATACACAGAAATTGCTCTTAAAAATACTATGTGAATATTTTAATTCTAAATATGGGAAAAATCAAAGTGATTTCTTTTAAAGAATAAAGTAATCTATAACTGGCACTGAAAAAAGCCTTACCACCTACCTATGAAAACAAGTTTTAGCTGCAGGTGAGTAAGTAAACAAGTCTTAAAAAGCTTTCAGAAGAATAAAACAACAAGGAGTAGAAATGGAAAAAAATACTTCCCAGGGAACAAAGAAGCCAATCTTTTCTATAACTCTGTAGGGATGGCTATGACTGTGTCTATGAATACAGCATCCATGGAAAAGGTAGGCCTTCTCCTCAGCTTTTCATTTTACAGGTAAGAGGCTGTTTGGATGACTCCTCTGGCTATTTTTGTCTGTTTTGTTTTTATTGGTTTCTTTAGGAATTATTGTGAGATACTCCCTTTTTTTATAGGAAAATTCTGGGTGTCAATGTTATTTTACAGAGGATTTTTGGTGCTACACCATAGCACCAAATAGGCAACAAAATATCCATATTTGTGTCCTATTTTGGAAAGAATAAATTTATTTACTGAGCAAGAGAAAGACCATTTATCTCCTGAGTTATTCAAAACTTTTATTTCAAACTAATATGAGAATAATACATTCAATGAACCAGTAAATTAGAGGTTTAAATACACCAGAATAGAACAGATTAAAAAAGGAATCAGTACATGATACCACAGAAAAAATATGGACTTTGAAGTCACACAGATCTGAGTTCAAAATTTAGTTAGCAAGTTAATCACCACAGAACCTTATAAAAGATAGATAATATGACTGAATCTTCAGCTTCTTCCTATAAAAACTTACAAAATGATTATCATGATTTGAATTGATGTACGTGAACCACAGTGTCCAGGAACAATAGTTGTCATCTAGTAGTTTCTCAAAAACTACAAAATGTTACATAATAATTATAGAATAAGCATTTAGTAAAATATCAGAAATGCCCAAAGTAAACCCTGCTGAATTCTGGTCCCTTGAGGTTGCTAAGAAAAAGAAAAGTGTTCTGTGTTAACACAAGATTGGATAGCAGTGTACTGGGGAGGAACACTCAGGTATTATTTTGCACGTTATGAATTTAGCATATCCCAGAATGCCTGACATTCAGACTTAGACTCCCAACTGCCTTTTTGACATCTTTCTCTGACAACCTAAGAGGCCTTTCAAAAGTCATACGGCCAAAATGGAACTCTTTGAGTCTACCCTACAACCACTATCACTTTCTTATGGACATACCATCTTGCTACATCTACCGACCAGTTATCATCATCACTGAAAATGTCAGCATCCCCACACTATTGTTTAACCTTGAAACTGGGTATTCCCTTGGATTATTCCCTCATTCTCCATCAACTCCACCCAATGTTTTCTTCAGAAAGTTCTGTAATTTCTACCTCAAATATCTGCAATCCACCCATACTCATCTTATTTCAACTGCCTACCTATCATGCAGAGGTTCTTTATATAGGGTCCAAAGACTGCCAAAAGAGCCATGGATATAGCTCTGATTAAATGTAATCAGTTTTTGTTAAAGTCTTAAGTTATTTACTTTATACATTTAAAAAAGATTATTCTGAAAAGTTGTCCATTGGTCTGAGCAGACTGCCACAGGGATCCTAGCTCGCTTGGAGAGTACAGAATTTTTGACCTGTAATTCATTCTAAGATATTTTGCAGGGACTTCCTTCGTGGCGCAGTGGTTAAGAATCTGCCTGCCAATGCAGAGGACATGGGTTCAAGCCCTGGTCCAGGAAGATCCCACATGCCGTGGAGCAACTAAGCCCGTGTGCCACAACTACTGAGACTGCGCTCTAGAGCCCACGTGCTGCAACTATTGAAGCCCGGGCACCTAGAGCCCATGCTCCACAACAAAGAGAAGCCACCGCAATGAGAAGCCCACACGCTGCAATGAAGAGTAGTCCCTGCTCACCACAACTAGAGAAAGCCCATGCGCAGCAACAAAGACCCAATGCAGCCAAAAAAAAAAAAAAAAAAGACATTTGCATGATAAGATTATGGTTGATTTTTTTTTTTGCTTCTCTTTTTGTTGTTGTTATTGATTTTAACTTTCTGTCATGTTTCTGCAGCATTTCAGCTTGGTTTTCAGCTTGGCAGTTAAATACAACACATACAGGTGCTAAGATTGATATAAGTTTCTGTTTATTTAAATTAAGATATACGGATTTGTTTAAAGTGAAACTGAATCAAAGGGCGGGGGCAATACCTAGTACATAATACTTCCTTTATACCTATGCTCCCTGATTCTGGGGCAGAATATGTGTCACAGATTTACCACGGATATTGCTTATACAGGGTAGTCTTCTATATTTGCAAGAGGTTCAACACATTCTGTGCCAGAGGCTTTTCCTATTAAGAATGATATCCCCATTCAAGAATCACTCAATTTCATCTCTGTGTCTTGTATGCTCTTGAAACAAACTCAGGGCCTATAAGACCTTTCTTCATCAGAGTAAGAAAGTAGTCGCAGACAGAAATCTGAAGCTAGGTTGTCAATGGAGACACACTTCATGTTCACTTCTTGAGGCGTAGACTTACAGATGCGGGCATGCAGGCAAATTTAGTTCTAAAGCTATTGGTTACCATAGTAACTAGATTTATAATTTATGTGTGTGTGTTGTAAACACTATATTTTTACAGCTGGACTAAAACTTTTAGATATGATACAAGCAGTAGATAATTAGGGTTAATTAGTCTAAAATCTGGAATGTTATTCCTCAAAACCTGTGTGTGTTTGTCCTAGTCTCATGGATTCCCACAATTCTCCCACTGATTAGATACTGAAAGAAGTCTAATAAAAGATGAATCTAATGGCAAAGGTTCAAAGCTGGTTATTAATTATATAAAGTCATATTTGGAATACCTAACTCCATGATTTTTGTCCAAAGGAACAGGTGTTACTTCCTTGATTTCCCCTCACAATGGCCTCCAGGATATTTTTGATAAAATGAACAGATTTAGTCAGAATTTTACTTATTTTCTACACACAAGAATAGAAAGTACAGGTTTAACATCCGATGGAGTACCACACAATATTCTGTTATGACTTCTACCTTTATGAATACAGACTCTGACTTTGTGACTTGTTAACTGAATATCTTGGAGGAAAGTAGCAATTTCTGAACATTATAATCTATGTTCTATAAAAAAATCAATTGTTGGCTTTCAAATGCCATTTATTTATTTATTTATTTTTAATTTTTTTGCGGTACGCGGGCCTCTCACTGTTGTGGTCTCTCCCGCTGTGGAGCACAGGCTCCAGACGCGCAGGCTCAGCGGCCATGGCTCACGGGCCCAGCCGCTCCGTGGCATGTGGGATCTTCCTGGACCGGGGCACGAACCCGTGTCCCCTGCATTGGCAGGCGGACTCTCAACCACTGTGCCACCAGGGAAGCCCTCAAATGCCATTTAAATGATTAAGCCCCTTGTTACCTTTATAACACTTGAATGAGAAACTGACATCTGCATGTATTGACAACAATATAACCTTTACATTTCTGTTCTTATCAACTGAAGCTTAAGAATTTGACTGAGAGATGTTTCTTTTACTGCAAATACTTTCAATTTTAAATGTAATATTTTTAATCCAACAAAGAAAAGATGTCTTTCAAGAAATCTTGCTTACATTAAAAACTAATGATGTGCTAATGAGGCAAACCAATACTTCTGCATGACAAGTGTTCTTCCATTTTGTCTGTACCGATATACTTACATTCATGCAAAACATCTATTATCTTGGCCATTCTGTACTTAAGGTGCAACTAAGCTGGCTTGACTTGAAGCCCTTAGATGTAGTTCGTATCAAAAGCCCTGATGATTTTTGGATCAGAAATCGTTCCAGCTCAGGGTGGTTTTAGGACTATAGATTTTTGTTGCTGATATTAATGAGGCAGGGCATTAGTTGGTGGAAGCTTCACTCTAGATGGTAGGTGATAATAATACATTCAGGGACATGTGCTGAATTAGGAGAAAAGTTTTTGACTCTTGGCCAAAAGTTTTCTCTTATCAAAGAAGGTATTGTTATACTCTGAATTCACATTTGGTATCAATTACAAAACAAGCCCCAAAGGAAGTAGCAGTCCTTAATATCATATTTATAATTTTGTGCCATCCTCTTATTTTTCTTGTTTTTAATACTGTATTCTCCTGGGTAATTTTATCAGTGAATCAGAACCTTGACAACAGTTGCATGTTATATAAAGGTAACTATGTTGCTCTGTGTAACAGCAATTTCTGGTGATCAAATAAATTATTGTAAATGATGACTGAAGTCCTTAAATTGGATGTCTTGACTTTAGTAGGAGGTATGTTCTGAAACTGTATTTACATGCATATAACACTCTACCATGGCTCTTATATCAGTTTTTGCACGTGCAGTGGTAGATTTGCTTTCCATCCCTGTGTTGATCATTTTATGCCTGAAGCAAAACTTTCTCCAGGATTAGCTTATTTAGGATGAATAGGTCAAGCAGAGTATGGAAGCCAGAACAATGAAATTCCTTATCATCAGTGGAACAGAAGGCCACAAATCCTTCTAAAAAAGAGGTGCCTAGGGATACAATATGAGCATCTTCCATAGCCTTAAAATACTGCTTTTTAATGCATGGTCGACAGAGAAATTCAAACAAGAAATTTTTTTTTTAAACATTTTACCACTACTCTTCACTCTTTTTAAAAAATAAATTTATTTTATTTGTTTAGTTTTGTCTGCATTAGGTCTCCGTTGCTGCACGTGGGCTTTCTCTAGTTGTGACGAGCAGGGACTACTCTTCGTTGTGGTGTGTGGGCTTCTCACTGTGGTGGCTTCACTTTGTTGTGGAGCACAGGTTCTAGGCACGTGGGCTTCAGTAGTTGTGGCACATAGGTTCAGTACTTATGGCTCGTAGGGTCTAGAGCACAGGTTCAGTAGTCGTGGTGCATGGGCTTGCTCTACGCATGCGGGATCATACCAGACCAGGGATCAAACCCGTGTCCCCTGCATTGGGAGGCGAATTTTAACAACTGTGCCACCAGGGAGTCCCAAACAAGAACCTTATATGTTATACTGCAATGTGTGGACTTTATTTTATTTTTTTAAATCTTTATTGGAGTATAATTGCTTTACAGTGGTGTGCTAGTTTCTGCTTTATAACAAAGTGAATCAGCTATACATATACATATACCCCCATATCTCTTCCCTCTTGCGTCTCCCTCCCACCCTCCCTATCCCACCCCTCTAGGTGATCACAAAGCACCGAGCTGATCTCCCTGTGCTATGCGGCTGCTTCCCACTAGCTATCTAATTTTGCATTATATATGTCCATGCCACTCTCTCATTTTGTCCCAGCTTACCCTTCCCCCTCCCCATGTCCACAAGTCCATTCTCTAGTAGGTCTGCATCTTTATTCCTTTCTTGCCCCTAGGTTCTTCATGACCATTTTCTTTTTTTTAGATTCCATATATATGTGTTAGCATACAGTATTTGTTTTTCTATTTCTGACTAACTTCACTCTGACAGACTCTAGGTCCATCCACCTCACTACAAATAACTCAATTTCATTTCTTTTTATGGTTGAGTAATATTCCATTGTGTGTATGTGCCACATCTTCTTTATCCATTCATCTGTCGATGGACACTTAGGTTGCTTCCATGTCCTGGCTATTGTAAATAGAGCTGCAATGAACATTGTGGTACATGACTTTTTGAATCATGGTTTTCTCAGGGTATATGCCCAGGAGTGGGATTGCTGGGTCACATGGTAGTTCCACTTTTAGTTTTTTAAGGAACCTCCATACTGTTCTCCATAGTGGCTGTATCAATTTACATTCCCACCAACAATGCAAGAGGGTTCCCTTTTCTCCACACCCTCTCCAGCATTTATTATTTGTAGATTTTTTGATGATGGCCATTCTGACCAGTGTGAGATGATATCCCATTGTAGTTTTGATTTCCATTTCTCAAATGATTAATGATGTTGAGCATTCTTCCATGTGTTTGTTGGCAATTTGTGTATCTTCTTTGGAGAAATGTCTGTTTAGGTCTTCTGCCCATTTCTGGATTGGGTTGTTTGTTTTTTTGATATTGAGCTGCATGAGCTGCTTGTAAATTTTGGAGATTAATCCTTTGTCAGTTGCTTCATTTGCAACTACTTTCTCCCATTCTGAGGAGATGAGAATTGCTACTCCAGTTTTCTTTTGATTTCCATTTGCATGGAATATCTTTTTCCATCCCCTCACTTTCAGTCTGTATGTGTCCCTAGGTGTGAAGTGGGTCTCTTGTAGACAGCATATATACTGGTCTTGTTTTTCTATCCATTCAGCCAGTCTATGTCTTTTGGTTGGAACATTTAATCCATTTACATTTAAGGTCATTATCCATATGTATGTTCATATTACTGTTTTCTTAATTGTTTTGGGTTTTTATTGTAGGTCTTTTCCTTCTCTTGTGTTTCCTGCCTAGAGAAGTTCCTTTAGCATTTGTTGTAAAGCTGGTTTGGTGGTGCTGAATTCTCTTAGCTTTTGCTTGTCTGTAAAGGTTTTAATTTCTCTGTCGAATCTGAATGAGATCCTTGCTGGGTAGAGTAATCTTGGTTGTAGGTTTTTCCCTTTCATCACTTTAAATATGTCCTGCCACTCCCTTCTGGCTTGCAGAGTTTCTGCTGAAAGATCAGCTGTTAACCTTATGGGGATTCCCTTGTACATTATTTGTTGTCTTTCCCTTGCTGCTTTTGATACTTTTTCTTTGTATATAATTTTTGATAGTCTGATTAATATGTGTTTTGGAGTGTTTCTTCTTGGATTTATCCTGTATGGGACTCTGCTTCCTGGACTTGATTAACTATTTCCTTTCCCATATTAGGGAAGTTTTCAACTATAATCTCTTCAAATATTTTCTCAGTCCCTTTCTTTTTCTCTTCTTCTTCTGGGACCCCTGTAAGTCGAATGTTGGTGTGTTTAACATTGTCCCAGAGGTCTCTGAGACTGTCCTCAATTCATTCCTTTTTCTTGATTCTGCTCTGCGGTAGTTATTTCCACTATTTTATTTTCCAGGTCATTCTTCTGCGTCAGTTATTCTGCTATTGATTCCTTCTAGATAATTTTTAATTTCATTTATTGTGTTCTTCATCATTGTTTGTTTGCTCTTTAGGTCTTCTAGGTCCTTGTTAAACGTTTCTTGTATTTTCTCCATTCTATTTCCAAGATTTTGGATCATCTTTACTATCATTATTCTGAATTCTTTTTCAGGTAGACTGCCTATTTTCTCTTCATTTGTTAGGCCTGGTGGGTTTTTACTTTGCTCCTTCATCTTCTGTGTGTTTCTCTGTCTTCTCATTTTGCTTAACTTACTGTGTTTGGGGTCTCCTTTACGCAGGCTGCAGGTTCATAGTTCCTGTTGTTTTTGGTGTCTGCCCCTAGTGGCTAAGGTTGGTTCAGTGAGTTGTGTAGGCTTCCTGGTGGAGGGGACTGGTGCCTGTGTTCTGGTGGATGAGGCTGGATCTAGTTTTTCTGGTGGGCAAGTGTGCATCTGTTGGTGTGTTTTGGGGTGTCTGTGATCTTATTATGATTTTAGGTAGCCTCTCTGCTAATGAGACGGGTTGTGTTCCTATCTTGCTAGTTGTTTGGCATAGGGTGTCCAGCACTGTAGCTTGCTGGTCGTTGAGTGGAGCTGGGTCTTGGTGTTGAGATGGAGGTCTCTGGGAGATTTTCGCCGTTTGATATTACATCGAGCTGAGAGTTGTCTGGTGGATCAATGTCCTGAACTTGGCTCTCCCACCTCAGAGGCACAGCCCTGACGCCCATCTGGAGCAGCTGACCCTGTCATCCATACGGCTAAAAGGAGAAAAAGGGAAAAAAAATATATATATATATCGTTGCTCCCAAAGTCCACCTCCTCAATTTGGGATGATTCGTTGTCTATTCAGGTGTTCCACAGATGCAGGTACATCAAGCTGATTGTGGAGATTTAATCCGCTACTCCTCAGGCTGCTGGGAGAGATTTCCCTTTCTCTTCTTTGTTCGCACAGCTCCTGGGGTTCAGCTTTGGATATGGCCCCGCCTCTGCGTGTAGGTCGCCTGAGGCCGCCTGTTCTTCGCTCAGACAGGATGGGGTTAAAGGAGCTGATTCGGGGACTCCGGCTCACTCAGGCCAGAGGGAGGGAGGGGCACGGAGTGCGGGGCGAGCTTGCGGCGGCAGAGGCCAGTGTGACGTTGCACCAGCCTGAGGCGCGCCGTGCGCTCTCTGGGGAAGTTGTCCCTGGATCCCGGGACCCCAGCAGTGGCAGGCTGCACAGGCTCCCGGGAGGGGAGGTGTGGACAGTGACCTGTGCTAGTACACAGGTTCTTGGTGGCGGCAGCAGCAGCCTTAGCGTCTCATGCCCGTCTCTGGGGTCTGCGCTGATAGCCGTGGCTCGTGCCCGTCTCTGGAGCTCGTGTAGGCGGTGCTCTGAATCCCCTCTCCTCGCGCACCAGGAAACAATGGTCTCTTGCCTCTTAGGCAGGTCCAGACTTTTTCCTGGACTCCCTCCCTGCCTGCTGTGGTGCACTAGACCCCTTCAGGCTGTGTTCACGCAGGCAACCCCAGTCCTCTCCCCAATGTGTGGACTTTAAATTAAATTATTCATTTAACGTGATTCAATAATTCTTGGGAAAAACTAGATGCAAATCAGTGAAATTTGTGTATTTTCATGCTTCAATTTTATAGGAAATCAGTAAAACAAAAAATTACGGGGAAGGATTTTAATCTTCTTACAAAAACAAATACGTAAATTATGAATATAATCATTGTTGGATTGCTTGTCTATGATAAATCATCTTTTAAACACATTTCTTACATTGTAAAAATTTTCCCTTTCTGTTTATTTTATTAGATTTTAATTCAGAGATCAATGTTAGTTTTTTAAGTAATATATGCAAATATGTGTATCTGTAGGCATTTTGAAACTAATATTGCATATCTATCAATGTAAAATCTGTCAAATGCAGAAGAATAGTATCGTGTTCTTATATTTTATACTTTGAGTCATACCATGAAATAAACAAAATACAAGTTACACATATATTTATATTTCTTTTAAAATTATCTCCAATTATATTCATGTGTCCCTTAAGTACGATTCTTAGAAAAGAAAATGCTCTTTTAAAAACAATGTACCAAATTAGGTGAATTCTTTTCAGGGGAATTGTTTGATGAAATGGGCATCTGTGGGTATATTTACAACTTATGATTTTTGATGGCTTTTCTTATTTTGCTCAATATAAGTCTAACAGCAATTTTTGTAAAATTATTTCAGGTAAATTATCAGCTCAAAAAACCCAGGCACTATATTTAAATAAACAGGTATTTTGAGGTATATTTAAAGAATGCATATGCTATAATACCAATTTCAAGTAGTTTGCAAATGTTTTGGAGAAAAAACAAATCTAACAACATTGTAACAATTGAAAAACAATATAAAATCACATAATCAATGAATAGAGAAATGATGTTAGGGAAACCCCTGAACTGGAGATGTAACAACCTAAGGCTAATTTTAATCTCTAACAAGGCAGATGACTAACTACAACCACCCTGGTCCTTTGTTTTCACATTTAAATATCAAGAGGGGTGACAAGAATTCTGCAACTACGTTGGTTTTAATATCCTGTGATTTGGTAAATGAAAAGAAGCATTATGATTTGAAATTGTCAAGAAAGTCTTCATAAAAGAGGTATGGTTTCATGAACCATAATTGTACATGATCTGGCAAAGTAAAGAGGAGAAAAGAGGCATTTCTCTTAGGTGATGGATTAGCAGAGGAGGAAATAAGTAAAAAGGAAATACTGGATGGGAAGGGGAATTATCTCACTGGGAAAAATAAAATGCACACCATCTAGGTAGTAAGTGCTAGGCTTTAAGACAGTGATACAGGGACAAGCCTTGAATTTTTGGATGAGAAGATTGGACTACACTTGATATGAAATAAGAAGCCACAGGGCAGCCTGAAGCATGGAAACAGCATCCTGAAATCTGCCTTTCTGACTTGCAATTAGGGATGAACTGGCAGGTGGAGATAAGAAAGAATGTCCATCAGGAGGTTATGGTGTTATCCAAGTCTAAAGACATGCAACAAGCTCAGAGTGCTGGCAGTTAGAAGCAAAGAACAGCACACATTCAGCAGACACTTCAAAAAAATTGAGAAAATTTGGAGATGATTAAAATTACCAAAGAGAGTACTATATAAAGTCTATGTGCATAGCTATTGGGACTTAATCTAATCCTATAGTTTATTACTGACTGCAATTATATGACATTTCTATCTTGCGGTTTTTAAAAAAACTCTCCTCACATTTGGTGAAAATTTTCATTAAAAAAGCTATCTTTCTGTTTAGTATCATTCTCTGCTTGGCAATCTGCTATTGAGAGCAAACTGAGAAAAAAACATTATTGGAGTAAGACCTACGTGAGCTTGCTTACTACGTCATCTTAAAGAAATGGACACTTTGCTATTAAGAAAAATTATCTAAAATTTGGAAATAGAGGCAAAAAGATAATGGCATATCTTGTCAATATAATCCGGAAGCACTTTCTGACAGAACTCGCAAAAGAATATTTAATTTTCTAGAGGAATACAGCAATGTTTGATTAAATACTTATGACTGATTAAGACTCAGACTTGAACCTGTAGATTTCTGACCAGTAGAAAACAGTACCTCAACTATTACATTTTTATTTCCCTGGGGAATATTACCCATTTTTGTATCCATTGATAAATTAATTTCAGTATCTTTTTGCCATTTCTCAAACTTGTATTTGAACCAGGTTAACTATTCTACAGTTTCTCTCATGACTAAATTAAGGAAATCATTGACTCCCACGAACTAAATTTTCATATAAAAGTAACTTCTAACTTTATAAAAAATATACTTTGGCAACCCCAATTCCTTCACTCCAAAGTACAGCTATAGAAGACAGAAAGGGTTATAGACACGACTGAACCCTGGACCTGACTGCTGTTAAAATTCTTTCAGCTCTTTCTAAAAAGGAAGACTGGCTTTTTAACCTGTGCTCCAGAATCTATGATGTTATTATTAGATCTCTCTTTTCTCTGACGTCCCCCCTCCTCTTCCTAATTAGTGATGATTTCTCGCCTTCCCAAACAGAAATATCTATTAATTACCCACAGACTAGTTTGGTCATCATTTTAAATTATATCCTAGTTTATTAAGACTATACCTGAATGCTTTCACATACATAATCAAACACAACTGCCAAAAAGAATATCTGAAATAGAGATAGAGATAAATTTCTCTTAAGGTAAATTCTTTAAAAGACTAGAATTCCACATGAAATCAATAACCTATTTTGTGGAATGAGGGTATAAAAAAAAAGTGGAAAGATTTGAGAAATGGGGACAAAAATATCTTTCACTCAAAAGGTCAAGGGGGACTTCCCTGGTGACGCAGTGGTTAAGAATCCACCTGCCAATGCAGGGGACACAGGTTCGAGCCCTGGTCAGGGAAGATCCCATGTGCTGCAGAGCAACTAAGCCCGTGCGCTGCAACTACTGAGCCTGCACTCTAGAGCCTGCGAGCCACAGCTACTGAGCCCACGCGCCCAGAGCCCATGCTCCACAACAAGAGAAGCCACCGCAATGAGAAACCCATGCACCACAACGAAGAGGAGCCCCCACTCGCTGCAACTAGAGAAAGCCTGCATGCAGCAATGAAGACCCAACATAACCAAAAAGAAATAATAAATAAATAAATAAGGAAAAAAAAAAAGGTCAGGGGAGGAATCAACATCCTCACAGGAGAGTCCTAATTCTGTCAAGATACATTTAAGTTTGCAAAAACACCTAGAGGAGAGCTTACCCATAGAAAATAATATTATTGAAAAGTCTTTGAGGAAAAGCACAGAGGAGAGAATAAAGCATCTGGACAACATGAAAATGAGTTAGTAAGAGTACAACAGGAAAACTTTATTTTTGGCCAGGTAGTAAGGGTGAGATAGATGAAAAATGTGTGGTAACGTGTCTGGCATGAGAAGGTCTTTATCAGGATTGGGTTTCAACATTGTGAACATGGAAAACTCATCAGTCAGAATATAAAGTGCCAATAATGAGAGAAATGATTTATCCTTGTTAGTAGTATGGAGGCTTGCCTCATAGAGGCAGTTGGACATAATAAATGTCAAAGGTGGACACGATGCTAAAAGTTGTATCAACACCTGTCAAAGATAAATTTAGAGTTGGTGACATATTGGATATAAATTCTATGAGAAAGAGCAAAGCAGCCACTGACATCTAGGAGCTAGCCTGGCGCTCAGCTCTCGGTGTTGCTACCAGCTGGCCTGACACTTACAGAAGAGCTGAGATTTTCTCCTTTACAATATGAACATGGTCACGGAGCACCAACATCAAATAAGGATAATCATTAATTGAGAAGAATCAAGGCAAACATAAGACACTTTGCCATAATCATATCTGAACACAGAGTAAAGAAAGAACATTGTACAAACTCCAAAAATGACCAAACACACTCCTTATTCTGGCTCATATAAATGACTGCAGCTTTAAAAAATTCAATAGAATCTCTAGCTTCACTCTTTTCCCCCATCTTCTAAATAAGAATTATTATAAGACTCAATCATAGAATTATCTCTGCTTCCAGACAACATCCAGTTCAGAGCAAAGTCCTACTTCTTTGCACGCCCCCCAAAATCACCTTAAACAAGCGCGGATCCTAAAATATGTTTTTCTAGCTTCCTTCTACTGAGACATCCCTCAGTTCCCTGGGGTGTGCAGTATCCCTTGTGATAAGGAATCAGTAAACCTAACTTTGACTACAGGTGTGTTCCTTATGGTCTTTGGCTCTAGAGAATTGACATCTATATTCAAAGTCATTTCCTCATAGAATAGTCACTTAGTATTATCCTTATGTTTGGTCTAGAGTTTTCTAAGAAAGTTCAGCTTTTTCATGTTAATTCTAGTGGAAATCTTCAGCAAGAAAGCTTGAGAGATGGTCCGTGCTGAGGATCCTGAACAAGCAAATGCTGCTGTGCATAACAAAGCACAAGGTCTCACAAGCTCTCCGAGGAATGGAAATGGACAGACTACGTGGCTGACCAAAGACACACTTAGCGGTTACTTGCTGAGGTGTTGTTGAAAATATTTTAGCCCTGATGATTTTGGCTGAACCATGTGAAGTGACAAAAATGTTCCAAGGTATGGGCTTCCCTGGTGGCGCAGTGGTTGAGAGTCCGCCTGCCGATGCAGGGGACACGGGTTCGTGCCCCTATCCCGGAAGATCCCACATGCCGCGCAGCGGCTGGGCCCGCGAGCCATGGCCGCGGAGCCTGTGTGTCCGGAGCCTGTGCTCCGCAACGGGAGAGGCCACAGCAGTGAGAGGCCCGCGTACAGCAAAAAAAAAAAAAAAAAAATGTTCCAAGGCACGAGTAGATCTAAGAATTGTAACTAAAACATGTCAAGTAGCCTCCATTTCTGCATTTTCTCCAAACTGAGATGTACATATTAATTTTTCTGTATCTTATTATTTGAACTTCAAAGAAAGGAACAAGAGCAGACCAAAAGAAAAAAAAAAGTAATGGGGGAGGGTTCGTCCTAAAATCTATGATAATACGGTCCAATTTATTCATCCTGGACCTTCTATAAAACATTGACAATTTATGCTCAATACCAGAATCTGAGAAACAGTCTAGACCTTGATCTAAGATCATCAACACTCCTTTAACTGTTTGCATTTTGGGGTGGATGTGATAGGTTCTTGGAGGGAGATTTTCATTTCTCTAACACAATTTCTGTCAATATTAGCTGCTTGTGAGAATTTAAAAAATAACAATGTCAAGGCTCTACCTGAGACTAAATGAATTATAATTTCTGTGGCTGGGATCTGGCATTGTTCTTTTTTAAGAGCTACCTTGTGAGGGAAAGTTGATCATTGCCGAGGACACAATGAACTTGACTCATATTAACCAACAGAGTTGTTACTTTCCTTGAAGGAGATCAGAGGGATAGTGATCAGAAAAATCTTACTCACATCTACAGGGGGACACTTCACAAGCTGTACCAAATCTATATAACTGTCCAGGACCAATGAGATTAGGAGTAAATCTCCCAATGTCCATAAGAATAAATATTGGCTACAATCCCTCCAAACCTCTGAAATAGTCAAAACAATATTTCAATTATATTTACCCAAAACTTATGCCAAATTCAAAGCCCAAAATGTTCTCACTATTGTTTTTCATATTTTGATTTTTGTTTAATCTATTCTGTTGTCTGCTCAAGTTTACTAGCACAGAATAATATCAAGTAAATGAGGAAGGAATAAATAATACCAATAATATAAAATGCACCAGGTTTTCTTCCACTCTAAAAAAAAAATATATTTAAAACACTCAACCAGATGTCAGCAAAAAATGGCAGAGTAGGGACCTCCAAAAATTATTTTCTCCATAAAAGCAATGATAAAATTGGCAAAAAAATGTTAGAATCAATTTTTCGCAACTCTGGAAATTAACCAAAGGTTTATAAGGATCCAGGAAGGATTTATTTAAGAAAAGTGGCTAAATCTTGGTAGCAATAGCAAGCTTTGTGGTATTTTGACATGCCTAATACCTATTCCTCCCTCTCCAGCTCCATGGTGGTCTTGAAATCAGTAGCCCATAGTAACAGGGAAAGCTATTCCCAGGCTTTCAGACACTAAGGGAGGCAGAAGAGAGCTAGAGTTTCTTGAGAGCCTTATCCCCAGAGAACTGTCATTATTTGACTTGTCTGGTAGTCCTGGAAGGCTCCCACTTGAAAGACAGTCTTGAGCACCTGACCTAGTGTGGAAAATATTTTCCCCAAGAAAATACAGATAAAGAAATGAGTAGCACCAGTAGAGGTAAAAATACAGGTACATATAAAAGATAATATAAATATATATTTCTGTTTGTAATTCTTATTTTTTCTTCTATCAGGCTTAAAAGAAAAATGCATAATTTAAAAGTATAAGTCTTTGTTGATGGGCACACAATGGATAAAGATATAATTTATAAGAGAACAGCAGAATGAAAGATGAGGAATGTAATAGCAATGTTTTCATACACAATTGACATTAAAATGGTATTGATTCAAGCTAGATTTTTAAAATTAAGATGGTAATTTTAATCTCCAGGACAACCACTAGGAAAATAACTTAAAACAATACACTAAGAAATGACCAGGAAGTTAAAATGAAACAGTGTAGTATTCACATGGTTTCCTGGCCCTGTATGAGTTTCCTTGCTCCCACTAGTAAAGTTATTCTCAGTAATAGGAGATCCTGATAATTCCATGTGGGAACCTGTGGAGTGTAAATGTGCTAGAGGATCCCTACAATTCATTGGCTGTCTCTAGAAAGGAATGTACTTCATAAATCTTAGTCTCCAGGCCTTACCTTACTGCCAAACCCATGTCAAAAGCAACCACCAGCTGCCTTCAGAAAAAGAGACACGAACAGGAAAGACTATGCAAACTTGGGTTGAATGTTGCAATCCTTTCTCATGACATTTTAAACCTTCACTACTGTGGCCCAATAGGCCTGATGTTGATCCAGCGTAGTCTCTGGTGCCCCACATTGATAGTGAAAAACAAAGTGGTGGGAGAGATGTGAGGACCTTGAGCTCTCTTCAGTGGTTTACAAGCATCACAGGGCACAGAGTATGTTGCAGAATTTCATTTCACAAGCAGAGTTCTTGTTTTTTCAGATAAATGACAGTAATTGTGGATGCGTGCATAATCCAATTGTGATTTGTTTGCTCTACTTGGCTCTTTTATTGATCACCTGAAGCTCTTCAAGCTTTGTAATTTCTTTTGGCAGCAAGCATGGGATCTTCTGGTGATTACAAAACAGAATCAGAGGCACACAAATCCAGGGCTGGACCACTAAGCACAGGTCTGGCATTTGGTATTTATTGGACCAGACACAAGTGACTTATGAATATACATATGTGCTGAGTGAGTTACTTATTGTCTTTTTGTACTTTCTTAATATTACTGGAGTAGAAAATACGAAACTCTAGTTTTACCCATAAGATTTTTTAATCTGTTACAGAAACAGAATTTTAGAAGTAAAAAGAAAACTGAAAACGTTAGTGGTCTTCTTTTGGATTGTGGAAAACATAAGAAGCCACTATATCTTAAATTCTCTAAAGCCCAATTAAGTTAGTTTTTTTTTTTTTTTTTTTTTTTTTTTTTACCTCAAGCTAACCAGGAGAGATAATAAAAGCACCACGGAAATAGTTACCAAATATATGAGTTACTAAATCTTCTGCTGTTTCCCATTATCTAAAAAATATTTCTGCATAGTAGGAATACTAATAAGATCCAATATCACAAAAATTGAAAAGTTTAGTGTTCCTCTTAAAGTTTTTTTCCATTAATTTCAATAAAAATGTACTGAATCCCTACTGGGTGCCTAAGTCTGTAATAGGCATTGGGGAAACTAATGTCATTAAGAAATCAGCTTTACCTGTCACCACTCAGGTAGCTTACAGCTTACTGGGGAAAGTGAATCCATAATATAATTTGATCAGTGCACTATGGAGCTATTGCGCCTGGAACAAATGAAGCTTCTCCATTTGTTCTTCATATATAAATTAGAAAGACTGGTGCATTAATTTTTACATCTGTATTTTTTTTCCTTGCCTGAGTAACCCTGATACCATATCTACTTCAACCAATTCATAAATCTGATGCGGGCTATAACATAGTTTTAGCTTGCTAGCCAGCGTATTTATTCCTTAAAATTTCTGTATATAATTCCATTACTTGTGTTCTTCCTTTATGCTTGCTCTACATCCTGCTCTTTCACCCTCCATTTCCAGTTAATTTTTAAAAGAATGCCTGTATTAAATATTTACTTCTTGCTCCTATTTAGTGATGTTCATATGTTTTCCTTTGTGATGCTGATTGTTTTTGATGGCTTTATTATCCTGCCTGCTATGAGAAATATAAAAGGTATCAAAGTATTCAGATCACTCTCATTAGGTTTAGGTGTATCTATGACAAGTAGCTATGAAGGCAAGATTACTGAGGGAAATAGGGAGAGGCTGGTACAAGGGTACAAACTTTCAGTTATAAGATGAATAAGGTCTGAAGATATAAAGTCTAACATAGTGACAATAGTTGTTAATAGTGTATTGTAAAATTGAACTTTACTAGGGGAGTAGAACTTGTGTTTTCACATACACAAAGAGCTAATATATGAATGATGGATGTATTAATTAACTCAGTGTGGGAAATCCTTTCACAATGTGTATGTATATCAAATCATCACATTATACAATTTAAATATCTTACAATTTTGTCAATTATACCTCAATAAAACTAAAAAAAAAGTTTTTAAAAATAAAATGTTCCTTTAAAGGATATAGCCTTTTCTTTGTCACTTGAGAATTGTGTTAGCACTGGGCAATTTTTTCCAAATGCAAATATAACACATTTTAAATTTACTTGTTAGTATCACTAAAATTAAATGAAACAACTTCAATTATTTCATTAAGAATATTTCCAGGGGCTTCCCTGGTGGTGCAGTGGTTGGGAGTCTGCCTGCTAATGCAGGGGACACGGGTTCGAGACCTGGTCTGGGAAGATCCCACATGCCGCGGAGCAACTAGGCCCGTGAGCCACAATTGCTGAGCCTGCACGTCTGGAGCCTGTGCTCCGCAACAAGAGAGGACGCGATAGTGAGAGGCCCGCGCACCGCGATGAAGAGCAGCCCCGGCTTGCCACAATTAGAGAAAGCCCTCGCACAGAAACGAAGACCGAACACAGCAAAAATAAATAAATTAATTAATAAACTCCTACCCCCAACATCTTCTAAAAAAAAAAGAAAAAAAAAAAGTAAGAGTCTCCTCAGCTGTAAACCAGGGACAATAGCGCCTACCTCATAAAGTCACTGCACTCAATAAAAAAAAATATCAAAAAAAGAGAATATTTCCAAATTTATAAATGAGTGTTATCATTCTTTCTTTTAAAACAGATTGTATGACTTCCACGAAAAGCGGTCTTAAACTTGACAGAGGAGCATTGGCAATGTAGGTATTTACTTCTAGTCTTGTTACCACCAAAGAGATGAGATACTAGAAAATTGCATTTCAGATGCAGTTTATTTTTTGTAAAACAAGTTGAAATCTACTGATACTTTTTCCATTCATTTCTTCAAGTTCAAATTAATAACCATGAAGTTGGGCACCTCACCCACATTTGAATGTGACCACAGTGAGGGGTTCTATGCAAAGTCCTATTTGTCCCGTGTCAGTTAAGAATCTCACAGCCCTGTGCTTTTCCATCTGAGGTCTCAGGCCTACTTACTCTCTTACTTATTGACTCTCTTACCGCTCCCTCTCTTACTCTCTCTGGGCATCAGTTTCTTTTTCTATAAATGACGATAATGATACCTATTCCTCCATGCTGTCTTGAATATTATTTGAGATAATACAAGGCGTTGAGAGTTGTAACTTGCATGTTACAAATACTACGTAAGTGACAGTAATGGGAGTTAGGAAGAAGAGGAAGGTGAATAGCAATATTTCAATTGGTTGTATCAGTTGATTAATGATTGCTTTAATCATTTAAGCATCTAGTTGTTTATTCTCCACAATGGACGTGGAAGAAGTATAATGTCATCCCTCATGACGATTACTGTAAAATCTTAATTGTGTGTAACCCAGTGCTAGACACTTTAGAAAATAGAAGGAAACCGTATTTCTGCTTTTAAGAATACTGCCTGCCCATAAGGAAGCAGGCAAGTAGTTGAGAATTCAGCCGTATCCCTACTTGAAAGCAATGAGTGTGAAACTGCACGTTTTTTTTCTAAATATACAATA
Source organism: Mesoplodon bidens (assembly GCF_964165515.1). NCBI lineage: Eukaryota > Metazoa > Chordata > Mammalia > Artiodactyla > Ziphiidae > Mesoplodon > Mesoplodon bidens. Next base: position 13,290,117 of record NC_138177.1, on the reverse strand, counting down.
GGAGTTCAGAGAAAGAAGAAAGGTGAGTGTACTGCAAGGATTGAAAAAACTTCTTGAGCTAGGACTTAGAGACTGAGTGAAATCTAAGTAGGTGGAATGGAACACACAGTTATTCTGAAAGGAGGATGCAGGAAAGAAAGGTCAAGGACTTTGGAGTCAGAATAGAACTGGCTGTGCCTTCCTTCTGCCTCATCCATTGAATAGCTGCAATATCTCAGGGAGTAATTAAAACCTGTTTCATTATAATGGCATGTGGATAATAACACTACATAGTAGTATCATTGTTTGTACAATGGGGTAATGATTTGGAAAGATCGAGAACACAGAAATAGACACCTGGGCCACAGCGTAAAATTGACTTACGATACTAGATGAATGTGTTAGGAGTGCTAATGTGGCCCCCTCATTCAGCTTCATGGTGTAGAAATCAAGGACCCCATGGTTCTTTACCTGCCCCAGTCTGGATGAATCCGTCTCTCGGATTTCACTTAACAATGAACAGAGGGAGACCCTTGGTAAGGAACTAGGGAGGCATGGAGGGGGGACTCTGTGCTCTTTCATCTGCATCTCTATTCATTAGTGTTTTTCATCGCTTGTGCTGTTGTTGTGTTGGAAAACCCAGGAGAAAGCAATTTAAAGAATGTCTGAGTCACCATTCTGAAGAATCTTTAAACCAGACTTTTTTGGTCTGGTCTAGATAATTTATTCTCACATCAGTAAAAGATAAAGGAGGGCTCTATGTAGGGAAATGTGAAGAACTAAGATAAAGATGAGAAGTTATGCATGTGCGTGCACACACACACACACACACACACAAACTGAGTCTGAAGAAGCAAAAGCCTTAAAACACTGAGAGAGCGGGGTATAATTTTATATCTCTTAGGTTGTGTGGGGAAGGGCAAAGGTTGGCACCCACCCTGTCAGGGGAAAAAAATGCCTGCCTGAGCTTGACCCCAAGAGGTGATGGGGCACTGACATGTTAGATGAGTCATTCATCATTGTTATCTGCCCCACCACACACAAACACAAACTATAGCACCAATTCAAAGAGGAGAAAAACATAGAGCAGCTAGGAAACACGCTGAAAGTGTTGATACTAAGTGCCCTAAAAACAAGGTTCTGACCGTACCCATATTCGACATTAGCCTCAGGCTCACCAAATGGCTTCTTTCTTCGGCCTGCTATTCAAGTCAGTTCACTGGCCATCCAGGTTTTGGGGCTAATTGTGAGGGAAAGCAACTGAGCCAGTGGGCAGCCCAAATGAGAGTCTATGAAATAGACTCTTGCCTGGCTACCTAGTGAAACGAGTGACTGCAACTGTCCTCCCCTGTGCAGCTTCATTTTTTAAAACATTATAAAGCACATCTATAGAAATCAATAACAAAACTAATATACAAGCAGAGCTAATTATTATAAAGTGAAGACCCTTATTACCACTGCTCAAGTAGAATAGAACTTTGCCCCCCTCCCACGGGCCTCATCCCGATCACAAGCCCCTCTCCTCCTTCAAAAGGAACCACTGTCTCATTTCCTAATAACCTCTCTCTCTTGTTTTTTTAGAGGTATCACCTAAGTGTGTGTCCCCAGGCAATACAGTTTAGTCTTGGCCACTTAAAAAAATGTGATATATCTGTTAAGTCTCTTTATTCTGTAGGCTTTCCTTCTACCTCTTTCTTTTCCTTGCTTTTCTGTTGAAGGACCTGGGACCTTGAACCTGTGTACCCGGCCCATTTTACATTCTTTGTGCAGCTTAACTTGCACCTGCATCCTCTGTATCTCTTGCAATTTGGCAGCTGGATCCAGAGGCTCCATCAGACCCAGGTGTGAGCTCTTTAGCAGGACGATAGATGGTGTTGTTTCCTCATATCAGGGGACCCATGACATCTAGTTTTTCCTTTTTCGTGTGTCGTATTAGATCTCGATGTTGCTCAATGCCTAGATTCAATAATTCACTGGGGATTGCAGAATAGTGATATTCTGGGTTTTTCATTTATTTTTCATAGTTGGAATACTTTTATAAAGAGACACCTCTCCATCTACTACTGGGTTTCCTGGTTATAGAGTTCATAGAGGAAAGGCAAAATAAATGATTCATTTCTTATATTTATCAGTTTCTAGTCTAATGAATAGGTTTACTATAACCTTCCAAAAATAAATTATTTTCAACATCATTATGAATTCATAGATATAAGCATATTTTTTGTTTTACTACATTGTAATTATTATCCTTACTGAAGCTCAAGGATAATAATGACAATGTATTACATTTACAATTACATTTTGGCCCATAGGAGCCCCTTCAAGTAGGCTGTCTTTTTATCATAACATGTTTACTTTTTATTGTTTTCTTCCTATGTTTATAAAAAGATGTTTTGGTGCCTGTCCCAGACCTGGAATCAGCCATTTATTTGAGAAATGAGTTTATGTTAAAAGCAAATTATATTGCAAGGCTATAATGTGAATAACAAGGATGCTCCTCATGCAGTCTCCATATGGGAGAGAAGAGAAGAGTAACTTAGTTATTTCTTCTCTATGACGTGTTGGGTTAAAGATGAAGATGGAAAAATTCACTGATGTTTATGGTATTAGACGTGACTGCAACACATCACGATTAATATAAAGTTAGAGAGAGACAAGGTGAGGTTAATGTGAGTGGCTTCCCCTGTACAAACTTGCTACAGGATGAATTTAATTCTTCATTAACTTCTACATACTGCTCTGGATGAGCAGATACTGAGGATAGAGGGATGGCACTGGCAATTCTGGGCTTGCTATAGACTGAATGTTTATGTTCCCCCCAAATCCGTATGTTGAAATCCCAATTGGTAGTATTTAGAGCGGGCAGGACCTTTGGGAGGTGACTGGGTCATGAGGGTGGAGCTCCCATCAACAGGATTAGTGCCCTGTAAAAGGAAACCACAGAGAGATCCCTTGCCCCTTCTGTCATGTAAAGACAGAGAAAAAAAGGAGGGCATCTGTGATCCAGGAATCAGGCCCTTCCTAAATACTGCATCTGCCTTCACCTTGATCTTAGACTTTCCAAGCTCCGAAACTGAGAAATAAATTTGTTGTTTATAAGCCTCCCAATCTATAATTGATCACATTAAGGTGCATGATAACTGCCCCGCTGAATAAAAACTGAAAACAACAACTGAAAGAACTGTATAGGAAGAAAAATCTGATATCCAAAAGACGTGAAATTGTCACCTGGAGATTTTTATAACTGGTAGACTATTCAAGGTGGAAGTTTACATAGTGATTTGGGCCACCTGTTTGCAATGGTGGCTGTATGAAAGGTTAAAAAGTTTACATTTGTTCACATTGTCCATAATTGTTGAATATTTACTGGAAATAAGAAGTGGGCCCAGAAACAAAAGAGTGAATGATGGTGAGCATGTCCAGGTCTGCTGTATGTCTAAGGCTCTTGAAAAAATTGTCCATGGACATGTGTGCCTGTAGTACCACAAGGAATTTATTTATATAGTAGATACAGATACTTAATTATTTATGTGTCATTTCCTAGACTCTAATGGTTTAAAAGGAATGAGTCCGTAGGTTTCTTGACCCATTCAACCTTGATTGAGTGGATTAACTAAAGTAACTAGAGAAGTACTGGGAGCTGTTTGTATACTTTTAATTGACTTCTTATGTCACAAGTCCTTTTCAGTTTTGTTTTATGCTAGGTAGTAAAACAAAGTGAAAGCTATTTAATCTGATTCTGAATCACTGTTCTTGCCAGGCTCTGAACTCTTGACAAGCCTCTGTAGTATAGCCTAGTTTAATTGGCATTAACAGTTTACACGCTTATATATCCCACAATACAAAATCTACTCAGGGATCATTTTTGTTTTAATAATTGCATCCTGAGGGCCTGGCATCATCCTTAATAAGCATGAAATAAATGAATGAATGCGTCTTTCAGGTGTATGTGGGATGGGCTTATAGACGAAGAACCCCAAATCCCGTGTTATATATCCCCAAAGATATACTATCAAAAAAATAGCAAGAGTGAAATGAACATGGAATAAGCGTGTTATAATGGGAAATTTGAGAGGTATTTCCAGAAAGAAACCTGTCTTTCTATATAGATTGTATGTACAGTGTAGAAAGTCATGGAATCATGAAATTTGTGAATTGGACAGGACCTTGAAAATAGGGAATCAATATAATTCCCCAATACTACACAGTGGTGTATTTCTCAACTACACATAAAGTATACAAGAGAAGAAAGAAATCCAAGTTTCTAGATTTCTAATTTAAAAGAATTAGTGGAGCCACTTAATATACAAAAGCTGTGGAATTACTGAAGAGATGAACTCAGCCTGAAACATTCATAGTTGAGTGGATGATACACATCAATTTAAACATGTCTTCACAATAATTATTATTATGGAATTATAATAGGAAAGACAAAGTGTGCTTCAGCTGTACTAATTATTTTATCAACGAGTTTAAAGCATTAGAATGATGAGAGCTGTTGAACGATGCAAGAACAGCATTGATTTTTGACTTCTAGAGGTGTTCAAGTACAGTATTTTTCAGATTTCTTTACAGTACCTTTCCATTTCAGAAATTATGTTTCCCTTTATTTTTTTTCTGTATGTACCCTTTGTATGCAGCTCTCAACTCTTTTTTTAAAATTTCTAGTCTTTTTTTTAAAAATCAGTTTAACAGAAGTAAAAGCCTTGAATTCCCACAAATTTTTTTACAATTTTCTTTTCTTTCTGAGTTTAATAGTATTTCATCAGTTTGGGGTATACGCGAATAAAATATTTGAGAATCACTCAGAGCAATTCTGAAGAAATACTCAAGTGAATTTTATACCCACAACAAACCCAGCAACAATAAATCAAAATTTATACTGGGCCAAATGCTTTTTATTTCCTTCCAGCTGTAATTATGCATATACACAGATGGCAGGTAAAACAGCTCATTATATAAAAGAAAGTGCGTGAATAACTGCTATACCGTAGTCTGAACAATAAAAGTAAGTTGTTTCACACACAAAATGATAGAATAAAAGATGTAGTGAATTCTGTATCTAGTTTAGAAAGAGGGGATCTGATTGACATTTTAGTTTCAATTACACAAAATTGTGATAAACAATAGCGAATAAATGGTGGAGAGCACATCTAAACAGATGCTTATAATTGCAGAATGATGCAACCTGTCTCACTGAAGGTCTTGGGGAATAGCTGAAACATTCAGATAAACACTGTTTAGTTGATGCAAAAGCTGGTCAGCAAGCATTGCTGAACACCTAAAAAATCATAGGTAAGCAAGCATTCAGAACGGTTGCTGTGTTCTAACAAGGAGCAGCCGTCAAAACCAATAGTTAAAGCTATGAAACCAAGTGGCATCTATTTTCTCAGGACACAGAAGGCCATATAATGTAATGAATAGCACTTTATATATTCCTAATAAATAGTTTACTTTTTCTACCACATGTTTTAATTGATACTCATCTTGGATTATCACTAAACTAGAGATATAAAATTTTACTAAAATTTTGATTTTGTCTATTACTATGAAAAATAGAAAAAAGTTAATGAAGATAACGCATTTCAATTGCTGACTGTATGCCCAGATAAGAAAAGGAAAACTTTTAAAAATTAAAAAATTTATTTTCAAAATAAGACCTTTTCTCAATAATAACATTTTTAAAGGCTGAGAATGCACACCCTATTTTTGATGAAATGATATATTTTTAATCATTTAAAAATATTTCCAAATTTTCAAAAATGTGTCTGAATTTGAATTATATTGGGAAAAAAAGATTACCTTGACCAAGGAAAAATATGATGAAAGTTTTGTAATTTTACTTAATATTATTCAGTTTGTGCATCTAATTACTTAATGAACAAAATGCCAACTACTGAGAACAGACATTTAGTGAAACAGTCAATATTTCTACTTAAGTCATTAGGGCTAAATGATTTAAACAATTTTAAATCTAAAAGCATACTTTCTGATGTATATTTTTAAAAATCTTATCCACAATATGTGAAAGACTGTGAAAGAGTGTTTTCATCCTCTAGAATCAGAATGGAGACTAAGAATGTCATATCACTTACATAGAGTATCAAATTCCTCACAGTTTTAACAATTTTATGAATTCAATAAGTTAAGCCCATCCATTGCTATACTTACTAGTACCCCTGGGTAAATCATTCTAAATAAAAAGCTTGCACAGGTGAAAGATAAGACTACATTATAGGCTATAGAGAAGCCACTCTTTAATATTTCAATTGGTAATTAATGACCACACTTCTTTATAATATGGATTATACGTACACAAGAGAATAAGATTCTAACAGTGTAAACTTTGAGTTGCCCAATACACACATTCCCAACTGAAGTTGAACAAAGCCATGCTCTGCCTTATTTCAATTCTCACACTGTAAATAAGTGTCCATTTCATGGTATATTTTAGTACTACAGTTCTTGCATTTTTGCGCTTTTTGTTGGTGGTTTTGCTGTCTGAAATGGCCCCCAAGCTCAGTGCTGAATCACTGTCTAGTGCTCCTAAGTAAAAGAAGACTGTGATGTATTAGGGAGAAAGCACACATGTTAGATAATCTTCTTTCAGGCATGAGTTGTGGTGCTGTTGGCCATGAGTTCAATGTTAATGAATCAACAGTTTATATTAAATAAAGATCTTTAAAACAGAAACACACACAAAACAAGGCTATATATTGATTGGTTGATAAAAACATGTGATCAGAGGCTTGCAGGAAACTAACCCTGTATTTCTTCTGGGTGAAATGTTTCATTATTTGCTAATTTGGTGTTTGTTGTGACTTCATAGTACATAACTTACACAAATAGAGAACTGACTGCATTTCACTCAGCTGTTATAATGGGAAAGTAGCAACTGATGATACTTAAATAAAAGGGTGTGGCTGAATGAGTACCAGGCATTCCTGAATGCCAGTTATATAAGGCATTGTACTAGGCACAGTGAACTTTATAACATTTAAATGTATATACACACACATGCACATATAGATATAAACATTAATAGAAATAACAAACCATGTACTCACTTTCTCTAGAACAAGGTATTAAGTAAAACAGTCACAGAATGGAACACATAAACTACCAGAGGACTCCAGAGGAAGTTGACATAGCTTTTGACTGAAGGAGACCAAGGTAGGTTCTCCTTTAAGCTAATACTTAAGTTCAAAGGAAGGATACATATTGGACATGTAGAGATAGAAGTCAGCCATCTCATGTAGGGTCAGCAAAGAAAGGACAGACTGCAGATGGTCCCTGACTTGGGGTTCTACTGAACGATTTTTTGACTTCACTATGGTATGAAAGTAGTATGTATTGAGTAGAAATTATTCTTCAAGTTGTGAATTTTGATCTTTTCCTTGGCTAGTGCTATACAGTGTGATACTCTCTCATGATTCTGGGCAGTGGTAATAGCAGCTCCCAGTCAGCCTCATGACCATGAAGGTGAACAACTGATACACTTATGACCATTCTGGACCCACACAACTATTCTGTTTCTGACTTTCAGTACAGTATTCAATAAATTCCATGAGATTTTCAACACTTTATCATAAAACAGGCTTTGTATGAGATGATTTTGCCCAACTGTAAGCTAATGTAAGTGTTCTGAGAACATTTAAGGTAGGCTAGGTGAAGCTGTGATGTTCGTTAAGTTGGGTATATTAAATGTATTTTCGATTTATGATAGTTTAACTTATAGCAGGTTTATCAGGAAGTAACTCCATCATAAGTTGAGAAGGATCTGTAGTGGCCAGAAATTATTTAGTATATTAAATGAATGGTTTGCATGTTAGCTTGGGTACTCCCAGAAGCAAATGCCAGGCCAAAATTAAGTGTAGAAGGATTTTATTAGGAAAACAAACACGAGAGAAAATATGGAGAGGTCTGGAGAAGTCAGGGAGGGCATGTCTGACCCTGAGTAGTGGAGAGAGTGGAGAAAGATCACTGTGAGGTCTATGGCCAATGTCAACCTCAGAGGAGTCTTGTTTCTCCCAGGAACAAGCTGCTATGCTCACTAACTGGCTGGGAGCCATTCACGGGTGGCACTGAGCAGCACTGGGACCCTTGCTCAGTTACGCTCCAGATGGGGGAGCTCTTGTGGTCACCACAGATTGTGAGTTGAATGATTTATTTTTAATGAAGCTTATAAAATGTGTTAAAATATTCATCTATGAACATTAAAAAATGTAGGTGTATTAGTTGTCACCATTAGCCAGGCAAGATCTTGGAGTCTGAGCAAACAGAGTTTGAATCCTAGATACCACATATACAGGGTATATATGCAAGATAACTAATGCCTCTGAGTCATGCTTCTTAATTTGTAAAATCATGATAATTATCCTGATCTCATATTTGTTATGAGGAATAAACATGACAATGCACGTATATAGTCCAGCACTAATGCCCGGCACATAGGGGGAGCAAAAATGGTAATACCCTCCTGATTTCAAATCTAACAAAAAGTGCATTCTAAAAAGTTTGAAAGATTATTCTATTCTCAACAAAGGAAATATATTTAACTTTAGATAATCTATGTGAGCTCATTTCTAGTAATACTAGTATCAATGAAAAATTACGCCCTGATCTCTCTCTGTCCCTAAGGTTTGCTGAATGATTTGTAAAAATAATTTAAAAGGCAAGCAACTATATAGTCACTTGTCACAGAAGTTCATTTTGTCTGCATAACTCATGAAAGTCAGTATGGTTTCATTATGGGATTGTTTCACAGACGATATGAAAGCATTTTCATATTGTCAACAAAATAACCATTGCATGAGAAATTATTACTCAGCACACCTATCCATTAACTAAAGTGTACACTTACAAACCATTAGGAAATGAAGGATATGTAATAAAGTCTCACTAAATTGCTTTTTAATCTGGTTAGATTCTTAGGTTATTATTCTTTACAATTACAGGTACTAAGTTGCATATTCCAATAATTTTTCACTGGTATATTCAAAACATGCCACACATAAAAATATTGACTATACAACTCTAGTGCATATATATACAGTTTAAATTAAATTTAAGGACACATAGAAAATAATAAAGTTCCTCAGATTTCCTTTGGGAATTAAAACATATTTTTATATAGTGAGAACAAAATAATGGCAAAATAATCTACCAATTGAATGTGGGCTGAAAAGTTTCTTTTAGTACTCCACTTGAGTAAATATAATAAAACTGTATGTACAGAATCAAAATCTTGATTATTTTATGTTTAAAATCACCCTTAGTTTCAGAGGTAGAGAGCACAGAGCCAATTCTAAGTCTTAATTAGCACGTATTCTTATAAATATGCTCCCTTTTCTAGCTACTACTCAAGAGGTTTCTTAGTCCTGAGAAATATCTTCTTCCAGATAAATGTATTCGTTTAGGATGAGAACAAGACTGATTTTTCCTATATCATGTGAAAAGATTTGTGGTAATCAACTCAGAGCCCAGGAATGCCTTCAGTTTCAAATAACTGCCCACATAATAGAGGGTGTAACCATAATTCAAACTGGAATTAAGCAGGTGCATAGGCAAGGCCATGCAATTTAGATAGAGGAACCGTGTGAGTGATGACATTGAACCATCATCAACAAATATGTGTTGAGAATCTCTTGTGAGCCAGGACTATTCTAGGAACTGGAATATTGTAGTAGGTAAAATAATAAACTTCTCTCTTCCTGAAGTTTCCATTCTTGCAGGAGAGCACAAACAATAAACAAACAACAGAATTACCCACACCGTGAGAAGCTATAGCCCACATTGGACTGGAGCACAGATGCTGGAGACAAACTACAAGGCTTTGAATCTCCCCTCTGCCACTTTATTGTTCTATTGTTAGTCTAGGACTGACTCTTAACATCGCCATGCCTTAAGTTCTCCACATGCAAAATGGGGTTAATAAAACTGTCTCCTAGTGTTGTTATGAGGATTAAAGGGGTTCATATAGGTAAAGTTCTTAGCACAGTGTATGGAACATAAAGTCTTAGAAATACCTGCTATTATTATTATTATTATTATTATTATTATTATTATTATTATTATTAATTTATTTTTTCAGTACGCGGGCCTCTCACTGTTGTGGTCTCTCCCATTGTGGGGCACAGGCTCCGGACGCGCAGGCTCAGCGGCCATGGCCCACGGGCCCAGCCGCTCCGCGGCATGTGGGACCTTCCCGGACCGGAGCACGAACCCGTGTCCCCTGCATCGGCAGGTGGACTCTCAACCACTGTGCCACCAGGGAAGCCCATATTATTAATATCATTTATCAGATGGATAGAAGAGCTATGGGGGACATTCAGCAGTTATAGGGGAGGGTGTGTGGGTATTTGATAGAGGGTGGTCAGGGAAGGCCTCTGATTAAACGACATGAGGAGAGATCTAAAGATGATGATGAAGGGAGGCTTGCTGATCTTTGGAAGCAGTGTATTCAGGCAGAGGGGTAGCAAGTACAAAGGCCGGTAGACCATTTTAGGAGCTTGGCTTTTACTGACATGGATATGGGAACAGTAGAGGAATTTGGGCAGAATATGATGTGATCCAACATACGTTAAACAGATCACACTGCCTGCTCTAAGGAGAAGAGGCTCTCAGGGGTCGAAAGAGGAAGGCCTGTTAAGAAGGTATTGCAATAATCTGGGAGAGAGGATGGTGGATTGGACCAGGGTGGTACCAGTAATGATACAAAAAAGAAAAAAAAAATTGAAGTCTAAGTCTATTTTGTAGATAGATCTGATGGGATTTTTTGACAGATAGGATCTGGGCTATAAAAGAGAAGTCAAGTTGTCTCCCTGGTTTTTATCATGAGAACTTTATCAATACAAACATAGTTTCCATTTAACAAGAAAGGAAGACCAGTGGATGGACAATGTTTTGGCCCCACTAAAAAAATATAAACAGGAACACACCTCACTTAGATTAGCAAAAACATGGATTGAAAATGGGAAGTAGAAGATAACACCATCTATGTACAATCAAGTTCACAGCAGTCTTGGAGTTAAGCCAAAGATTTTATTTTGGAGGAGATTAGGGGTTTTTCAAACCATCCTTCCTTCCTTCCTTCCTTCCTCCCTCTCTCCCTCCCTATTGATATTTTTCTTCCTTTCCTTCCTTTCTTTCTCTCACTAGATGATGATCTTTAACTTTTACTCAGAACTTTGTATCTTGAATACTTTGAACTTATTGCAAAATAGAGTATGACTTTCCATCTAAAGTAAAATTTGCCACTTGAACAAAATAGAAGCTATTATAAAAGGATAGGCTTCGTAAGTCAGAAAGAGAAAAACAAATATCATATATTAACACATATATGTGGAATCTAGAAAAATGGTACAGATGAACCAGTTTTCAGGGCAGGGGTGGAGACACGGAAGCAGAGAACAAACCTGTGGACACCAAGTGGGAAGTTAGGGTGTGGGGGGGTGGCGGTGGGATGAATTGGGAGATTGGGATTGACATATATACAGTGATATACATAGAAGAGATAAGTGATAAGAACCTGCTGTATAAAAAATAAATAAATAAAATTCGAAAAAAAAAAAAAAAAGATAGGCTTTGTAAGAACCCACTTGGGTTTTCTTCTTTGTTCTCCTCTAACCAGAGTGCATGAAACACTGTGAAGGGCCCCTCTCTGTCACCTTTTGTTATCTTTTCCCCACATCTAGCATCTACTTCTTGTGATGTTTTAGAGTGTCATAGATAGCACCTTAAAAATTTGTAAAGTGTATTCATTCCAATTCTTCATAAACAATGGGCTTAGAAGTAAGTTATTCTTGAATTTCTGGGATGTTTTTTCATTTAACGTTTCACTAAAATAATTTTAAAACATTTCAGTACAACTTCCTTTCATTTTAATATATAAACTTATTTTTCCTTGTGATTTTCTCATTAGAAACATCTCTAAAAGCTAATGCTGAAAGTCACAGGAACATAATTTAAAAAATGAAAGGTCATCCTTTGAAAACTCAAAAGTAGTTAATCATCAAGTTAGAAAAGAAGTGATATAATTTGCTACAATATTTTTAGAAAATTTTTGCTGGTTGTATCTTTTAGAAGAAAAAACCACCTCAGAGACAAAGGTGAAATGCTTTGTAAAAAAATTATATTAGTTAAAAAGTAATATAAAAGGCTAACATTGCAACTAAACTGATAGTACCATTTTACAAGTTCATAAAAATGTGGAGTAAAAGGAAATCCATTATTTTGTGAAAAAATTTAGATTCCTAAGAGATTTTAGAAACTTGAATTTACAATTATTGCTATATATTTTAATTTAGATTTTTTCCCCTCTATTATCCTCTCTTTACAAAACTTTTTCTTTCTTTTGGATATAATGCTTTACCTTTGATTTAAACACTCAGCGTAAATAAGTGGAATGATTGTATGACAAAGATATCTGAGTATCAACAAATCTATTTTTTAAAATTAAATGTAAAATTGATTAGTAAAACATAGGGCCAGGGTACATGTACTGATGTTACATATCAAATATAATTGCTCCATATTTAGTTACCAAAAAAAATGCTTTCAACTTAGACACAGTCTCAATATCAAACCAGATAGATAACTAGATTCAAGTCCCTCTCCCATGACCATACTAGGCTGGAACATAAAGTTCTCCAATTAGGAGGAATCAGAACAGAGATTTACTGCTCTGCAATTTGTAAATGGAGCCATTCCTAAGATAATACAGAACTGGTATTAGGATGTTAGAAAGGAAAAACACAATTTAGAAAAATCTTAAATACAATGGATAATAACTATCACAGAGTCAGCTACTTAAAAGTGATCGCAGGGGATCAGAACATGTAACACCTTGATTTATGTGTTGTCTAATGAACCAAATTCAAATAACTGAAAGAAATTGCAATGAATAATTTCATGAAATAACATCAGTAAATAAATTGACAGTGATACATGTAGACTGGAATGCGAAACACTGAACAAGGATTATATCAAGAGGTCACTTTGCACGCTTTGCAGAGATAAAAAGAAACAGATCTGACCCCTTGGTGGCCATATATATATATATATATTTTTTTTCATCTTATCACCAGGAGAAAGGATGAAAAGTGGAAAAACAAGTGATCAGTGAACTTCCTGGTTATTCTCTGCTTATATATCCATGAAACTCTGGATTTTCAGACCTGGGGGTAGAATGGAGTTGCTTGTTCCTCTTAATCCCTTACAAAAAAAAGAAAAAAGAAAAAAATAATCATCTGTTAGAGAATCTCTTGCTACAATGCAGTAGAGTGGCTGCAGTAAATTTTAAATGGCAGATCATGTAATTGGGCCACTTTGTGACCTGGCACAGAAACTCCCCTGTTTCCACTTCAGTGGCCAGTGGCCATGTAAGTAATTAATGTAGAGATTTCCACCAGACTCTTGGAGGCAGAGGTAAAGCAGCTTAGAACTAAGAGTCAGCCTGCCTTCCAGAGATGTGCATTGGTGAGAGGCAAGTACCATGCAGCAGAAGCAGCAGGGCAGACATCCTCAAGGGATGCACAGCTAAGCACTTGAGGGCGAAGGAGAGTGTTTTGAGAAGAAATGCTGAAGGACAGAGCAGTTACAAAACCAAGAGGTTCAAAAATAAGACTAAACATACCAGAGAGAGAGAGAGACAGAGATCGTCTCAACAGAAAGAGCTGAGTGACCTTGAAGGGACATATTTAAGTGCCTCTCCAACCTCCAACTCCATCAGTGAGAATGGGACTCCAGTGTCAGGTGCAATAATTTTAGAAAGCAAAGAAAGTAGCTTTTTTTGGCACATTTAAGCTGCAGTGTGTACACTTTGACCAACCCCTCCACATAGCAAGCTCTCTTGGAAAATCGAAGTCAACTGAAAAATAAATTCTGACATAATCTTATCTTTCACAAGACTGACAGTTGCCAGTAGTCCTACTTATTTAGTTCAGGGATAGTTTCGTGTTTTTTTCAAAAGAAGTTTCTTCAGTCTTTGCTCCTTAACTACATTCTGTGTCAAGAGCTGTCATTTCAGTTTTTGGCAGCGGAGTTGTTACGAAAATTGACCTACAATGAGTCATATTACCTCATCCAGGTAGATTATGAGGCTTTAAACGAGTGATGCTACTTTTCATAGTGAACACTTTAGGTCCAAAAGGAACATGAATTTTGTTCCATCATAAGATAGAGCACTAGATTTTCCTGTAGAGTTACTTCTCATACTGTTTAGTTAAATCATTCTATTTTATTCTGGTACACATTGGCTACTTATTTTATACTATATATTACATTTACTTTCGGAGTCTTTACAATCTGAAATTATTAAAGCTATCATATTTATAAATTTTAACTTACCATGCTTTCCCTTGCTCAGAATTTATCCCAAATTTTGCAATTTTTTGTTCTCTAAATTTGTCAGAGTTAAAGGAAATATCAAAATTAGGGAGGGGGAGAATTTCTAAAATGTACTCAGATAGCAAAACAAAATATCCAGTTTTTCAAGATATGACCCATTTACTGGGCAAAGAAAGTAGAGGTCACAATCTTCAAGTTGCCTTAAATAGGATCTTAGATTCTTAATTCTACTATTTGCATGATAATAAAAAAAGAAATTTATGAATTATATTTACAGTCTCTTATCTAAATATAAGGCAAAATGAGACAGATAAATTCTATCTAATTCAATAAATTAACAGAGTTGTTAGAATGTTCTGTAATCATTATGCTAGAATCATCTGTTATGGTAGTTGACCTCCAAACATTCAGTTGGAGGATGCACTGTTTGCAGATCAACAAAAGCACCAAAGAATAGATCACTGGCTATGGAGTAAGGCCAGCTCTTTGCATGTAGGTGAAATGAAAATAAAGGAAGAGAACAATTGCCTGATCTCACAAAATGACTAATAAAATCTGAAAGAAAGTTCATCCTCAACAATACTATGTAAGCACTGTGAAAATGAAGTGATCCAGTTAATTTTGTCAATGCTAGCATGCCCTAACAAAATTACTTAAAATTATGATATCTTTGTGTGTGCATGGGTCTGTTGGTGAAATTCTTGAAGGATATTGCCTTTTGGGTATTGGATCCTGAAGCCTCTTTATATGTGACACATTATAAGGGAGATTTTCTCCCACCGGCCACTATGCCATATCCTCAGTTAGTTGAAGCCAGTAGGCTTTTTATTAAAATCAAGTAAATGATACCTCATTTGAATTTAGGAATAAATGCTACATTTGAAGTAAAAAATTGTGAACAGCTTTTAATTATATGTTATGTATCAATGGATTATTTTTGCATGGACAACCCAGCCTTTGTAAATGTCTTTACAACTTCCAGTTAACCTAAGAGAAGAAAGCTCTTCCTGGTGGCTCTTCCAGGGGATAGCCATCACATCCCATGCCATTCCTACTGCCTTCCCTATGATGCCTACACAAGGTACACCCAGATTTTCAAGAACACATAGGCTGTAGAATGGTTCCATATCCCTTGCTCTCCTGCCAACCGTGTTATACTGACTAAGGTGGTGAAAAACTGGAACCTTTCTCCTCTTTGTAAGCACAATTTTCTCTGCCACCCCACCACTCGACCACTTTTCATCTACGGTTGGTAGATAATGATGTACCATATAAATTATGTTCTCTATGAAATTTTTGACCATTTAGAAAATAAAATAAAAAAAAATGTGTTTAATTCCATTTTTATAATTTAAAAAATAGTCTTTATTGTGCACGTGTACCCGTGTGTATGTGCAGGTACAATGTGAACATTCTAGAGGACACGGAAGTCAGAGATACTTGAGCTCAAAGACAACTTCAGTTACTTACTAGCTACGGAAGAGTAACAGTTTTTCTGAGCTTCAGTTCTTTAATCTGTTAAATAGAGTTGGTCAGTGTCAATATTTTGGAAGGTTGTATTAAATGGTATAATAATGATAATATGTATTGAGCACTTACTATAGGCTACATAATGGGCTAAGTGAATTATATTAACTGTCTCATTTTACCTCAAAATAAAGTCTATACTTAACATGAAAAAAGAGCAACTTTTAGTAACTTGAAAACTCAATCATTGTGCAAGTAATACCAAATTCTGATCTAGTGAACACACGAAAGTAAATTGGTGGCCACAGAATATTTTAGAGTTTTGAGCAAGTGCCACTGGATATTATCCTGGTAATGCAGTTCAATAACATATTTCAAGTCAACCAATGTTTTTGACAGTTATCCGTCATGATGTCTGTGACTATACCAACAAGATCTGCAAAAGCAGAGAACATAAAATTGAAAAAAGAAATTCATTTTTATGGTTCACATATATTATAAAACCTTGACCAGAAGGTCTCAAGAAACTAAGGAGGGATTTGCAATTTTAGAATTTATTATCCCATTGAGAATCCTATGTAGAGTACTTGATTAAGGAGATAAAGTTACATCTGAAAGGCAGAGAGTCTGGTTAAATAAGCAGTAGGTTCCCAGTGTCACTATACGCATTGTAAATAATACTTTTTTTTAATAATAGAATCTTCCATGGGTCAGAAGATTAAGGCTTTATCTTCCAAAATAACTACCCTATCTCCACCATATTTAACAACTACCTTAATCTGAATTTCTAACAATTAACTAACCTCTTATGGGAAAATTAAAAACATATATTTGGCATAATAATATAGTAAAGTGATTTTTAGTACCTGTAAAGTACATCAAATGTAAAGTATTTTCTCTAACAACCAATTCTAAAATTGGAAAATTTAGTGTTTTCTGTATAAACTTGATATTTGATCAATTATCAGAACATATTTATTAAGTGGATTAAAAGGAGAATTTTGAAAAAAAGGAGTGATTCAAAACAACTTATAACTTTTCTTTAAAGAATGAATGTAGTCATGCTCTCAAACTCAAATGTCCTTATAATTAAAGAACAGCCTCAATTTTTGTTTTGTTGTTTCGAATGTCTGAATATCTATAATTCCCATCCCCCAAATCTAAGCAATACTATTTTAAATTTGATCATTTTCTTAGAGAAGATAAACTGCAAAAATTGCAGACTTCCGCCAGCTCTGTTTCTCAAAGGGAATTATAATCTTTAGTCATTAGCTTCAAACATCAAAACACAACAGGTTCAACACGCCAAACAAGGCAGGCCAGCATGATGGCTGTTCCCCACCCTACGAAAAACAGTGTGATCACCTACTAATTGTCTGATTGGTTTGCATTTTACATAAATCAATTATCTTCAGTTAAAGACTCCAGAGTTCCATTGTGAGCTCTCTGCATGTTGGATCCTACACTCCCTTCACCTTGGAAGATCATCTTATGGAAACACTTAATTCAGTTGACATTGTTAACATTAACTTCACATATAAGTGGCTTCTACAGACCAATAAGAAAACCTTAAACTCTGTGTATTCTTTTCTGAGTATAGGTAATCTATGGGTAGAAACCTGGAAAGACACATATTCATATAAAGTCCTAACAAAATGAATATCTTTTTTAGTTGTGATTTAATATATTTTAATTATCTATGTTCAGTAATCCTAAAACTACATTTTAGACAATCTTGGCTCAATTATTTTAAGTGAAAGCAAGACTATGCTTTTAAGCATATTTACATTCATTTATTTTCTAATTCCTCATACCTTCTGATGAGTTTTATTTCAAGGAGTAGAGAAAAGTAAAAGGTATTTGTTAAATGTTCATTGAGCAAATAGATGTTCCTAAGACTTTTGTTGAAATAATTAATATTCACTTTGGTTACAGTACAATAGAGAAAAACAACTGAAATATGCACGTAACAACATATGACATAAATACACACGTATTTCCTTGCTTTGTCAGCTGAGAAGGCCTAGAAACTGTGACACTCCAGTAATAATGAACACACCTAGTGCTCAGATCTTGAGTTATAATACCATTCTCCATTGAAAGGAACTGGTCTCCTTGGAGAAACTGCTGATTTTAGGGCTAGGGAATATACCAAATGAGTCTGGGGCATCTTATAGGCAGTGCCAGAAAGTAAGGAAGTATTTAAAAACAAACAAACAGACAAAAACTTCAAAGATGGGATTTGTCCATGTGACACAGAAGCCAACCATTAAGTTTCCAATGTCCAAATCTGGAAAAATTCAAGGGCAAAACTAAATTAAGTAGTATGGGGTTATAATCCAAAGTATAAAATAAATACCCATGAGTTTACATTGATATAACAAATGATTGAATAAATAAACAAATAAATAACATATTTATGCAGGAAAATTTCAAATAATATATGTACATATTCCTCACTTTTTAACTGTAGATTGTGCATAGTGACTTCCTTCCAGAGTGTACAGTATAAAAAGGAGGAAGCAAAGGTAACTTCATAGTGGAGAAACTTGACAGATGTTACTTCAGCTAAGGTGATTAATGATGACATTACCAATCACTGTAAGTCACGTTGATAGTATGTACCTTTGATGCCATGTGATGAGAGTGGCATTTTACCTCTATGGTCTTCTTCCCAGTCTGATCATGAGAAAAACATCAGACAAATTTCTGTTGAGGGGTATTCTAGAGACTGCTTGACCACTACTTTTAAAAGTGTCACAGTTGTCAAAAACAAGAAAATTCTGACAAACTGTCACAACCAAGAGGAACCTAAAGAGATGGGATAACTAAATGTCATGTGGTATCCAGGATGGGAACAGAAAGGGTTCATTAGATAAAAATAAGAAAATCTGAATTAACTATGGACTTTAGTTAATAAAAACATATCAGTATTGCTTCCTTAATTGTAATAAATGTATCATCCTAATGTAAGATGTCAGTAACAGCAGAAATTGGGTTTGGAGTATATAGGAACTCTCTGTATTATCTTTGTAATTTTTCTGCAAATTTAAAATTATATTAAAGTAAAAAAAATTAAAGAAGAGAACATATCTTTTATAAACAATAAGGAGTTTAGGTAAAGTAAAATGCAGCTCTGCCCTTTTCTGTAGGAGCATTTTTAAGTATTTATCCAACCAGGGTCCTGGCTTAAGTGTAGATTCTCCTCTTTGCTGTTCAGACATGTTTGTGCTTCCTTCCTGCTAAATCCATAATTCTTTGCATATACTTCTACTAAAAACCTATATTCTGATTAATGGTATACAGTTAATATCTCTATCTCCCCTTGTCCACTTTAATACTTTAGGGAGTTAATGAAATCTATCCATCCTTATATCTGCGAGCATTAGCATAGTGCCTAACGTGTAAGAAAACTGAAACATATGTTGAATGCCTACAAGCATATATAAATAAATGAATAAATATATACACAATGCCTTAAATTCAAATATACTCATGGAAATCAAAGACTTTTTATCATTCAGCAATATGTATTAAATTGCTATAGTGAGGCAGATTACGTGGCTTCAAACTACTAATAATTTTTGGCAGTACAAGTATAATTGTGATCTCCAATTTATGAATGTTTTTCACTGTTCATGGGTCAAACATAATGCCAGCCTTAGTTGTTATGCATAATTACAAAATTACTAAGAGTGACATTGATGTATGTAAGACAGTTTATTTTGGCAAAGTATCCTTTTATAATTTGGCCACAAATGTCCTTCTGGCTTTATCTGCAATTACTCCAATAAACCCCATAAAACTGACTTTTCCTTGAAACTGCATTCTACCTCATAGAATACACATATGCTATTGCCTCTGCCAGGAATGCTCTTTCTATCTTTCCAATTTGGACATTTCCTACTCACACTTCAAGACTAATGTTAAACTGGTGATTGTGAAATACAATATGAGCTCTGACATAAACATATGGTAGTTCTCAAACATTTATAAATTTGCTTCTAAGTTCAACTATGCAAGCCTAGCTATATCTTTTATGAGTCCAGAATTTCAGACAAAAGGGTTCAGAATGCCCTACTTTCTCTAAAAAGTAGATTGGAAAATAGTCACTATGACTGAGAAACCCTTAGAGCCAAGTTGCAAATTTCTCTTCTCTATTTAAAAAGGAAATTCTTATCTGCATTCTTTGGGTTTCAAATGGGTTGTTAAAAATATGGTGAACATATTCATAAATTTAGATTTTTTAAGTTTCTTATATTGATTTAAGAAAAATTCTTATTGAAAATAAATTTCCAAATGCCCAAGATTTCAGTTACCTTTTCTTTCATACAGTCTGTTGAAAAAAAAATTTTTTTTGTGTGGAGATTAAGTTTGTCTCTACTCTTGTCCATATGGCAACATTTTTTTTCTTCTGCTCAGATTCCACTCTATTTTCTCATATCTAGAGATGTATTAAAATGGAACATTTTTGCTTGAACTTAATGTGATCTTCAACACTTTTAACCCTCAGTTTACCTATATATCAAATTTGAAGAGTGAGAGTGAGGTTTAGAGTATGAAGAATCAAAAGTGAAATTAAAATTTCACCAGTACATTGAAACATTTTGGAAAGGCTTTTTAACTGATAGTAGTTTAAATATTCTTTCTCGGGCAAAATAGTTGCCATTCACATATTTTGAAATTACATATGGCAGAAATGCTAAAGCTGGTCTTAAGATTAACTATACATTTAAAAATCCAGAGAAATACAGTCTGTCTCATGTTAACAAGCACGATAAAGAATCATATTTTAAAGTTTCTTAGACAGCATTACAAATGGTAAAAATAATAAAAGCATTCACAAATATTACTTGTTAGAGCAATTAACAAGTACATGCACTATACCTATACCATTTGTAGCACTTATCATTTTGTATTTAATTACATGCTATTCCTCACTTTCTTAGGAGAGTGCCAATTCTTTACAATGAGGATCATAACTTATTCATCATTACATATTTAACAACTAAATACTAATAAGATAGTAATAATAATAATAACAACTGAAGTTAGGTTTTTTAAGTTTACTAAGCCGGTACTATGTTCAGTCTATTGTTTGTTGTTTTACTAATTTAATCCTTTAAAAACCTATAAAGCAATTACGTTTAATCCTCTTTTGCAGAACATATATGTGGTTTTAAAGAGATTAAGAAATTTGCCCAACATCACACCACCGGAAAATGAAGGATCTCCTTTAAACCCAGACGTTTTTATTATAGAGCCTATATTCTTAAATGTTACACTGTGACATAATTTATTCATTCATTCAACAAGTAGGTGGAAAATGTGCTATATCTGTCAGATATTACAAGATACCGGGATGCAACAGTGAATAAGACAAAATCTATACTATCATGGATCTTACATCACAGGAAATAAGAATTCAAACAATAAACAGATATATAAAAAATATACAAGGAAATACCATAGTATGAAAAAAGTTCATGACAGTATCTTTGAAAATATTGGTGAGATAATTTCCCTTAAATATAGACTAACATAACAAACAAGAAAAATGAAAATTCTTAACAGATTGAAAACACTTAAGATGAATTTAAACTTTAAAATACAGCTACAAAAAAAAAGCAATGGGACAGTCTTATGGTGATGTAGACTTTTATCAACTTTTAAGTGTTTTAAAGTGATGTACAGTTTTACTGTCTTTAAAGGAACTATTATTTCCTACATTGTACAAATAGTTTTAGAATTAGAAAAAGAGGGAAAGCTCCCTGGGTATTTTACAAAGCTGCTAAAATATTCATTAAAAAGCCCAAAAAGAAATTGAGAAATCAAAATTACCAGTCGACCTCAGTTATGAAAAAGATGCCATGATTCTAAAGAAAATATTATTAATGAAGCCAGGAAACACACACAAACGCACACACACACACACACACACACAGATGTATATACACACTGCATGATCAACATAAAAAATATATATCTGGAGAACATATTATGGCTAAGTACTGAGACTTTTGCTTTATATCACTGTATTAACAGATTAAAGGAGAAAACAAATGTGGTTACTTCAACTATGGCAGAAAACTATTTATTAAAATATAGCAGACATAATTCTTTTAAAAAGCCAAGGGGATAAAAATTCCTTTTAGAAAATTAGGAGAAAATAAAATCTTCCCTATGCTAATAAAAATATTAAAATACACAACAACCATTATACTATTAGTGAAACAGTAGAATTAGTACATTTAAAGAAAACATGAAAAAATTCACCATTTTACTAAGGGGCTGCGTCAGCAAAGTAGGATATGAGTGAAAAAATAAAAGTATAATGATTGGAAATAGGAAGAAATAAACCTGGATACATTTTAGAGGATATGATTGTCTACAGAGAAAGTAAAAGAAAATCCACTAACTATTGGAATTAGAAATTAAAAGTATTCCCATCTACCATAAAGTGGTATAAAATCCAATTTTAAACAATACCATTTATAAAGCCAAACAGAGGAAGAAAATACTGTATGATACCACTTATATGTGGAATCTAAAAAATACAACAAACTAGTGAATATAACAAAAAGAAGCAACTCACAGATATAGAGAACAAACTAATGGTTACCAGGGTAGGGGTGGGGACAAACTAGGGGAGGTACAAACTATTGGGTGTCTTTCTCTGACTGCACTCAGTATGACAATCTCTAGGTTCATCCATGTCTACACATGGATGAACACACTACTGTACATACTACACACACTGTTACACACTACTGTACATAAAATAGATAACTAATAAGAACCTATGGTATAGCACAGGAAACTCTACTCAATACTCTGTAATCACCTGTATGGGAAAATCATCTAAAAAAGACTGGATATATGTACATGTATGACTGATTCACTTTGCTGTACACTTGAAAGTAACACAACATTGTAAATCAACTATACTCTAATAAAAATTAATTTAAAAAAACTATTGTGTATAAGATAGCCTCAAGTATGTATTGTACAACACAGGGAAATATAACCAATATTTTGTAATAACTGTAAATGGAAAGCAACATTTAAAAATTGTATAAAAATTTAAAAAATTAAATAAAAACAATATCATTTATATATAACTCCTTACCCCTTCAGTGTATGCTGAACAAAGTGACTTCCTTCCAAAGAGTATATAATAGAAAGTTAAAAAAAAAAAAAAAGGAATAGCTTTGCAATAGGGAAACTTGACAAACATTACTTCAAGCCAAGTGATCAAGGTTAACGGCAATAATGATAGTCATGTTGATAGTACATCCTTTTGACATGATGGATACAAATGGCATTAATCCCTCTGTCTCCCTTCCAGAAATCCACAACTCTAGTTTAATTTTTAGAAAAACATCAGACAAACTCCAACTGAGGATACCTAAAAACACCTTAGTAGTACTCTTCAAAACTTTTGAGATGACCAAAATAAGGAAAGTCTGGAAAACTAATCAGAGAAGGACAAAGAGTCTTAAGGGCTAAATGCAACCTGATATCCTGCATAAGATTCTGGAACAGAAAAAGTTCATTAGAGAAAACTAACAAAATCCAAAAATGTGTGGAGCTTAGTTAATAACAATATATTAAATATTGGTTGGTTGATCATGATAAATGTACCATAGTGCTGAAAGATAATATATAACAGGGGAAACTGGGTTTGAGGTATTATGGCAATTCTATTACATTTTGCATTCATCAGTACATCTAAAACTATTATAAAATGAAAAGCTTATTTTAAAATGCCATTTATACCAAAGGATACAATTCACCAAGGAACAAAACTAATAAATATGTTGATAGTTTACTAAGATCACTGAAGAAAACAGAAGAAAGTAAAATAAGAACTAAGAAGTATATGCATAGGAAGACTAAAAATTATAAAAATAGATATTTCCCTAGTTAATCTGAATTACATGCAAAATTACAATTTGCATTTTGGTAAATTTATTCTAAAATTCATATTGAAACATAAAACCAAAAATAGAGGTTAACCAAGCAAACATGCTTCCAACATCCTTACAGCTATTTGGGTTTTTGATATATGTCAGAATGGCATTACGAAGTAGGAAGGAAAATACTTGTTATTCAGTACATTGTTGGAGATAATTGCCCATCCACACTGAGGGGTGCAGGGGATAGTACATAAAAGTATGTCTCCACATCACATCAAACTGCAATTAAATTCCAGGTAAATTAATACTCAAATGCAGCAATGTGGATATCAAAATTGTAAAATAATTTTAAAGAAACTAAGAGAATTCTTTTGATAACATCAGATAATTCCAACACGCAAAGCAAGAAAAGACTTTCACCTGTAGGTGAAAGGAAACATTGCAATGAAAACTAAAACTACCCACTAAACTAGAATTTCCCAGACATGCTCTCATACTGAGTTAAAAAAGAGAATATAGCAAGCTTTCAAAGAAATGATTTTATAGAGTGCTGTTTTAAAGTTTTGGCTTGACTTTAAGAATATTGAATTTTCTTACACAACTGTTAAATATTGCCCCATTTCAAACCCACTTTTCTATATGATCGGCTTTGTGATAAGGAAGCTATGAGTCTGCAAACCACATTTTTCCTTTGCCAGTTGACTCCCTCTTATTCTAACAATACAGGGTACTAAGAGGCCTGGAGAAGGAAGAAGGAACACGTTGCCTTCCTCTTTGCTTCCTTTTTCTGTTTTCTCTTTCTCTTAGTATCAGCATCCCTTTTGGAGCCTGTTTTTTTTTCTTCATTTTCTTTTCTTGCCACCCTTCCAGGAGTAGTATGCTCCAATTTTCAGTGTGCCAACAACTGTGGAACCAGCCTCATAGTTGGTTCAGAGACGACAATGCCAGTCAGCTGAAGTCCCTTCTATGAGGTCTGGGTCCCCGGTCCCAGGGGTCCCCCCTCTCCCAACCTTTACACATTAGAAATTCTCACACTTCTTTTTGGTAGTTGCTTCCCATTATTTCTACCTGTGTGATATTTCTGTGTTTCATTTTTGCCTTTTTATATTTTTTAACATCTTTATTGGAGTATAATTGCTTTACAATGGTGTGTTAGTTTCCGCTTTATAACAAAGTGAATCATAAATACATATACATATATCCCCGTATCTCCTCCCTCTTGCATCTCCCCCCCACCCTCTCTATCCCACCCCTCTAGGTGGTCACACCGAGCTGATCTCCCTGTGCTATGTGGGTGCTTCCCACTAGCTATCTATTTTACATTTGATGGTGTATATATGTCCATGCCACTCTCTCACTTTATCCCAGCTTACCCTTCCCCCTCCCCATGTCCTCAAGTCCATTCTCTACGTCTGCGCCTTTATTCCTGTCCTGCCCCTAGGTTCTTCAGAACCATTTTTCTTTTTCAATATATAGATTCCATATAGATGTGTTAGCATACGGTATTTATTTTCCTCTTTCTGACTTACTTCACTCTGTATGACAGACTCTAGGTCTATCCACCTCACTACAAATAAGTCAATTTCATTTCTTTTTATGGCTGAATAATATTCCATTGACCATATGTGCCACATCTTCTTTATCCATTCACCTGTCGATGGACACTTAGGTTGCTTCCATGTCCTGGCTATTGTAAATAGAGCTGCAATGAACACTGTGGTACATGACTCTTTTTGAATTATGGTTTTCTCAGGGTATATGCCCAGGAGTGGGATTGCTGGGTCATATGGTAGTTCTATTTGTAGTTTTTTAAGGAACCTCCATACTGTTTCTCCATAGTGGCTGTATCCATCTACATTCCCACCAACAGTGCAAGAGGGTTCCCTTTTCTCTACACCCTCTCCAGCATTTATTGTTTGTAGATTTTTTGATGATGGCCATTCTTACCGGTGTGAGATGATATCTCATTGTAGTTTGATTTGCATTTCTCAAATGATTAGTGATGTTGAGCATCCTTTCATGTGTTTGCTGGCAATCTGTATATCTTCTTTGGAGAAATGTCTATTTAGGTCTTCTGCCCAATTTTGGATTGGGTTGTTTGTTTTTTTGATATTGAGCTGCATGAGCTGCTTGTAAATTTTGGAGATTAATTGTCAGTTACTTCATTTGCAAATATTTTCTCCCATTCTGAGGGATGTCTTTTTGTCTTGTTTATGGTTTCCTTTGCTGTGTAAAAGCTGTTAAGTTTCATTAAGTCCCATTTGCTTATTTTTGTTTTTATTTCCCTTTTTCTAGGAGGTGGGTCAAAAAGGACCTTGCTGTGATTTATGTCATAATGATGCTTTATGTTGACATATATTAAATCATTATTGAAATATTAAAATAAAGAGTTGTTTTTCCTTTCTGCACTTTTACTGATTCAAGAAAAATTTTCAAGTTTTCTTTGGTTTTAAGAGTATTTTTCTGAGCTTCCCTGGTGGCACAGTGGTTGAGAGTCCCCTACAGGTTCATGCCCCGGTCTGGGAAGATCCCACGTGCCACAGAGTGGCTGGACCCGTGAGCCATGGCTGCTGAGCCTGTGCGTCCGGAGCCTGTGCTCCGCAACGGGAGAAGCCACAGCAGTGAGCGGCCCGTGTACCGCAAAAAAAAAAAAAAAAAGAAAAAAGAAAAAAAAAAGAATGTTTTTCTTCAGCTAAAATTTTTTTCTGTTATCTATTTCTAGAAAATTAAAACCACATAGGATATCTGTTTCTGTTTTTACCCTAGCAGCCTAAAAAATGAACCAAATACAAGGTGGACTTTCATATATTATATAAATAAACATTTATTAATTTTACTGAATATATTTGTCAACAATCTAAACTGTTGCTCATCTGAAGCTTTTGTCAAGGAGGAAATTTATGGACCCAGAAATAGAGAAACAAGTTTAATTTTGGTGCCAGTATGACTTTGCCAATGTCTTGATTATCAGGAATAAGTTTGACTAATTATCGTATACCTGAATCTATCCAATATATTACCAATATACTATCCAGTATTTTTAAATTGGATGTTATTTATTTAGGACTTCTGCAACATGGATTTTTTATTAGCTTGTGAAAAGATATGACTTTTTAAATCATATAATTCAAAACAGTTTAGAGACCTAGTGAAATTATTGTATTGACTCCTTGATTTTTCTGCATGGATTGTGCTAATTAAATTTTACTCTTTCAAGCATATGTTATAATTTAGTGCAATGGCATATAAAATTTTATGTAGTATTCAGTGTTCATAATACTCTCATAGGACCCACTGTACCACTGAAATTAAACTAATAATGCTGAAAAGGATGTTTACCTTCAAGATCCCTGTGGCACTTTAAAAGATCAATCAACTTGGCATTTTTGAAAATTTAAATTAAATTGATGATGTCTCATTACACTCTGATGATTATGATTACATAGAAGCAGAAAACAAATCTTAAGGAAACTAGCTCTGAAAGGCTAACTGATAGAAAACATGATAGATGCAGAGTGTAGATATTGTGATTTTTGTTCACCACCAATAGAGTAATTAATCATTTTAATTTCCTCTTTATTAATATCTGAAAAAGAGACAAAAATATTTAAAATAAGACAAAACAAAAGCAGTTGAATTTTAAATATAAAAATTGTAGGTTTACTTATAATACTAATTTACTATTCAAATAATTTCAGAATAAGTCCAAAATTATTTAATTTTAGATTATAAACTATAAGTATATATCCACATTGTTCATATACCAAAGTATAAATGATGATTCTAAAACTGTATTTTTTTTTACCATATTCACCATTTTAAGTGTACAGTTCAGTGTGTATTAAATACATTCATAATGTTGTGCAACCATTAACACCATCCATCTCCAAAATTCTTTTCATCTTATAAAACAAACTCTATATCCATAAACTCTATATCCATAAAATAACTCCCCATCTCCCTTCCCCCAGCCCCTGGCAAGTGCCTTCTACTTGCTGTATGCTCTAAATACCTCATGTAAGTGAACTCATACAGTATTTGTCTTTTTGTGACTGGCTTATTTCACTTAGTATAATGTGCGCCAGGTTCATTCATGCTGGGAGAAAATGTCAGAATTTCATTCCTTTTTTCAGGCTGAATAATATCCCATTGCATGTATATACCACATTTTGTAAAACTGTATTTTTTTTAAACAAAAACAATTATCAACCAAAATTATAGCTTAAACAATTAACAATTTATTGATATCACTTAATGGTAATTTATTTTCCTTTAAAATTTTATATACAGTTAGAATGAGAAAAAAATTAATCATTTTAATTGATGCAAAAGGATGTTTTCTAAAGGTCAATATCCATTATTGATTTTTAAAGCTTAGTTAATTCAGATTAGAATATTTTCTTTACCTAAGATATATGGTTTCAAATTCCACTCTATGTATTAATCAATATAAGAGGGATGACAATGCTAGAATTTGAAGTTCTAGCAATTAAAAAAATACAATTAGGAAGTAAAATTGAATGGAGAAGGCAAAACAATCATTTGTACCTAGTACTTATTGTGCATATTCTGGCAATAACCAGTTAAAACTCCATTTAAAAAGGAATCATATTTAGAGTTTAAACAAGAAAAAGTAAGGCACTAACTAAAAATAAATTTATTTGGAAATAAGAAGGATAAATATGAAGGAATATTTAATAATTTATTGATAAACAAGAGCTATGAGAGACATATGTATTATAGGAATGAAAATACTGTAAATATAAAAACTACATTAGAATTCTAAAGGCCTTTTTTTTTTTTTTTTTGGCAAAAAGCACTGGACAAATAAGTAATTCCTGCATCATGCACAGCTTCCTCAGCACCCAGCTCCCTTAGCAATGTGGGCTTCTCCAGCATCAGGCTCCAAGCAGCACTCAGCAGCCAGCAGCTTTCCCCAGTACTCCCCTCTCCCCTCTAGGCTGTTTTGTAGCAGAGTTCCTCTAGTAAGACATCATCCTTTGAACAGAATTCCCAGACACTCTAGAGGAGGCATTGAAAGACTACGGCCTGCATGCCAAATCCAGCCACCAGGTGTTTTTGTAAAGTTTCACTGAAACCTAGCTACAACCATTCCTCTAGTCAGTACCGGGAAGTTTCACATTCCAACTGCGGAACTGAGTAATTGTGACAGAGACTGTATGTCCCACAAAGCCTACAATATTTACCATATGGCCTTTACAGAAAAGTTTGCTAACCCTTGTCCGAGAAGATGGATTTCTAGCAAGATCATAGGTCAGATTTCGAAAAAGTTCTGTTGGACGTGCTCCCTCCAATAAAATCTGAATCTAACCTCTGTGAGTGAGGGCTTCATCTTCATGAGTCTAGCTCAGCACCTAGGGGTGGTAACTGCTCTTTCTCTCTACTCTTTCTATATTCTCCAGAGTTCCATGTACCTCTTACTAGCCAATCACTCATGACTTCAATTCCATGTTATAATTAATCATTCCTAATGTTAAACATTTCCTGTTCAAATAATTCTATAATGTCTCTTTCCTCACTGGACCTTGACTGATATGCAATTAATATTATTTTTCCTCCCTTTATCTTTAATCTATATGTGTCTTTTATTTAACATGGTTTTCCTGTAGACAACATATAGTTTGTTTTTTCTTTCTTTTTAAATTTGTTTACAGTCTATCCATCTGTACTTTTTAAATGAGGTGTTTGACGATTTATTTTTAGTGTAAAATATTAGTAGGGTTGGATTCAAGCCTACCACCTTGCTCTTTGTTTTCTCTTTTCTCCGTGTGTTTTTTGTTTCTTGTTTTTCTCTCTTTTCTGTCTTCTTTTGGATTAGTTGAAGATTTTAGGATTCCTTTTGCCTTATTAATATTTAATAATAATTACTTAATATATTTTGTCCAATTTTCTAGTTGTTTATAACAGGAAGAGAAATCTAGTTCCTCTTACATCATGGATAGAAGTTTAATCCAAAAAAAATTTTTTTTACATTGTATTTTTTCTGGATTTCTATAAAATTAGTTCAGCTTCATACAAAAGAATAAATGCTCAAAACAAGAAATAATGATAAATTAATGAATAAATGCCAGAATTATGGAAAAAGAAAAAGTGTTGGAGACCAGGCTGCCTTAAAATTTATAAGAATACATGAGAACATAGGATAAAGCCACGGGTAAGTTTGCATTAGTGAAGAACCAGACTAATGTATCATCCTATTTAATTTTTTTTGGGGGGGTAGGAGTTTATTAATTAATTTATTTATTTTTGCTGTGTTGGGTCTTCGATTCTATGTGAGGGCTTTCTCTAGCTGTGGCAAGCGGGGGCCACTCTTCATTGCAGTACGAGGGCCTCTCACTATTGCGGCCTCTCTTGTTGCGGAGCACACGCTCCAGGCGCGCAGGCTCAGTAGTTGTGGCTCACGGGCCCAGTTGCTCCACGGCATGTGGGATCCTCCCAGACCAGGGCTCGAACCCATGTCCCCTGCACCAGCAGGCAGACTCTCAACCACTGCGCCACCAGGGAAGCCCCATCCTATTTAACTGAATATGGAATCCAGAATGAGATGACAGTATTTATGAGAACTTGACAGGTGATAAAAACACCAGTTTATTAATGGGCGAGAGCAGATTACTTACTGCTGGTCCAGATAGTTATAGAAATGAAGTAAAATGAATTAGACTTTTATCTCTATTAAAAAATAAATTTAAAATACCATAAAGGTTTAATTTCTTTAAAATTATAGAAAATCTTTAAAACTATCTAAGACCTAACATAAACTAGAAGCTGGTGGAATGTTGCTAACTCTATTAGTTCAGAGAGTCTATATTTTTCTACTACAACAACTCCCAAATCTTAATGGCTTATAAAAAGAAACACCTATATCTCATCATGCTGTGTATACATCATGGGTTGTCTGGGGCTCTCTGCCATATTTCACCATTCTGACACCACAGCTGATGTGAAAATTACCATCATAAATGATGTTGGTTTCTGTTGTACACTGGCTTAAAAAACTCTCCTTGAAGTGAGAGTTGCCTTTTTTGCTCACATTTCATTGGCCAAAGCAACTCACGTGCCAATACCTAACTTTAAAAGAAAAAAAGTAAAGTCCTAATATATGCCAAGAAAGGAACAGGAAATATTTGTTCAATACTTCTAATAAATACCTCACAAACAAACTTTACACACACACACATATTTGTATCACCACTGATACACTAAACAAAGTCAACAGACAAATGAAGTATCTGAAAAAAAGTATAAAATAGATAATTTATTATTATTATTATTACCTCTAATGTATGAATATAATAGGAAACTGACCAAAAAATATACAAATGTTCCTAGCCCCATTAAAATTAGACCAAAGGTAACAACAGAATCTACAGTGATCTAACACAAACATCCAATAAATAAGTGTAAATAAACTCAAATTTACTCTCAGTCAGGACAATAGATACTAAACTATTAATAAGCTATATCATCCCATCTAGATAAGACAGATAAATAAAAGAACTATGTCTGGTGGTGACATGAAGAAAATTTTCTGAGCAGCATCTATTAAAATTAAACATAACATATTGCATATAAAGGAGGAATGTTACTCCAAGAAACTGACTCCACGGAACTAAAAGCATTGATTGAGAAAGGCCTGTTGCTACGAACTGAATTGAGTCCTTTCAAAAATCATGTTGAGGGCTTCCCTGGTGGCGCAGTGGTTGAGAGTCCGCCTGCCGATGCAGGGGACACGGGTTCGTGCCCTGGTCCAGGAAGATCCCACATGCCGCGGAGCGGCTGGTCCCGTGAGCCATGGCCACTGAGCCTGCGCGTCCGGAGCCTGTGCTCTGCAACGGGAGAGGCCGCAACAGTGAGAGGCCCGTGTACCACAGAAAAAAAAAAAAAAAAAAAAAAAATCATGTTGAAGCTCTGTTCCCAGTACCTTAGAATGTGACTATATTTGGAGATACCTTGGAGATTAATTACCTTTAATGAGGTAATTAAGGTGAAATGAGGTCATAAATGTGAAGCCCTAATCCAGTATAACTAGTGTTCTTATAAGAAAAGGAAGAAATACAAGGAATTTCCACTCAGAGGAAAGACCATGGAAGGACAGCAAGGAGGCAGCCATCGGCAAACCAAGAAGAGAGGTCTGTGGAGAAACCAAACCTGCCAACACACCTTGATCTTGGACTTTAACCTACAGAACTGTGAGAAATAAATTTCTAATATTTAAGTCACTCAGTCTGTGTATTTTGTTATGGCAGCCCTAGCAGACAGTCATACGTATGTACAGGCATAAAGATGTTTATTGTAGGAGTGGCCATATTTGTAAGAAAAACTAAGGAAAAAAAAAGAATACATGTGTACAGAGATATAGCTGAAAATACTGTGGTATATTTACTCTATGAAATATGATGTGGACCTTACAAAGAATAATTATATCTATATACCAGATGACATGGTTAGAGTTCAGTCAAGTTTTTTTGAGTGAGAAAATATAGATATAAAAAAGTTACTATAATCTGATGTGGTCTGATTTTTGTAAGCTTTTGTGAAAACCAACTATACTATAAAGAACTATAAAACTAGACTTGGTTTTCACAAAAGTTTACAAAAATCAGACCATCATAGTAACTTTTTTTTTTTTTTTTCGCGGTACACGGGCCTCTCACTGTTGTGGCCTCTCCCGTTGCAGAGCGCAGGCTCCGGACACGCAGGCCCAGCGGCCATGGCTCACGGGCCTAGCCTCTCCGCGGCATGTGGGATCCTCCCGGACCGGGGCACGAACCCGTGTCTCCTGCATCGGCAGGCGGACTCTCAACCACTGCGCCACCAGGGAAGCCCCATAGTAACGTTTTTACATCTCTAGATGTACTCTAGCTGTTGCTTCCTCTGGGAAGTCTTTCTTTATTCCACAAGTGTGGTTCAGCTTCTGTAACTATGTATGCACCTCCATGGAATGACTCATACTAAATTAGTTGTGCAATTTTCAAAGGTTAATAAATAAGGGAAATTAAGAGGTTTAAAAAAATCTATGATTATTCTTCAAACTTACTTTGAAAATATTTATGACAAAAGCTGAATTTGTAAAGCAATGGCTTATTATTCTTTGAACAATAAAACCAGCAGATTCTATTTATTCTTTTTTTGAGAGATTCAGAAGTCAAAGATCAAACAACAGTTGTCACAAATTTTTAAAGATAAACTTTGAATAAACAAATTAAATAATACTTGAGAAGATAATTTACATTGTTAACTCTCAATGGGAGCAAAACGAGTAAGTTCTAAAATTAGTTGTAGTTGGAAATCTATAGCCTATACTTACAACAAAATAATTTGAGTTAGAATAGATAATGTAATATAAAATTTATTTTCTTATTCAACAATTTTAATTTATGATCTTGGTAACAAACAAATAAGTACACTAACCGGGAGAAACTTTTAGTCTCTTCTTAAGAATATCCTAGTAAAGAAATAAGCTGAAATCACTTTCAAATGAGGTAATTTAAACAAGAGAGAGAGAAAGAGAAAGGCAGGAAGAGAGAGAGAATAAACATTTTCTTCCCCAAATTTCAATCCTCATATAATAAAAAATAGACTCACAAAACTAAAGTAGATGATAGTACTAAGTGCAGTGATTCTTTATATTGCTTTTAGAGTCCATCATTTTTCCCAGTTATGGTACTTTTGTTCCAAAATTTCCACTTGGCTCTTCTTCATATCTTTTTTCTTTTTCTTTGCCTATTTTTCCATTTATTTTCATGTGTTTCAAGAGTTTCATAACTGATTGTTACATTTTATGACGGCTGCTTTAAAATCTTCATCAAATTATTCTAACATCTGTATCATCTCCATGTTTGCATCTGTTGATTGTCTTTGTCATTCTGTTTGAGAGCTCCCTGATTCTTGGTATAAGTGATTTTCCATTGAAACGTGGGTATTTTGAGTAGTGTGGTAGAAGACTCAGGATCATGTTTAAATTTCGAGTTTCAAGAGGCCTCCTCTGCCACCACTTTTGCAGGTGAAGGGGATGCCCTCTGGTTACTGCCAGGATTGTGGGGACATCCAGGCTTCCATGTGACACTGCTGGAGGAAGGGGGGCATGACTTGTTCCTGTATGGAGGTGATGAAAGTCTGGGCCCCTCACTCTTCCTTCTCAGGCACCACGCTGGCAGGCCTGGGGCAGCATCTCAACAGGCTGGCAAGCGGGTGAGTCTAAGTTCTCCACTCAGCTCTGCGCAGTGCTGGAACCAGCCACAGATTTTGTTTGTTTTGTGTATTTGTCGGAGTGGCTATTGTCTAAAATTTATTGTCTTGATAGACTATTTCTTTCCTGGATTTTTGACCAGGGAGACCAGACTTAGGGGAGATCTTTTTGGCCTGTACCTATTAGTATTTCCAGGTGTCCTGCTTCTCCCATTCCCAGCCTGGCTACACAAGGTGAAAGCAGCACTTAAGAAACTTAGCACCATGCCATTCCTCACGTGTTGAGATCTCTTGCTAATGTGCCTTTTTCTCTCCACCTCTCAGAGCCTTTTTATGTCTCTTTTCTATAAGATGTCTACAGGTTTTAGTTGTAAGTAGTGGGGGGAATAGGGAAACATATCTGGAAATTGGACTTACACTGTTTTCAAAAGAAATATTGGCCATTCTTTTCTCTTTAAGTTTGCAAGGACATATGAGAAAAAATTATCAAGAACACTGAGAACTCTACTACACACTTTTTGTTTGTTTTTCTTCCTGAGGATTTGCAATCGAATTATCCTTGGATATTACACAGGAGGCTGTTCCTGGAGTTGTGTTATTGCTCCTGATCTAGGACTGCTCACTGGTCTCTCCAGCATCCCACCTTTCATATTTCACTATCAGATCGGGGGTAGAAATGTGTAAGTTGCATCCAGGCTGAGGCGGTCTAAGAGCAAAATCAGACAGTTGGCAACTTTTTTTTCTTTCCTCTGTGCCAACTTTGGCCTATTTGCCGCTATCTTTCCTTTCTTGCTGTTTTCTCTTCAGTAGCTATCCTAAGTCCTTCTGTGGCCCCTGCTTTCTGTGCAATCCTATTGCAGAAGATAGCATGACTGTGATAGAGGAAAATGCTTCCTTCTCTATTCTTTCTTCTGCTCAATTAAATATACTTAACCACCGTTTCTCTCTCCAGGGGCTCTTTCTGACAGCTAATTATTTAATTCAAACTGATAACACACTGGGTTGTTAAACCTCTCAAGTCATATACTTTGACTTAACAAAGATTTTTTCTGAAGGCCGTCATAACTCAAAGGAGTTTCTGAAACAGGAACATTGGGCAGAGTGTTGGACCCACGGGAGTAGTGAGGTTATTGAGGAGATTGATTTTGTGCTTAAAGAGTCTGATATCTCATAACTCACAATTTATAGCTGGTGCTCTGGCTCTGGCCCACTATCACATACCAGGTAAGCAGAAGTCTTCTGGGGGAATCAGCATCCATGTCCCGTCTACGTGTACTGGAAGTGCCTTGAGACAAATAGAACTTTGCCCCCTGCATGTATTGTACTTTCTCCCCTTCCACCTTTTTCATTGGCACTGAAGTTTATTTAAGTGTCAATGAGGAACATTCCTAAAATTTTGATACGGCAAAAGAGAATTTTCTTCTAATGACTGTAGTCTATTAAAACCACTACTATCGGGCTTCCCTGGTGGTGCAGTGGTTGAGAGTCCACCTGCCGATGCAGGGGACATGGGTTCGTGCCCTGGTCCGGGAGGATCCCACATGCCGTGGAGCGGCTGGGCCCGTGAGCCATGGCCAGTGAGCCTGTGCGTCCGGAGCCTGTGCTCCGCAACGGGAGAGGCCACAACAGTGAGAGGCCCGTGTACTGCAAAAAACAAAAAACCCCAAAAAACCACTACTATCATCCACTCTCTTGGAATTGCTTTTGCTGGAAGGGACCATAAAGCTGAGTCTAGTAAAAATAAACAGACAACCAGGAAACTCCATTTTTAGAGCAGAGACTTAAGATGTTAAATAAATTAGTCAAATCCCATTTTTCTCTATCCTTACTTGCTCCCTTAGTTAATAACTCCCTCCCTCCCTTTCACTTTTCTTATTTCTTCCTTTTCTTCCTCTTTGTCTTCTTTTCCTCTCATACCTTCCTTACTCTCTCTTGCCTCCTTCTTCTCCCTTCTATATATATGCTTTCTCTAAAAGAGGACTCCCTTAGCCATTGGCCATTCCCCTGTGTGTCTTATATTTATCTATAAGGGAAGAGTGAGCTATGACTCATGGAGTTCAGATAATTCATGAATTAGCATCAGCATTCTTGCTCTGGATACTGTCCCATCCCTCACAGAACCAGCATTTTGGTCCTGCAAGCATCACTTAACTAAATATAAATGGTTCTTGACTCTTGCACTTAGAACACAACCTTAGCCTGAATTCCCTTCCATCCAAGAGATGTGTTTTGTAAATTCTACATCTATTGAAGCAGACAGATGTATTTCAAACTAATTCCAATGAGAAAACACAGACAATAAAAATCCTCACAAACATTTTAACACGTTTCTGGAAAGAAGTCACTAGTGTACATATTCTAGAACTGGGCAATATTTTCCCCCATCTTTTATAACTGAACAAATAGGCAATTATTGTTAAAGGAATACTGAATTAATCTTAATCATTCTAATACTAATTGATACTTTTGTTGGGCTGCTAGTATGTCTAAGGAATTATGTTAGAAAAAGTACACAGGTTCTAATCCAAACAACAAACTTACAAAGGTAGATTTCAGAAATTCAATTTAAATATTGAGGAACTCGAAGTTCAGGAGTTACAGTCCTTGTCCATAAGTCACAGCTATTGCGGCAACACTTTGGGGGCCATGCAAGATCTTGTTTTCAGTTTGTAACCACAAAGTAAACCTGGTGGCTAGAATTGCAGCCATTTAGAGTTGCGGGTCTAAACATGTCTTCGTGAATGAAGAGAGACCACATTTTCTTTGCTCTTTTCCCTTTGCTGCCAGCCTTTCCATTAAATTGAATGTAACTGCAAAAATCAGATTTGAGGATTATCTATGGATTTCATTTTCTATCTCCCCCCGAGATAAGAAAAAATTGGCTATATCTGTAACAAATTTATCACTTTCTTAACTAATTGATTTATTTATTAGGATTTCTATAATGCTTCCCTTCTAGATACGTTGGGATATTTTAGAATGTAACATTTTGAAATTCAAGAATGTTATCTGTTTAAATGGCTCCATATATATAGAATGTTTTTATATGATCATGAGTAAGGTGATCAAAAGGATTCAAAATGTTACCTAATAAATTTAAGAATTGAAAGTTTATATTTAAATATGACATGATTATATTAAACACAAGTAATTGAAGAAAGTTACTAGTATACTAAGTTTAACTTTACTTTTATCTCCATTATTTTATATTTCTAACTTGGTAAATTTGGAGTTAGCTACAGAATTCAATTTTATTGGTTGACAGACCAGTTGAAAGAGGAAAAAATGTATAGATATGTATTTTTCAAGAAAAATAATTTATATGTACACATTCATCTATGTGACAAGTGCAATATTATCATTATCATATTATTTCTAACACAAAGTAAGGTATTTGACAAGAAGACTATAAGCTGAAAGTCCTTTAAAATAATCACTAGAGATTGATTAAATTATGGAAAATTGTACTGTTGTTTTGATGACTATTTTACATAATATTCATTTTCAAGAAAACAGTACACAAGCTTATTTTCAGTCTCAAATTTGCTCACATAAATACTCATTAAAATAAAGCATTAATATTTTAGTTTATAGATAAAATTAAATTCCAAACAGGTTGCTGCCCTTGAATCCTTTCTATAAAAAAAAGAAAAATGTGCATCTACTATGACCCTTCTTTTTAAGAGCACTCTGTGACTATGGGCAGATCATTGAAACCCTCTGAACTTCTGCTTCCTCTTCTTTAAAAAAATGATAATAATCAGCAGTCTGGTCTATCTAAAAGGTCGTTTCAGGACCAAAGATGCTGATATAAGTAAAAATGCCTTGAAGAACTATACAACCCTATGCAAGCAGGAGTTATTACAATAAATATGCAAACAGAATTGTTAGTCATGGTATAACTTTTGATGGTCACTGGAATAAAATTACGAATAACTGATTGTACTACTTTTTAGTCAATCTTTAACCATTGGAAATACACCACATTCTCTCATGTGCATTTCTATAAACAATAATAGATAATGCTAGCATTACTTGATATGATGATAAGTCACAGTGCAGAATACACCTTTCTATTCATACCATTCGTGAGCATAGCAACCAGTATTTATAACAAAAAAATAATAAGAATGATTTCTGGGGGACAGGGAGTTGTCAGCCTGGACAGAGTAGGTATAAACATGTCCTCATTATGTTTCAAAAGCAGAAAGGTCACTCCTCTTCTTAATTGTATTTAAAGGTATAATGTATCTCTCCATAGGTAGATACATAGATAAACAGTAAATAAGCACATACTTTATTTTTAATAATATTCTATTAATGTCTAATTCAGGCAAGTGACAAAGGTTTATCTTTGGGAAAATAAAGCTATTTATTTAGAGATCCACTAAGGCATATTAATTTTACTTGTTATTTTACTTTGTAAAAGTCCAGAAAACACCTATAATAGTTTATTTTTAAAAATCAGTAGCTATTTTATATATGTATCTTTTACTTTGATGATTCTGCATTAGTTCTTTGATATATTTCTAATGTGCTTTGGAAGAATTACTCTCTCTCCTCAGTGTTTTTGTTACACATACTATAGCATTTATCAGAGGAATGTAATTGTTTGTGTATATACCCTTCACTTCTAATAGATTGGATTTTTTAAGAGTAGGGAAGCAATTTTTTTTCATCACCAGAAGCTACCCCATTTGTTAGGTACTTAGGTACTTTAAAAAATATTTGTATGCTGTGAAATTATATAGAAGTAGAAAATAGAATTAATATGGAATTAAACATATTTGGCATTAGAATTGGTAATTTCCAACAGGGGAAAACAGAAAAATTGATAAAGAGAGAAAAAGAACCATAGAAGGACAGCAATTTAGAACCAGTTCTCTTAGAGCCACTGAGGTATATATCTTTTGCTCCCTCAAATGTTACTAATTTACAAGACAATATAATAAATCATGTTAGGTTTTAGTAACTCAGCAAAATGAGAAAACTGCAAATCATCTCAAAAAATTTATTTTATAGAGACAGTGAAGGGTGTATTACAACAAAAATCCTTAAAAATATATTAAAAATACATGTTCATCACTAGAGTACTGAAAATACAAATTATTTTTATTTTCCTCCTTTTAATATTTTCTAGAAGAACCTAGGGGCAAAACGGGAATGAAGACGCAGACCTACTTGAGAATGGACTTGAGGATATGGGGAGGGGGAAGGGTGGGCTGTGACAAGGCGAAAGAGAGGCATGGACGTGTATACACTACCAAACGTAAGGTAGATAGATAGTGGGAAGCAGCCGCAGAGCACAGGGAGATCAGCTCGGTGCTTTGTGACCGCCTGGAGGGGTGGGATGGGGAGGGTGGGAGGGAGGGAGATGCATGAGGGAAGGGATGTGGGAACAGATGTATATGTATGACTGATTCACTTTGTTATAAAGCAGAAACTAATTAAAAAAATAAATAAATAAACTTAAAAAAAAAATATTTTCTAGAGTGATTTTTATCAATATGACTTATATTTTAAATTTAGTGTCATAATATTATTTATTTTTGGTTTTGTAGTTTAGGAGCTTACAAAGTAAGGATTCAATTACCTAGTAAAAGTACTTACATGGTGCTTAAGAAATGCAGAGGTGTGTATGAGAGACTGAGAGTGTGTGCATGTGTGTGTGTGTGTGTGTATGCATGGGTGGAAACAGTCAATAGTCTCTTCTGAATATGTAGATAAAAAAAGGATAGTCATTAGTAAATATTTATAAATTGAAAGAAAAAGTTTCATGAAATTAAGAATCTTTTAAAAAATGGTTTATACATGGGAGATTAAAATATAAAAATGAGGGCCCTAAGATATTTTACCAGACATGCAAATATTTAGAAAAGTACTAGCTAACTGATATATTTAACTGAGTGATTTCTGTGTTCTTATTCAGTCACCTTTCCGTTAGTATGAAAATGTGAACACTTTGGAGCTCAGCTAATGGGTTTAAAGAAATCAAAAGTTACCTTTTTAATCTCATAGTTAACTGTGAGGCAGAACGAATGTTCTAATTACCTAAGGGGTTGAAATTATTCATGTATGGCAAGATTTAATTGATCCAGATATATCCTGTAAGTAGAAGACAATAGCAGCTCTAAAGGAGTCTTCCCTCCAAAGAGCTGATGGAATTCTATGGTGACAATAGGGAAAATAAAGGATCTTTACCTTTCTTATAATTTCCTAATTTGCTCAGTAAAGCTTGATAACCTATATCTGTCTCAAAGGGTTGGTTCCATAGTCTCACTTTATTGGTATGGACCTAGATATCATACTTTAACATATTTAGACATGCCCTGGAGGAGGAGTTGGCACACTTTTTCTGTAAAAAGGTCACATAGTAAAAATGTAGGCTCTGCAGACCATATGGCTTCTGTTGCAACTATTCAACTTTGTAGTTGTATGGAAAGCAGTCAAAAACAATACCTAGGGGAATGGGCTAGCTGTGTTCTAATAAAAGTTTATTTACAAAACAAGAAACTTGCCTACAAGCCGTAAGTGACAACTGCCCAGATTAAAGCCTGTCTCTAACATAACTAAAATGTCTAATGCTTAGAAATTTTATCTTCTACTCATCCACCTCATTTGTTTCAACATAAAAGATATAAAGTTCTAATGAATTTGTATTCAGAGAATTTCAATATATTCAGCATTGCATATATTGAATCTATTCTCACATGGCTTTTCATAATA
The DNA here is from genome assembly GCF_964165515.1 of Mesoplodon bidens. NCBI lineage: Eukaryota > Metazoa > Chordata > Mammalia > Artiodactyla > Ziphiidae > Mesoplodon > Mesoplodon bidens. The sequence goes on along the minus strand of NC_138177.1, from coordinate 13,249,468 downwards.
GGAAATATTAGTTTTAAAAAAGAGTAGATATTTTAGTAAGACTGTTCTGCAACTCATGTAATTTCTAAGTAAACCAGATTTTCTCAGTGCACTGCATATTTCCAAACAATAATTTAGAGGATTTAAGTGTGTTCAGTCAGTCATTCTTGAGTAAATAATGAATACCTTAAAGAATTCATTCAGCTCCCCAAAAGGCTAGATTCTATTAAGATGCTGAAAAAGATGATTTATTTTAGCTTATTGAGAGACTGAATATATACAGGGACAATGACCAGACCACACAGGATAATAGAACTCTGACCCACAACTTCTACATCAACAAAACCTGGGAAGTCCAACCACAACCTCTGCAGCACATAGCTCAGAAAGGTCAAAACTTGGTCAATGATGACCAGCCTCCCTATTTTTTACCCCCTCCTTCCAATACAGGACTAACCAGAGAATATGCTCCACAAATCAACCAACTAAGATGTCCCACTTCTAGGTAGCCTGCATCCAGCTTCCCCATGCCAATAATCTCTAACTAGAACAATACCTGAAGCCTTCTTTTTTTTTTTTTTTTTCCTCCACTATAAAGCTTTCTTACTCCACTGCCTGCCTTTGAGTGCCTAATAGACATAAATGATGGGGGCTGACTCCCATGCTGTAAAAAATTCTGAATAAATAGCCTCTGGTTGGTCTTACTGGGGGAATCTTTGTATATTTCCACACTATAATCTTCACAAAGAATCAAAGTTGGGTAGATCTCAAAGTGGAAATATTACCACTCATAAATTGGTGACATTGGGCACTCTTAAAGTCTCCTGTACTTACTACAAATTCTCCATTTAAAGGTGTAACTGAAGACAGAGAAAACATAAGAATACTGTTCCTACACATGAATAACCTGACAAGTAAAAAGTGGAAGGCATTGTTTGAATGATGTGTGGCCTGATGGATGGTTCCAAGTCTAATGTCAAAGGACTATCTTTATCTGGGATGGCTCAGAAAGTTATTTTTTCCTATTCTTAAAATCCTTCCCCAACTTCCATCCAACTTCTGAGGAATACATATGCTTCTTGCTTATTACCCATTTTAGCCCCACACTGGAATTCTCTGAGAAACTTTGGAGAAAGTGCCAATGCCTCGACTCCACTTCACTCTAAAAGAGTTGACTTAGAAGCTGAGTGTTGGACTTGACATAAATCAGTATTTTATAAAAAGTTTTCTTGAAGAATAATATACACACAGTGATGATCACATATAATCAATATCTTAAATGCACCCCAAGGTGATCATACTACGATAGAGCCAGAGTTGAGAACCCCTGGACCAGACAATATGTTTCCATCTATGTACCCAAGGACACACCCCGATCAACTCATGTAGGTAATCCTCCTACAAATTTTCATTGTTTTGCAATATTTATGTTGACTTATCTTTGAGTAAAGGTCTTGATGATATGTTGATCAAGGAGGATGCTCTTTAACATTTTAGTCAACACCAATATTTCAGTTTGTAATAATGCTTGTATGAAACTGTGCCCCTGTCAAGTTTTTAAAAAATTCTCCAATATTTACCTTCTGTGTACTTTACTATGCCTGCTAGAACATTTACCAGGAAATATATTTAATGAACCACAAAAATATGCTGTGCTTATAAAAGTGTAATCATGAGGGGCAGTGGGACTCCTGATAAAAAGCGCCTAATTGGGGATTTTCTCCAAACATACTGAATTAGAATCTATATATATAGAACCTTGAACTCTGCCTTTAAAGAACTCCATATAATTCTGTGTTGAAATCTGATAATCCCCTGATTCACTTTAAATCAGTTCAATATTTTCTAAATTACTAAAATGTGCAAGATAATGTGAAGGATAAGAAAACAAATGGAAGTATAATCTAGCATCTCTGTAATTTTATAGTTATTTTAATATATTTTGATTTCTTTCTTGGCTTAACACTAACCCTCCAGCCCTATAAACAGAAGTATTTTGCACACAAACATTAATTATAGTATAATTTAACAACCTCACTACTTGGTTTTAAGCTATGCACCTATATAACTTCAAAAATATAGTTGTTGGGACATCAATATCCAAACCATTTGTACATCTCTTCAAGACCCCTTTCCTATTAAAGGAGAAATATTACTTATAAAATAATGTATGCAAATCAAAGAGGTAGTGAATATCAGGCACTTCTCAGCATTTTAATACATTATTTAATTTATTCTCAAATTTTTTCTAAATACTATTATTTCCACTTTATAGACAAAGAAGCTTGGGTGTTAAAGAGTTTTTAAAAACTTGGTCAATGTTTCACAAAGGGGCAATAACTGAGGTTATTATATATTATATAAGTCAATATACTGCAATGGTCAGTGTACTTACCAAAGTGACCAACTGTTCAAACTGAAAGTCAACAACTCAGCTCACACTTTATTTTTGAGAATGGACATAATGAACATATTAGAAATCATCTTTCTCATTTTAGTGTTTACTTCCAAAGTTTCTAAAGCAAAAAAAAATTTTTTTTTTTTTTTTTTTTTGGTACGCGGGTCTCTCACTGTTGTGGCCTCTCCCGTTGCGGAGCACAGGCTCTGGACGCGCAGGCTCAGCAGCCATGGCTCACGGGCCCAGCCACTCCGCGGCATGTGGGATCTTCCTGGACCGGGGCACGAACCCGTATCCCCTGCATCGGCAGGTGGACTCTCAACCACTGCGCCACCAGGGAAGCCCAAAAGCAAATTGTTTTGCAAGTCACGTCAAAGCTCCAAGTCTATTGCTATTTTGAGTCTGTTTTTTAATGTAGAGTATATTTCTATTATGTCATGAATATATTCATCTTTCTATATACGATGAATATTTAGAACTTTAAGGAATTGTTTCACGAGAGAAACTACACCAAGGGTTAGAAATTCACTGGAAATTTTTATCAAAAAAGAAAGGATTTGAGTTTTCACTGATTACATTTTTTATCATGAGTAATATTTTACTGTATCTTTAGTGGGTAATAGAGTAATTGAGAGTATTAGTAATAAGAGTAGACACTAATTCTGTATAACATTTTGTGTCTGTACTGTGAGGATGAACTAAGAATACACTGGTTTTAATTTTATCTCAGAATCTGTTCTTTAATTATATAATGTGATGAATTCACCCACATATTTATGCTCAAAACATAATTTCTTATGTAATTCGACCCATTAAAGAGTATTTTTGGATAATAACAAAATTTATCTGACTTTGGCACAAATAAAACTAGAGAAAATGGGACTATTAAAGTAACAAAAGGAATTTTTTCTATGGAAAATGCACTGCTTTATTTGAATAATGTTTAGGATTTTTAAAATATATCTTTATTGGAGTATAATTGCTTTACGATGTTTTGTTAGTTTCTCCTGCATAACAAAGTGAATCTGCCATACGTATACATATATCCCCATATCCCCTCCCTCTTGGGTCTCCCTCCCACCCTCCCTATCCCACCCCTCTAGGTGGTCACAAAGCACCGAGCTGATCTCCCTGTGCTATGTGGCTGCTTCCCACTAGCTATCTATTTTACATTTGGTAGTATATATATGTCCATGCCACTCTCTCACTTTGTCCCAGTTTACCCTTCCCCCTCCCTGTGTCCTCAAGTCCATTCTCTATGTCTGCATCTTTATTCCTGTCCTGCCCCTAGTTTCTTCAGAAGCACTTTTTTTTTTTTTTTTTAGATTCCATAGTTGGTGGGAATGTAAATTGATACAGCCACTATGGAGAATAGTATGGAGGTTCCTTAAAAAACTAAAAATAGAACTACCATATCACCCAGCAATCCACTACTGGGCGTATACCCTGAGAAAACCATAATTCAAAAAGAGTCATGAGTCATGTACCACAATGTTCATTGCAGCACTATATACAATAGCCAGGCACGGAAGCAACCTAAGTGTCCATCGATAGGTGAATGGATAATGAATAATGTTTAAGATTTTTAATGCCCAGTATTTTTTTTTAAATTTTTTTTTTGGTGTTACGCGGGCCTCTCACTGCCGTGGCCTCTCCCGTTGCGGAGCACAGGCTCTGGACGCGCAGGCTCAGCGGTCATGGCCCACGGTCCCAGACGCTCCGCGGCACGCGGGACCCTCTCGGACCGGGGCACGAACCCGCGCCCCCTGCATCGGCAGGCGGACTCCCAACCACTGCGCCACCAGGAAAGTCCAATGCCCAGTATTTTGAGTGACTAAATTATTTGAAGATTTATGAGGTGAATAAAAAAATTTTAGTACTGGAGGAGATTAAAATCATTTAGTCTAAATCCATATGGGCAGTAATTAAACTGAAAGCCTGAGAAATCAAGCCATATTGACTTGATAAAGGTCAGAAATCTAGTTATCAGTAGACTTTAGATTGAAACTGTGATTTGTACAATTTTTCTATAATCCATTGTTCCTAAAATAGGTCAAATAAAGAGTACAGAAGATAAATAAATTTCTATTATTAAAAAAGAAATGAAAGCTAACCATTATTAAGGACTTTCCACAAGTCAGACATACTACAAGTCACTTCAACATCAACCATCTTATTTAATCCTCCCAATAGCTTTAACTAGGAAGGCATTATTAATACCACTTTACAGATGAAAAAACTGAGACCCAGTAAGATTAATTTTTCCTAAGTCACACAGCTAATAAGTATCAGACACAAAAACAGAAGCCAGACAGTTGGAAAAGAGAGGAAATACCCTAAGACCCTGACTAATTTGTTATCCATTAGCCAAACTCCACTTAGTCTGCTTGGCAAATGGTAGATGTATCGCCCTGTTTTTCAAACATGCTGACCAATGTTCAGGTTTATCAAATGCCACACATAACACATATAAGTAAAACTCTTTACTGCTCCACCTTCACAAACTCTTCTGGGTAATCAATCACCTATGGACCACAATGGACTAGGGAAGTGGTATCTAGTCTATTAATCTCCATACTGAGAAAGTCAGAATGACTTAGCCTTTCTGCCTCATATGAACTAAATATGCATGAAAGCATTATTTATTATTTCTCCATTTTGGAAATTCTCCTTTAGGATAAAGTTAAAGCACAATTACTGAGAGACATTAGCCAAAATAAGTGTGCCTCTATTCTATTCTGTGAGAAAACATAAAAGACTGGCAGATGATCCATCTGCAGATGACTAAGTCCATATTTCAAAAATGAATTGTGGATAAAGAACCAAAGATATTACCCATATTCTCAAAATTGGTGATTTTTCTATTTTTGGTTTCAAGAAAATCTAGTTTTGTTAAAGCTTCCAAGAATTAAGAGGAGCCTATGGAGTTGGATCTTACTCACTTTTATACTGCAACGAGGAAGCATGTACTCAGATCCTCAAAGCCGCATGATCCTGGATGAGACACTTTATGTCTTGGCCTTATTTCCTCAGTTGATAGCAGGAAAAAAGGGGAGCTATTTCGTAGAGTTGTTCTTGCAATTACTTGAGTTTATAAATGTGCTTAGAACAGAGCTAGATGCAGTACAAGTGCTACATAAGTGTACATAAGATACAGCCACTATGGAGAATAGTATGGAGGTTCCTTAAAAAACTAAAAATAGAACTACCATATCACCCAGCAATCCCACTACTGGGCATATACCCTGAGAAAACCTTATTTATTTACATTTTTAGGACTTTGAATGGAAGTTATTATTTCAAGTGTGTATTAATAAACCCCAATCCATCACTTCAGATGCTTTTTTCCAATGTCATACAGACCCCTGACGATATAGTTTACCTTTCTGAAGCATGCCAGTTATTTTATTTCTGTAAAAGAGCAAGACCTGCTGTTGACAGCCTTGTTACTGTCTTTAGTCTAGTGACTGAAAAAGAGCAACATTTTATAACCGATGTGACATCTATCCTTTGGGAGTCAGAGCTGTCACTTTGATAATGATACTGTATTTCTAGAATGAGTATCTGAACCACAATATTAACCCTTGGACGTTCAACACCATGTCAGCATGGCTTTAATGCTAATACAATTGAAAAACTGAAAGTTTCAAGCCAACAACCTGAACTTATTTCTTAAAGATGTGCAGTATCAGATAGATATTTGACTTTTTCTAACCTGAATTTATTCATTGTTTGGATTTAACTTTAGCTTGAAAGATCGATTTCAGCATTTCCAAGTATGTTTACAGGAGAAGGGAGAGTGGTTGACAGGATATATTTAACTCAGAAATGGTGGCAAAAGTCCAATGGCCTAGTCAGAGTTTGTGCTGCTTGAATTATTCTTTAGCCTCTTCCACACATGCCAGGGCATATACTATAATCCAGAAGAGCAAAGAAGTGAACACTTGAAGAAACTGTCTAACTAAAGTAGTTAGGAATTTGAGAACGTCAGACTGCAAGATTTGTGGTCCAATCACTAAAAGGTAGGAAACTGAGAGGAGAAAAAATATTTTCCTTATTCAAGTGAGGAGACTATGTGAATCACCTCAGAGTCTATTAGAGGCTCAGAGAGAAGCATCAAAAGCTTAACAGCAAAGGGGACCCTTCTTGACCAGGAAATTGGATTAGTCTGCCCTTATACTGAAAAACAAAAATGAGTGAAAATTAAAGCAGGAGTCTGAGTAGCAGAGGAGTGGTTTATATGCATGTGCAGATGCTGCCAGGGGAAATAAAAGGCTCCATATAATGGCCAAGAAGTTACATTCTCCATCACATTTAATGAATTAATTATGATGAATGGAAGTAAAATGAGCTTGCTGAAAACTGGTGCGATGGAGTGGTTAAGGAGTCATCCGGGGGGACCAAACTTGATCGGTTCAAAGTCGGACTTGGTCATTAAAAATGACTTTGAAGATAATACTGACCTCAAAGGATTTGGGAGAGGACTTACTGAGTTGATTTGTGTGTGCAGCTGTGCGGCTGAAAATGGGACAACCTATTTGGAAATTAATCGGTCAATTTCTCATAATGGTAAATATCCACCCATTACATGAATCTTCTAAGTATTTAATCAAGAAAATTAAAACATACGTATGTAGCAAAGATACCTTATGCTAGAATGTGTCTTTCTGAAAGCAGATATAAAAATATTGAATAGTACAGTGGTTTTTATCAGAATTACAGAATTATGTTTTTTTTTAATTTTCTCCCTTTAGGCTAACTTTAGGAAATTGATTTTAGAAATTTTTAGTGTACATAACAAGTTTTATGGCATTTATCTATTTGTTATCTGACTTTACCACTGTAGAGATAAGAAATATAGTAGAAGATGTCAAGTCTATCAATTCTTGGACATGAATAAGAGGCTTCCCAAAGTGTTTTGCTGTACTTTCCACAGGGCTGTGCTGTCTGAGCTAAATAAATATTGAGAAACTACTAGGTTCTGAGAAATTTCTGAGCAGAGAAGTTATTTAACCTTCTCAAAAAAGTCTGTGAGAAAAGTGCTATTATTTAACTGAAGAAATAGAGGAAATTTCAAATCAGAGATGCTCAGCACCTTGCCCAGTTATAGAGTATTAGGGCCAATATTTTAAAAAACAAACAAACAACTAAGTAGCCGAATGAACCCTAAAATTCAGGTTTTCCTTATTGCACCATACTCTTCCACTAGTTTAAAATTATAAATCATATTTTATTAAAACTTATAAACCGTATTTCCTTAAAACTTCTATTTATTGGGATGTAGGGACCTTTAGAACCTTTGACATAGCATTATTTTTTTTATATCTTTATTGGAGTATAATTGCTTTACAGTGGTGTGTTAGTTTCTGCCATACAACAAAGTGAATCAGCTATATGTATACATATATCCCCATATCCCCTCCCTCTTGAGCCTCCCTCCCATCCTCCCTATCCCACCCCTCTAGGTTGTCACAAAGCATCGAGCTGATTTCCCTGTGCTATGCAGCAGCTTCGCACTAGCCAACCATTTTACATTTGGTAGACTATATGTGTCAATGTTACTCTCTCACTTCGCCCCAGTTTCCCCTTCCCTGCATGTGTCCTCAAGTCCGTTCTCTACATCTGTGTCTTTGTGCCTTGCCACTAGGTTCATCAGTACCGTTTTTTTAGATTCCATTTATATGTGCATTAGTATACGGTATTTGTTTTTCTCTTTCTGACTTACTTCACTCTGTATGACAGACTCTAGGTCCATCCACCTCATTGCACATAACTCAATTTTGCTCCTTTTTATGGCTGAGTAATATTCCATTGTATATATGTGCCACATCTTCTTTATCCATTCATCTGTCGATGGACATTTAGGTTGTTTCCATGTCCTGGCTATTGTAAATAGAACATAGCATTATTTAAACTATTTTCATTGTTATGCAGGGAATGTTTGTGTTTCCCCAAATTCATATGCTGAAGCCCTAAGCCCCAGAGTATTCGGTATTTGGAAGTGGGACCTTTGGGAGGTAATTACATTTAGATATGGTGACAAGGGTGTGTCCCTCATAATAGGCTTTAACAGGATTAATGTCCTTATAAGGAAAGGAAGAGAGAGAGAGACAGAGACAGAGAGAGAAAGAGAGACAATCTCCATGCATGCAGAAAAAAGAGGTCCTGTGAGCACATGTTTAGGTGGTGGTGGCTGCCTGCAACACAAAAACAGGACCCTCACCAAGAACTGAATCTGCTGTCATCTTGATTTTGGACTTCTCCGTCTCCAAAACTGTGAAACATAACTGTCTGCTGTTTAAGCCACTCAGTCAATGGTATTTTGTTATCACAGCCAAAGCTAAGACATTCATTTAATATAGTTTCTAGATTGTATTACATTTTTAAGACCTATATTCAGTCTCTGAAAATAACCTATAATAGAAAAGAATCTGCAAAAGAATCTATGTCTATATCTATCTATATGTATCTATACCTATCTCACTCTCTCTATATATATGAATCACTGTACACCTGAAAACAACACAATGTTGTGAATCAGCTATAGTTCAATAAAAATGTTTTAAAACAACAATAAAAAACAATGAACTAAAAGCTTTTGTACAGCAAAGGAAACCATAAACAAAACAAAAAGACAACCCTCAGAACAGGAGAAAATATTTGCACATGAAGCAACCGACAGGGGATTAATTTCGAAAATATACAAAGAGCTCATGCAGCTCAAAAAACCCCACAAATAACCCAATTAAAAATTGGGCAGGGCTTCCCTGGTGGCGCAGTGGTTGAGAGTCCGCCTGCCGATGCAGGGGACACGGGTTCGTGCCCCTATCCCGGAAGATCCCACATGCCGCGGAGCGGCTGGGCCCGCGAGCCATGGCCGCGGAGCCTGTGTGTCCGGAGCCTGTGCTCCGCAACGGGAGAGGCCACAGCAGTGAGAGGCCCGCGTACAGCAAAAAAAAAAAAAAAAAAAAAAAAAAAAAAAAAAAAAATTGGGCAGAAGATCTAGACATTTCTCCGAAGAAGACAGAGATGGACAAAAAGCACATGAAAAGATGCTCGACATCACTAATTATTAGAGAAATGCAAATCAAAACTACAGTGAGGTGTCACCTCACACCAGTGAGAATGGCTATCATCAAAAAATCTACAAACAATAAATGTTGGAGAGGGTATGGAGAAAAGGGAACCCTCCTACACTGTTGGTGGGAATGTAAATTGATACAGCCACTGTGGAGAACAGTATGGAGGTTCCTTAAAAAACTAAAAATAGGAACTACCACATTAACCAGAAATCCCACTCCTGGGCATATACCTGGAGTAAACCATAATAAGAAAAGATACATGCACCCCATTGTTCATTGCAGCACTATTTACAATAGCCAGGACATGGAAGCAACCTAAATGTTCATCAACAGAGGAATGGATAAAGAAGATGTGGTACATATATACAATGGAATATTACCCAGCCATAAAAGAGAACAAAATAATGGCATTTACAGCAACGTGGATGGACCTAGAGATTGTCATACTGAGTGAAGTAAGTCAGACAGAGAAAGACAAATATCATATGATATCGCTTATATGTGGAATCTAAAAAAAAGGGTACAGATGAAGTTATTTACAAAACAGAAGTAGAGTCATGGATGTAGAAAACAAACTTATGGTTACCAGGGGAAGGGGGCCAGTAAATTGGGAGACTGTGATTGACATATACACATTACTATATTTAAAATAGGTAACTAATAAGAACCTGCTGTATAGAACAGGGAACTTTACTCTGTAATGGTCTATATGGGAAAATAATCTAAAAAAAAAAAATAGTGGATATATGTATATGTGTAACCGATTCACTTTTCTGTACACCTGAAAATAACACAACATTGTAAATCAACTATACTCCAATAAAAATTAAAAATAAAATAAAAGATTATACTAAAAATTAAAAAAAAAAAAAAACAAAGGCCGTTTACTGATCATTCCTACTGGTTGCTAAATTTGTCTGGTCTCTGACCTGTGAGATTGGTCATACCTGTGTATATGGTGTTATACGTGAGTGCCCATTGTTGGAGCCCACAGCCCCAGAATTGATATAGGTACCCAAGTACCAATGTTTGGAGTTCCATCTGTGCTAACATGCAGGCCATGGGGATCCAGAAATTGCTATAGATATATCCGTTTAGCTATAGCTACTGGCTGTACACCATTATCATACCATTTATAAGCAATGTCAACATCTGAATCTCTGCCAGAAAGATACTTCCACCTCATCAGATCTGTCTAGACTATTATGTCCGTCTTCCTCACTGCATGAACCCGATGGCCCAGAGGGCAGGAAAAACACTTTTAAGACTTTTTTCTCCCTCTCTCTCTCTATCTTCCTTTTTATGTTTCCCTAATTTACCAAAACAATCCCTCAATCTAGAAAGGGCAGACCTCTTTTTTATTTACTTCCCAAATTAATATTTTAAATAATATCTACAGAAAATCAACATATACTTTGCCTTTTAATAGTTTCTATTTTTAGAATTATTTACTTGCTACAGAATCCTGTTTTTACTCTCAGGATCTAAATTTTAATTTACAGTTAGGTTTTACATTTTTTCTAGATTAATTGTAAAATATCCACTCCTACCTCTACCACAGGCAGATGAAAGCTTTGGGCTAAGGAAAGAGACTTAGTTAAGTGAAGGCAAGAGACAAATGAAACTACATGAATATTTCATAGAAATATATACCAATTTAAAAAATGTGTTTTTGGCTACCAAAAATGTGACTGGGACACCCTCCTAAGTGCTGTGTGTTGTATATTTCAGTGACTTCACATTATTCTCATTCCAAGAAATGCTGCAGTGTCTTGCATTTTTTTATTTATATAAGCAATATGCCTTTCTGAATGTTCAGTATAAGTCTCATGTTCTATATGAAATTGTTTTCCATATATCATATTAAATCCATATATCACTGGATTTAACTCTGCACAATGTTCACGTAGATAGTAGTGTAAAAATTATTGTGCACTTGTGCATCTAGCAACAGGGAGAGGACAGAAAATAGGAAGGGGAGTGCAGAAGAACTAATGCCTCAATTGAAAAAGCAACGTCTATAGATAATATCAATATATTTCAGCATTTTAAAAGCTGTTCATACATATGAGATTACTTTTAAAAGAACTTTATGACTGGTAAATTCACTTTTGAGATTCGACTCTATTTGTTAAAATATTCACATTTGTGGTGAATTAAAACAAAACCTTATTGTAGCAAATAAATTAAAAATTAACTGGGACCCTGACAGCTCAGCCTCAAGTCCTCAACGGCCATTTATTTCCTTTTGTCAACATGTAGTCAAGTTTCTATTTTCTATAAGGTTTGAAACCTATTAGATAAGCTACAAATGCTTAAATTTTCAAAAGATTTGTTTATGATGCTATTTTGTGTGCCCACATGATAAATATGTGAAAAAAAATTAATGTTTATCATTATCACTGCCATCTGCATCACTTTCCAAATAGTCATGTCTTTATCTTCTGCCAGAAGGTGATGCATCAGAACAGTGACATCCATTAATTGCTGGCCATTCCCTTCTAGCTGTTACATGAAGGAATATTTGGTTGGGTGAAGCTCAGTCAGAGAAACATGGGGTTTGTATTCAAGACTGAAATTACCCATTGGTCAGGGCTTTAGAATCGATATAGTTATCACTTAATAATCATTACCTTTAATAATGTCTCCTTGGTATTGCCTAAGGGAGTGAGCAGCAGTAACTGAAATTCAACCACATATTTTAAAAGAAATATTCAATAGCATTTTTCCTTTAAAATAAGTTACTTTATTTATGTAAATACTGGGAAAGTATGTATATTTAGTACATATGAGGTCTGGCTTAACTTTAATTTTGCCAAGTCAATAACTAGCAAGATGTAGGAAATGTCACAGTCTCATCTAAATTCTCCATGTTTTTTGTTTGTTTGAATGAATGAACAAGTGCTATAATGATTATCAAAGTTAAGTACCATGTTGAAAGAACTTCTCCTCAACAGTTTTTTGTTTTGGTTTTTTTCCTGCCCACCATGTCAGATTTTGCAAGGCATTTAAATGATTTGTCAGAAGTGAATGTGCTTAGTAGTCCAGGCAGTGAAGGGACCCTGAACAACAATTTTCATCAGAATAAGTAAAAAATCAGTGTTAAGAATAAAACTTATTAGAAAATAAATGACTACAACTTCAAAAAGACAATATTGTGTTTTAGATAACTACTGAAAGGAGTTTAAAAGAATCAAATGGTTTGAAGTATTCAGTGTGCAATTTAACAAATTAATAATTTTAACATATGCCTTACATAATTTAGAGAGACATTAGTCAGTTTAAACATTCAGACAAAAATGGATGTTTTATAAGCAGAGCTATAAGACGTTTGTTTAGAATACATATTTTCAAAATTTTATTAACTGTTTCCAAAAATATAAAACAGTATTTTATGTTACCATTTGAATAATATTTTTAGTATTGAAGAACAACCTTTTACATTTCAAATCTAAAGGTATTCTAACATATCCATTTTCATATAGTAGCAGTATTTGATCTAACTTGTTTATTCATAGTTAAATTTTAACATTACATGACAAAAATATTTAGGTGGAAAATTTTTATAATACTTGAGTTTTCTAAGGCTTTCAAAATCATATACAGTTTCTGCTCCAGCAATGGTTGACACCATTCTAAGACTTTCAAGATAGAATTCATTAACATATATAACTAAATCTACATCTTTTACAGAAATAGCATGGAACCCGCACTCCTTGACAGCTTAAAGAAAGCTGTATCCTAAATTGTGCACATTGAGCCTCTGTTACAAAACTTACCCAAATCAAAGACCCACCATTTGCCTCTTATGACAGGATAAAATTAAGAGTCTCATAGAAACAAAATAAAAAAGACAGTCTGTCATTCTTTCTTAAAGAAAATATCTGTCAGGAACCCTTCAAAAATAATTGGGAAGAAAACGTGTTAGGTTTTACAACCCACTGATTCATTTTAAGGTGCATCTGAGCATGTTAAAAATGGTATTTTTTATGGTCAACCTAGTTGTGCAGTGATGTATTCCCAGAATTTTCTCAAACTTGCTTTAAAAGAACTATTTTGATTTTCACCTTAAGCATTTATTCCACTAAAAGAAAACTTTTAAATTTCCCTAGGCTGGCTCTCAATGTTCTAGTAGACTGTACATATTTTATTCCTAAATTCACTGTGCTGTGATTTCTTCTGACAAATATTGTTAGGAGACCTATTGTATCTTAGAAAAATGTAGTCTAGATTTTAGTTTTTAATTTCTCTGTTAAGGAAATTCATATATTCCTCTGAGAATGTAATGCTGATATGTATAATTTGTCAATTAAAGGAAAGATCATTTTTTCCATTAAACAACAGCACTCATCAGTTTGTCAAGTTTGTATACCTGTTACTTTCTTCCAATCATTTGCCATCCACAGCAGAAAAGAGGCATGTCTTTTCAACTTTCTCTCTCCCTACAATGCCTTAAATATAGCTCAATATAAGTTTATTAATTTTAAATATATGTATAAAATTGTATTTATAAGCTATTATTTGAAGCCAAGACTGGTAACAACATTCCTAACTATTCATATTCTATTAGAATTATGATAGCTTGTTAAATTTTAGCTACCCTCTTTGACCTGATATATAAAAATAACTTTTTGATTTAAATTTTATTAAAAAGAAGCTTAATTTTGTCAAATGAAAAGCACTTCCAAGATTAGAAGATTTTTATTTCATGTCACCTAATTTTACAATTTCCTACCTTCAGCCAGTATTGATAACTTCAAATTGAGTGTGTCTGGGAGTGATGATATGGCTGCCAATCCATGAATCCTGCCTGTTAAATTCTGTTAAGCTCTTAACCATTCTTAACTCCCTTAACCCACTCATTCTTTCCCACCTGCTCTGAGTCCTATTTTTTCAATAACATCTATAAACATCTAAACAAACAACAACAACACACACACACACACACACACACACACGTATAAAATATTCCACTAATTAGGAGAAGCAAGAGGATATGATACAAAAGGCTGAATGAGACAGGTCCTTCTCAATGACACATTTTTACATCATTTTGTCTCTCAAATACCGGGTCCAAAATATACTAGGCAATGATTGTTAACAGAAAAACAATCCCTCCCCCCAAATCAATTTTTACAATATAATTCCAAACTAACCTAATTTGTTAAAGTAGAATTGTACTCCCTATAATTACTTAATTGTCACAGTAAATAATACATGTTATTTAATGAGTATTCACTGAAAGAATAGATGCATTTTTTAAATTAGAACTTCACTGTAGAAATACTGTGTTTTTAGTGGCCTAAGCATTAGACTGGCAGCCAAAATTTCTGATCATGTGACTACTCTCTGAATAGCTGCAATGCATGTGGAAAGAGAGTTTCTTTACAACAATTTTCTCTGTTTTGTTGGTATTGATTTATAAAAAGCTTTTGTAACATTGAGATCCATAAACATAGGAGTTTAAACCAGCTAGATTCAGTTTTCTCTCATGTAGCAGTCCTGAGGTAAACATTCCAGGACTGGTAAAATGACTGCCATCTTTTGTATGTTGATTTTATCTCTGCATCCATTCACCTCTCACTTTGCCAGTCAGCAGGAAAAAGAAACACAGAAGACACTCAAAATGCATATATATTTGAAGGGCAGAGCTGGAAAATACTCATGTCTGCTCACATTGCATTGGTCAGAATTTCATCGTTTAGTCAAAACTATAACTAGGTAGGCTGGGAAGAGCCTAACTGGGGTCGGGAATGGGGATTTGTGCTCAGCTAGAAACCAGGAGTTCTAATATTAAAGGAAGAGCAATAAAAGAAATGTAGGTGAACAAGTCTTTGTCACATTGTGCCTCTTACTTTGTATAAAGTAGGCATAATGATACTTTACATAGGTATTAGCTTCCTATTAATGTAGAATAAATGATAACAAGCATAGGTAAAATGCTATTGTTGTTGTTCCAGTTTGGGTACTACTGGATTCTTTAAGTATCATTTTGGTGAAGATGCTGTTTCTATAAATGTCTTAAATGCTTTCTTGTGACCTATCACCAAGGGGCAGACAACAGAAGCAAGAGGAACTATGATCCTGCAGCCTGCAGAAAAGAGACCACAAACACTGTAAGTTAGACAAAGTGAGATGACAGAGAAATATGTTGCACAAGAAGGAGCAAGATAAAAACCTACAAGAACAGGTAAATGAAGAGGAGATAGGCAATCTACCTGAAAAAGAATTCAGAGTAATTATAGGAAAGACGATTCAAGATCTCAGAAAAAGAATGGAGGCTCAGATCGAGAAGATAGAAGAAATGTTTAATAAAGACCTAGAATTACTAAAGAACAAACAAAGATGAACAATAAAATAACTGAAATGAAAAATACACTAGAAGGAATCAGTAGCAGAATAACTGAGGCAGAGGAACGGTTAACTGAACAGCAAGATAGAATGGTGGAAATCACTGTCATGGAACAGAATAAAGAGAAAAGAAAGAAAAAAAATTAGGACAGTCTCAGAGACATCTAGGACAACATTAAATGCACCAAAATTCTAATTATAGGGGGCCTGGAAGAAGAAGAGAAAGAGAAAAGGCCTGAGAAAATATTTGAAGAGATTATAGTAGGAAACTTCCCTAACATGGGAAAGGAAATAGTTATCCAAGTCCAAGAAGCACAAAGAGTCCCATACAAGATAAACCCAAGGAAGAACACACTGAGACACACATTAATCAATAACAAATATTAAATACAAAGAAAAAAATATTAAAAGCAACAAGGGAAAAGCAATAAATAACATATAAGGGAATCCCCATAAGGTAATCAGCTGATTTTTTCAGCATAATCTCTGCAGGCCAGAAGAGAGTAGCATGATATATTTAAAGTGATGAAAGCGAAAAACCTACAACCAAGAATACTCTATCCAGAAAGGCGCTCATTCATATTCAAGGGAGAAATCTTGCTTTACAAACAAGAAAAAGCTAAGAAAATTCAGCACCACCATACCAGCTTTAAAACAAATGCTAAAGGAACTTCTCAAGGCAAGGGGAAAAAAAAAAGAGGCCACAA
Source organism: Mesoplodon bidens (assembly GCF_964165515.1). Lineage (NCBI taxonomy): Eukaryota > Metazoa > Chordata > Mammalia > Artiodactyla > Ziphiidae > Mesoplodon > Mesoplodon bidens. The sequence goes on along the minus strand of NC_138177.1, from coordinate 13,232,951 downwards.
CTACAACAAGAAAATCACAAATGGGAAAGCTCACTGGTAAAGGTAAACATACAGTAAAGGCAGGAAAACATCCACACACAAATGTGATATCAAAACCAGCAATTGTGAGAAGAGGAGAGATTAAATGCTGGAAATAGGAATTGTATTCAAAATTAAGAGACCAGCAACTTAAAACAATCTTGTATACAGATAGACTGCTATATCAAAACCTCATGGGAAATGCAAGCCAAGAAACTACAATAGACACACACAAAAAAGAAAAAGTAACCCAAAAACAACACTAAAGATGGTCATCAAACTAAAGAGAAGAGAACAAAAGAGAAAGGGAAGAAAAAAGACCTACAAAAACAAACCCTAAGCAATTAATAAAATGGCAACAGGAACACACATATCAATAATTACCTTAAAGGTAAATGGATTAAATGCTCCAACCAAAAGACAAAGACTGGCTGAATGGATACAGAAATAAGACCTGTATATATGCTGTCTACAAGATACCCACTTCAGATCTAGGGACACATACAGAGTGAAAGTGAGGGGATGGAAAAAGATATTCCATGCAAATGGAAATCAAAAAAAATCTAGAGTTGGAATAGTCATATCAGACAAAATAGACTTTAAAATAAAGACTGGGGCTTCTCTGGTGGCGCAGTGGTTGAGAGTCCGCCTGCCGATGCAAGGGACACGGGTTCAAGCCCTGGTCTGGGAAGATCCCACATGCCGCAGAGCAACTAAGCCCGTGCACCACAACTACTGAGCCTGTGCTCTAGAGCCTGCAAGCCACAACTACTGAAGCCCGCATGCCTAGAGCCTGTGCTCTGCAACAAGAGAAGCCACTGCAATGAGAAGCCCGCGCACCGCAACGAAAAGCAGCCTCCGCTCACCACAATTAGAGAAAGCCTGTGTGCAGCAACAAAGACCCAACGCAGACAAAAGTAAATAAATAAAATAAATTTATATTAAAAATATAGGTATTATCAAATGAGGTAAAATTTGTTTTAATCAATGAAGTCTCAAAGGGAATAGATATATTTTCATCTGACAGGGATTATTTCTTTTTACACAATTCTATCAAATTGAATCTTTACACCATATTAATATTGTTTACTGAATGTTTGTGTTTACTGATTAATTTTAAGAGCATTATGATTTTAGGGAGTCTTTTTATTCAGATATCCCATTTATGCTACTGACCTTGTTATGAAGGTCCTTTTAATGGTTTCTTTAAGGTGTACCCTATAAAATATAAACAAATCAGAAGACCATATCTCTTTATTCTACAATATATCTCCATTTCGCAGTTTATTAAAATCAGAGATTCTTTAAATTTTGTTTGAGATTCAAATTACTATATATAGATAGGGACTCAGGAATGTTCATTACATAAAGCATGTTACATGCATGAAGGAGCATGCAAAACATCCCTTAAGATATATTGAGGTAAACATTCCCTATTTGGTATTTACTAATCTGTGCTTAATTAAGTATGTAAAATGCAGGGTTTTTTTTTTTTGCTTTTTTTTTTCTGGTTTGCTTGTTGGTTGTTTGTTTTAAATGTGGACTCTCCTGGACTTATATTTCTCAGTGTTCAGTTAGCGGGCTTTTTGGGCAAAGATAAATTACCTGTAAACTTTGTCTATTTTTACTGCTATAGAAAACACACACACACATATACCATAAACATAATCAACTAAAATTATGATAATTTTGATAGTTTCTATGAACAGATATTCATAACATACATATGTGTGAAAGACATGATTGAGTTCAGAGTAAAACTGAGTTCACCTTTATAGAAATAACCTAAAGATAGAGTAAGGTGGCCAGAATGGTCATCATTAAAAAGTCTACAAATAACAAATGCTGGAGAGGGTGTGGAGAAAAGAGAACCCTCTTACACGGTTGGCGGGAATGTAAGTTGTGCAGCCACTGTGGAAAACAGTATTGAGGTTCCTCAGAAAACTAAAAATAGAATTACCATATGATTCACTAATCCCACTCCTGGGCATATATCCAGACAAAACTATAATTCAAAAAGATACATGCACCCCTATGTTCATAGCAGCACTATTCACAATAGTCAAGACATGGAAACAAACTAAATGTCCATCGACAGATGAATAGATAAAGAAGGTGTGGGACATGTATACAATGGAATACTACTCAGCCATAAAAAAGAATGAAATAATGCCATTTGCAGCAACATGGATGCAACTAGAGATTATCATACTAAGTGAAGTAAGTCAGAAAGAGAAAGAAAAATACCATATGATATCACCTATATGTGGAATCTAAAATATGACACAAAATGAACCTATCTATGAAACAGAAACAGAATCACAGACATAGAGAATAGATTGGTGGTTGCCAAGGGGAAGGGGGTGGGTAAGGGATGAATTGGGAGTTTGGGATTAGCAGATGCAAACTGGTATATGTAGAATGGATAAACAGCAAGGTCCTACTATATAGCACAGGTAACTATATTCAATATCCTGTGATAAACCATAAAGGAAAAGAATATGAAAAATAATGTATATATGTATAACTGAGTCACTTTGCTGTACAGGAGTAATTAACACAACATTGTAATTCAACTATACTACAGTAAAAAAAGAAGTCAATCACAAATTTAAAAAAAAAAGTAATAAACACATCATAAGCCAGAAATGTTCTTCCAGAATATCCATGAAACTCTTTTGGAGGCTTAGATATAAAACATAAATATTCCTTAATCCCCACCAGTTTACGTGACTGCTTGATTAATAATGGGATATGTTCAAATGTCAGCCCTCCTCTATCTTGTCTGTATTTTGCAATTTTTCTGTTCAGAATTGATCACTCTCCTTACAGTTATATTAGACCCAAATTCTATTATCACAGAGGAGCTACTGCTGATGTAACTGCTGACCAATCACCTCTTCCTATTTCAGGACCAACCTTTCATTAATCCAATAACATTTATGGAGCAGCTACTATGTTCTAGACAAGTGAGGATACAAATGTTTCTCTCCTCATGGAACTTACATTCTAGTGGGGGATATACACAGTAAATGAGTAAACACTTGACATACATAAGCACTACGTAGAAAGTAAAACATAGGTAAGCAGTAGGGAGTTCTTTTAGACTGAGTGAAATTAAGTTCTTGCTGATGAAGTTACATTCAAGCCAATACCTAAAATGAGGAATGCTGCGGAAGTGGAATCATACAGTATGCAGCTTTTTGAGTCTGGCTTATTTCATTAGCATTATGCATTTCAGATTCATTCATATTATTAAGTGTATGAGAAATTCATTTCATTTTTATGACTGCTGAATAGCACTCTATTGAATAGAGATTTTGCAGTTTGTTTTTTCATTCCCTAACTATGGGACATTTGGGTTGTTTCTTCTTTGAATAATTATGAATAAAGCAGCTATATATAAGATCACAGACAGGCTTTTGAGTGAACATAAGTTTTTACTTGACTTGGGCAATCCTCTTTGAGAGTAATTGCTGGATTATATGGTAAGCATATGCTTAATATTATAAGAAACTGCCACACTGTCCAATGTGGCGGTACCATTTTGCATACTCACCAGAAGTGTATGAGAATTCTAGTTGTTCTGCAGGTATTCCAGCTCTTATATTTTCTAAATTTTTTTTTGTTTAAGCTCTTCTGATAAGTGATGTTCTACATCCTTTCATGTGACATCCTTTTATCTTCTTCTGTAAAGGGTCTCCGTAAGTGCTTACCCATTTTCATTTAGGTTGTTTATCATTGGCAAATTTTGAAATTTCTTGATATATTATAGAAATATATCAAGACACTTGTAAATATTTTTTCCTAGTCTGTAGTTATCTTTAAATTCTTTTGAAAATGTCTTTGAAAAACTTCAGGGTTTTTCTTTCATAGAATAAATTTGACATGTAATATTGGGTGAGTTTGAGGTGTACAGATGTTACTCTGAGACATTCATGTATTATAATATAATTGCTGATGTAGTGATACTTATCACACTACATAATTATAGTACAATATTATTGTCTATATTTATTATACTGTGCATCAGACAGCTTACTTACTACTTCAGTTTTGATGTAGTCAGTTTTTTTTTGGTGAGTCTGTTGAAGGCATTCTTGTCTTTGTTATCATGTTTTTCATTTCTATAATTTCTCTTTTATTATTTCTTATAATTTTTATCTCTGCTGAAATTACTCATGCATGTTGTTCACTTTTTACACGAAAGCATCTTACATATTAATCATAGCTATTTTATATTCCTTAGCGATAATTTCAAATTCTGGGTCCTATCTAACACTGATGACATTCATTGCTTTGTTTCTTGAGAGTATGTTGCTTTTTCTTGCTTATTTGGGTATCTCAATTTTTTTTGTTAAATTCTGATGTCTTCTGTAGAGCAGTGGAGACTGAGATAAGTAGTAATTATCTATTTCTGTGGGCACAAGTCTTTTATGATAGACTTTAATGTGGGCAGTTGAATCAATCTGGCCAGGAATTGAGCTGTGTTTGGGATTTCTTGTTTCGATTAGCTCTTATCAGTTCCCCACAGGCTTTGTATTCCTGTAAGGTCACCTTATGCTTCCCAGTGAGTTTATCAGCCCCACCCACAGTGTAAGGTTTTCCCTTTGTGCGTGCTCCTCAGAGACGTTCTTTCTCCATGCTTCTGCTCCATCCCAGTAGTAGATGCTATTACTCGTTACTGGACATTTGCTGGCTGATGGTGGTGGTGAATACTCATGGGAGAGTATCTGTCTGTTTCTCTGGTGTATTATCCATTCTAGGCGTGCACTGTGTTCCTGTGTCTGGTGGGGCTTCTTATTTATCTTGTCCCTCACCCAGAAGGAGGAGTTCTCTAATGATCTGGGTACAAGACATTTTCCTTTCCCTCCTTCTTTCTAAAACCCAGTTTTTTCTTAGCCAGTGCCCCAATGTTGACTGAATTTGATGCTATTTTCCAAAATCATCATTAAAGACTTTAAAAGAGGTAATAGAGAAGGATGGAGGTGAGGCTGCCCATCTTCCCCACATGGCCTCTGCTCACTTCCCCCCACACCTGAACAACATGAGGGCGACTTTCCTGGCCTCTTGCTGTGCCCAGATCTTTCTCATAACCACTGATTAGTTCACTGGATAGGAGTCTGAAAGTCACTGAATTTCCATCAAGGGTGCCATTATTACGGTAGGTTCTATTTTCTCACTGTAGCCACAGTCAGCCTTCAGTAATTCTTTGAAAAAGATTAGCTGATTTATTGTTACAGATTCATGACATCTGACTATTGTTTACCCCAAGGAATCAGGTGTCTGCTTCCTGTCTCTCCTTGGTGTCATTTGTCTTTGCCTAGATTTTGGGTTAGTCAGATGCCTTCCAACCTCAGTGCTTTGATGGATTTCATTAGAAAACTGTGATTTGGAGATTATCTAAATTGTGTTCTTATTTTAAGGATGAGAATAATGCATCTTCTAGCCTTCTATGTCTGTATTAGTTTCCTAGAGCTACTGCAACAAATTACCACAAACTTGGTGGCTTAAAAAAACAGAAAATTTTTTTCCTCTCACAGTTCTGGAGAACAGAAGTCCAAAATCAAGGTGTGGGCATGGCCATGCTCCCTCTGAAGTTTCTAGGGGAGAATCCTTCTTGTCTCTTCCGGCTTCTGGTAGTCCTGGTGTTCCCTGGTCTGTGGCAGCATCACTCCAACCTCTGCCTCCATCTTCACACGGCTTTCCCTCTGTGCCTCTCTGTGTCCATTCTTCTTCTCTTAAGGACACCAGTCACTGGATTGAGGACCCAGCCTAACTCCAGGATGATATCACCTCAAGGTTCTTCTTTTTTTTTTTTTTTTTGCGGTACGCGGGCCTCTCACTGTTGTGGCCTCTCCTGTTGCAGAGCACAGGCTCCGGATGCACAGGCCCAGCGGCCACAGCTCACAGGCCCAGCCGCTCCGTGGCATGTGTGATCTTTCTGGACCAGGGAACGAACCCGCGTCCCCTGCATTGGCAGGCAGACTCTCAACCACTGCGCCACCAGGGAAGCCCACCTCAAGGTTCTTAATGACATCTGCAAAATACCTTATTTCCAAATAAGGTCACATTCTGAGAGTCTGGGGGGAATGGATATGAGGGAGACACTACCCAACCCACTACATTATAAGCAGAAGCTTGAACTAGATACAGAATAGTGGTAAATGATCATAACTTCTTCATAAGAATAGAATTTATACGTTTATGGTAATTAGTTCCATGATAAAGTTATTTGTGCTAGAAATCTCTGATGCTGCCTCATTTATTCAACAATTATAAATTCAGGAAGTAGTACATGTCAGATACAATACTAGATGTTTTGTTTACTCTCATTGAGCTTGATTTTTCTCCTTAAAGAATTCTGTAAGCTTCTCTTATTGAATTACATTTATTTTCTGTAGCTTTGTTTAAAATGTAAAAAGATTCAATGATATTTCCTATTGAGGAAAGATGTACCTTTTCACAATAACGATAGAAAACATTAGTCCTTCTCAATTTCTGTTGTTTGATTTTAGAAATGGGTAATATAGTCATCCCTCTTTAGCAGGTTTCATGTCCTCAGATTCAAACAACCATGGATTCAGAATATTCAGAAAAAATAATTCTGAAAGTTCCAAACAGGAAAACTATTTACATAGCATTTACATTGTATTAACATTACTTATTGTATATGCAATCTAGAGATGATTTAAAGTATATGGGAGGATGTGTGTAGGCTGTTACACAAATACTACACCATTCATTCATTCATTCATTCATTTATTCTTTATTTGTTTGTTTGTTTGAAAGTCATTTTACTTTAAATATAGCAGTGTGTACATGTCAATCCCAAACTCCCAATCTATCCTTCCCTGCCACCCATCCCCTCTGGTAACCATAAGTTCATTCTCTAAGTCTGTGAGTCTGTTTCTGTTTTGTAAATAAGTTCATTTCTATCATTTTTTTTAGATTCTGCATATAAGTGATATCATATTATATTTGTCTTTCTCTGTCTGACTTACTTCACTTAGTATGATCATCTCCAGGTCCATCCATGTTGCTGCAAATGGCATTATTTCATTCTTTTTAATGGCTGAGTGATATTACATTGTATACATGTACCATGTCTTTATCCATTCATCTGTCAATGGACATTTAGGTTGCTTCCATGTCTTGGCTATTATAAACAGTGCTGCAATGAACACTGGGATGCATGTATCCTTTTGAACTATGTTTTTCTTTGGATATCTGACCAAGAGTGGGATCACTGGATCATATGGTAGCTCTGTTTTTGTTTTTGTTTTTGTTTTTTTTGCGGAACGCAGGCCTCTCACCGCGTGGCCTCTCCTGCTGCGGAGCACAGGCTCCGGACACGCAGGCTCAGCAGCCATGGCTCACGGGCCCAGACACTCCGTGGCATGTGGGATCCTCCCGGACCGGGGCACAAACCCGCGCCCCCCGCATTGGCAGGCGCACTCCCAACCACTGCGCCACCAGCGAAGTCCTGTTTTTAGTTTTTTAAGGAACCTTTGTACTGTTCACCATAGTGGCTGTACTAATTTACGTTCCCACCAACAGTGTAGGAGGGTTCCCTTTTCTCCAAACCCTTTCCAGGATTTATTGTTGGCAGATTTTTTTGATGATGGCCATTCTGACTGGTGTGATATCTCATTGTAATTTTGATTTGTATTTTTCTAATAGTTAGTGATGTTGAGAATCTTTTCATGTGCCTCTTGGCCATCTGTGTGTCTTCTTTGGAGAAATGTCTCTTTAGGTCTTCTGCCCCTTTTTTGGTTGGGTTATTTTTTTATTTTTTATTTTTTTTGATATTGAGATGAATGAGCTGTTTGTAAATTTTGGAGAGTAATCCCTTGTCAGTTGCCATCATACTCAACAGTGAAAAGCTGAAAGCACTTCCTCCAAGATCAGGAACAAGACAAGGATGTCCACTCTTGCCACTTTTATTCAACATAATTTTGGAAGTACTAACTGGCAATCACAGTAGAAAAAGAAATAAAAGGAATCCAAATTGGAAAATAAGAAGTAAAACTGTCACTGTTTGCAGGAGACATGATACTATAACATAGAAAATCCTAAAGATGCCACCAGGAAACTACTAAAACTAATCAATGAATTTGGCAAGGTTGCAGAATACAAAATTAATGCACAAAAATCTGTTGCATTTCTATACACTAACAATGAAAGATCAGAAAGAGAAAATTAAGAAATAATCCCATTTACCATAGCATCAAAAAGAATAAAATACCTAGGACTAAACCTACCTAAGGAGGCAAAAGACTTGTACTCCAAAAACTATAAGACACGGACGAAAGAAACTGAAGATGACATAAACAGATGGAAAGATATACCATGTTCTTGGATTGGAAGAATCAATATTGTCAAAGTGACTATACTACCCAAGGCAATCTACAGATTCAATGCAATCCTTATCAAATTACCAATGACATTTTTCACAGAACCAGGACAAAAAAATCTTAAAATTTGTATGGAGACACAATAGACCCTGAACAGCCAAAGCAAGGAGGAATTAGCCTCCCTGACTTCAGACTATACTACAAAGCTACAGTTATCAAAACAGTATGGTACTGGCACAAAAACAGAAATACAGATCAATGGTACAGGATAGAAAGTTCAGAGATAAACCCAGGCACCTTTGGCCAATTTATCTATGACAAAGGAGGAAAGACTGTAAAATGGAGGAAAGACAGTCTCTTCAATAAATGGTGCTGGGAAAACTGGACAGCTATATGTTAAAAAATAAAATTAGAACATTCTTTAACACCATACACAAAAATAAACTCAAAATGGATTAAAGACCTAAACTTAAGACCAGATACTATAAAACTCTTAGAGGAAAACATAGGCAGAACACTCTTTAACATAAATCTCAACAACATCTTTTTCAATCCATCTACTAGATTAATGCAAATAAAAGCACCATTTTAAATAAGGCACCTGAACATCCTTAGATTTTGATATCCATAGGGGTCCTGGAACCAATCCCCCTGTGGATACTGAGATACAATTGTACTGACTTCAATTATTTAACAGAGTCATGGAATAAAACTTTTGTTTTCATCCATCCGAAATTAAATCATCTCAGAATAGACAATTATGTTACTGTAATAAGTAACATGTTTCCGACAAATTTGTCATTTTAATTATCTTCATATTGACTTGGTTCCCAATTGATTCTAAAAGTAGTTTTTCTTTATATCAATATAAAATATCTACAACAAGATGATACATTATGCTGAAGCTATTAAAAAGAAAGAAACATTTTCAATCTGCAATGGTAAATATGAAAATAAAGGCAAAATTAGTTGGTTGACATATGGTATATTAACAAAATATTAATCTTGGCATTTTGACTGTGGGTAAATTTCATCAAAACCAAAATGTTTTAAGTCAGCCTAATGTGCAATATTAAAGTAAGTATTGTGACACATAAAAACATTAAATTCCATTCAAAATGTGATGAGGTTTATAGAACCAAGTCTGTTAAAGTACAACTGTTTCAAACAAACAAACAAAAAACGTAACAAAACAGAAATAGACTCGTAGATACAGAGAACAAACAAGTGGTTGCTGGGGAGAGGAGGGGGTTGGGGGCTGGGTAGAATAGGTGAGAGAGATTAAGAGGTACAAACTTCCAGTTATTACAGAATAGGGAATATAGTTAATATTGTAATAACTTTGTATGGTGATGGATGGTAATTAGGCTTATCATGGTGATCATTTTGTAGTCTATAAAAATGTTGAATACAGTACACCTGAAACTAATGTAGTATACCTGAAACTAATATAATACTGTAAGTCAATTATATTTTAACTAAAAAAGTATAAATGTTTTTCATGCAAAACATATTTTCTTATGAGAGAAAATGTAAAAAAGAATTAATATAGTAAATGTCTGAATAAAATAAAGTCATGTATCAAAGTGAGGTATGAATTAGATGATTGAGTTCTAAGAGAACTTTAATTTCCAAATTTGTGATTTTAGGGTTTAGTATACCTTATTCCATGTGATGGCTAACATGTGCCTTTGTCTCTGCTTTCTGCCACTTACCTATATTAGAATCATCTTATTAAGTCAGAAAATAACTGGCTATATTACTTAAGGGACTACCTTCTTCTCCATTAGAATGGACCAGGAATCTCATAAATAATCACCCTATATGGAACTGGATTTTCCTCCTGTAATAGTAAAGATGGTAAACTAAGCCTTCTTAATGCTGTCAGTGCTAATTTCATAACTGTGGTAACACATAATCCACAGTCTAAAGCACAGAAGTGTATCCTTTTTAACTGTAAAGACACTGCCAGTTATATTTCATAATACTTAAATTGTCCACATAAGCTGTGATAGCATGAAGAAGTACAGATACATTTTTCTCTGAATCTTTCAGCTTGACTCTCATATTATGTATCACACAGCTACTAAAGTTTTATTAGAACTAGTTATTAGAGAGTAACTAGGTCACACAGCAGGGTACTTAGATTCCTTTTCAGATACTTGGCAAAATAATTTTGCCATACAAAAGATCAGAGGGTGTTTCATGTCTTTAATATTAGCCTTGAAGATATTTGGCTTCATATCAAAATCCTGATCAAAATTTTTGATCCAAAGTCCTAAGTAAACTAACTGATTTTGATTTTAGATTAATAACTTATATACTAATCTCTTCATTAATACTTCAGATGGCTAAAATCCATTGGAAAGCTTTCTAAACTTTGTACTCTCTATGTAGCCATTGGCTAGCATATTAACATTGACAACTGTGTCAAAGATGGTACAAAAACTTGTTCTTAAGAAGGCAAAGATGGGTAAATCCATCCCCATGAAATATTTCTATGGGGATTTGTGAGAACTTTTTGAATGAATCAGAGGAAATGCCTGGTCACATTCATATAGTACCAGAAAATTAAAATATTAATTATTATATATTCAAAAGTCAGGAGATAATTCAATATATCTCTCAATGGGGAACCACCCTTATTTGATGTTGAGCATCAGTCATTTGTTGCTCATCTTCACTTAAATATAGAAGGCCCAGATTCAGGTGAACCTGATCTCACATATTCTCATACAAACATGTTGTAACACTGTACTTAAAGGAATAATGAAGGTGAAAAATCAATAACTAACTCCTTGGTCAATTCTACAGGCCCAGTGATTCAACTGCATCCACTTCATTATTGGGGGCAAATTATCCTGTTTTAATCGAATAAATTTGAGCAGTAAACTAGGTAGCAAATCCTGGGAGTGGCATGGGAAAGTAAATACGGTGAAAAGTAATATAACAATTTATCCCTAATTCCCAGATTTCCAGTTCCCTTCACGATTCTTGTCCTTGAGGCAATCACTATTTCAGTTACATACTTTCAAGCATACACACTCACGCCATTTTAACCAAAGGTCATGGCACATTAAGTATACTTTTCTGACATTTTCTCTCTTATTTACTATAATGTGAAGATTGTAGTATATTTAGAAGATTGTTCTTTTTATTTCTAATTCTATCTAGATAATTCTATCTCACATTTTTAATAGCTCTGTAGTATCCCCTTGAATGGGTTCACCAAACTTCATTAAATTGATCCGCTAATCCATTAGTAACAGACATCTAGATAATTTGTAGAAATCTGCTACTATAAATAGTACTGAAATTCATTTTCAGTTTTGTAATAAAGCACATTTGTAAGAGTGTATAATTAAGATACATTTCTGGAAGAGAAAATAGTGGATCAAAGTGAATGAACATTTCAAAATTTGGTTAAGTATTACTAAACTGCTTATTAAGATAAAGTATAATTTACAGTCTTAAAATATTATGACAGTGCATGTCTGTGGTTTCTCATCCAATCTAGAATGTTGCCAACATTTTTACCTTTTCCAGTGGTACATGATTATGGTATTCTTTTCTATTTATTTTATTTACAAGTGATAGGGACATATGTTAAGTATTTAAAAGTCATTTGAAGGCACTTTAACTTCTGGCTGTGGAGGACTAACTTAGGTAAGACAAACCCTATAAAAGCTAGAAAAAATATTTAAAATATATACGCTTGAAGGCAGCAGAGATCTACCGAGACACTGAGGACTTAAGGAATGAAGACACTAGTAGGAAGGGACATGAAGAAAAGTGAGCCCAACATTTTTTGACATGAGGCAGGTGTCAAAGCAGAACAGAGTCTGAAAAGCTAAGCAAACCTTTCATTAGTCTCCAGGGTGAGGAGGAAAATCAATTTCAGATCCTGTGGCAGTGGAGGGACATGGCAAATGCTTGCAACTTTCAGATGTGACCAATTACACACCAGGAATAGTGATGCATCAAAACAGACAAGCCTCACAACTGAAACAGAGCTCCAAGTAAGCTCAGTTCCTCACTGGAATAAGCTACACTTTCCTCTGGAGAAAGCTGTTATTCTTCAGAGCCACAGATGATTTCTGTGATTTTTTTCCACACAGAAACTAGATTCATTAAAAAAGTTAACAGGCATATTAGGATTCAAGTTTAAAGAAGAAATTAAGAGACAATAGAAATGGACTTACAGGACAGTCATATATTACATGTGTTAGACAAAAAATAAAATAAAAATGCATAATGTGTTAAAAAAATAGATGACAAGATGGAGACTTTCATTAGAAGAACTTAAATCTAGAGAAAACACAAACAGAAATTTCAGAAATTCCTATGTAGCAATTAAAATTAATGTGATGGATCTAAACAGTGATTTGGAAAGATCTTACACATTACAGAGTGAAAGAACAACTGAATTAAATTCACTTACAGTAAAAACATATGCAACAATATTATATGTTTTAGGCCAGTATGTGCATTATAAATGTAAATGTGTAGAAATGGGTCTGTACGTACATACCACAAACCACTAACAATGGCAAATATAAGGAGGGACCTTCAAGGTTTGTCTTGTCTGTATGACTGATTTGTTTACAAAGTGAATGCATTCACTTATCGCTGATGTAATTTAAAAGTAACTGTTACTCTAGAGAAACACCTGAATGCAGGCTCCCTCTACTTCAACTCAGTGCCTGCCTTTCCTTAATCAGGAAAAAGACAATTAACTATAATTGAGGTCTGGTGTTGTCCATGTGCTCAGCTCCCATATATCCATAGAGAAAGATCTGTGAGGAGAGAAAAGTCTATAGAGTTTTACACCTATGGTTCTAGGTGAAGTCCTTTCTCCAAAGATAACTTGCTGACTTAATAGAATTAATGAGACTATAAATTTGGAGAAAAATGGTAGTTGTAGAAGACACAGAAGACATAATTCAAAAAGAGTCATGTAGCACAATGTTCATTGAAGCACTATTTACAGCAGCCAGGACATGGAAGCAACTAAGTGTCCATCGACAGATGAATGGATAAAGAAGATGTGGCACATATATACAATGGAATATTACTCAGCCATAAAAAGAAACGAAACTGAGTTATTTGTAGTTAGGTGGATGGACCTAGAGTCTGTCATACAGAGTAAAGTAAGTCAGAAAGAGAAAAACAAATACCGTATGCTAACACATATATATGGAATCTAAAAAAAAATGGTTCTGAAGAACCTAGGGGCAGGACAAGAATAAAGATGCAGACATACAGAATGGACCTGAGGACACGGGGAGGGGGAAGGGTAAGCTGGGACGAAGTGAGAGAGTGGCACTGACATATATACACTACCAAATGTAAAGCAGATGGCTAGTGGGAAGCAGCCGCATAGCCCGGGGAGATCAGCTCGGTGCTTTGTGACCACCTAGAGGGGTGGGATAGGGAGGGTGGGAGGGAGACACAAGAGGGAGGGGATATGGGGATATATGTATACATATAGCTGATTCACTTTGTTATACAGCAGAAACTAACACAACATTGTAAAGCAATTAATACTCCAATAAAGATGTTTAAAAAAAAGAGAAGAGTGGTTACGTTTTTTAAAGTAACTTGTTTATTTATTTAAATAACTTGTTTGTGTTAGGAATCTTTGGTATTTGAAAACTAATGGGCTTCAACTGAATTATATAGGAGTCATTTTAGTCACTAAGACAGTGTGTGGCAGCAGGGTGTCTTGGGGAGTGGAGCAGCCTGGGGAAACGAAATGCTTCCATCCTGGATAAATATCTGGCCTTGACTCATTTCCTTGACCTCAGGCAAGAAAAGTAACCATTCTGGCCTTTGTTTACTCATTTATGAAAAGATGATTTGCGCTCATTGAGAAAAAGTGGAATTTGGAATTGAGAGGGAGAAAGTGATAACAGAGCTATAATCTACTTTACTATTTTGTTTAATGTAAAAAAAAAAAAAGTTATGAGTTTTGGCCCTGCAGTTTTCTCCTATTAAGAATGAAGTAACTGAGGGGCTTCCCTGGTGGCACAGTGGTTGAGAATCTGCCTGCCAATGCAGGGGACACGGGTTCGAGCCCTGGTCTGGGAAGATCCCACATGCTGCGGAGCAACTAAGCCCGTGCACCACAGCTGCTGAGCCTGCGCCTCTGGAGCCTGTGCTCCGCAACAAGAGAGGCCGCCACAGTGAGAGGCCCGCGCACCGCAATGAAGAGTGGTCCCCGCTTGCCGCAACTAGAGAAAGCCCTCGCACAGAAACGAAGCCCCAACACAGCCAAAAATAAATTAATTAATTAAAAAGAAAAATCTTTCCGATCACAGTGAGCTCATTTAAAAAAAAAAAAAAGTTGAATTTCTAAAAAAAAAAAAAAAGAAAATAACTATCAACCTAATGTCACATTCTCAGTGAAAAAATCTTTAAAAAAAAAAAAAAAAGAATGAAGTAACTGAGATTTTTATATGGAGAGTTTGTGGACCCAGTTCATTCTTTCCTGTCATGTTCTGCAGTGCTCTAATGCCACAATGTCTTGTGTAGAACTAATGTGATAAAGCTTGTATGTTAAGAAAATTTGTCTGAAGAAACATCCTAGCCCCACATTTTTCAAAGGATGAGCTGTGAAATACTTGCACCTAAAGATGCAACTAAAAACAAAAGGAGGGAGTCTCATTTAAAATAAATTTAGATACCCTTCATAATACATTCCTGTTTCAAAGAGTCATAATACATGCTCATGTTTAAAACCTCAGAAACACTTAAGAACGGCCACTTAACGGTATATGGTCCACCATTTTCTAAACATTTTAACAATTGTCATTTTCCTATTAACTTTTGTTAATACAAAATCTGCAAACTTAGTGTTTTACAAAATATGCCTTGTGAAACATTTTCCTACCACAAGAATACAGTTTGTTCTGATTTAAATTGAGCTGCACATGTTGAATAATCTATTCTAAATCCATTCCATCTGGGAGACCCAAGTTGCTCTGAGTCTCTGAAACTATGTGTACACAGGAAATAGGAAGAGTCTATTAATTCAATCCACAAACATAAGTTGGAGGAAAAAAATGAAAAATAATGATTCCTCTCTTGCAGAAGCTCACATTTTCCTGGAAGACAAATATATAAGCAAACAACTAAAAAAAAAAAAAAAAAAAGGAAATGGTACAAGTGTGAGCCTTGAGAATTTCTCTGAAAGCATTTGACTGTCCTTGTTCCTTGTAGTTGTTCCTCCCCACCCCCTCTTGAATTTGACATTTACCCTAACTGGTTCTCTTCACCCCCACCTTGATATATCCAGACTGCCCAAATAATGGCTGCTAATTTTCAAGGACAATTCCTCTATTCTCTAAGTCCAGACTCTCCTAATAGTGGCCACTAATCCACATAACCATCCAATTTGTCCATTTCCAAAATGTGCTGCACTCCAGCGGACAGCCTCTGGCTGAAGTCGACCTGAACTTTGAACAGCCTCCTGCTGCTAAAACCTGATAAAATATTTCACCCTCCTTTCTCATGTTAGATGTTCCTCTGGAACTTTTCATGTTCCACATTCTAGAATAAAAGCTCATGCTAAGGGTGTTCTGGCTGATTTCCTTCCACAAATGCTAGTAACGTTGTATATTATCAAGGTACAGTGTAAAGACAGATATCTAATCCTGCCTTCAGGATTTGTGAAGAGGAGGTAGTGTTCAAGCTAATCTTGAAGAAGTAAAACATCAACAGTTACAGTTGTTCTCAGTGTTTGTTTTTGGGAAGAGGATGCCTGCTAAATATTTTAGATTTTTTTATTAATTTAATTTTTACAACAACCCTTTGAGGTAGGTTCTTCAGATAAAGAAATGCAGGCACTATAAGTTCAGGTAACTTGTCCAAGGTCACATAAGCAGTAAAAAGCCACATGTAAAAGGTCATGTCATAGTAAACAGCAGAACTTACCTCAGATTTCTTGTGATGATTAAATAAGAGCAATGTATACAGTAACGGCTCAATAAAATTCATTTATAATTTTATATATATGTACATATATATTATAACATGATAAGAATCCTGAGACCATTTAATATCAATAAATTGATTCAAACATTGGATGTACAAAATAAAGAGAAAGAATTTTTGTTTCCAAATCTCTGTCACAAGCTCCCTATTTCCAGAAGGTACTATATCTAGTACTCTAAGTAATATTTAAAAATATAGGTGATACCAGTATAACATAATATTAAAAGCATTATCTCTTTGTAAGTACTAGCTCTAGGTAAATACATTTTGAACTTTATGAGATTCGTTTTTCTTCTTTGCAGTATAGTGATAACAACAGTACCAACTGCATTGGATCATCAAGAGGAAACACCTGCAAAGCTCCTAACAGTTCCTAGCTGGAGTTAGTATTCAGTAAGTACTAGTCATGATGATAATTAGTTTCAGAAAAACAATAGTTGTAAATATTGTACCCATCTTTATATCTGTGTTCCAAATATTCTTTTCCATTTCAAGGACTTATTTTCACAAAGCAAGTGTCTCCTTGAATACGTTCAACAAAAGAAGCTTTTGCCTGCACTCTGTAGGGGCACTGAAATGTCTGTAAATTAGTTCTACAAGTATCTCTTGTGCATCAAGTCTTCTTGAGTTCCTGATGAAAACATTTACAAGGGCACAGATAATGAAGGAAAATTGACACTATTCATTTTAAGAGTAATCAAAACATTTGGCATCATCATTATTTTTCTCTGTCAAAGACCAATTTTATGGATGTAACATATGGCTTCCAGGAGGTCTGAAACCATCAACAGTGAAATGATGAGGAATCATGAAATGATTTATATACTATGTTATCCAATACATTACTGAGCTTATTATATGTTTTTATACATTTATATCACATATAACAATAAAAACGGAGAAACAACTTACATACCTAAAAGAGAAGATGGTTAAATAAATTCCATATAATCATGAAATTAATGTTTTAAATGATCATTTAATGGCTTGTAGAAGGAATCAGTGGTGAATTTCATGTGGATGATGAGGAACAGAGTGGTGCCATGAGAAATTCCTAATTTATCAGTTTGCAAACTAAATGAATTTGGGGTTGGAGATCAAGAGTTCTGTGTTGGACATATACGTGTAGCTGAATAAATTACTCAGGAAGTAGAGAAAACATCTGGGCTGGGAAGAAAATTCATGTTGTCAGAATATAAAGGATAACTAAAACCATAGGTGTGGATGAGAAAATCTAGAAAACTAGGCTTCAGCTCACTAAGACAAAAAGACCAAGAAGGCTTGAAGAACCATAATTTATGGAAAAGTTGAAGAACAAAAGATATTTACTTTGATTCATTTGCCCTGTTATCATTCACAAAATAAAGTACATAATCTTGTTCTGAATATTTATGTACAATTACTACAGAGTCTTTCCCCTGTTTCTGCTTGGCATGAGTTTAACAGTTTGCCGGAAATGGGATTGGTAAATTATTAATATGTATTGATATGTTTCATATATGCTTTGAATACTTTCTTCCCCACCCATGGGCATGTTCCAGGCAGTACTTTAAGACATAAATAAATACATGCTACATTCCAAGGTCGCAAATTGTCTATACTCCTTGTCCTGTTTGAAATTTCTTGCCCAGGATAGGTTGCTCAAGTTTCTAATCTGTTGTTTTATATGTGGACTCTTTGTGCTGAGCTACTACTGAAGTTTCACTTAAACTGCCTGCTTGCCTTTCATGGCTGTTGTTTCGCCTAGACACTAATTTTTCAGAATAAATGATCTCATCTCTCCAAAGTGAGGTTCTATTATCAAAACTTCCATGTTTTAATCTTCTTAATCTTTCTGAAACTTAAAAAGCTAAAGACAATATATTGGGATTTTAAAAACACTATCCAAGGCGGGGAGGACAAGAGAAGGGGAGGGCCCCCTGTTGACAGAGCCTGCCCTAAAAACATCCTGTTTTCATTTTCCTCACTTAAGATGCAGTCTTGGTTCTCCTGTGAGACTTAATTAAGTTACTGGCTCCCTCTGGCTACCACCTCCCATATTTTCACCAGGCCTTATTCCTCTAAGTAACAGTTTCTACTGCCTTACTACTTTCCATGTCACTCTCCAAGAAATCTCAAACATTCGTGATGATTTCTAAGGTGGGTGTTTTTTTTGTTTGTTTTGTTTTGGTTTTTTTACCATGAATTTCAGGAGAAAAACTGCTAGAAAGCAGAAAATAAAGACACATTGGGGAAATGTTATAAAAATACAAAATGGTATCCAAGGATTTTGTCTGTTTTTTTTCTTGTCATTTTGCTCTGTCAGTAGCAAAATGTTTTTGTGGGTTTTTTTTTTTTTGTAAAAGATTTATTCATTCACTGTATCCCATTTACTCTTTGGGCTGATGAGCTTTTTTTTTTTTTTTTTTTTTGCAGTAGGCGGGCCTCTCACTGTTGTGGCCTCTCCCCCTGAGGAGCACAGGCTCCGGACGCACAGGCCCAGCGGCCATGGCTCACGGGCCCAGCCGCTCCGTGGCATGTGGGATCTTCCCAGACCCGGGCACGAACCCGTGTCCCCTGCATCGGCAGGCAGACTCTCAACCACTGCGCCACCAGGGAAGCCCTGATGAGCTTTTTATTTATTTATTTAAAAAAAATAATAATCTGCTGAATTCTGTGCACCTCCTCTGCAGCTTTAGCCTGTTGAAAGAGACAGGTCTTACCAGTTACACTGATGCTTACTATGTACTATACACCAGGCAGCCATTTTCAAAAACTCTGCTATAAATTGTTTCTCCCTCTCTATCTCAAGAAACTACTGCTTCTGTTCTCTGGAACAGGGTTTGAATAAGCTTCCAGTCTTGAGACAGAGGTCTGACACGAAAGTGGAAAGAAGAAAGGAAGGGTTAAGGAAGAGACTCAGAAAAACTGTTGTACATCAGTAGAAGAGGACTTACAGCCCAGACTTAGGAGCAATTATCAAAACCCAGGACCCAGTTCTAGGGTTGAACTGGCCTCAGATACTGCTTGATGCTCAAGCCCAAAGTGTAGAGCTGAGACCATTGAAATTCTTACTGCCTCGAGTCAAAATTGATAATGACATCTGAGAATGGAGCTGAGCCTGAATATAGCTATCAAAGAGTCTTTACCTATGGGCCTTACATTTTAAATGATATGAATAGATATAAATCATGCCCCAAACTATTAGTCACTTAAGTTATTTTATCAAGCTATAGTCCCAGCTAATTAATACATTTTACTTTGGGAGTACTGTTCTGTGTCAGAACACATTATTTCCCCAGATACTGATGCTGATAGACATGGTGAAATTGAACAGTAAAAATGCTTCAGTGAGGCTTCTTTAAGCAAACTAGAAACTGGGATGCAAGCCTAGAAATGGAAAAAAATAAAAATATGAAATTTTTAAAAAATTACATAAAAAGTAACAAAGGTGGGTGTAACTCAAAGATTTCCTTTCACAAAATTATTGGTCAAGATTGGTCTGGAGAAGGTGGACAGTTTTACCATCTCCATAGGTTGGAGACAATAATTGCCTAGAGGGCGCAACTCAGAAATTATATGCCCTGCACTCCTGCTAAACTAGCATCTCAAAGTTTACTCTCCCAAGACTGCTATATTAGGAGGAATGCAAAGGAAGACAGAGGGGAGAGTGCATCAAGGCAGAAAAATCACTATATTAGACAAGTTATTTAACTTTTCAGAGCTTCCAAATTCTCATTAAATAGAATTATTGGGATTTTGAGGGAGCCTGATGAATGGTCTCTCTTTCCTCCCCTTAGCTGTGAACACACCAGTATATTTAAAATATTGTCTTCTTACTATGAGAAGCATTTTATGACACTGCAGGACTAGTTCTCTTTGCCAAGTGAATTCTGATGTCCAGAATTAGGCAGAGTGAAGCCAGCAGTCATAGACTATGCTGAACCAAGGGAAAATACTTGCTTCCTGTAGGCATGTGGCTTTTCGTCTAGCACTTGGTTGACATTATAGGAATTCACATTAAACTAAAGTTTTCAAATCTCCTCATTTTGTATCTATAATGTGCATTTTTATTTTGTCAAATGCCAACTGCTCTGTGTAGGGATTTTTAACTAACAAAGTTATTACATATCCATTATTTCTTTTTGTAGTAGCAAGATGATTGCACCTGAGACGTAAATCCATATATATTATGACATCTAAAACTTTAATAATTTCATATGCTTATTTCATAACTGTACGTTTGTTAATGTTATTTATCAGCTTTTTAAATTTTGTCCTTGGCTAATGAAAGTTAAAAGCTGCTGATGCATCATAGTATCATTAGCCCCTGGATGCTTGCTAGATCATTGCCTTATTGATGAAATCACCTTAGGACAAGGTCTCCATAACTCTTCCTCATTGGACACCTACAGGATAAATCTGCCTTTTTCCAAATTCTAACACACAGAAGATTGTTTTATAACACATCTCCTGCCTGTATCTCATTATGGTTAAGTATTCTTTTATAACAAGCCCATTTTACAACACGTTTTGGCTTACGTTGTATCACAGGAATAACTTTGCTGCTTGGCAATGAGTGTTTTCCATCCTTACAGTACATTTGGTCTCTTCTTAAGATCCCTTATGTTGAAGAGTGAAATGCTACAAATTTGTCTTTGCCTCAGCAATCAGGTATTGATGTATTTGTTCTCCCTGTGCTCATTCTCTGCAAGTCCAAATTGCTTACCTACTGAAAGCTCTCAAGGTAGTGACCTGGAATATTAACAGGTTACATTACCTCACTAGCAAAAGAAAGCGCTCTTACTCAGTCTGTAGATGCTGACAATGCATTTATCCAAAAAATTATTCATGTTGGGATGGTAGTGTAGTTGGAAAGATACTCTATACGTCCAGACTGAGGATTCTCTAACTTTTCATAGGTTATCAAAATTTCACCCATTAGTTATTGCCTTTTCCTTGAAAAGTAAAGACTAATGATGTTAAAATGATACATTTTAATATAATTAAGTTATACTTCTTTCTGACTCTACCTCAGATGTTGATGATCTGGCACTTTTTTTTTTTTTTTTTTTTTTTTTCCAGCAACGGCACAAGTTCATTTGAAGGAGAAAGACAACCCTTAAATAACAGGGCGGGCTTCCCTGGTGGCGCAGTGGTTGAGAGTCCGCCTGCCGATGCAGGGGACACGGGTTCGTGCCCCTATCCCGGAAGATCCCACATGCCGCGCAGCGGCTGGGCCCGCGAGCCATGGCCGCGGAGCCTGTGTGTCCGGAGCCTGTGCTCCGCAACGGGAGAGGCCACAGCAGTGAGAGGCCCGCGTACAGCAAAAAAAAAAAAAAAAAAAAAAAAAAATAACAGGGCAATTACTATTTTAATCAAAAGCAGTATTATATTTTAAATTAATCTTCAAAAGAGTCCCTGAAGCTAAAATTTCAAAAGTCATTAATCAATTAAGCAAAATAATAGTCTTTCAAAGCAATCTATCTCCTGAAGGTTGTTCAAACTATTTTCTGAGAATGAAAACTTAGCACTTTTTCTGCAGTTTCATTGAGTAGTTTTATTTTTCCAATAATTGTCCAATATGTAAAAATAATATGATGGTGTAAATATGAACATTCTAATGTTTTTAAATGGTTCTATCAGATAGGGCCTTTTCAGACACGTTTATTTTCCAGGAACATAAACTATTGAGTCTGCTTCTCAGCTCTGCTAGTAATCAGACTATGATATTCTTATTAGACACTCAAATTCTGATAATGGGACACCACCAAGGTCACACAACCCTTCTATTTTCTTAACAATAGTTCCCTCCGATCTAGTACTCAATACAGAGTTAATCCCTACTTTCCTGGAATCTCACTGTAGAGTTTTTCATTGTAAGCCCAAACTGTATAAAAATCCTTCTCTCTTCTTACTAAGCTATCCAATTCACAGTTTCTCACGGTGTATTCTCTCTCTTGCTGAAGAAAGTGATAAATCTAATAGATTTTGTTTCACTACAGATATGTTCCTTGTGATCTTTATCTGATGGGCTTTGTCAAAATTCTTAAGTGACCCCTGCTGCTTGCAAAACACTACTAAAACTGTATACGTCAAATACAATTGACCCATGAACCACATGGGTTTGAACTGCAAGGGTCCATTTATACACAAATTTTTTTCCCAATTGTAAATACTACAGTACTACAGGATCTGATGTTGGTTGAATCCACGGATGCAGAACCATGGATAGGGAGAGCCAACAATAAAATTCGACTCAGAATTTCAAGTGCATGGAGGGTCGGCACTCCTGACCCCCAAATTGTTCAAGGGTCAACTATATTTAGAAATAAAGGAGTAAAGTAACAGAAATGAAATGAAAGAAATATGTACACATGATAAATATCAAATTCAGTCACTTATCTTTAGAAACTAATCAAGGATCATTAGATGCTACACAGTAAACTGCTGAGTGCTGAGGTTTTTCTGCCTCCCCCAAACTATTTAATACATATTTCTTTATTTTACTATTTCTTATCTATGGCTATGCCTTTGAATTCTTTTTCGTAGCATACCACATGAACCTGCTCCCCTCAGACAGTACATTCTTGCTCCAAACTTTGTCCAACCCTCTTCATGTTCAAATATGCCTACAGTTACCTTGTTCTTCCCGAATATTCTTCTTAACACAAACAAACTGAGTTGATGTTTCAATACAGAACATTTTAAGTGTCACAGAACAGGAAGCCTGAATCATTCATTATAAATAGGGTTTAACCGAGGAAGAAATGATGCCATTTTAAGAGTTACTCAATAGACAGCACGAAGTTGTCACTTCAGGAACACTTGAGGTACTACAGGTTTTAAATACTTTCCAATATTCCTTAGAAAGAGTATGTGCAAACATGGAGACAAGAAACAGCTTGTCACTTGCTGTTGCTGAAATGTGGTATGCAGGGAAGAAGTAGCTGGTGAGTACATTAGAGAAAAGTACAGAGCATGCCAAAGAATTTGAACTTGATTTTCAGGCACAGAAAAATTCCACTCATATCTGTCATGTGGAGGAAGATGTAAATCTGTTTTACACTGCTGCAATGAGCAGGAGTATGACTAACGGATAGTAGTTATAGTTGAATTTCTGTTCAATATAAGAAATATTTTTCTAATAACTAGAACGGTCCAGAAAATATGATGAGCCAATTAGGCTGAGTGCCTCTCACTTCCTAGAAGTGACTAAGTAGATAATAAATGCCCATACCTGAGGAATATCTTAAAAAATAATTTCTCTTTTCAATTCTATGATGTTCTCTGTTGGGATTGTAATAAACTAATCAGTGGGAGTGTTAGGATGGACACAATTGTGCTACCTTCACTAAGCAATGAATTAACACATACGAAGCATTTTAGAGTTATACAGAATAGTGACTAAGAACAGCTGCTGCCATGCCATGGTGGCAGGACAATAGGAAAGAGGTTTAACATCAGACAAACTTTTTAGATGTGATATTGCATCCCACAGAAGATGCCTTACTTTGCATGATCATAGAGGAAGTATAAATTATGTTAGTTATATCAGAATAATATATGAGAATAGATATTCTATTATAATCCAATCATAGATTAATTAGTTCATCAATAATATAATATCATCCACAACGAACATTTTGAATGCCTACTAGGAACTAGGTACTCCAAGATATTTTGCATATATTTTCTCTAATCCACCAACCAACCTGAAAGACAAATATTATCCTCTTTTTACAGATCACAAAACTAAAGCTCAAAAAGATCAGGATCATCAGAGCTAATAAATGGCATATTGAGAGATCTGTCTGTCCCCCAGCCCTATGGCATACTCATATAATAGACAAACCACTCAATTGCTTTAAAACTGTAACTTAATTTTTAAGACTTTAATATATTTTCCAAGTAGGATGCTAAGATTAGCCTCCTACTGTCATCAAGAGGATTTTTTATGTGTTTTTTTTAATACTCTTCTTTCCAGTTACAAAATGGGAACATCCTAAACTCTAAACTCAATAAATTAAATGTAAATTGACTAACACCTATGTTTGGAAATAAATATCAACAAGAACACTGGAAAAAAGAGGTATAAGTTAATAAAAATTGAAATAAATTAAAAAATAAGTTTATGTTGAACTCAATAGATTGAAACAACTTTGGCGTTTGACAAAATTGGAGTAAAGATGTTAAAAATCTCTGATCAGTCTTCAAGACATACTAGAATGTCAACTGCTGTCACTTCCAATTTCCTAAGCGGTGCAAATTCCATTTTCCGTATTAATCATCCTGTCCTAAATTCTCCAGTTTGCATCCTCTTTTGTGACTCTTCTGAAGAGTGTGAATTTCTTATAACCCTACATTTCAGATATTAAAATGATATATCCTGGATTCCATTGTAATTTAGCCCCTGTACCATTTTCCAGTGTGACTAAACAATTAAGATATTTTATAAGAAAAAGGGTTAACTGTAAAATGTAAGTGAAGAAATACAGTTGATAGAGTTGATTCACTGTGTGCTACATTTCAGAAATAGCAAGTATTATTTTAAATGTTTTATATATATATGTATATGTATATACATATATATATTTATGCAGCGTTATTTTCTGGTAGCTAAATACTTTCTGTTTCTGCTCTGGGAATCAAAGATAGTCACAGAATATACAACATATACTCACAAGCAAAAGTCAAGCAAATAAAAGTGAGTAAAGAGCCAGTAGTGTCACGAGATGGCTTTATTTTTATAAAAGAAAATATTATAAAAATTGATGCTGAAAATGAAGTTAATTTGTGGATAGGAAACACCTGGGAGTAAGTTAAATAATTCTAGCATACTTTCAGTCACCTGAATTTTTAACATAAGAGATAGACTACTGGACAGTCAAAGTAACCAATGTAATGAGGTGGGAAATGGTTTCTAAAGTGCAGTTTATTACATATTTATAAATAATCTATTACTGTATATAGATTATAAATAACCTATTATGTATAATCCAGATGCTAGCCAAAGATTATGGGTAACACTGTTTGTAAAAGTAAAAAGTAGGTATAGATTTTAGACTGGGGTAAGCCATAATCATACATCATTAACCCCAACAATTATTTATCGTAAAATTAGTGCAACTGGTTGTTTGAATATTTTACCTGGAAAAAAGAGAAAAGTAAGATCTTGGACAAGGTTGCATACAATCTTATAATGGGTGGTTAGGGGATAGAAGGAAAGAAAACAAAATGCAGTGAAACAGGAATATTCTTAACTCCTCCAGTCAACTGGGGGAAAAGCGTTATTTCTTAGGGGACAGTTATAAAAAGTAAGGTTATTGGTATGGATTTGACTACGCCATTACTAAGGGGATTGAAATACATTTACACAGAGAGAGTAGTGTAGCTCTCTCTCAGCTTTCATAACCATTCTATTAGGCATTAATACAGGAAATTTCTATAAGGTCAAGTTTAGCTACTTCAGACATCCTCACGGTATCTTAGACTATTTGCTGCTCAACATGTGTGATGGTTTTATAATGTGTCAACTTGCTGGGCTAAACGACATTCCCCAGAATTCTCTTTCCTGTATGTTTTTGGTTACAGTTGTCTGCTAGAAAATTCTGGAGGGGATGTGGAGGGTTTGAAGTGAAGCTGCAGCTCTTTCGTAGCGCACGCGCACGCACATGCACACACAGACACACACACACACACACACAGTTTAACTCCAGGAAGAAAGGTCGGAAGCAGTGACAGCTACCATAATTTCAGCCTGTCAGTGGAAGTTCCAGTTACTGCCCTGTGGC
The DNA here is from genome assembly GCF_964165515.1 of Mesoplodon bidens. Taxonomy (NCBI): domain Eukaryota; kingdom Metazoa; phylum Chordata; class Mammalia; order Artiodactyla; family Ziphiidae; genus Mesoplodon; species Mesoplodon bidens. The sequence continues at coordinate 13,206,808 of NC_138177.1, read as the reverse complement.
TTTTCAGTTTCAACATTCAGCATGAAAAATTAAGATGACAACCCAACAGCCTAATACTCTTATAGAGACTATTTAACCAGCTCTCAAAATTGCATAAACTCAGATCCCTGTAACGAATCCCTTTGTGTATATGTGTGCTTATACATTCACTTGCTAGCACTGCCATAACTAAGTACCACAGACTGGGTGGCTTGAACACCAGAAATGCATTGTTTACAGTTCTGGAGGCTAGAAGTCTGAGATCAAAATTGCTACCTTCTCCAAAGAAGACATAAAGACGGCCAAAAGGCACATGAAAATCTGCTCAACATCACTAATTATTAGAGAAATGAAAATCAAAACTGCAATGAGCTATCACCTCACACCAGTTAGAATGGGCATCATCAGAAAATCTACAAACAACAAATGCTGGAGAGGGTGTGGAGAAAAGGGAACCTTCTTGCACTGTTGGTGGGAATGTAAATTGATACAGCCACTATGGAGAACAGTATGGAGCTTCCTTAAAAAACTAACAATAGAATTACCATATGACCCAGCAATCCCACTACTGGGCATATACCCAGAGAAAATCACAATTCAAAAAGATACATGCACCCCATTGTTCACTGCAGCACTATTTACAATAGCCAGGTCATGGAAGCAACCTACATGCCCATCAACAGACGAATGGATAAAGAAATGTGGTACATATATACAAATGGAATATTACTCAGCCATAAGAAGGAACGAAATGGGGTCATTTGTAGAGATGTGGATGCATTTACAGACTGTCATACAGAGTGAAGTAAGTCAGAAAGAGAAAAATAAATATCGTATATTAACGCATATATGTGGTATCTAGAAAGTGGTACAGATGAACTGGTTTGCAGAGCAGAAATTGAGATACAGAAGTAGGGAAAATACATATGGACACCAAGGGGGGACAGTGGTGGGGGTGAGAGGTGGTATGAACTGGGAGATTGGGATTGACATATATACATTGATGTGTATAAAATGGATGTCTAATAAGAAGCTGCTGTATAAAAAATATATATATATTTAAAAATAAAATAAAATAAAATAAAATAAGTGGTGGACAGGATTTGACTGATGCACTATAGGTTGTCAAGTCCTGATTCAGATAATCCATATAAAAAATACATATATATGTATATATATATATAAACTTTAGTTTATATCCTGTTTTCCAAAATAGTAGCTGAATTGTCTTTAATTTGCTTAATCTCTCACTGAATAACAACAGTGAAGGCAAAAACACCAACAACAGCAGTAGCATAATAAAAACAAATAGTACCAATCAGTAAACACTTTTTGTGTAAAGAGCCAAACCTTAAGCACCATATACATTTTTTAAGAAAACTGAAAGCTCCTCCAGATTCTATGAGTTTAATTATGTGTTCACTTCCAGCTACAGATGAGAAAAGAAACTACAGATTTTACCCTTACCAAGTGTGACAGCTAACATATGGTGAAGGCTGATCTTGACCTGGTATTTCAGCCCCAGCACTCATGTCTTTAATCACTCCACTATAATGTTTCCATTTCCTCTTTTCTGAAATGGAGGTATTATAATATGTACATGAAGGGATGACTGTGAGGATTGCCTAAGGTGATATCTACAAAAACATTTATCAAATATACTGTGGTTTGGAGTTAAATATTCAGAATATGTTTCAAATATTCAGAAACATCATTATAAACTTGGGTTATTTAACTTGGTTGTAGTATAGTTTTATCATCAGACCCTAATCACCTGCAAGTGTATGGTTTCCCTTCGAGTAGATGTCCTGAGGGTTTAGCTATTTTCCAGAGCACTGTTTCTTTATTAAAAATTATTTTAGGGCTATTTGCTCAAGATATTTATATTTTCATGTATATTATTTGATAAAATGTGTACAAAAATTATTTTTTATGAGGCACTAGGCTGCTGAACTGAGGCTTCTGTGTGTAGTTAGTGCATTTATTCACAAAATCTCTACTGGTTATTGAACTGTAAATTAATTGTGATTTTACTAGAAAAGGCTCTAAGCTAATACAATATGTTCTATAGGTCAACTAGATGGATTTCAGAATGAAAATTCTGATAAATCTATTTTGGCTACAGAGTTGTTTTTTCCTGTATTCCTGGACCTAGAAATGTTGTACTTGTAAATATTTTTAATTAAATGGAATTAGAAAGGAATAAAATCATGTTAAATGTGCTACAAGACAATGATGAATGATAGCTAAAATGGCTCTTAAATATGAATTTCCTCTCTTTACTCAGTTGGATTAATTCCAAATTCTTATCTCGTGGAGATGGTTTACATAAACAACGAGAAAACAGGAAATTATAATAGCATCTGAGAACTCTGAAATTCTAATTTCAAGCATTTTAACATGTTACATAGAAAGTTTAAATTTTGCACGTGATATAATAGTTGCTGCTGTATTTTGTCAGAATATTTTATTCATTGTCATAACTGGATTCTTTATGTATAACAAGAAGCAAGAAGTCTAACTTGCAAAACAAAATATCTTACAGAAATTTTTCTGAACTTTATTTTTTACTGTTATCATTTTTTCTCCCCAAAATGTTGCTTTTCTAGTAAAACCCTATGAAACTTCTCAAGAATACAATAAGGATATTATCCTGTCAAGAGAACATTTGGGTGCATCCAAATCATTATGTTTAGGATTTATAATATGAACTAATTCAGAGTAGTATATTAAACCCTTTAAAACAAGGCAAATAAAAAAGAAAAGAAAACAAGGCAAATAAAAAAGAAAAGAAAACAAGGCAAATAAAGGTTACAAAGCAGGATTCAATTTTAAGGCATGACATCAAGAAATGATTGATTTTAATTATTTTGGAAGAACATTATCAGTTGTTTAAATGTACTTCTTCAAATGTATTAAGCTAAGGAGAAATATATTTTTCTAAAGATGTAAAAAAGTTATAAGGCTCAGTCAAATCACCTATCAACAATAAATCTTGCATCAGTTTTTACACTCACCAAAAATTGGTTTTATGAACCTGTTCTTTGCTATGATGCCTTTGGAGTTATGGAGGAAAAACACGGAATACACCTACATGTGTTTCATTTTATTAATGTAAATTAAATACGTGATTAAATCCTTTGCCTAATTTTCCATTACACAATGCTCCTCATACCACAACACTTTCATAGCTTAAGGTCAGGAAAATGTTTATTTCTTTTTACAAATAGCTGGACTTCCTTTCATTAGGTATAGAGAGAGCCAGGTGAGAATTTGATTTATAAATATGTGGAGTTCAGAGCAAAGTCTGTTCTCTACTATGTTGATTTTGTCAGGGGACAATTCTTTGCGGTGTCACTATGTGTTGTGTGACAGCTTTTTTCTTGGACTATCTTTTCAAAAATGTCTGTAGAGCAAAGAACCCTGGAAAAAGAGATAGTATCTCCCTCTTGGGCAAAGGGCAGATTTTTTGTTTCCTGACCAGGATAATAAAAATAATATCTTTCTCCCGAGCAAAAGTTGTGCAGGTTTTCCAGCAGCCTCTGTATAAGATGGGGGTTTCCTAAGCCCGGAATTCCTCTCCTAAGACAATATCCTCTTGGGAAAGCCTCCTCCTGGGCCATTACTCGTCATGCCCATGGATCCTTGGGGACAAGGGGAATTGATGTCAGTATGCAGTTCTGCTTGTCTCTTACTTGGGAGTCTCTGGTATTCTACCAGTGTTTATGACACTGTGGCAAGTGAAGAAATCTCACAGTTTTCAGTTTTTGATAAACTTCAACAACTCTTCTTGGTCTTGAAAACACTATTTTAAAAAAAACATTTACATCCTCCTGAATCTCTTTTGGAAGTAGGTTACTTATAAATAAATGTAATTTCAGTGCCAACTGTAGTATCATATCTAAAAAGCCTTCTCGGAGTTTATCTGAATCCCATGGCTTATTATCTCATGAACTTTAAATTCCTGCACCTTAGAGAGAAAAAAAAGTCACACAAGGTCTGTTCTCTTTGAACTCTTCAAATATAATTTGATATTTTAAGCTAATTAACGATCATCAAGTTGAAAGTCTCAGAAGAAAGAAAATCTGGGCTCAAATTCCAAGTTTGCAACTTGTTTTATTTTGGGAAATTAACTCAGTTTTACTTTATCAGTAATTAAGTGATAATAAATCTGTTCATTCTCTGTATATCAATACCCACTTCGTTGTGTTACTAGGATTTTATAAACTGATACATAAAAGTTTTCTTGTAAAACAGTGTCTTTCAAATGGTAAGTATTCAAAATTTTAGTTATTAATAATTCAGTAATTTATCATTATCACAGTATTTGGGTAGAAGAAAAATAATAATCTAAAATTAAAACTGTAATTTATGCTTTATTGGAAATATCTTTGCCAATAGATATTTCTTTGATGGCTGTAATGTTCATATTCTGGGTTGTCCTATGCTGTAGCCATTAGCTACTTGCTACTAACTACCAAGAACTGACTTTTTTGTTGTATATACTGTTAATTAATTCAAATTTAAATAGCAACATTTGCCTAGTGGCTACTGAATTGAACAGCTCAACTTTAGACTCTGCATCTACATCATTCCCATTCTTTTGTATTGTGATTTATTTTCAATACAGATTTTTAAATTTTGCATAATACATAAAGTAAATTTTGAGCAAAATATGGTAAGATGTTAAAAACTGATATACTGGGTACTGGATTTAGAAGTTTGTTGTATTATTTTCTCTACTCTTCTGTAATTTTGTAACTTTTTGAAGAAAGAGCTACTGTATGCTCTTCAGTGTTCTAAGATATTGACATAGTTCATACACCTGCAAAATATAAATCTGTAACCTTGTCCTTCACTTACAGTGACCTGTGAGGAACAACAGTTAAAATATGACCAGGAAGAGTATGCACTGTTATTAGGTAGAACACAATTATGAGTCTTTGGATATATAAAAAGAGACATTAAATTGCTTTGGAGGGACCAGAGATTTCTGCTATAGGGCAAGAATCTTTGTTGTTGATAATGACGTAGTTTTAAGAATTGTTGAGGGAAGCAGAAAGATAAAAAAGGGGGCAAAATAAATTGAGAGGAGGTGACAATCAGAAGCAAGAAGACATCTGGAGTCAAATTTTAGAAAGACAAATGTTTCACAGCAGTTTTAAGTTCAATGCGTCACTGAGCAGCCATTTATAATGACTCATCACGCTTCCTCCTGATCCTGCAGTGAAAAATCCACTTTGCCTACAATGTATGAATATGGGGAGGAGAGCTTGGGCAGAGACATGTTGAGATCATTAAAATACTGTCATAAAAACAAAATAAAAAAGGATAAATTAAAATAAAATAATTAAAATAAATTCATTGGTGAATTAGTTGGTCAGTCAAAATGTTTTAATAGCAATGCTAGTCGGCAAAATGATCCTTAGTAAATTAAGAGTTTTCAATTTTTTATCAGTTGAAAATGGAAATGTGCAGAATTCCAGTGGCTGATTTTCAAGAGAAAGAAAGTACCTGGAAAACAAGATTTTTCCTTAAAACAAACATGATGCCTCTATTTCGAATTCAGCTATCTGTTCTATTCAATATGAATATATTGCTATGTGTTCAAAAAGTAGATTAGGATGGTAATTTATAAACTAATTTATAACTCAATAGTGAGCTAACAAAAATCAATGGTGGTATAATCCAAAAAGCCCAAGGAAGGGACACTTACAACCATAGAAAATATGTAATTTACTACAAAACAGAAGAATATTGGACAGAAGTAGTTATATATGTGTGTCAGTTTTTTCCCCTCTTTCTTATTCCTATTTATAAAATACCCTACAATGTGGTATCATTCTGTCTGTGCTTTTGAGGGACATATTGTTGTAATGAATGCCATAAAATGAATGCAGTACACTGTTATGTGTAATCAAAAGTGAAAGAGATGACCTTCGGCTGAATTATTCAGGGAAGACTAGGTGTAATTGGTAGCTTTTGGGCTGGAAGTTAGAGCTCAGGTAGTGTTTTGGCACATGGAATTCACAGAAATGATCTGAGAGTGTAGAAAAATAAGGGGAGGACAAAGAATTCCCAAATCCACATTATTATATAATAAATGTATCCATATACAGGTAGAACTAGTCTCTTTTCCTCCTTTACTTCAAGTATCTGAGTTAATAACTGGGGACACAATACAATATTTTTCTGAAGAAGCCAATTTTATATCTGTGAATGCACCAATTTTGTATCTGAGTAAAGCATCCTGTATGGGAAACTCTTCTGTGTAACTGCTGCACAACACCAAGGGCTTTATAGTTACAATTTTCCTGTAAAATGGTGGATGAGGAAATAAGTCATATCCACAAATCTCACTGAATTTTGTTAAATAAGCTTTAGTTAGTAATACTTTGTGGCAATATTTATGAACAATTTAAAATTCAATGGTATAATTACATATGTTGCTCTGTGATTGTCTAGGAAACAAATGGTACAATGACAAAACAGTTTTCGTGATAAATGCTTCTCAAATGGCCAGGCTGTTCAGAAAAACTCACACATATTTTCCCTTAAGAATATAATAAAAATTAGCAGAAATATGGAAAATTCTAAGTACTGATATATGGTAGGTTTACTTACAATACTAAAAGCTCATACATGTAATTTATGAATAGTATTCAAAAGAATTATTCTAAGCTATTTAGAAAAAACATTTGTAAAACTTTCAGATATTGACAATAATACATGTAGACCATATAAATATGTATAAATTTTACTGCAAAAAATGTATGAAAAAAGAATAAGAGGTAAATAAGAAAAAAATGCCCCAAAGAATAAACAATAAGTATGTCAGTTTGGAAGGTTGTTCCTATGTTAATCCATACGCATTTTAAAAAAAAATAGCATAGCACTTCTAATAAACATCCAAGACAGCAGAGTAATTTTCCCTGTTCTTTCCTCAAACACTGGTAAATAAGTGTAAAAGGATTATTTTTTTTTCAGGTGAAATCTCACAGGGAGCAAGAAAAAGGGAAAAATTATGACAGAAATCCGATTTTCAAAGCTGAAAGGCAGAAGGATGTATGCTAACTGCAATTAACAAACGCAAAATACGGAAACAAAACTGTTTTCAGAAGAACTGGAAATATGCAAGGCTAAAGAATGGACAATATCAGACATTTTAAAAAGTGATGTCAGTGTGGATCAAAAACAGAAGTAGCTAAAAGTCTTTTGAAAAAATATTTAGATCTAAAGGCTTCGTAGTCCCTCCTTCACCATGACAGAAACTTGGTATACTTTCTTTAAAAAAAAAGAAAAAGAAAAAAAAAGCAACTCTAAGTCTATCTATGTAAGACTGAGGTACACGTCCCTTCCCCTCACTGGATGCCATGACAGTGAGAGCCAGTGTTATTCTAGACACAGGAAAATGAAATGTTTTTCTCCGGTTAATCTGAGCAGCCTGAGCACAAAGACAAGAACACTTAAAAGTTCAGAGTCAACCAAATAAATATTTCATTCAGTTGTCCTGTGGTAAAGAAGTAAAGCCTATTAGCCACCAAGTCAAATCAACAGACACAAAGAAATCCTGAATCATTTTGTGGATACCATGATCAATGGATCACCAAGCATTTGAGGAACATCCATAAGAGGGAAGACTGAGACTAGCAAACAGAACCTGGAGGAAACTTAGGCAATTTCTTAGGAGAAGAAGGACAATTATCCTTAGAGAGAAAATGTATTACACCCATGAAAGAAGAAATGAATGGCACACAAAATGAAACAAATTCAAAATATGAAGATCAGAAATTAAAACATACATACACACACACACTCACACACACATACACATATGAGATAGGAAGAATAAGATTTTTAATCAGTTCATGAAATCCATCATAAACCATAGTTTCAGAAAGGAAGAAGAGTAAAAATAGAAGAAAGAAAAGTTTAAATATTTATTAGAAACAAAGGATAAGTGTTTCCAGATGAAAAAGACTTTCTATTTCAAATATTTCATTTAAAAAATATGCACACCAAGGCAAGCCATTGTGAAATTAAAGAATAAAGGGGGCAAAGAAAAGATACTAAAAGCCTTCAGAAAGGAGGAAAAAAGTCCACATAAAAAGAACAGAAATTAGGGCTTCCCTGGTGGCACAGTGGTTGAGAGTCTGCCTGCCGATGCAGGGGACGCGGGTTCGTGCCCTGGTCGGGGAGGATCCCACGTGCCGCGGAGCAGCTGGGCCCGTGAGCCACGGCTGCTGAGCCTGCGCGTCCGGAGCCTGTGCTCCGCAACGGGAGAGGCCACAACAGTGAGAGGCCCGCGTACCGCCAAAAAAAAAAAAAAAAAAGAACAGAAATTAGAACAACATCCAACTTCTTGTTAACCCAGTAGTCTGAACAAATGTTTTCAAAATTTTTAGTGGCAAATAGTTTTCCTCCTAAATTTGACATGCAAAAATATCGCCCATGAACTATAAATTTAGATAATTAACATAGCCCAGAACAATATGCCTGTGTGGGGGAAGCCACTGAAGAAAGCATTTCACTAAAATGTGGAACCAAATAAAAAAGGAAAATGTAAATTCCATATAAGGAATTTACAAAGGATGAATTCCAAGGGTAATAATGAAAGAGAGGTGTGTGACAGGCCTAGAGCACGTCCCATCCAGCCCCAGCAATGCAAAGGGATCCAGGACATTTATATTTTCACAAATTGGGAGCATGTATCCTATTGATGGTAGTTTAGGATTCAGTTAGCAAGAAACACAAAGAGAACACAACAACATAAATGAAGCATTTTTCAATAACTATCGTAAAAACAAAAAATACAGTCAGGTATACTACAGGCTCAGTTGTAAGTAAAATATATAGCCATAATAATGTAAACACTAATACACAATCTAATGAAAATAATGCTATAAATTTATTGGTGGATATATTGTGTGCATATTTACATATAAGGAAGTGTGAATTGGATGTTTCTCTTCTGTAATAGATAATATTCAATAATACATTAAAATTAACAAATATGATAGGTATGATATCTTTATTATTCTATAATTTACAAGTGACTGTCATTTTTTCAATATTCAATTAATTGTGGTTTAGTAATTTTTAAAAAATCCTCAGTCATTTTAATAGATTCTTCATTACTCAAAATTATTAAAGACCCATAATGATATTACTTTGATGACGAAAATGTTGGTGATAGTGCTGCTATATTTAAAATGGATAAACAACAAGGACCTACTCTACAGCACTGGGAACTCTGCTCAATATTATGTAACAACCTAAATGGAAAAATGTAGAACTGAATCACTTTGCCATACACCTGAAGCTATCACAACATTGTTAATCAGTTATACTCCAATATAAAATAAAAAGTTTAAAAAAAAAGAAAATTTGGTGATAGTTTCTAAGATTTCTTGACCACCCCTTAGTAAATTACTTGAAAACTGTGACATAATGAAACATTGTAGTTTTCTTTGCTTGGTTCAAAAACAAGAGAAAGATCTGGTTGTTACAAAGAATAATAAAGAATAATGATGGTTGCAAGAGATTCTTAAACAAGAACAAAAAGAGAGAAGGTGAAGAAAGTAGAAATAATAAGGCCTTGATATCAATGATGCATTAATGAGTGAGATAACATATTTTAACTTCTTTCCATGGTAGAGTATAGGAAACTTATTCTAGTCTGTATATCATTTGAATTCAGGAAATATTATATATTATTTAGGATGTCTGCTTGGGTTTCAACTTATTACTCTTAAACTTAATCCCATTCAGAGTTAGGGTTCATGCCTTTACTATAGTCCATGACTTTCCCCCCGGCTACAAATTATTCTCCTGTGTCTAGAATAAGACGGGCTGTCACTGCCAAGGCATCTGGTGAGCAGAAGGGCCATGTGCCTCAGACGTCTATACGTAGACTTAGTTGCTTTTTATATTCCAAAAAGATAGAAAAGGGACACTTGAACCATTTGAGCCTCCTATCACAACAGGGTTTTACTCTCTTCTAGTACTAATTTTAACTTCCCTAGTTTACCTAGTTAGAATTTCCTGAAATTCATAGCACAGTAGAAAATTCCATTTAAATAATTAAGTAATTCTGGTTCCTTAATGAAGCATCCATTTTGAACATTACATTTAGAATTTTTAAACTAGGCACAGGATTTATTGTTTAGATAAAATATAGCATTTAGGAAATGTTTTCTGCTAAATTTGGTCTATTCTAGAAAATGCATTAATCAAAATAATAATAATGTATTGATAACAATACACTGTTATATGTCACCCGTACTTGAGTAAAAGTGAGAATTTTGTGGTGATAATCAGAAAGTAGTAGTACATGACTTATCCACAATTCCAATTTAAAGTTAGGAAAAAATACCAAAATTGTTTAAATTACCAGCTGCCTATAAAGGAAAAAAAAAGGGTTAATAAGGTAAATTAATACATAAAAAACAAATCAGAGGAGCAAAACATCTCAGCAGGGAATGCTAGTAGAGCTTGGTTCTGTGGAGAGAAGTTGGCTGGCAGTTATGAGAGTGAAAAAATACCAGAGCCAATTTAATCAACTTTAATAAGCTGTGGTTAATAAGCAAATATGGATTTGGGATAGAATTGTGTCGCATAATGGGGAAAAGTAAGTCCAGTTATATATATACTATAATGCTACAATATTGGCATTAGTCATGCATAATGGTAAAACAATAATAGTGATAAAATACATAAAACTACTGAACTCAGCTAGCAATACGGATACTAGACTGGCATAATTTAATTGAATTAACAATAGTTATCAGGATAAAACCACTAGATTTTGTGTTGAGCAACTGATTTAAATCTAAAGGAAGTGAACAGTGAAGCTGAGGCCTGGAGTGTCTCAGTTGGTAGAAGGTTCAAACTTCCTCAGTAAGAACAAATTGTTGGTAGGTTCTGGTACAAAATCTAAGGAAGGCAGAAGCAGGGGAAATGCAAGTAGAAATGATATATAACTTTTCCTCATTTTTCCTTTTGAATCTTTCTCTTTGTTCCTAACTGCCATATATTCTAACATACTCCCCAATTAAAATTTCCCCAATATTTTACACTCTTCCTTTTCCTAAATATTCACAGGAAAGAGCAATTCACCTTGCTCTTATGTTCTGCTTCTGCTCTATGAACAACTTTTTTTCCAGTAAAGCTTCTACCACCATGCTTTTCTAAGTAGTAACTATGATACCTTCCTAATTATCTCTTGCCTTAGATCAAGTGCAACCTCTATGTCTGGGCCACCTTAGAAGAGAGTATGCAATATAGCATGGCACAACAGTGCAGTGTGATGGAAACACTGTCTCAAACCTAAAGTGAACAAAACTACTTTGCATAATGAGATTTACAACATCGTTTGGGAAAGAAACTAGCATTTCTATTAAATGAGGAAGTATTTTGATAGAAATTTTTGTGTTTATTTCTTAATAAAATTTATTTTTAGCCCAGTTTTGGATTTTTGGAAAAATTAAGAATACAATGGAAGAAGTCCTATATACCCTGAACTCAGTTTCCTCTATTATTAACACCTTACATTTACATCTTACATGGTACACTTTATATAGTTAATGAGCTAATATTGATACATTACTAATTAAAGTCTATATTTGATTCAAATTTCTTTATTTTTTTTAGTCAATGTGATTTTTCTGTTCCAAGAACCCATCCAGGATAATATCATTTAGTTGTCGTGTCTCCTTAGGGTCCTCTGAACTGTGACAGCTTCTCAGATTTACCTTGTCTTTGATGATCTTGACAGCACTGAGGAGTATTGGTGAGGTATTTTATAGAATGCCCCTTATTCTTCAAAATATTTTCCAATATTTTTCTCATTAGACTGGAGTTATGTGTTTCAAAAAGGAAGACCAGAGATGTGAAGTGCCATTTTCATCACATCCTATCAGAGGTAAATACTATCAACATGACTTGTTACAGGTGATGTATTGATAAGATTTAGATGGGAGTAAAACCTCTCCTGGAAACCTAGTTATTTGTCTTTCTTTGTTGACTATCAATGAAGTCGGGTAAAATTATTTTTAACCAGATAACAAGACATACTTTTGTTTCCAGAAAAACAAGAATTTTCTAAATATTCTTTGGTCCTATAAACATTTCTACAAAAACATATATCTTTGAAATGGTCTGTTTCGAATTCTGTGATTAAGATAAGCTTGAAATAATAGTAAGAATACAAATAGTTAGAGCCTCAGGGCTCATCTTCTATCTGAAGGTATATGCCAAGCCCTTAGAAAAACTGGACTTCCCTTTTTAAACCCCTTTGCCTCTCCTGGCGTTCAGGAAAGGAAAAAGAAAATTAGGATGTAACTAAAATGCAGTCAGTAGAATATGCAAGCAGGTAAAGCTGGACTCTCAGTGAAATGTGAGCTACAAATAGACTTATTCAAACAATGAAGACAGCAAAAACATTTGCTACCCTGCCATTTGGCAGTGGTTGGAGACAAAAATCTCCTTAAAAAATTTGAAGCCACAATTGCCACTAACATGAATTTGCAACCCAAATTCATAATCACTAGATAGTCTGTAAAATATCAAATAAAAAAATATAGTTTAAGGTGGTCCTGGAGGAAGGCTTCTGGATATTTGAAGAAAATGGCAGCTGTCTCATTCTACCTTTTCTGTAGTTCCACCAAAACATTACAAACTATTAATAGGACAAGCACAGGTACACAAAATGATGCTTTCATTATAATTCGTAGACAATAAATGTCCCAAATTCAAAATAACTCCAAGCAAACCAATGATTCCTAGGAAGTACCACCTTTGTTCCTGCCCTAATGCAGGGGTTTGTGATGAGCAAGACTGTGGAGGAAAAGATCATGAGAAACAGAAAAGGGGGAGGTAATACATTTGATCTAAAACCACTACCAGGAAGAGTAAACCTGACCTAAGTCTGGAAGTACTAGAAGTGTATGCCAAAAGTCAGGGCTAATCAACCCGAATGCATTGACACTTGGAACCAGATGACTCTTGCTTGGGGGGAAGTGGGGGCTGGCTATGCGTTGTAGAATGTTTGGCAGCATCCCTGGCCTCTACCAAGTAGAACACGTAGACATTAGTAGCAAAATTCTGCCCCCTCCCCCTTCCCCCCAGGGGTTTTTACAACCAAAAAATGTTTCTAGACCTTGTACAATGTCCCTTTTGAGACAAAACTGTCCCTCCCTTCCCAATTGAGAAACACTGATATAATGGAATGAAATTATAATCTATTAATTTGAAGTGTCAATCTTTAAAAAGCACAGTTTCTGTGACAGAATAAAGAAGAAAATAGATGAAGTGGTACTTTTTGACATTTGGTTGCTTGAGAAGAAAATAATTAAAAGGAGTAAGCATAAGGTCTCTCATGACAATAAAGAGCCATAATTCAGAGAACACACAGTCTCTTATCTTTAAAGAAAATCATATTCACTAAAAAATCTGGATTTTGCTACCCTGTGAGAACTAAATTTCATTAAACTGGGAATCCTGTATACCACCCAAAATTGACCAAAATGAAATAAATCCATGAACAATCTTTTTAAATGAAACATAATATACCTGAAGGAATGAAACTTTCTCCCTGAATAAAATCACCATAAAGCAAAAGACAGCACTCAAACTGAATAATCTTATTCAGTATCTTTAGATATAATACTATATAATTATATATAAATATATACTCAGGATAGGGAAAATCACCTTGAGTCAGAAAAAAAAAAGGGAACAAAATCAGGAAGAAATGAAAAAAAAGTTGATTAAACTCAAGAAAGAAGTGAAAGGAGAAGAGACTGTGATCTTCCTTTTTCAGACTCTATTACCTCTCAAGGCACTCAGGAAAAGAAATACAAAACTCTCTCTAATAAAGACTAAATTAAATTGGAAGACAGAATAGACTAATGAAAATTTAATAAAGGGCATTGAAGAAAAGCAAGAAGACAACTAAGAGAATAAAAATGAGATAAAGAACGAAGTAAACATGTCTATATTGAATACTACTGCACATATGCACCACACAATTCCCTTTTCAGAAAGACATCCCAATGCGTCATCCATTTAGTTCAGGGTTTTACAACCTTGGCCATACTAACATTTTGGACCAGACAATTCTTTGCTGGGGGAAGTGTGGTAACCCTGTGCAGTGCAGGGTGTTTAGCAACACTCCTGGCCTCTAACCATTAGATGCCAGTAGCACACCCTCCCCAGGTGACAACCAAAATATCTCCAGATGTTGGAAAATGTCCTGAGGTTGGGGGAAGGGGTAATCATTCTTAGCTGATAACTATGGATTTAGCTCATGCAGGATGAAATAACTTGCCTTACTAGATGTCAAAGATTAGAAATTAAACAATGCTGTATAGTCAACAGAACTATGAATGATATTAGAAGAACAGAAACAGAACTAAATATATGGAACATTGTTTTATGACAAATTGGCATTGCAGAATGGGGGGAAATGTTTCTTAACGAATGGTTTAAGGTCAACTGCTTATATCTATTTGAAAAAACAGGGAATTGTACGCCATCCTTTCCCTATCCATAAAATTTTAATCCCAAATAACTAAATCATTAATATGAAAGAATAAATTACAATAAAATTATAAAAGGCAAAACAGAATAATACCATTATGAATCAAGATAGGGAAATACTTCTAAGATATAAAATGTTGACTACAAATGGTAAGATTGACAACATTTGATCACAGCTAAATAACTAACCCCTGTTCATATAAAGATACAATAACGGAAGTTAAGGATCAGGCCACTAAAATGTGAGATAACATTATATAGATAGATTAGACAGGTCAGATAAATGGATGATAGATTGATTGATAGACAATAAAGACATAGATATCCTGACAGATAACAAAAAACAAAAAATCAGAACATAGAAAGTCCTTCTTTGGAGCAATGAGAAATATTGACTATGCAAAAGCAAAATAAGAGAAACACTAAAATAGCGAAAAAGAACATAAAAATGGCTGATAAATATTTAAGGAGATAAAAAAACTAATCAATAGTCTGGAAAATGCAAACAAAACCAGAAAATATCAAGTATTGGTAGGGTGCGGAAATAGGATCACATATATTTTTATCGGAATTTAACTGGAATAATCACTTCTGGAAATAATTTGGGATTTTTCAGAAACACTGAGGTAAAGCTCTACCTGAAACCTAAAATGTTTAGCTGAAACCTAAAGTGTTTCAGCTAAACACTGAGGAATGCTGAAGGACTGATTTTTTTTTTTTGACCTATCTCAGTTAAACATTGTTCCACACTGTTGTTCCTAACCCCTCTTGCTAATCCTAGAAATGAATACCTGATAAAACCTTAATTCCTGCCTTGAAAGCCCATCATCCTATCACATGACAAATGCAACCTAAATTACCCATAATTCCAGGGATTTTGAAGAGTGAGCAAGCCATAAAATCAACCTGATTATGACCTTAGCTTGTCTAACCTATAAATTCTTCAGAACACTTGCTGTCTGACACAACAGTATTCTAAAGCTGTTTTTACCTTGCAGTGTTCTTAATAAAGGGGTGAGCTAACCACTTTGGCTTGGGTTTTCTTCTTCAATATTTATGATCCAGAAATATTACTTTTTTATGCACTCAAAAAACTCTCTTATGTTCAAAAGAAAAAAAATCATTGTAAAATAATATTTATTGTGGTTTTGTTTCTCATGGCCCCAACTGAAGGAAATATAAGTGTTATTCAAGAATAAAATAGATAAATAAATTGTGTTATGTTCATAAAATGGAATACTACCCAGAAGTTAAAAAAAAAAAAAAGGCAAACATGAATAGTTCTTTTTAGGTATGCTAAATTGGAATAAAACATTGAGTGAAAAATCAATCACAGAAAAATGCCTATGCTATATATAGTTTAAAAAAATACCAAACTAAACAATATATGACCAGAATACATGGGGAAAAATAAAGAAAAGCAATGAGATTATAAACATAAAGTTTGAATAATGTTTTCTACTGTGGGGCTGGGAAAGGGATGGGGTCAGGAAGGGAGATGTAAATGATATTTCAAAGATAACAATTACATTCTATTTCTTAAGAGAGCGCCTTTGTATTTTGTTCTCTACATCCCGTATCATTCATAAATATTTGTAAATCTACTCTATATTTAAGAAACATTTGCAACCAAACTAACAAATTAACAAGAAGAAAGTTATGTAAGGAGAGTTTAAAAAGAAGGAAAAAAAAGAGAGGAAGAAGAACAGTACTTCAAATAATTTTGTGGATTTAAAAAAAAAAAAGTGATAACCTCTGGGAAAATCTTTTAAAGCACAGTCATCACTTTATGTCTTTTTGCAACATCAGCATTTGCTTCCTAAGCGTCATCTTATTCTTCAAAGGGCAATTCATGGTCAAGACCTATTAAAAGTGTCCATGAAACTCTATGTCCTAGAACTCCCTTACTGTTCAAAAAAAAAAAAAAAAGTCTTACAAAGCTGTCATATTTGATGCCTTTTTAATGTTTTCTAATATATGATGGACTTCATGTTTAACTAGTTTCCAGACTTGGAAGTGTTAAAGAGATTCCATTATATAAAGAATTCTGTTTATATGCAATACTGCTTTTATTACAGATAATTCAATTGACAGAGATTTATTTATAACAATTTAAAATTAAAAATAATTTTGTTTTTAGACATTTAAGGCTTTTCAATTTTAATACGGCCTACAGTAATCCAATTAGATAGCTTCTCACTCAGAATGGAGTAAAATCTCCTGAGTAGATGTATTATCCTAAGGCAGTACCACTACTATTAAATGCTGCATTTTGCCATTACCAAACTGGATTAGAAGCATGAAATCTTTATTATAAGCAATAAAAGCAATTTGCCTGAACCCATTACAATATATCTAATTTATTAACCATACCTTGAAGTACAATATGCTTAATAACTTACACTTTTGAACTACTTTTATGTGTCTTTTACTTTTTAAAGAGAAACATAACTGCGAGCATATGGACAAGTCATTATTCTAATTAGAAAAATACTGAAGGCTTAGAGTTCATTCAACAAATCAATATTTAATTAGCAATGTGCCAAACTGCACATACCAGTTACTATAGTATATGTTACTAAAATGAGATGTTCGTTTATCATTGATGTAGCTGTGAAGACTAGGTCACAGAGATCCAAATAAAAACGGAATTAAGTACCCACATGGCACTGGCAGACAGCCAAAACACCTCTTCTATATGACCTCAATAATGGAAACATGTCATCAGATTTCTAAACGAAGCATTTCATCTTTTGTCATTTTTATAGTTGGCTTGTATATGTGACTGAAAGGAGCTTAACAGTGGTAAAATCAGAGTAGAGTTTCACTGACTTCTATTAATTCAGACATTTACTTTTTTAATAGTCTAAATTTTTAATAAAAAAAGACAATCATATGAAATTTTAGTTTTTGTGTTCTTTGTGTGCTTTAATGCATTTATGATTACTACAGGTAACGAAAGCTATTACTTCTCTTAACCTTGAAAAATGAATTAACATTAATATCAAGTGAATTTCCCAGCATGGTGCAAGTCAGATGTAAAAAGTAAAGAATAAAAAGAAAAGAAAAATAAAGAAATGCTCATAATTTGTGAAGTACATAGAAGGAATACTGATTACATCAATATTCTGGTAGTCTCATTTTATATTAAACACATTTCTTTAGAAATAGTGTAAGCTAATATGTGCATCCAAAATGGATATACATTTATTGTAGTTAAATATAACAATTAATAATCAATGAATACATTTACTGAATACTAGTACTATGCTGATTTATATATGAGGTACTGAATTTACATATAAACTATTCTAACTTCTGATATAAACTATTCTCTAACTTCTGATATGTTAATATGATAGAATGCTATACAGAAGTTTGTTTTTAAAAAAGTAAAAATTAATGTACTAAATAGGAATAAAATGTTGAGATATGTAATTGAAATACAGAAATCAGAGTTTGAGCTAAGTATTTTTTTATTTGAAATATAAAAGTATCAATGTAACTGATAATACAAATATTAATCTGAATGAGGTGACTTAAAGTGCTTTAATGTTTGAGAGACAAGATACAAATAAGATGAACACATGCATAATATTCCATATAGGAGGTCATATTCAATCTAGCAGTAAAGGAAAGTTTGATTTAGATATGCGAAGGGCATTCTGTGACGTGGGAGAACACAAATTAAGATATTTAGTGGGAGAAGTGATTATGAACTTAGGGAATATTAATTGCATGATGTGCCAAAATTAAAACACAGAAAATAATTAAATAATTAAATAGAAAATTTGTGCTGTGGAAAGAGAGAATTTGATGTGGATGGAAGAGAAAGAAATATTTTTATCAGAAAAGCTCAACCAGTATGGTCTTTAAAGGTGTTGTTGAAAATTAAAAATAAGCCTTATACTAGCTATATACCAACATTCAATAAGACTGTGCTTATTGATCTCCTTTTTAAATTAATGTAGCCATGTATTCCTCAATACACTTAAAAGTACCTTAAACGAATATTTTCATAAGCATTGTTTAGTTTAAGAAAAGAGCCTCAAAGTCCACAGAGTCAAAAAACAAAAGACAGGAAAGCCAAAAGATAAGAAAAATCTATTTGTATAGCAGTTAAGAGTGTGATCTCTAGGGCTAGATTTGAATCTTTGTCACCACTTCCTGGTTGTGTGACCTTGATTAACTTATCCATTATGTTTCCAAATTTATCAAAAGCATGTAATAATAGCATTTATTTCAAAATTTTTTGAATTATAGTCATTAATATAATTATGGTATCTATAACAATATCTTTTAAAGAATAAATTCTCAATAAATATTGACATATTGTTTCATGTTCTTCATTTTCACAAGGTTTGGCTAAACTAAGCCAGAAAGGTTGACATATTTCAACATTATACAGAAGGCTTTATCATAAAATAGCTGCCATTATCTTCTCCAATTATTAAGGGTTTTCAAGCAATAGGTTTTTAAGATTTTTAAATGGAAAATTGAGATGCCTACCTATCTATCTCTGTCTCTATCTCTATCTCCATATTTTATCCTAGGTAACCAGGTTAAAAATTTCACGGGAACTGAGGAATTTGAAACAGCTATTGTGGAGAATATTGTAAAGAGCTAATTAGGGAACAACTGCAGTGTCAGAAAGCATTAAGAACCCCTTTCATGATGTACTAAGAATGTATAATGACTACAACCTGTGCTGGTGCATTACTGCATTATTGTCTTCAGCACTCATCAACCTGTGTGTGTGTGTGTGTGTGTGTGTGTGTGTGCGTCTATGTGTGTGTTTTTAAAGGCAGAAAACTGCATTGATCCAGTTTTGGGATATTACCTGCTGCTGGTCTAGAAGAAAATGTGGAAGTGCATATTGAAAGTGAATCCAGACAGGGAAGAACGTGTAAATGGAGTCAGCAGAGAGCCACGAAGTATACCTTATAGATTTAAAAAGCAAAAAATTGTGGATTTAATTAAGTGAAGGAAAAGAAATTATCATTGCATCACATATGCTAAAAATAAACATTTCTTATGTTAACACACTGAGATCTCCAGGTTAACATCCTATAGGAGCTACCATTACACAAAGTAATTTGTAATGTTCCTCATTTGCATAAAATTGTCTATATAGTTGCTAAACTAGAGAAACTGGATCAGCACTGAGGACAAAAAACTCAATAAATGGAACTTATTATTTTGAGTAAAATTCTTTTTGAAAAAATCTATAAGTATCATTGTATTATAGGCCACATAATGAGAAATGTGTTGAAATACAACCATACTTAAAGATATCTACTTTTGACAGCTTGTTGGCTGATTTGGAGTCACAACTCTAAATGTCCCCTATTGGACTATAAACCTGAATGATATCCATAACTTATTTTTAGACATAAAATTATAGGTTTACATATCACCGGAGTTGACCCATGCAATTATTAACCCAAGTAGAAACCATTATTTTATACAGACTAATGTCACAATTTCACCACTGACTCTGGAAATTTTCCATAATATTTACTTACTCTACAAGACAAATGATCAAATTGCATATATAAGCATCTAAGTACAAAGAAAAGGGAACTTTGAAAATTTGCATAATATTGAAGAATAAAACTACAAAATTTTCTGTAAAAAACATTTGATATAGAGTAAATCACTGTGAACTAGACTTTTATTTTTAACAGTATTTCATATATCTTTTATAGCATGTCTGTAACTTTTTAAGGGATTCCAACAGCCAATGTCTTTTGAGGACTAAGCTTATGGAATATAGTCCATTGTCCTGTGGTCCTGATAAGTCACTCAACAGTTATCTGACGCAAAGATACCACATCCAAAAAACAAAAAACAAAAAACAAAACAGGGCTATAAATCTCTTCCTCTGCAGGATGTTTGAGAAAAATATATAAGATAATTTATTAAGATTTCTTCCTACAGTTTCTGGCACAGATAACATGATAAAAATATGAGAGCTATAATTATTTTCTACCACATGTTAATTTTATATACTTCTATCATTTTTACTAAAAAGTACAATTTAATATGAATTATAAACATATCACATTCTAAGTACAAAAATATGGAAGAACAGTTTGACTATAAGAGATGGCAGTTTCCCTCAGTCATTTGCCATTGTCACTGTAGTGAAAAACAGAACAAGTATTTTCTATCAGAAGAGTTGTATTCTTGATTCTTTTCAGGGCTGCAACATCTAGACATTTTGCACAAGAAAGGCTGATCCTATTTTTATGGAGAAAAAACCTTATACTTCATAAACCATGTTCTGAAGCAGAGAGCTATGTTCTTTTTCTCCTCGAAACAATACACTTTGCTTACTGTTAAAATTGCTTTTGAAAAGCAGATTTGCACAACACACCTGAGAATTTTTAAAATATATTCTACAGGGCAATAAAATACGTGACTTCTGTTTATTGTTGAGTTCCTTAAACACAGACATATTTCGGCAAGTAGAGGATCGTGGTTTGAAACTGAGCCATCAATGATTAATAATTTTGGTACCATAAAAGATTATGTGCAGATAATAATGTGAGACATTGTATTTAAAATATTTTATTTAAGTAAATGTAAGGAGCATCTATAGAATGTATGCATGTTCCACTACATTCACTTAGTTTTTAAAAGAGATGTTCTTAGAGACTTGCTTTTTTCACTAAGGAATTCCTCACATGGCTCTTTTTTACAGGAATCCTTGAAATTAACGTACTTCAATCCCTCTACTTGTAATTGAAGAGGAATTTTGACACATCAAATGCATTTTAAAATGAATCTCTGCCACACAGAACAGCTTCAGTGCTAAGAATTTACTGTCAGCTATAGTAAAAGATATTATTTTTGAAATTTTATGATCAGAGATTTCTGGTTCAAAATGACAGCTGGTTTGCAGGCCCCAAGGGAGCCTCCCACAACTATTCATTAAATACTGATGGAGATACAGTGAAATATTTTTAAAACCCTTCACAGCCTTCTATAGTAATTCTGACAGATAACCTAATATTGGTATCTTGTATGAATTGACACTAATATGAAATAGTTAGAGTTAGATGGAGGAAAAGCAGAAAGACATAGAGCCAGGCTTTAACGCACAGATTAAATCCCTAATCTTCTAAAAGCCTATTTTAGAAGTGTTAAGCTGTTTCATAATTCTACCACCACTGATCAACTAACTGAGACACAGACTCTCTGACAAGAGGAGACCCTCTCTGAAACACTGGTTTGGAGCTGTTCCCTAAGACGGAGATTTCAAATCACTGCTAATAACTGGAAGAACATAGGAAAAAACAGGTGACGGCAAAGTGCATTGTGAGGAGAGTGGTACCTCGCACAGGTAAATTGCTGTCAAGTAAGGGCAAAGAAAACATTACCTGGTTGCAGTGTCGGCTGACGAGTGCAGTCCTCAGTGTACAACATTGGCTCAGTTCTTTGGCTTGTTACCAGAAAACCTGGAAACAATGTTCGGAAAAACACTTAATCAAAGTAGAGCAGGGCCAGAAGATGAAGAATTGCCAGAAATAGGGAATTGGACTAGGAACTGCACATCAACCTTCCCTTCTGTTACAGATTTGAAAATAGAATCTGGAAATGGTGCCAGTTAACAGAAGTGAAATTCAAGGTCAATTCCTTCATCTTACCTATTAAGACAAGAGCTGTATAGATCTTCCCATATAGGGGATGACTGTGAAGAAAAGCAACAACATGGATACTATGAAAAAAAATACTGTGAAGCAAGGGAAACTGAGGAATGGCATAATAACAAATAAACTTACTGCTGGTTCTAGATAAAAATACTGAAAATGTACACAGATGTGACTAGAATCAAAAAGGTAAATGCGGGCTTCCCTGGTGGCGCAGTGGTTGGGAGTCCGCCTGCCGATGCAGGGGACACGGGTTCATGCCCCGGTCCGGGAAGATCCCACATGCCGCGGAGCGGCTGGGCCCGTGAGCCATGGCTGTTGAGCCTGCGCGTCCGGAGCCTGTGCTCCGCAACGGGAGAGGCCACGACAGTAAGAGGCCCACATACCGCAAAAAAAAAAAAAAAGGTAAATGCATGCCTCATAATTTATTAATATCTGTGTATAAAAAGATATTCAATAGAATATTTAAAAGGACAACAAGAAATTTAAAGAATCAGAAATGCAAATTTCAACAAATATGAGTGATGAACTCACTGATAATCACATTGATAAAAACTATAATAGTAACAAGGAACTATTTTTCCTATTATTTTGAGAAAAAATGTTTTTAAAAGGTAATATCCACTGTTGATGAAACATGAAAAATTAGATAATTTCATGAATTGTAGTATGACAGCTAAATTCTACAATCATCTTTATTTGGCTGCACACAAACTTCAAATGTACAAACACTTAAACATGAAACCTTAGTTCTCAAAACCTTTCCAATATTAATACCTGCTAGAATGTGTAATCAGAACTGGCCAACAGAACTTTCAGTTGGTGGAAATGTTCTATGTCTTTTCTGTCTGATATCATGGCCTCTAGCAAGATGTGGTTACTGAGCACTTGAAACTTAGCTACTATGCTGAGAACCTGAACTCTTAGTTTTATTTTATAAGAAACATATTTCAATTTAAAAGGCTACATGTGCCAGTGGCTACCATATTTGACAGGGCAGATGTAAAATACTGTATGAAGTTTGAGGATATTTATTGAAACATTTTTGCAATGACAAAATAACTGAAACAACCTAAACATTCACAAATATGACGTTAGTACATATACAAGCAAATTAATGAGGTTGATCTTTATAGATCCACATTAAATAGGAGTCCCAGGGACTTCCCTGGTGGCACAGTGGTTAAGAATCCGCCTGCCAATGCGGGGGACACAGGTTCTATCCCAGGTCCGGGAAGATCCCACATGCTGTGGAGCAACTAAGCCCGTGCGCCACAACTGCTGAGCCCGTGCTCTAGAGCCTGCGAGCCACAACTACTGAAGCCTGTGCATCTAGAGTCTGTGCTGCACAACAAGAGAAGCCACCTCAATGAGAAGCCTGCACACCGCAACAAAGCGTCGCCCCTGCTCTCTGCAGCTAGAGAAAGCCCGAACGCAGCAAGAAAGACCCAATGCAGCCAAAAATAAATAAATTAATAAAAAAAAAACAGTAAGCACTACAAAATATCAGCTATTATTATATAAGAAATTGTACAAATTTAGGTATCTAATTTATTTATACATATATGTATATATATGCAAAATAAGCACCAAATAATATTCTTAATTTCTGGATATGTGATTTAAGGAAGAAAAAGTCATATTCAATTTTTTATTTATTCAATTATGTCTCAACTGATTTTTTTACTTTTAGTTAATTGAATTTTATATAGTTTCTAACACATAGCAATTATGTTCTTATAAGTAAACTATTGGATTTATGAATAAAGCCCATAATTAAATAATTTAAATATTTAATTTTATTTAACAAGACAGAAGATGAAGAATACAACAAGATGAAAGAAAGCAGATAGAATTAATACAGATGAGAGTGGAAATTAATGGCAAAAAAATGAAGCTATCAAAAAATACAAAACAATGGGTGGATCTTTTAAATCAACTACAAAACAGATAAATGACATCAAGGAAAATAGAGAAATGAAAAGTATACAATAATATAAATGAATTAAAGAAAAATTACAGTTATGGAGAACTTTGAATGAAACTGAATACAGAAAATATTAATGAAATGATTACAACACTAACTGAAATCTCAAAATTGTCAGGTAGTATATACAAAGACGTAAGCACATGCTGAGGAATGGAATTGGAACTATGACTGAAATCTCCCCAAATCAAAAAACTCTAGGGTTTCTGCTTACTCTTTTGAACTAGGACCAGAGTAGTCACAGACTGCTTTTCCTGACAAAAGGGAAAAAAATAAATGTATCAAACTGGATGCCTTTATACTGGCCCAGAGAATTTCTTTATAATTTTAACTGGTTTGGTTAGAGGGAATTCAGTTCTCAAATATAAAATCACCCCTGGCTACCTCTAAGGGTACAGAAGCACAGAAAGTGATAGTAATATGTAAAAACCTGATAAATATCTACAGAGATCTAGGACAACCAAGTTCTTTGAAAAGCCAATTATGAGGCAGTTAATGAACCAATCAGCCAGACAAAGTTTTCCTCTTTTAGCTAATCGGGGGGAAAAAAAGTGGTCTATATTGCAAGGATTGTTAAAGCGTTCTCTTAATTTAAATGATAGGTCGTGCTATTAATTTTAAAGATTTTTTTTTCTGACAGGATAAATTTATGCATGGCACAGAGTAAAGAGCAGACTGTAGGTTTAACCTGCTGATGTCTCTCCCTGGTATTCAAGAGCAACAAACGTTGCTTAAGACAAATTTCTAGTATGGAGGACTACTTACACTTCTCTACAAGTACTCCTGCTGTGTTGTTCTGTCTGTAATGGAATCCATGGGGACCGAGAGGGGCTTCATTCCTATCTGTAACCCAAGTCTCTGTACACATACTAAGTACTGACGACCCTAAAAACATCTCCATTTAGGAGCTCAGAAGGTCTCCTCTGAAAGATGGCTACACATTCTCATTCTGAGTCACAGTCTGGTACATTCTGGATTTCTGCACTTTGTCTTGCTTGTTCAGGTCAGAAAGCCCAGAAACCTGCAGTCGGAAAAGGTCTCTAACTGCAGTTCTAGCTACATAGGCAAATGACAGGTGACAATACAGTGAGATTACTCTCACTGTATTATTAGGTGTCATTTCCTCCCCTGGTAAACTCAGGAAGAAACTCAATTTGTCATGAGTGACAGAGGGGAAAGGCAAAATCTGATTGTCAGGCCACTGGAAGTGGCATTAGTCAAGTCTCAGTGGGTGCCAGCTGCTTTAGCAGCCAGACACTGCCAGGTCACATAAGGATCAACCCCTCATGAGTGCCAGCAGATGAAGTTCTCAGGTCATTAGGAAAGAATTCTGTCACTTCTAGTGAAGACCAGTAAAGGATCCTAAAGTGAAAAATAAATATATTTTAAGAGGTCTAATTCTAACTTGAAAAATGTCTGTTCTGTGCACCAGTCCAAAAAAGAGAGAAAATATTATAAATAAAAGTACATAAATTCTAATCAAAAGATATATGATTCCCTATGATTTTCTAGAAAACCATAGAATGAAAAATTAAATATATCAAAATTGATTAAAAGCATGCAAAAATCCAAATAGACCATTCCTGCAGAGAGACAGGAAAAATTTATCCCTTAGAGTATTTCAGGAACAGTTTCAGACAATTTATTCCAAGATTTCCAGGAGCAGACAGTATGCACATCCTTCAAACTGACACTTGAAACAACTGATATGTAAAACAATTGAATATGTAATCAGAAAAAAATCCCATTCATGGGCTTCCCTGGTGGCGCAGTGGTTGAGAGTCCGCCTGCCGATGCAGGGGACATGGGTTGGTGCCCCGGTCCAGGAGGATCCCACATGCCGCGGGGCGGCTGGGCCCATGAGCCAGGGCCGCTGAGCCTGCGTGTCCGGAGCCTGTGCTCCGCAACAGGAGAGGCCACAACAGTGAGAGGCCCACGTACCGAAAAAAAAAAAAAAATCCCATTCATAATAGTAATGCATTCTATCAACTGCATAGCAATAAAATTAACAGTGAATAGTAGAAATTATAAAACTTAGCTGAACAACATAAATAAAACTTGGGAAAATGGAAACCTACATCTATATCAGTACATTAAAACACCCGTTTGGGCTTCCCTGGTGGTGCAGTGGTTGAGAGTTCGCCTGCCAATGCAGGGGACACGGGTTCGTGCCCTGGTCCGGGAAGATCCAACATGCCGCGGAGCAGCTGGGCCCGGGAGCCATGGCCACTGAGCCTGCGGGTCCGGAGCCTGTGCTCCGCAACGGGAGAGGCCACAACAGTGAGAGGCCCGCGTACCGCAAAACAAAACAAAACAAAAAAACACACCTATTTGTTTCCAAAATTAATCTAAAATTTCATTGAAATATTCAAAAATTCCAGAATGTTTTTCATATAATTTAATAAGATATTTGTAAATTTTCTGGAAGTGAAAGTGAATAAAATATCTACTTTTAAAATTTTAGCAAAACCTTAGAAAAATGAGGCAGACCTTACCCCATATACTATGAAAATATTTATAAATACTGATTTCAGAAAAATCTTTCGATTGAATTGTTGTATTAAAAAGAAATGTTTAACTTTGTGCATTTTTCTGGAAATATAATATTTCCAGAAAATTTTTATAGGAAATATTTAGTTGCATCTGATTTTAAGTAGCTTTGAAAAACACCCTTTAGATCAAGTGTATAAATCATACTTAATTTTGTAAATTGATTCTCAGAGCTTAGAAAGATATAGAGTTAGCATAATAAGGTTAATTTTTAAATTTCTAAGCTCCTATCAAACATAAGAGAGAATAAAACTGACTGGAAAATAAAGAGGAGAAAGGTGTCTCATAAAACATATCAAAGGATTTCTAACCTTCATCTAATACACCAAAATTGTTTAAATTCAGTTACCTACACAAATCTTCAAGAACAAATAAAGACGCTGCATTTCCTCTCTTCACTTAGAAACTCATGGCAAATACGGGGAAGAAAACTATTATCAAAACATATATGGGAGATTGGTTCAAGATGGCGGAGTAGGACGTGCGCTCACTCCCTCTTGCGAGAGCACCGGAATCACAACTAACTGCTGAACAATCATCAACAGGAAGACACCGGAACTCACCAAAAACGATAGCCCACATCTAAAGACAAAAGAGAGGCTGCAGTGAGATGGTAGGAGGGGCACAATCATAATAAAATCAAATCTAATAATTGCTGGGTGGGTGACTCACAAACTGGAGAACAATTATACCACAGAAGTCCACCCACTGGACTGAAGGTTCTGAGCCCCACATCAGGCTTCCAAACCTGGGGGTCTCCCAATGGGAGGAGGAATTCCCAGAGAATCAGACTTTGAAGGCTAGCCAGATTTGACTGCAAGACTTTGACAGGACTGGGGGAAACAGAGACTCCACTCTTGGAGGGCACACACAGTTATGTGTGCATCAGGACCCAGGGGGAAGGAGCAGTGACCCCACAGGAGGACAGGACATTTGTCCACCAGAGACCTCCCAGCTCCATGTAATATCAAACGGCGAAAGCTCTCCCAGAGATCTCCATCTCAACGCTAAGACCCAGCTCCACTCAACGGCCAGCAAGCTACAGTGCTGGACACCCTATGCCAAACAACTAGCAAGACAGGAACGACAATTTTACCTTATGATTGGCAATGAGTAAGGACATACAAGCAAAGTACCCAAGAGACTAAACCTTTGTAGCAGGCACACAATTTTGCTGTCCAGCATTCATCTCACATCTGCCAGGCTAACTGTACCCTGGGGATATCCCTTGGGGAATGTCTCCTCTCTTGTTTGAAACACAGCTATTTCACAGTGACATTCATTCCAATCTCAGAATCAGTGCCAAGGTCTCAATTAAACACTTGGCCTCCAGGACTGTTATATAACCCAATTGAGCCATGGCTAATTTTGAAGATGTTTAGTGGGAATCTGGGAGAGAAAATTCTTCACTCTCCTCACTGTGGTTTCAGGAGTGAAATATTCTCTTCCCACTGGACCTGAGTAAGAAAGTTTTAGCCCACAGAAGCTCTTAGCAGCTAACTACTGAAGTAATCATTGTGAAAGGCAGAGAGGAAAACTGGAAAGAAACTACACCTTTTATAAAATCTTCAGCCAGGTAACTTCTTACCTGACTTAACTTTTGGTTTTCTATTTGTGTAAGCCAATCAATCACCGTTATTCTTTAAGCTGGTTAAATTGGGCTTTTGTAAGTATATTTGCAAACTTGTAGTAACTTGCAAATAAAATAATTCTGAATGACACACATTTTCTGTTTCTTTGATCTATACATATATATCATTCTTTAAATAGAAGATACAGGCCTTTAGTTAGTAAGCAAAAGCAATGACTTAAGAATGAACCAAACAAGTGTAAACTCCTTAGTAACAGTTTTCATTTGTTGCAGATCACTTAGTCTTTTATTGTGTAAGTTTTTCCCACTTTATTAACTTTAACTTAATTTTTTAATGATGTGTTAACAGTGGTTATTACTTCAACAATTTTTCTTAATGGTTAAAATGGTAAATTTTATGTTACGTACGTTTTGTCACAAAAAAAATTTTCAAAATAAAAATTTTCCTGAAGAGTTGATAACAGAAAAGTGGGGAGGGCTGAGCATTGGCCTTGGGGACTTGAGGGTTAAAAAGAAACTTGCAGATGTCCTTTTGGTTGACTTTGAATAGAGAAAGGACACTGGGGTGTGGCGTGCCTGGTGGGTTTCCTTTGCCCTCCCCTAAACTCCGAGCCCAGGTGTCCACCGCTTCCCACCACCCTCACTGTTCTGCACACTGACCTCAGCTGGACCACCAGATGGGACCCCTGCTGGCCTGGGGCCTGCGAGTGATGGGGGCCGGGGTGCCCGCAGTCCCCCAGTAGCGGCGGCCCCCAGCCCCAAGGAGGATGTGACCCTTTCACAGGCAACTAGCTGGGTCCGCATGGACTCTCCAGTTGCTCCATCTCCACAGTGGCAGGAACATGGGAAGCTGAGTCCACGTGCATCCTCCGACGTCACAGGTCACGCCCCTCGACGTCACAGGTCACATCCTCTGCTGCCCGAGGCCACGTCATGACCTCTGACTTCGCAGGGCATGCTCACTGGTGGCATTATGTCCTTACGGACCCCTGTAGGCAGGCATCCGCGTTTCCCCGCCGTGTTGTGCTCAAGGCCATGGAGTGTGGTGCTTCCGCGAGGAAGCTGGTCCTGGTGCCAGCGGGTTCCCTGTGCAGGTGCCTGGTGGGGGCTGAGAGGACCTTTTCCACCATCCTGCATTCAACTCGGGCAGCAGCTCCCTGGAGGGAGACACACCCACGGGTGAGTCCCGGTGACCCCTGCGTCGCACGTAGATTGTCCTTGGAAATGGACTCTGAGCCCAGCTCAGATCCCAGATGTGCTGGGCCAGTGTCTGTTATATGCTCTGGATCCCGTGATTGGGACGAGGTTCCCTGGCCTCCCATCTCTGGGAGGCTGACCCTGGACCACACTTGGTCCCGCCATCGTTCTGAGCAGGCAGCTGCTGTGGGGGACGATCAGGAGGGGGCCAGCCGGGAAAACGAGGTCGGACGCCAGAGTGTCCGTGTTTCTCCCTGTTTCCTGTGCACCCGGGGAAGGCGTGTCTCCTGGAACCTGAACGCAGGCAGGTGAGTTTCCTGTGCTCTCCTCTGCCTAGTGGCTGGGTTGGGTGACACCGGCCATAAATTCACATTTCTCATTGAGACCCACTGAGTCTGTTTCAAACAGTAGCCTCAGAAAAACACAAAAAGCGTAATACAACAACTAGTGGATACATTTCACATTTCAACAAATATCTCTGAGTGCTGTTTGTGTCAGGCCTTGTTCTTAGCCCCAGGGATACAGTAGTGAACAAGGATGAAACCCCGTCCTTGTCAGCATGAGTGTGGGGAGGAGGGGAGACAAACAAAAATGCATAAACAATTACCTAAATAGACATTTCTACAAAGAAGACATACAGATGCTCAACATCACTAATCATTAGAGAAATGCAAATCAAAACTACAATGAGGTATCACCTCACTCTGGTCAAAATGGGCATCATCAGAAAATCTACAAACAACAAATGCTGGAGAGGATGTGGAGAATAGGGATACAGCCACTATGGAGAACAGTATGGAAGTTCCTTAAAAAACTAACAATAGAATTACCATATGACCCAGCAATCCCACTACTGGGCATAAACCCAGGGAAAACCATAATTCAAAAAGACACATGCGCCCCAATGTTCACTGCAGCACTATTTACAATAGCCAGGACATGGACGCAACCTAAATGTCCATCAACAGAGGAATGCATAAAGAAGATGTGGCACATATATACAATGGAATATTACTCAGCCATAAAAAAGAATGAAATTGGGTCATTTGTAGAGACGTGGATGGACCTAGAGACTGTCATACAGAGTGACATAAGTCAGAAAGAGAAAAACAAATATTGTATATTAATGCATGTATCTGGAATCTAGAAAAATGGTATAGATGGTCTTATTGGCAAAGCAGAAATAGAGACACAGACATAGAGAACAAACGTAGGGACACCAGGGCAGGGGGATGAATTGGGAGATGGGTATTAAATGGTTACACTATTGTATATATACACTATTGATACTATGTATAAAATAGACAACTAATGAGAACCTCCTGTATAGCACAAGGAACTATACTCAATGCTCTGCAGTGACCTAAATGGGAAGCAAATCCAAAAAAGAGGGGATATATGTGTATGTATAGCTGATTCACTTTGCTATACAGTAGAAACTAACACAACATTGTAAAGCAACTATACTCCAATAAATTTTTTTTTAAAGTGCTGTGTCACAGATGGTGATGCATGCTATAAAAACAATGTAGGGAAGGCAGAAGGGAGAACTGGCAGTAAGGAGGACTGATTTTAATTAGTGTGATCCAAAAGGCCATACTAGTTAAATAGTGTTCTAGTACAACACGACATGTCATGTACTGGCCATATCCCTGAATTCTCAGATTTTTTTTTTTCTGAAGTAATGCCATTATCTTGCTAAGAAGGGTATTATATGTAACTCTGTTGGTTTTTCTATTTACTTGATGTTACAAAATGTGCTGTGTATCAACAAGAATAAATTATTTATGTATTACTCCAAAGAACATTAAAAATTTATGAATTTCTATTAATCCCATTTTACTCTATTTTATTGTACTTGAGAGCTGTGACCTATCTAGAGATTTCAGATAAATTAAGCTAATTAAAGCATGGAAATAGAAGGGTGAAAATGGCATACAAGTAAATTGCTTAATGCAAATTTAAATTAATGAGTAAAGCAAATTTAGAAGTGCCCTGTTTTTATACAATTAATACACTGTTGTCTCTTTGCCAGTACAGTCAAGTCACAATTATCATATCCATAAAAAGTGTTTTCTGAAATTTGATTTTTATACGTTTTAATATTTAGAGGTTCAGGATAATTTTAACAGAAATACTTTCTTTTCAATTTTTCTGATGGACTGGTAGTTTATCTTAGGGTTATACATTATAAAGCTTATTTTGTTAAATATCAATGTTTATTTTTAGTGAAATCACTTTGTAGTTTTGGTTTTTTTGTCTGTAGCACACACAGACATACATATGCTTAAGATATTAATTTTATTATATAAACACATAATTAGTAAAGTAGGGAAATGCAAAAAGAAAGGTGTGGAATAAAATAAACAAATTAATGCTGATTAAAAAGCATATGGAGGAAAATGAAGAGAAGAACAATGGCAAGCTAAGAATTAAAGATGTATTTAGATGTTTCCTTGGATACTTAAGTGTATCCAAGGAAACACACATACATATGTGCGTACATACATACACACACACAAACACGTACATGTACATCATTTAAATACATTGTCATAGCCTGTGTTTCTATTAGTAGAGTTTCCTTCTTTTTTCTGGCTTTATTGAGGTAAAATTGACAAAATTTTTATATATTTAAGGTGAATAACATGATATAATATGTATACATCATGGAATGATTACCACAGTCAACATAGTTAACACATCTTTCACCTCACAGTTACTATTCTTTGCATGTGTGTGTGTGTGTGTGTGTGTGTGTGTGGTGAGAATACTCAAGATCTACTCTCTCAGCAGATTTCAAGTATACAATATAGTATTATGAACTATAGTCAGCATGCCGAAAATTAAACCCCCTGAACTTATTCATCTCATACTAAGAGTTTGTACTGTTTGACCAACATTTCCACATTTCCTCCATCCACCAGTTTCTGGCAACCACAATTGTATGAGTTTAGCTTCTTTAGATTCCACACATAAGTGAGATCATACAGTATTTGTCTTCCTCTGTCTTCCTTATTTCACTTAGCATAATGTCCTCCAGATTCATCCACATTGTTGTAAATGGCAGAATATTTTTTTCATGGCTGAATAATATTCCGTTGTATTATATGTATACTACATTTTCTTTATCCATTCATCTGTTGTTGCACACTTAGGTTGTATCCATATCTTGGCTACTGTGATTAATACAGCAATGAATATGGGAGTATAGACATATCTTGGATTTCCAGATTTCATTTCTTTTGGATATATACCCAGAAGTAGGACTGCTGGATCATATGGTCATTTTACTTTTACTTTTTAAGACATCTCCATACTGTATTCTATAGTGGCTGTATCAACTTACATTCACATCAACAGAGTGCAGGGTTCCTTATCTCCACACCCTCATCCACGCTTGTTATCTCTTGTCTTCCTGATAATAGCTATCATAACAAGTGTTAGGATTGTGCTTTGACTTGCATTTCCCTGATGATTAGTGATGGTGTGCACCTTTTCATATACCTCTTGGCCATTTTTATGTCATTGGAAAAATGTCTATTTGGGTCCTTTGCCCTTTAAAAATTGGATTATTTGTGGTTTTGCTATTGAGTTGTATGAGTTACTTACATATTTTACCTATTAACCTTTATCAGATATATGGTTTGCAAATGTTTTCTCCCAATACATATGATGCTTTTTCATTTTTTGTTGATTGTTTCCTTTGCTGTACAGAAGCCTCTTAGTTTGATGTAGTCTCATTTGTTTATTTTTGCTTTTGCTGCCTGTGTTCTTAATGTCATATCCAAAAATCATTACCAAGACCAAAATCAAGGAGCTTTTTCTCCATATTTTCTTCTAAGAGTTTTATGATTTCAGATTTTACATTTAAGTCTTTAATCCATTTAGAGTTTAGTTTTGTGTATGTTGTAAGATAAGGGTCCAATTTCATTATTTTTTGTGTGTGAATACTCAGGTTTCCCAACACCATTTATTGAAGAGAGCATCATTTTCTCCTTGTGTATTCCAAATTGGAAAGGAAGAAGTTAAATAGTCCCTGTTTGTAGATTATGTATATTGAAAACCCTAAAGACTAAACACACACACACACACACACACACACACACACACACACACTGTTAGAACTAAAAAATGAATTTGGTAAAGTTGCAGGATACAAAACTAACATATAAAAACATCAGCCACGTTTCTACACACCTACAATGAGCTATCAAAAAGAAATTAAGAGAACGATGTCATTTATAATAACAGCAAAAAAGAATAAAATACTTAGGAATAAATTTAACTAAGGAGGTGAAATATCTATACACTGAAAGCTACAAGACTTCGATGAGAGAAATTGAAGAAACAAAAAAATGGAAAGGTATCCCGTGTTCATGGATTAGAATTAACATTGTTAAAATGCCCATAGTACCCAAAGCAATGTACAGATTCAATGTAATCCTTATCAAAATTCCAATGGCATTTTTCACAGAAATAGAAAAACAACCCTAAAGGTTTTATATAACCACAAAACCAAGCAATCTTGAGAAAGAACAACAAAGCTGGAAACATCACACCTCCTGATTTCAAACTACATGTCCAGACTTTAGCTAAGCAACAACACAGTAGCTGCCTTGGCATCCACTTTGTTTGGCCAAGCAGCCTGCAGTGACCTTAAACTGGCACTAGCCCCCTTCTGCAAGCACATTACCTAGGTAGCAGCCTGCAGAGTAAGCAAATGTAAACAAATGTAAGTTCCTGATATGACATCCCAGCAGTCCTTCTGATCAACAGTATCACCTGATTCTCAGAGCCTTCCCTTTATGTGCTCTTTAGATAAGACCCCCATTGGGCTTACCAAAACCCTGCTCTTTGGTTTGAATTGACCAATCTGGCCTTAGCAGGGGAATCCCGAAGCACTCCACCCATAGACACTAATCAAGTCACATGCCCCAGGTCTGCACTCTGCCTTGACCTCCCAGTGCAGCCCCTGGAGGTGAGTGAGGTACTTCTCTATTTCAGTTCCTCCTGTGGTCTGCTGTTGAACCATGGCTCACCTTCTCTGGAACCCTGTGCTCCACACTTAGTGTTAATTTGACAAATTTATAACACTCTCTTACAAAGCTACAGTAGTCAAAATACTATGGTACTGGTATAAAAACAGAAACCTAGACCAATGGAACAGAATAGAAAGCCCAGAAATAAACTCATGAATATGTGGTCAACTACTCTTTAACAAGGGTGCCAACAATATTAATATTAGTAGAGTTTTTGAATTAAAGAAAATAACTTAGGTAAACAATATTAGATCAAGAATTACTGAAATCTGAGACTTTGTTTCCATTAGACTTTGTTTCAATCTATATTCTTATATCCCTGTGAGTTTTCATTACAAGCAAGGAAATTTATCACAAGCCTATGTGATTCCCATATATTTTGTCATGAACTTTTAAAAAAATAACATGCTCTCAATCCATTTGTAAATTCAAACACCTTCAAAACTCCTTCCAAAATCATCAACCAAATTATACTTTTGAAATTGTACCTACACTTGCCAATCACTTCTTAACAAATCATGTCGCTGGTTATCAGGTTAGTATATTCTATATTTCACCCTGATTACAACAACAGTTTTAAGTGCCAAGAATTCTCTGTAGTTTGGATTGCTTTAACTCATAGCTGTCTGTCAGTTAATTACGACTGTCTCATCACCATTTTAAGTTTTATAGTAATTTCTAATTAAAAATAGTTTTAATGTTTTTCGCTATTCCATAAATTGTCTGTTTCCTATAAATTAAGAACCAGATTAATCATTACAGATAAGTGTGGTAGACTTTTTTTTGAAGGTAGGAAGGTCTTTCCCAGTTAGATTGTAGATTTATATCAAATTATTATTTTTATCAAATTATTTTTATCAATAAAATGAAGTATGTCTTCTCTCCTATGAAGAAGAACTCATATAAACCTGAAAATTATGCTAGTATTTTGTTTCTACTTTGTAATTACTCTGCTTATATTATCCTAACCTTGTGTTTATCTTTACTATTCCTATCCAGGAATGAAATATAATTTTAACATCAAAAGCCATACACCATTGTCTGAATTGTTTTTCCCATTATGACTAAAATATTTGAAGATATGAAAATGCTTTGGGGTCAAAATCCTAATAAAAGTCAAATAGTATAGGTTTTTACCTATACAATGCCAGTATACCTGACTGACAAATATAATATTTAGATAATTTAAATAATTTCAAAGTATCTACTCTTTTGTGATTCTCTACATATTTGCCTTTCTGAAAACAAAACATATGAATTAAATAGTTCATATTTTTGCTGCTTTTTGAAATACTGTGTTACCATTGCTCATCTGTAAAATAGTAATAATGATTTTGATCTTATTTGACCATAGTTAGTATTTCCTTTATTTAATTAAAATATTTTACTTAAAATATTTTTCTTGCTCTTAAGGCCCTATTTTTCATGCATTTTGGTTTTAAGTTACCTTAACATAAGTTTACAGGCAGTTGGTAACATTGTAAATTGATTTTAAAAGGCAAAAGATGTTTCTTTTTGATTCATCAGTATTTAAATACTGCAAAAATACTTATTATTTGGTAAACTAAGTGGCATTGCTTACTGTGTAAAATTTACATTCCATTTTTTTCACACGTTGAGGGAAATCACACTTGAACTTGGTAAAATGACCTATTCATTGTAAACTTTACATTTAGCTATGAGATTCAAATGTATTCAAACATATACTACCTTGAGGCCTTAAGGAGAAAAAACATTTTGCTATATATAAAGACATCAGTTATCCCATGAACAATGTTTGATGTATACTTCAGTGATGGCCATATTTATTCTGTCTCTTTAACTATCTGTAAGTTCTCATCCTTCCTTGACAATCATTCATTAAATTACTTATATTCTGTTAAATATTTTGAACATGCTGAATGACTTAAAGGCCTACAGAGTATTGAAGTAAGGTAAAGAAAGCCTAAATTCAGACAGAATTTTACTGACTTAAGCTAAAAGACTATACTTAAAAAGACATTTTACTTTTTACCAGTCTCTTTCAACATCTTCAAGAAGACTTTGCAAAATGGCTTTTGTACATTATAAAGTTGAATAGTACTTATTTTATTATAGGTCTCTACAGTCAAGGAGAGAGCCTTTTAATTTTCTTTGTTGACAGACCTGAAGCCAGAATTCAAATAAACAGAAAGGGCTTCTTCCTATGCCTCTCAGAAAAAAAGAAAAACAAAAACTAAGTAACATAGAAATAGTGTATGTACTCTGGAAACTGAGGTAAATGAGAAGCAAAACCAGAAAGTCAATCACTATTTTTAAACATCTAGTCAAGGGGATGATGAGACTCACAAAGCACAAATTACCATCGTAAACAGAGAGGAGCTCACTTAAGACATGGTTCTTCAGGTGATGACAGGGTAAAAGAAATATCTACAAATCAATTTAAATTGTTTTTATTTTCTGATGATGGTTTGAGACAGAGCCCAGGCTACTTGCATGACACTTGTAAAGATGGCACAGTCAGTAAAACATTGATCTCTGACTTCTCTACCTTCCTTTGGTTCAGTAATAGGCCAGGTTTACAAATCAGAGGGACTTTAGCTTATTCAGTTTTTAATAACTATGTATCATTATTCCAGTGTAACAAAGAAAGGTATAATCCCTATGAAAGTAAGTTACTTTTAGGTCAACTGGTTTTAGAGTAGTGAGCTTGTGGTTTGAACCAAGGCTGTATCACATCAAACCTCATACTAACATCCTATCAGACCATAGCATCAACTTCCAGAATTCCAGAGTAGAAATGAGAATTTGGTCACTGCTAATCATACACTACATTAACATGAATCCTGTTTTGACGCACAAGAAAACCTCAAAGGATTTTAGAACACTTTTTCTTTTTTTAAAAAATAAATTTATTTATTTAATTACCTAAAAGTACATTACATACAGCACATACTGAGAATAGTACCCCCAAGGCATTGCTTGTATTTTAACTAAATGACCTTGGAATAAAAATAGTCACAAATCTACAGTAGACACTTGTCATTTCACGGTACATTAAAGAAGTTTTTGACAGAATTCTAATGCCTTTGTTCATGTGAGACTGTGTTATGGAACATATATATCACTTGATTTCCCAAAACGTCTAAAAGTATATTTTATATTAAAATCTTAAAACTTATACATATTTGTGACAGCAATATTGGTAATTGCATACAAAATCAAAGGAAATTTTTTTAATTTCTCCTAGTCATAGCAGCCAGGAAAATATATACCATTAACATATGAACATGTAAATATATCTCCTTCTAGTAATTATATTTATATCTATACTTATATTTATAGATATTTATGCAAAATTAATTCTGGGACACATATCTCATTTATTACCAAGTTTATTTTACTTATTTTAATATATTTATCTTATTTAAATGTTTTTCAAAACTGTTTTATTATATATTCACATTTATCTTTGTGTTTGCTTATACAGTATCTAGTTAAATATACTTGTTTGTGGGATATTCAGGGTTCTTTTCTAATATTGCTACTATAAATTCTACATTGAACAATAAACTTGCATATAAATGAATTTTTTTTAATCACAAAGAGAAGATAAATACAATCCTAAGGATTATTACTGATCCCAGAATTATTAAAGCAGAAACTTTTATCAAAAATAGGAAAATATATTTAAATAGTAAAGGATATGCATACAGGAGAGCACAATCAATATGCAAGCATAAATCTTAAATAACTGTTTGCCAGGTGAGTGCTGCATTTCAAATACTTTGCCAGGTGATTAAAATTTCGCTTGGCAAGTTTCAAAAGCACCTGGTAGAAGATGCTAAGATGGAAACCAGACACACTTCACACTTTCTATCTGAATTTGTTAAAGTGCATTTGAGTGAAATGTAGAAATGAAGTAGAAATCTCACATAGCTATGCAGTGGATAAGTAAAAATATAAATGGCAGAACCTCAGGAGGTGTAATGCACTTCAAATTGAGTGCAGGGTCTGCATGTGTGGAAAATGGACAGGTCTGACCCAGTATTTTTTAAGGCTTACCTTACATCCTATAAAAACTCAGAAATTTTATCATACAGAAAAAGAACTTCCTCTTTCTATAGCATTTCATTTAAAAACCTACCATCTCAGTTCCTCACGTAAGAACATTTGCAAAGCTTATCAACTAGACCAGCAATATCTACAATACTTATAAGTAAATATTTGATTTAAAAAAAAAAAAAAAAGACTTTAGTCCTCAAGAAGACACAGAAATGTTCTTACTTGTGTCCAACAGTTCCATTTCATGGTCAGTCGTCCAAATATATGTTGTGATTTTATTTTATTTTTACATAATATGTAATAGAATCATTGATGTCTAAGAGAAAATATATTCGAATTAATTTGTGTATAAATTTTAGTACTTGGATTTTACATTTTAGTTATAATACTGTATGGTTTTCAGAAAAGCAATTATGTTTTATCTCATTATTTTCACACAACCCTGTGAAGTAAGCAGTTATTATTATCCCCTTGGAACGGTTAAAATAATTGTAACCAAAGAAAGTTTTATGTGACTGAGTCAAAGTTAAACAACTTGTAAGCAGTGGATGGGAGACATAAAAGTGGTTTTCTGGGGAATTCCCTGGCAGTCCAGTGGTTAGGACTTGGCGCTTTCACTGCCCACGACCAAGGTTCAATCCCTGGTAGCCAAAAAAAAAAAAAAAAAAATGCTTTTCTGGCCACTATTCTTACGCTATTTCTTGCAAACATTTGAGTCAAGAAAAACTAAGTTTTGTCAAAAAAAAAAAAAAAAGTTAGAAGAATAAAGCCAAGGAAGATATGAATGGTTTTTTAAACTATCATTTTATATTCTTAGCACATTTTATGTATATGCCTAATAAGGCAAAAAATCCAGAGGGTATAGCTTTAGTTAAATATTTTAGAAGTGTTTTTGTATATTTAAAAAGCTGAGCATTAGAGAAATTAGGTGAGATAATTACCTTTATAATCAAGTACCTATATCTGTGACATTGATTTGTGGCAATAAACTACATGTCAAAATTAATTTATACATTTAATTTAAATGTTCTGGATAGAACACAGGGCTCTCAAGAGATTCCATGTAATTTAAAAGTGTATAACTTGGTAATAAAATGGCATACTTAATATTTGTAAACTAATACAAAAAACTGATAAAGCCAGAAAATGGTGGATGATTGCCACATTCATCACATAAGGGTTCTTTATAAATAAAACAATGTAAATTTTCTGAGAGTAGGGAAAAAAATGCTTGAGCATCAGCAGGCAAATCAGCTTGCACAGGGGATTGCTATAAAGGGCTTGATGTCTCAGCATTTCTCCTCTCGGTGGAAAGAGACCTATTCTCGAATTAAAGCTCGCTAAACAGATAAAGGTTGAACTTTTCAACTGCAAAGTAGGTATAGGAATTGCTCCCTGCTTTTACTAAGACAAGCAGTAAAATTTTACTACACACACCACCAATTGGGCTTTTCAGCATTAAATACCAGAGAGTCTATTGTGTGGCTGTCTGCAGCATAAATGAGGGCTGGAGAGGGAAGCGGTAAACAGGCATCTCAAATTGTTCACAGGAAAGTGTAGAATCAAAAGGAGTAAAGCACCTGTTTTTCTTTGATGAGGTTTCTGACTTCTTGATATTTCAACTTTCATGTGCCAAAAGCACTCTATGTTAGAGGAGTGGAAAGAAAGGGTTGAATGAAAATTAGAAAAGTAAAAATTGGCGTTTGTATGGCTGGGCCAGATGTATAAAATCATTAGTTTTATCCCAGGGACAGAATTTTATGGAAAACAATAAAAACTACATAAAAGATTGCTGATAGAATCACTTTACTCTCTATTAGCATTAGTTTAGATGTGTATGAGAGTGAATATGCACCAGGGAGAAGAAAGTATGGAGAACTGGTTTTTTTTTTGACCATTAAGTTAATGGAGCTGATAAATGGAATTGTAACATTGACACTAAGTGACAGTCTTCTTCCTTTAAAATCTGCTGTTTCA
This sequence comes from Mesoplodon bidens, assembly GCF_964165515.1. NCBI lineage: Eukaryota > Metazoa > Chordata > Mammalia > Artiodactyla > Ziphiidae > Mesoplodon > Mesoplodon bidens. The sequence continues at coordinate 13,166,245 of NC_138177.1, read as the reverse complement.
TTCTAGTTACTTCAACCTTGAATTTCTAATGTGTGAAGCTATTACATTTAATAGTTGTGTTTGGTGATTTTATGAGATTCCAAAGAATAATAAAAGAAATGCCACTTCTGCCTGAGTAAAGAAAGTTAAAACACATTAGTGAAATTTCAAATCTGTATTTACATATAATCGTTAATTTATTTAAAATAAAATCCATTTGCTTTTTCACGCTGAAGATGAGAAAGAACAGTGCCATGTAGCCAGCGAAGGGGACTTATTTCTTCCTGTATTTAAAGAACCAAAGTAGAGAATGAAATCATTTTTTTGTTTTCACATAATTGTTCTTTTCCTGGGAGGGCAAAACATATCCATGAGTATTTTCCTGGAGAGAGAAACTTGGTCCTTTTCTATAACTTTTCATATGTAAACCTAACATCCATTAAAAAAATAGTAACTAATACTTATGGCCTATATAGATTTAAATGAAGAAAATTTAATCACATGATTTAGAGAGAGTACAAATAAAATTTTCTCTGTCAGTAGTCTTGGAAATGTGTTGTTTGACATGAAGGATAATCACTGGAGTTCTCTTTGTTAGATCTACTTGAATTCCAGTCAAATTATTGAATTAGGCATGTATGTTTTTGAGAAATTTAAATTCTTTATCATACTTTTATATCTCCACATATTTTTGAAAATAAGATTGTAACTTTTAATAACATTAATAAAAATCTAGTGCCAGATATTTTTTACAGGGAAAAATAATTATAAATCCGGGGAAAAATTTTCATGGATTTTTATATTAGAAAAAGAACAACTTTGGCTTAAAAAAATGAGATATGTTCACAAGAAAATGAGGAAGGAAGGAAGGAAGAGGAGGGAGGGAGGGAGGGAGGAAGGAAGGAAGGGGCAAATATATCAAAAGCTAATCTTGAAATTGTACAATAGTAAGTATAGGTTACTCTTTTTTTAATTATAAATTTCAGAAGATTCAAGTTCTTAAAAATATAAAGCCAACTAAAAGAGTAAATAAACAAACTCAGGGAACAGCTGTATCCAAAAACTGCATCTTCCATACCAAAAAAAAAAAAAAATAGACCAAAGGATTACTTCTGTAAAATTATCGTGTTTGTAAATGCTTGATTGGGGCGGGGGGGGGAAGGGGGCAAGGGAGGAGTTATTTCTAATTTACATCCACATCTAGAAGGGAATATTGAAACTTGATCCAACTGTTGTGACTGAAAGTAAATAGGCTACACAACAAACATTTTATAAAGTGCAACATTAAATAAACACAAGCTAATGCTGGCACAGTTGATTTATAAGTAAAACTTCAAATTGATTTATACTACAATTGTCTTTTTTTTCAAAGAACAATTTTCAATTAGTTGTAGTCCTTGATTGTAAAACTAACTAGCATCAACGGATGATTTTACAACTTGGCTATATTTATCGATGAATAAGTGACTCTGGGTGTGTAGCTTGCCCGTTTTGAAGAGTGCTTCTCTGCAGTGCTTTTGTTTAGAATCTCTCAGCTGGACAGTCAACATATGAAAAATAGATGCCAAGACAGTGTCTAACCTTACTTTCATTTAATCATTCATTTATTTATATATCCATCTATTTATACACTTCCAGCATGAGTCCATAAGGATTTGAGGAGAAGAATTTTAACTAGTCTTTCTATTACATTTTGCTGTATAACAACTCCAAAACATAGAGGTGTAATACAACAACGATTTTAATTTTCTTACATGATTCCTTAGCATGGGCTGAGATCAGCTGGGCTGCCATTGTGGCGTGGCTGCGTCGGGCTGGAGGGTAGAGACTAGAATCAGCTGGCTTGCTGAAATGACTAGTGTACTGCTTTGAATAGTGCCCCCTCCCAAGTTCACGTCTGCCCACAACCTCAGAAGGCGACCTGTTTGGAAATAGGGTCATTACAGATACACTTAGTTGATAAAATCAGGCCAGATTAGGGTCGTTCCTAAATCCAAAAACCGGTGACTTTATAAGAGAAAGGAAAGAGGTTCATACACAGAGACACAGAGGAGACACACAGGGAAGAGTACCACGTGAAGATGGAGACAGAGGTTGAAATGAGCTGTGTAACAGCCAAGGATGGCCGGTAACCACCATAAACTAAGATTCTCCCTCCAAGCCTCCAGAAGGGAGCAGCCCCACTGAGACTTGATTTCACATGTCCAGCCTCCAGAACTGTGAGAGAGTAGGTTTCTATTGTTTTAAGCCACACAGTTTATGGCACCCTGTTGCTGCAGCTCTAGGAAACGAATACAATGAGCCATCTCTTTCTCTCTTCATGTAGTTCAGCATCACTCCCTCCCTTTCATGTGGCTTCACCACCATGTCTCTCTACGTGGCCTCTCCGGCTAGAGAGATAAACTTCCCCCACGCTTGCTCAGGGTGCCCAAGTGCCCAAAGCAGAAGCTGTCAGGGTTATAAAGGCTGAGAACTCAAAGGGACAGAGTGTTATTTCTCCTAAATTTGATAAATTCAAGAAAATCTCAGGTCACACCCAGATCTGTAGGAGACTGTAGAAGAGATGAGCACCAACAGTTCTATATTCCATTAGTGGCCTCCAGTGTCAACAGTGTAGTAGTCTCCCTCACACAGTTAAAGATAACAAATGTCAATCGGGTAGTATGGATTAATCTATGTTGTAAAACTTCAAGGTTTTATGTCAAAATAAGAAACAGTCATGCTGTGAGACAGAAAGAACTCACAATTTAGCAAATTTTCCTTTGTACTATTCCATATCTTATTAGTATCTATTAAAATGAAAACTTTTTATTTGTTACACCCATATGAAATCTCCAAAATTTTGAATACTAGCGACCAAGGACAAGTCAAGTTGTATTGCTTTTGTCTTAATCATTCACATCTGACTTGAGAGCCCTTTAGTAACTAGACCAAAATTAATGCAAACACAAAAGCTGTTAAGTTCTAAGAATTTCCTTAACATCTCAATTGAGAAAGTCCATCGCTGGTTAACTATACAATGTGAGACTTTACAGTAAAGTGTAAAGATGACACTTAAAGATCATTTCCTTGCCTTCATGAAGCTTTCAATCTGTTAGATGCTACAGGCAATACCCAAGAGAAAAAATATCTAACAAAATTCCAGTAGCAGTAACTATGATGAAAAGTAAAGCAAAGTAAGTTATGCAAATTTCATTAGAGTTCACAAAAGTGTTTGCTGAGATGATAATTTGAGCAGAGATATGAATTAGCTAAGAGAATAAGACACTTGAAGATTTTGGAGAAGCTGCAGGCAGAGAAAATAGTGAGAACAAAAGCAAACAAATAGTAAGGATCCAGTAGCAATTTCAAGAATTTGGGCAGCAACATTTCAATAGTTTTAACTGTGTCCAAAGACTGTCATTTCTATCATGCCTTAATCTTTTCTGATGTGCCAAAGCCACACTGACTCAGCTAAAGCTGCTATACAAATCCTTGTCAATTAGCTTACCATTTAACAGTATCTTCCAAAGGCACTAGATTTTTTTGATGGCTTTTAAATCTTGGCTGCCACAAAACATTTACTTCTTTAAAGATTTATTGGCAAAAACTGAGGCATTGCTCCAGTGAAGTTACCCTCACAATTCAGAATCAACTGAAAGAAATCTTATGTGTGCCTCCAAAGCCAATGATTCATTTCAATTCCATATGTAACATCCCAAATAAAGGTACCTAGAATTTTTTGGAAGGTCATAAATTACTGAAGTATAAGACCTATCATAGGACTTCCTTGGTGGCACAGTGCTTAAGAATCTGCCTGCTAACACAGGGGACACTGGTTCGAGCCCCAGTCTGGGAGAATCCCATGTGCCACAGGGCAGCAAAGCCCGTGTACCACAACTATGGAGCCTGCACTTTAGAGCCCGTGAGCCACAACTACTGAAGCCCAAACGCCTAGAGCCTGTGCTCCACAACAAGAGAAGCCACTGCAATGAGACGCCTGCACACTGCAACTAGAAAAAGCCCATGCACAGCAAGGAAGACCCAACGCAGCCAAAAATAAATAAATAAATTCATTAAAAAAAAAAAGATTTAAAAAGAAACCTATCATAAAAGTTGGATGAAATTCTAGTTCAAAACCATTACAGCTCTAAAATATGTTCTTTACCTGACCATCTCATTAAGTAGAATTACATTTCAAAGAGATATATATATAAATACCTTTTTCTACAAAGTATTTACTCACAATGGGCATTATTGAGCTTATTATGCCAACTTTAAAATGGTTAAGAGGAAAACACCCAACAACTACAAGTACATTTTACTGTCACTTTCGTCAAGAAGAAACATATTTTCTTCAACAATTATTTCACTTTCTTTTATGTGGTGGTCATTATTCCAAATGCTTTGGTATTTTATGTGTTCATTTGATTAGTTTCCCCATAGAGTTCTCCTTACTTTCTGTCCCAACATTAGTGCCTTCTGATCACTGAAATTATCGTGGCAAACTACTGTTCCCATCCTTGGAAAACTGCCCAATAAGCAGCAGCAGAGGCACCAAAGGCTGGATTAAAATTAAAGACAAAGAAAAACTATTGAAAGCAGCAAGGGAAAAGTGACAAATAACATACAAGGAAACTCCCCCTAAGGTTAAAAGCTGATTTCTCAGCAGAAACTCTACAAGCCAGAAGGGAGTGGAATGATATACTTAAAGTGATGAAAGGGAAGAACCTACAACAAAGATTACTCTACCAAGCAAGGATCTCATTCAGATTCTACGGAGAAACCAAAAGTTTTACAGACAAGCAAAAGCAAAGAGAATTCAGCACCAACAAACCAGCTCTATAACAGATGCTAAACGAACTTCTCTAAGTAGGAAACACAAGAGAAGTAAAGGACCTACGAAAACAAACCCAAAACAATCAAGAAAATGGTCATAGGAACATACATATCGATAATTACCTTAAACGTGAATGGATTAAATGCTCCAACCAAAAGACACAGGCTTGCTGAATGAATACAAAAACAAGACCCATACATATGCTGTCTACAAGAGACCCACTTCAGACCTAGGGACACATACAGACTGAAAGTGAGGGGATGGAAAAAGATATTCCATGCAAATGGAAATCAAAAGAAAGCAGAAGTAGCAATACTTATATCAGATAAAACAGACTTTAAAATAAAGAATGTTAAAAGAGACAAGGAAGGACATTACATAATGATCAAGGGATCAATCCAAGAAGAAGATATAACAATTATAAATATATATGCACCCAACATAGGAGCATCTCAATACATAAGGCAACTGCTAACAGCTATAAAAGAAGAAATCGACAGTAACACAATAATAGTGGGGGGACTTTAACACCTCACTTACACCAGTGGACAGATGATCCAAAATGAAAATAAATAAGGAAACAGAAGCTTTAAATGATACAATAGACCAGACAGATTTAATTGATATTTATAGGACATTCCATCCCAAAACAGCAGATTACACTTTCTTCTCAGGTGCGCATGGAACATTCTCCAGGACAGATCACATCTTGGGTCACAAATCAAGCCTCAGTAAATTTAAGAAAATTGAAGTCATATCAAGCATCTATTCTGACCACAACACTATGAGATTAGAAATGAATTACAGGGAAAAAAAACGTAAAAAACACAAACACATGGAGGCTAAACAATACATTATTATATAACCAAGAGATCACTGAAGAAATCAAAGAGGGTATCAAAAAATACCTATAGACAAATGACAATGATAACACGATGATCCAAAACCTACAGGATGCAGCAAAAGCAGTTCTAAGAGGGAAGTTTATGGCTATACAAGCCCACCTCAAGAAACAAGAAAAATCTCAAATAAGCAATCTAACGTTACACCTAAAGGAACTACAGAAAGAAGAACAAAAAACCCCCAAAGTTAGCAGAAGGAAAGAAAACATCAAGATTAGAGCAGAAATAAATGAAATAGAAACAAAGAAAACAATAGCAAAGATCAATAAAACTAAAAGCTGGTTCTTTGAGAAGATAAATAAAATTGAAAAAGCATTAGCCAGACTCATCAAGAAAAAAAAGCAGAGGAATCAAATCAATAAAATTATAAATGAAAAAGAAGAGGTTACAAAAAACACCAAAGAAATACAAAGCATCCTAAGAGACTACTACAAGGAACTCTATGGCAATAAAATGGACAACCTGGAGGAAATGGACAAATTCTTAGAAAGGTATAACCTTCCAGGACTGAACCAGGAAGAAACAGAAAATATGAACACACCAATCACAGGTAATGAAATTGAAGCTGTGATTAAAAATCTTCCAACAAACAAAAGTCCAGGACCAGATGGCTTCACAGGTGACTTCTATCAAACATTTAGAGAAGAGCTAACACCCATCCTTCTCAAACTCTTCTAAAAAACTGCAGAGGAAGGAACACTCCCAAACTAATTCTATGAGGCCCCCATCACCCTAATACCAAAACCAGACAAAGATACTACAGAAAAGGAAAATTACAGACCAATACCACTGATGAATATAGATGCAAAAATCCTCAACAAAATACTAGCAAACAGAATCCAACAACACATTAAAAGGATCATACACTATGATCAAGTGGGATTTATCCTAGGGATTCAAGGATTCTTCAATATATACAAATCAATCAATGTGATACACCATATTAACAAACTGAAGAAGAAAAACCATATGATCATCTCAATAGATTCAGAAAGAGCTTTTGACAAAATTCAACACCCATTTATGATAAAAACTCTGCAGAAAGTGGGCACAGAGCGAAACTACCTCAACATAATAAAGGGCAAATATGACAAACCCACAGAAAACATCATTCTCATTGGTGAAAAACTGAAAGCATTTCCTCTAAGATCAGGAACAAGACAAGGATGTCCACTCTCACCACTATTATTCAACATAGCCACAGCAATCAGAGAAGAAAAAGAAATAAAAGGGATACCAATTGGAAAAGAAGAAGTAAACTGTCACTGTTTGCAGATGACATGATACCATACATAGAGAATCCTAAAAATGCCACCAGAAAACTACTAGAGCTAATCAATTAATTTGGTAAAGTAGCAGGATACAGAATTAATGCACAGAAATCTCTTGCATTCCTATACACTAATGAGGAAAAATCTGAAAGAGAAATTAAGGAAACACTCCCATTTACCACTGAAACAAAAAGAATAAAATACCTGGGAATAAACCTACCTAGGGAGACAAAAGACCTGTACGCAGAAAACTATAAGACAGTGATGAAAGAAATTACAGATGATACCAACAGATGGAGAGATATACTATGTTCTGGGATTGGAAGAATCAATATTGTGAAAATGACTCTACTACCCAAAGAAATCTACCAATCCAATGCAATCCCTATCAAATTACCAATGGCATTTTTTACAGAACTAGAACAAAAAAATCTTAAAATTTGTATGGAGACACAAAAGACCCCGAATAGCCAAAGTAGTCTTGAAGGAAAAAAGCAGAGCTGGAGGAATCAGACTCCCTGACTTCAGACTATACTACAAAGCTACGGTAATCAAGACAATATGGTACTGACACAAAAACAGAAATATAGATCAATGGAACAAGACAGAAAGCCCAGGGATAAACCCACACACCTATGGTCAGCTAATCTATGACAGAGGAGGGAAGGATATACAATGGAAAAAAGACATTCTCTTCACTAAGTGGTGCTGGGAAAACTGGACAGCTACATGTAAAAGAATGAAATTAGAACACTCCCTAACACCATACACAAAAATAAACACAAAACGGATTAGAGGGCTTCCCTGGTGGCGCAGTGGTTGAGAGTCCGCCTGCTGATGCAGGGGACATGGGTTCGTGCCCCAGTCCAGGAAGATCCCACATGCTGCGGAGTGGCTGGGCCCGTGAGCCATGGCCACTGAGCCTGCGCATCCGGAGCCTGTGCTCCACAACGGGAGAGGCCACAACAGTGAGAGGCCCGCGTAACGCAAAAAAAAAAAAAAAAAAAAAAAAGGGTTAGAGACCTAAATGAAAGACCGGACACTATAAAACTCTTAGAGGAAAACATAGGAAGAACACTCTTTGACATAAATTACCCCAAGATATTTTTTTGTTTCACCTCCTAGAGTAATGGAAATAAAAACAAAAATAAACAAAGGGGACCTAATGAAACTTCAAAGCTTTTGCACAGCAAAGGAAACCATAAACAAGATGAATAGACAACCCTCAGAATGGGAGAAAATATTTGCAAATGAATCAATGGACAAAGGATTAATCTCCAAAATATATACACAGCTCATGCAGCTCAATATTAAAAAAACAAGCTCATGCAGCTCAATATTAAAAAAACAAACAACGCAATCCAAAAATGGGCAGAAGACCTAAATAGACATTTCTCAAAACAAGACATACAGGTGGCCAAGAAGCACGTGAAAAGCTGCTCAGCCTCCCTAATTATCAGAGAAATGCAAATCAAAACTACAATGAGATATCACCTCACACCAGTTAGAATTGGCATCATCAGAAAATCTACAAACAACAAATGCTGGAGAGGGTGTGGAGAAAAGGGAACCCTCTTGCACTGTTGGTGGAAATGTAAACTGATACAGCCACTATAGAGAACAGTATGGAGCCTCCTTAAAAAACTAAAAATAGAATTACCATATGATCCAGCAATCCCACTGCTGGGCATATACCCAGAGAAAACCATAATTCAAAAAGACACATGCACCCCAATATTCATTGCAGCACTATTTACAATAGCCAGGTTATGGAAGCAACCTAAATGCCCATTGACAGATGAATGGATAAAGAAGATGTGGTACATATATACAGTGGAATATTACTCACCCAGAAAAAGGAACGAAATTGGGTCATTTGTTGAGATGTGGATGGATCTAGAGACTATCATACAGAGTGAAGTAAGTCAGAAAGAGAAAAACAAATATCGTATATTAACGCATATATGTGGAACCTAGAAAAATGGTACAGATGAACTGGCTGGATTCTTTTAACTCTTCCTTTCATGTAGCATAGACTTAGATATTCTCTATGTATTCACTTGAATGTAAGCCGAAAGGAATTATGAAACCTTGAGATGACAAATTTTGCCATCTCTTTAACGTTGTAGAACAGATATACAAAACGCACACACACATATATAAAATTATAGAATTTATTACTCGTTTATAAAATGAATATAGTGGGCTTCCCTGGTGGTGCAGTGGTTCAGAGTCCGCCTGCCAATGCAGGGGACACGGGTTCGTGCCCCAGTCTGGGAAGATCCCACATGCCGTAGAGCGGCTGGGCCTGTGAGCCATGGCTGCTGAGCCTGCGTGTCCAGAGCCTGTGCTCCGCAACGGGAGAGGCCACAACAGTGAGAGGCCCACGTACCGCAAAAAAAAAAAAAAGAATATAGTGATTGCTTTGGGACACAAGTGGAGAAAATTACACTCATATTTTAAAACTTTAACAGTATTCGTGGGATATTTGACTTTGAAACCTGTAACTCTGGGAATGAAAGGATCATCTGTCATACACTTCTGCTCTAAGACTCTGTTTTAAAGATTAAATTAATATTGAATGAAATGCCCTACTTTATTTAGGCAAATACATTTATTTTGTTGGAATGGAAGAATGATATATTCTAACCTTTGTTTCTGCTTTTCCAAGGTGAGAAAAGTCATAACAGTATTAGGAAGGGAAATGTGTACCTGCTCTGTGGTTTGTTATACCAAATCTGAAGTTTAAACTTTTGTGAACAGACCTCTAAATTGTTGGTATATATTATTTAAAAAATTTTTACTATTGGCCATCAACCAAAAAATGAAATGAAAATATAAAGAAAAAGCATGTATCAATCCCTCAATTATATGAAATCATATCAATTATTTCAGATCTTTTTTGGTAAGAAACAAACATTATGGAAGATTGAAGTCCCAATATCAACCCCTTTCCTAAATCTTTCTCTCAGATGAAAGCATTCTCCTAAATTTGGTGTTTATGAGTCCCATTTTTTTAATCCTTTGACTACATTATATGTTCTCTTAAGCTATATTTAATATTACTTTACACATTTTTGAAATATATATTATTTTTAAAAACTTTGCCTGGGTGAAGTACAGGATGTTCCAGGGGTTAATGGATATGTTAATTACTGAACAAAAAAAGTATGTTTCCTCAGATTTCATGTACTTATGTTGGCATACACCTTTACTAAAATGTTCTCTATTTTGTACAATGTAGTGTATAATTTATTAAATTCTTCCTGTTCTTTTACTACTTGATATATTTGTATAATCCTACTATATTCAGTATAAAAATGAAAGTAATGCCCAGAAATGTAGAGATGAGAATTTTGCCCTTTCTGCAAGGTTGCTAGAATTCTTAGAGTGTGCAGACATATACAGACTTTCTTTGTTGGTGTCACTCAAGCACCCATTTTCAGAAATTAAAAGAAAATCCCAAACTCCATATAATGGAATACTATCGAAAGCATAATGCCACTGACATGGAAGATAGATTCTTAGTAGCCTGGAGCAATGAAAGAAATAATGCATATAAGTTAGAAAGAGTGTTTCATATTTTTCCTAAATTGCCTAACTTTGTTTTTATGAACCACATTTTTTTTTTTTTTTTGCAGTACATGGGCCTCTCACTGTTGTGGCCTCTCCTGTTGCGGAGCACAGGCTCCGGACACGCAGGCTCAGCGGCCATGGCTCACGGGCCCAGCCGCTCCGCGGCATGTGGGATCCTCCCAGACCGGGGCATGAACCCATGTCCCCTGCATCGGCAGGCGGACTCTCAACCACTGCGCCACCAGGGAAGCCCAATGAACCACATTTTTAATCATAGGGCTTGTCAGTGTTGAATACTAGTTATTTTAAAGTTTTTGAATCAAGATGTATAATTATATCAGTAAATGCAAACAAATTAACATTAAACTCATCTGTTTGAGGAAAAAAATCTTCAATTCCAATCATTTTTTTATGAGCATTGTTTCACCCTATTATGAAGAAAAGAGGCACTTGGTGCCTGGATTGCATTGCCATGGGACAATTCTAGTTAACTAGTCTTAATCAATGAATCAATATGAAAATAATACAATTCATATTTTTTAGATTTCTCTGATTGTTAAGTAATGTATTCACACACAAATGCTAATATATATCAAAAAACATGATTGAATATACAGATATTCCTACCTTTTGAATAGGTTTCAAACAAGAATAGTTTTACATATAGAAGGTTTTTTTAAAATATTTTTCCCCCATCCATGTTCATCTAGCCAACATTTATTCATCCTTTAATCTTTACTATAATGCTTTAGTAATAACATGAGAGTAATGGTCAGTTTCTCAGTGCCAGACATCTAGTCAGTGTCCCTAATAACAATTTTTTGAAATAGTGCCAGTTTGTAATGGAGTTAATAATGTAAGACAATAAAATAGGCTTTTTACAAAGGTTAATGACTTCAGTTCAGAGGAGGAACTTTTTTTAATATACTGAGCATATGACCTTTGCATTTTTATTATTGTTTTTTTTTAAAAATTTGTAGTAAATATTAATGGTAGTAGATATAAATGGTGTATATATATATATTTTTACTTCAGAAATTCAGAGGACAATTTATTGCATTCTTCTTTTACTATGAAGTATTTTGGTTAAAAGATCATGAGATGCAAATGCAACAAAAGAGTAGAAGAAAAATAATCTTATTTTAACTGGTATGAACAACTTGTATCACTGAATTATCGCATGGAGAATGACTCACAGTATCTTTGTATCTCACAGAGAACTTTACATAAATATGAAGTATCCACTGTCATGTTAAACCATTTGCAATTATATTTTTACTGTTGTGTAACCTAGCCTATGTTCTCTTCTATTTCTTCTACTGAGGTATAATTGACATTTAACTTTATATTAGCTTCAGGTGTACAATATAATGATTCAATATCTGTATATATTGCAAAATGATTACATCAATAAGTCATTAACATCCATCACCATACAGTTACAAATTTTTTTCTTGTTTGAGAACTTTTAAGATATACTCTCTTAATAAATAATATATTTTTAATTTTGTATTTTATAGTGCTTCCTAGGCAACATATTTAAGAAAAAGATATAAAAAATAACTTAGAGAAAGCATGTTTCCATGTTAGAGGGAAAACAGATTTTTGTGAAAAAGTGTTTTGAAATATATTCAAAATTTGCTATCAACTTACTTAGCTTTTTCTTTCCACACTGTTCTTCAACACATAGCTGATGGACATACCTATTCAGAAAGAAAAAGTGATAAAAGGAATCAACTAACAATTTACGAGTAAGTGTTACCAAAGTATAGGTAGAAAAGAAAAAAGCATACATAAAATAAGCTGCATAGAAATAACTAATCCAAGAATAAACATAGAATTTCAGATGTAGTTCTCTAAGACCTCAAAGCAATTAGCCTCTGGTCTTAAAAACTACACATCTTTCCTTTAAAAACTAAAAATAGAATTACCATATGACCCAGCCATCCCACTACTGGGCATATACCCAGAGAAAACCATAATTCAAAAAGACACATGCACCCCAATATTCATTGCAGCACTATATACAATAGCCAGGACATGGATACAACCTAAATGTCCATCAACAGATGAATGGATAAAGAAGATGTGGTACATATATACAATGGAATATTACTCAGTCATAAAAAGGAATGAAATTGGGTCATTTGTAGACACGTGGATGGATCTAGAGACTGTCATATAGAGTGAAGTAAGTCAGAAAGAGAAAAACAAATATCGTATATTAATTCATATATGCGGAATCTAGAAAATGGTACAGATGAACCACTTTGGGAGGCAGAAATGGAGACACAGATGTAGAGAACAAATATATGGACACCAAGGGGGGGTAAGCGGGGGAAGGGGGATGAACTGGGAGATTGGGATTCACATATATACACTAATATGTATAAAATACATAAGTAATAAGAACCTGCTGTATAAAAAATAAAATTCAAAAAATATATATACATCTAATCAAATAAGTGGTAAATTAACAGGAGGAAGTAAAATGTGAGTTAATGACAAAATAATGAGAAAAATAGACTCATTATAAATGTAAAATGCAAATTAGATGTCATAAAATGTACAAATATCTCTGAATAGAGAAATAACGTAAATTGAAAGATAGACACCTAAATATCACATGAAAACAGATGGAAACTAACATACACAAGTATCAATGGAAAGGTGCTGGTGAAATGGATAGGGAAAAAATGGAATGCATGTATCATTTCTTAGTGATGGAGTCCTGTCCAAAATGATAAATGAGAAGGAATTAAAAATGAAAAATATGTGATTTGAAATGACTGGGATTAAGAATTAAACACATTTTCATAAACTGTGCCTAAATGATTGATATTGCTTACTATAGAAAATGTAAGTTCACTAATATATGAAAAATTATTTAAAGTAAGCAAAATTTTGTTGTTTGGTAACATGGACTTGGAAATCTACTTGATAATACCCTCATCTTTTATAATAGTCAATTAAAATGTTTAAAATGGTAAATCAGAGGGTAAGTTACAGATTGGTAAAGTTGGAGACAGACATTAAAACCTGCATCTCTATATTTTGAGTGCTGAAAGGAACATAATAAAATATAAAGAACACTGTATGTTAAAAAGTAGAAAAAGTCAAGATGAGAAAAATGAGGAGTTCTGGAAGGAGTATAATTCAAAATGCAGTGTTCTAAGTAAGCCTGATTAAAAAGACATTCCAACAAAAAAGTGAAAGTGATGATCAAGGTAGCAATGCAGATATCTAGAGGAAGAATACCCCAGAGGCACAGACAGCTGTTGGGGCAAAATGTATTCATTGTAAGCACTGTGGGTTTTATTATTATTTTTGTTAATCTTTTGGCTGTGCTGCACGGCATGTGGGATCTTAGTTCCCCGACCAGATATTGAACCTGTGCCCCCTGCATTGGCAGCACAGAGTCTTAACCACTGTACTGCCAGGGCACTCGGCTCTTTTTGAAAATATTTGTAAATAAGCAAAGGTTAAAGCTTAGAGACAAGTTTTGAGGACCTTTCAGTTATCCAGAAGAGAAATAATGATGAAATAGAACATAATGAGACAGTGGAGGTGCTGAGAAGTGGTTTAGTTTATGCATATATTTGAATGTAAAGCCTATAAGATTTTCTGATGGACTGAAAGCAAGGTGAAAGTAAGAGAAAGGCATCAATGATAAAACCAAGGCATGTGGCATGAGTAAATGGAAGGGTAGGCTTACCAATGGCTGAGATGGTGAAAATGTTTTCTGAGCAGTTTTTGCTTGAGAATTCAGGAATTAAATTTAGAACATATAAAAATTTTAGATGTTTGTTACAAATGCTGCGTGGTAATGACAATTATATTGAAAATGCAAAACTGAAATTCAAGGGACGTGTCCAGAGTGGAGATGTACATTTGGAAGGATTGAAGATATATATTTTATTTAAAGCTATGACAATGCATGAGTTCTATAAGGGAGTCAGTAAAAACAGAGAACAGTAGAGAAAAAAAAATTTTTAAGAAGAGAGAAGAGTTGAGAAATTTTTCAAGGAGTGAGTCCTGGTGTGTCAAAAGTAGAGAAGGGGAAGAATTATTGCCAAAAAGAGAATGAGAAGAAATGCTGGCAAGTTGGGTAGGAGGAAAATCAGATGACTATGATGCCCTGAAGGCCAAATGAAGAAAATGTTTCAGAGAAAGTGTATCACAGTCTTCTGATTAATCAGGTAAAATGCGTATGTTCAATTGACCATGAGGTTTCCCACCACAGAGATAATTTGTAACTTAAAATATATTTTTGCTGAAGTGGTAGAGTTGAAAACTTGTTTACAGTAAGGTGAAGAGAAAATTGGGTCAGAGGAATTCAACATAGTGAATATAGATAGAGTCTCTAATGCAATCTGATGTAAAGGGAATGAGAGAAATAAGAGAAATAGAACCAAATAAAGTCAACTGATCTTTGACAAAGGAGAGCAAAGATAGCCTTTTCAACAAATGGTGCTGGAACAACTGGATATCCAAATGCAGAAAAAGAAAAATTGAATCTACATACAGACTTTATACTTTTCACAAAATTAACTCAAATGAATTCCAAGCCTAAAATGTAAAACATAAAACTATAAAAATCCTAGAAGATATCATAGGAGAAAACCTAGATGACCTTAGTTATGGTTTATGACTTTTAGGATACAATACCAAAGGCACAATCCATGAAAGAAGTAATTGGTAAGCTGGACTTTACTAAAATTAAAAACTTCTACTTTGTGAAAGACAATTTCAAGAGAATGTGAAAACAAGCCATAGACAAAGAAAGAATATTTTCAGAAGACATATGTGATAAAGGACTATTATTCAAAATATATAAAGACCTCTTAAAACTCAAAAATAAGAAAACAAGCAACCTGATTAAAAAATGGGGACAGAGCTTCAAGATGGCGGAAGAGTAAGACTTGGAGATCACCATCCTCCCCACAAATACACCAAAAATACATCTACATGTGGAACAACTCCTACAGAACACCTACTGAATGCTGGCAGAAGACCTCAGACCTCCCAAAAGGCAAGGAAGTCCCCACGTACCTGGGTAGGGCAAAATAAAATAGAATAAACAGAGACAAAAGAATAGGGACGGGACCTACCAGTGGGAGGGAGCCGTGAAGGAGGAAAGGTTTCCACACACTAGGAAGCCCCTTCACGGGCAGAGACAGCGGGTGGCAGAGTGGGGAGCTTCGGAGCCGCGGAGGAGAGCACAGCCACAGGGGTGTGGAGGGCAAAGCGGAGAGATTTCCGCACAGAGGATCGGTGCCTACCAGCACTCACCAGCCCGAAAGGCTTGTCTGCTCGGCCGCCGGGGTGGGCGGGGGCTGGGAGCTGGGGCTCGGGCTTCGGAGGTCGGATCCCAGGGAGAGGACTGGCAGTGTGAACGCAGCCTGAAGGGGGCTAGTGCGCCACTGCTAGCGGGGAGGGAGTCCGGGAAAAGGTCTGGAGCTGCCGAAGAGACAAGAGACATTTTCTTGCCTCGTTGTTTCCTGGTGTGCGAGGAGAGGGGATTAAGAGTGCTGCTTAAGGGAGCTCCAGAAACGGGCGCGAGCCGCGGCTATCAGCACGGACCCCAGAGACAGGCATGAGACGCTAAGGCTGCTGCTGCTGCCGCCACCAAAAAGCCTGTGTGCAAGCACAGAACACTATCCACACCTCCCTTCTGGGGAGCCTGTGCAGCCCACCATTGCCAGAGTCCCGGGATCCAGGGACAACTTCCCCAGGAGAACGCATGGCGCGCCTCGGGCTGCTGCAACGTCACTCTGGCCTCTGCAGCCACAGGCTCGCCCCGCACTCTGTGCCCCTCCCTCCCCCCGGCCTGAGTGAGCCAGAGCCCCTGAATCAGCTGCTCCTTGAACCCCGTCCTGTCTGAGAGAAGAACAGACGCACTCAGGCGACCTACACGCAGAGGCGGGGCCATATCCAAAGCTGAACCCCGGGAACTGTGCGAACAAAGAAGAGAAAGGGAAATCTCTCCCAGCAGCCTCAGGAGCAGCGGATTAAATCTCCACAGTCAACTTGATATACGCTGCATCTGTGGAATACATGAATAGACAACGAATCATCCCAAATTGAAAAAGTGGACTTTGGGAGCAACGGTATATATTTTTTCCCCCTTTTTCTCTTTTTGTGAGTGTGTATGTGTATGCTTCTGTGTGTGAATTTGTCTGCATAGCTTTGCTTTTACCATTTGTCCCAGGGTTGTTTTTTTTCTTTTATTACTTAAAAAAAAACTGTTTCTTAATAATTATTTTAATAACTTTATTTTATTTTATCTTCTTTCTTTCTTTCGTTTTTTTCTCCCTTTTATTCTGAGCTGTGTGGAGGACAGGCTCTTGGTGCTCCAGCCAGGTGTCAGGGCTGGGCCACTGAGGTGGGAGAGCCAAGTTCAGGACACTGGTCCACAAGAGACCTCCCAGCTCCATGTAATATCAAATGGCGAAAATCTCCCAGAGATTTCCATCTCAACGCCAAGACCCAGCTCCACTCAACGATCAGCAAGCTACAGTGCTGGACACTCTATGACAAACAACTAGCAAGGCAGGAACACAACCCCATACATTAGCAGAGAGGCTGCCGAAAATCATAATAAGGCCACAGACACCCCAAAACACACCACCAGACACGGACCTGCCCACCAGAAAGACAAGATCCAGCCTCATCCACCAGAACACAGGCACTAGTCCCCTCCACCAGGAAGCCTACACAACACACTGAACCAAGCTTAGCCACTGGGGGCAGACACCAAAAAACAATGGGAACTACGAAGCCACAGCCCGCGATAAGGAGAACCCAAACACAGGAAGCTAAGCAAAATGAGAAGACAGGGAAACACACAGCAGATGAAGGAGCAATGTAAAAACCCACCAGACCTAACAAATGAAGAGACTATAGTTGAAAACTTCCCTAATATGGGAAAGGAAATAGTTAATCAAGTCCAGGAAGCACAGAGAGTCCCATATAGGATAAATCCAAGGAGAAACACGCCAAAACACATATTAATCAAACTATCAAAAATTAAATACAAAGAGCATATATTAAAAGCAGCAAGGGAAAAACAACAAGTTTTTAACCTTAAGGGAATCCCCATACGGTAAACAGCTGATCTTTCAGCAGAAATTCTGCAAGCCAGAAACGAGTGGCAGGACATATTTAAAGTGATGAAAGAGAAAAACCTACAACCAAGATTACTCTACCCAGCAAGGATCTCATTCAGATTTGATGGAGAAATTAAAAGCTTTACAGACAAGCAAAAGCTAAGAGAATTCAGCACCACCAACCATCTTTACAACAAATGCTAAAGGAACTTCTCTAGGCAGGAAACACAAGAGAAGGAAAAGACCTACAATAATAAACCCAAAACAATTAAGAAAATGGTAATAGGAACATACATATTGATAATTGCCTTAAATGTAAATGGATTAATAATGCTCCAACCAAAAGACATAGACTGGCTGAATGGATACAAAAACAACACCCGTATATATGCTGTCTACAAGAGACCCACTTCAGACCTAGGGACACATACAGACTGAAAGTGAGGGGATGGAAAAAGATATTCCATGCAAATGGAAATCAAAAGAAAGCTAGAGTAGCAATTCTCATATCAGACAAAACAGACTTTAAAACAAAGACTATTACAAGAGACAAAGAAGGACACTACATAATGATCAAGGGATCAATCCAAGAAGAAGATATAACAATTGTAAATATTTATGCACCCAATGTAGGAGCACCTCAATACATAAGGCAAATACTAACAGCCATAAAAGGGAAAATCAACAGTAACACACTCATAGTAGGGGACTTAAACACCCCATTTTCACCAATAGACAGATCATTCAAAATGAAAATAAATAAGGAATCACAAGCTTTAAATGATATATTAAACAAAATGGACTTAATTGATATTTATAGGACATTCCATCCAAAAACAACAGAATACACATTTTTCTCAAGTGCTCATGGAACATTCTCCAGGATAAATCATATCTTGGGTCACAAATCAAGCCTTGGTAAATTTAAGAAAATTGAAATTGTGTCAAGTATCTTTTCCGCTCACAGTGCTATGAGACCAGATATCAATTACAGGAAAAAATGTATTAAAAAATAGGCCAAAGACATTAACATACATCTCACCAAAAGGTATACAGATGGTAAATAAGCATATGAAAAGATGCTCTACAACATATGTCATCAGGGAAATGAAAATTTAAACAACAATAAGCTACTATTTATTAGAGTGGGCTAAATCTGAAACACTGACAACACCAAATACAGGCAACTATGTGGAACAACAGGAACTCTCATTCATTGCTGGTAAAATAGTGCAGCCATTTTGGAAGACACTTTGACAATTTCTCAGCAAAACTTAACTTTACCCTATGATCCAGCAACTGCACTCCTTAAATTTTACCTACAGGAGTGGAAAACATGCCCACACAAAAACCTGCACACTGATGTTAACAGAAGCTTTATTCATAATTGCCAAAACTTGCAAGCAACCAAGATGCCCATCAGCAGGTGAATGGGTTAATAAGCTGTGGTACATATAGATGCAATGAAAAGACACAGAGGAAACTTCAATGCATATTACTAAATGAAAGAAACCAATCTGAAAAACTTATACACTATATGGTTCCAACTAAATATATGATATTCTGCAGAAGGCAAAATTATGGAGACAGTAAAAAGACCAGTGGTTTCCAGGGGTTGGGATAGGAGGAGGAATGAATAGGCAGACCACAGAGAATTTCTGTGGCAATGAAAGCACCCTGTGTGATATAATGATGGATTCACTGCACTGTACATTTGTCTAAATGTAATAGACAAACAGAATGTAGACATTAGAATGTAATGTAATAGACAAATAGAATGTAATGTTCCCAAAGAGTGAACACTCATGTAAACTGTGAACTTTGGGTGATTCTGATGTGTCAGTGTAGGTTCATCAATTGTAACAGATGTACCACTCTGGTAGGGGATGTTGATAATGAGGGATGCTATGCATGTATGAGGGGCAAGGGTATATGGGAATTCTCTGTCCCCCTCTCAATTTGCTGTGAACCTAAAACTATATACTTGGAAAAATAGTCTTAAAAATAGATTTAAAAAAATGCTGACCAACATAGCCTTAATATTTCTCTAAGCTTGACTAAACTTCAGACAGATTTCTTCCTGCCTCTGGCCCATAACCTCCCTCCTACTCTGGCCCTTACAAAATCCGGATAGCCTAACCACAGGGGTCCCTCCCCTCTCTAGTCTTGGACCATTTGCCTTAGAAAACTTGAAAACGTCTCTGCCTCTTTGAGATGTGAATCTTTTTAAAAAGTATCTTACCAGTTTTACAACCCAGGACTGTCTTTCTCTAGGACCTGGAACGGTCATCATCAAGGATGCTAGCATTCCTATGTCCCAGTCTCTGTGGGAGATTAGGAGCCTAACTTCAGTGTGCATCTTGCTCAGAGTTATAAAATTACCTCCTGTCAGGAAGATAGGCCAATAAGCAAACACAGATGGCCTAAGATTCCCTGAACTCCACTCTTAAAAATTCTCCTGCCTTATTTTTTTAAGGAGTTGAATTCAGACTGTGTTATGTTCTCTCTAGTCTCTTGCAAGAGCCTCCAATAAAATCTTCCATACCTGTTTAACTCTACAAATTTTGTTTTAACAATACTTAGTGTCACTTTTGTTTCATGAAATGAGAGCTTCATAAAAGAAGTGTAGGATGGAAAATATAGATGAATAATACTGATTAGAAATAAACTGTATTACACTAATGATGAAAAATCTAAAAGAGAAATTAAGGAAACACTCCCATTTACCACTGTAACAAAAAGAATAAAATACCTAGGAATAAACCTACCTAAGGAGAAAAAGACCCATATGCAGAAAACTATAAGACACTGATGAAAGAAATTAAAGATGATACAAACAGATGGAGAGATATACCATGTTCTTGGATTGGAAGAATCAACATTGTGAAAATGACCACACTCAATCTACAGATTCAATGCAATCCCTATGAAACTACCAATGACATTTTTCACAGAACTAGAACAAAAAAATTTCACAATTTGTATGGAAACACCAAAAACCCTGAATAGCCAAAGCAGTTTTGAGAAAGAAAACGGAGCTGGAGGAATCAGGCTCCCTGATTTCAGACTACACTACAAAGTTACAGTAATCAGGACAGTATGGTATTGACACTAAAAAAGAAATATAGGTCAATGGAACAGGATAGAAAGCCCAAAGATAAACCCACACACATATGGTCACCTTATCTTTGATAAAGGAGGCAAGAATATACAATGGAGAAAAGACAGCCTCTTCAAAAAGTGGTGCTGGGAAAACTGGACAGCTACATGTAAAAGAATGAAATTAGAACACTCCCTAACACCATACACAAAAATAAACTCAAAATGGATTAAAGGCCTAAATGTAAGGCCAGACACTATAAAACTCTTAGAGGAACACATAGGTAGAGAAAAACACTCTATGACATAAATCACAGCAAGATCCTTTTAGACCCACCTCCTAGAGAAATGGAAATAAAAACAAAAATAAACAAATGGGACCTAATGAAACTTAAAAGCTTTTGCACAGCAAAGGAAACCATAAACAAGACGAAAAGATAACCCTCAGAATGGGAGAAAATATTTTCAAATGAAGCAACTGACAAAGGATTAATCTCCAAAATATACAAGCAGCTCATGCAGCTCAATATCAAAAAAATAATCAACCCAATCCAAAAATGGGCAGAAGAGCTAAATAGACATTTCTCCGAAGAAGGTATACAGATTGTCAACAAACACATGAAAGGATGCTCAACATCACTAATCATTAGGGAAATGCAAATCAAAACTACAATGAGGTATCACCTCGCACCAGTCAGAATGGCCATCATCAAAAAATCTATAAACAAATGCTGGAGAGGGTGTGGAGAAAAGGGAACCCTCTTGCATTGTTGGTAGTAATGTAAATTTATACAGCCCCTATAAAGAACAGTATGGAGGTTCCTTAAAAAACTAAAAATAGAACTACCATATGACCCAGCAGTCCCACTACTGGGTGTACACCCTGAGAAAACCATAATTCAAAAAGAGTCATGTACCACAATGTTCATTGTAGCTCTATTTACAATAGCCAGGAAATGGAAGCAATCTAAGTGTCCATCAACAGGTGAATGGATAAAGAAAATGTGGCACATATATACAATGGAATATTACTCAGCCATAAAAAGAAACGAAATTGAGTTATTTGTAGTGAGGTGGATGGACCTAGAGTCTGTCATACAGAGTGAAGTAAGTCAGAAAGAGAAAAACAAATACCATATGCCAACACATATATATATGGAATCTTAAAAAAAAATGGTTTTGAAGAAACTAGGGGCAGGGCAGGAATAAAGACGCAGATGTAGAGAATGGATTTGAGGACACGGGGAGGGAGAAGGGTAAGCTGAGACTAAGTGAGAGAGTGGCATGGACGTATATACACTAGCAAATGTAAAATAGATTGCTAGTGGGAAGCATCCACATGGCACAGGGAGATCAGCTCGGTACTTTGTGACCACCTAGAGGGGTGGGATAGGGTGGATGGGAGGGAGATGCAAGAGGGAGGAGATCTGGGGAAATATGTATATGTATAGCTGATTTACTTTGTTATAAAGCAGAAACTAACATACCACTGCAAAGCAATTATACTCTAATAAAGATGTTAAAAAAATAAACTGTATTAATCATCCTTTTTGTTTTCTTCAAAATGTCTTTGTGGATCTATACAAATTTCAATTCTAAAACTAGATATAATCGCTTAAAAAGGTTGGACTAACAAAAATTCTTCTTTACCACATTGGAATTGGAGTGTGGCAAGTGTATTCATTTTAATACTTCTGACATAATACGTAATCATTGGCATTTGCCCTGCGTATAAAGGAAGTATCTTGGACTAAAAATCAATAATAGCAGTTTTGAAAATTATTTTCTATTGATGAGATTCTGCTTCCAGAATAAGACTTAGCCCACAATTTGAAACTTTATAGTTACATGGAAACAGTTCACAATTACTGTAATTTAGAATTTAACTCACATTCAAATTGAAATGGGAGGAAAAATAAATCCCTGTATGAAACTGTTCTCACTGTATGTGTTTTGAAGCTCGTTCTAAAATGTGAAATCAACATTGCTATTCTAGTCACAGCAAAGCACTTTTCCAAATGTCGTATTAAACTCATAACTTGGAGAATGACAAGGCTTGCTAATGTGATTGTTCTTTCCTCACAATAAAGGCAAAAATTGCCAGTGCTTCTGAACTTAAAATAAGATGTGATTGGAGTTAGATGAATTCGTTCTGATGAATATGTATTTCAAGTGATTATGTTTAAAGATATGTACCTGTGAGTATACTTTATTTCGATTTTAACCTGTTATTTAGCAGACTAGATTTTCACTTTGAATATCCTCATATTAACTTTCTTGATATCAAAGTTGCTGCAGTGTTACATTTTAAAGAACAGACTGACACAATATTTGGTATAAACTAAAAAGGTTTTGGCTGTCTTTTTCTAGTCTTTGCTATTTATTTGCATCATGCTCAGATACTCTTTGTCACTCCAGTCCATATTTCCTTGACTTGCTTTTAGAACACCATAATGTGTTTTTCTCTTTGCTTTTAGTGAAATGGTTGATAGAAAACAAAATTGATGGATATTTCATGAAACACTTTAGCTACATAAAACAGACTCCAATTTTTTTGAAGTAAATTATAGTAGACTATTTACAATAGACATTTGCTATCATCTTTCAGCTACATCTACAACTATTATGCTTAGGACATAACAATTTTCTTAACAAATTATGATACTGATATGTATGAGAAGTTTTAGGCAAGTGATGTAAGACATTTTGAAGTTGGAACATTTGAAAACAAAATAGAAGCATTTTAGTCTAGGAAGTTAGGTTTTCAAAGAAATGTTTTTGCATATAATTTTAACTTCTCTTCAGTAAATACTGAGTGAATGACTAATATTTTCTCTTCATTGCCCCCTCCCTTCTAAAATTATTCCATTTTTTTGCTTTTTTCTCCACCACGTCACTGAAGTGACCTTGCTCAGATCATTAAATCAAATAGACATTTTTCAATTTCCCCTTAACTTGGCTTCTTTAGCAACATTCAAAATATTTGACCAACATCTGGTTTTTTAAATGCTTTTTGCATTCAGTTCCTCAGTTATTTTTCACACTTTACCAGTTTATCCTAAATTATATCTTTTGCTGAGCTAAAATATTCTACCTTAAATGAATGTTGTTTTTTTTAATGGAATGAAAGTTTTTTTAACATCTTTATTGGAGTATAATTGCTTTAAAATGGTGTGTTAATTTCTGCTTTATAACAAAGTGAATCAGCTATGCATATACATATATTCCCATATCTCCTCCCTCTTGAGCCTCCCTCCCACCCTCCCTATCCCACCCCTCTAGGTGGTCACAAATGGCCTTAGAGCATTTTCTACTCTTACTGTTCACTTTCTCCCTAGTCCATTTTCTCCCAAGTATAGTCAACATCAGAATCACCGAGGAAGAACTGAAAACCTGCATATTTTGAGACACCTCCACACAGATTTACTAGTAAATGACAAAACAATGTAGACTGTCTCCACAGCTCTTGGAGTGGATATAGGAGACAGTACTGCCAGAGTAATAGAAACCTAGGCTCTAGCCTTCAATTACAGAAATGACGGGGGGAGGAAATCATGCCCAGAATTTTACCTGACCCATGATAAGACAAATTTGAACTTCAAAACTTCTACCAAGTATAATACATGTAACTATTAAGAATTTCCAGTTTTCTTCACAGAAAAGATATTTTGTTGGAGCTGATTTTTTTGCATACACACACGTTTTTATTATGCTAGAAAAGCACTGCAATAATGTCATTATTCAGAGCTGTATCTATTCTGAGTAGAAGGTCATGTTTATATATGTTTAGAAAAACACATCTTCCTTAATGAGGATCATTCATATATTTTTCTGAGATTTGTACTATTTATCTTTGTAAATATTTCTCTCTCTGTATGAGTATATCGTGGTAACACTCTCACACTTATGATTAAGTGATAAAGTGATATCTTTATCCCACCCTGGACCAGGAGCTGTAATGAACAAGCAACACATCTGTATTGGAAAAATCACACTGTGCCCTCTTGGTGAAGAAACCCCTATTGTTGTTTATTGTGGAAGACAGTAATGAAAAGGAAATCTACTTTGGTTTTAGGGACTACAAACTCAGTTCACACATGAAAAACTATCCCTATGGTCAGAACTTTCTCACCATCTATCACATCACACAGCTGCCTGGTATGAAACCCTTATTCACTTGATCTATGCCAGCTATAAGTCACTTTCTGGTCTCAGCCACCTCAACATCTTAACAGTCAGGGAACAAACTTTATCTTCAATATCTTTTACCAACATTTCTAATTTTTTAAACAATGATGCCTGAAACCATTACCACATCAGTGAATTTCTCAAAAATTTGATGAAGGCTATTATGGAAGCTCTGAGGATGATATGATTAGGTGGTTGGTAGGCAGCCTGTTTATAATGAGTCTACTCCAGCATTACTATTTCCTGGATATTTGAATTTTTTGATCTATGACATTATTAAAAGGAATTTCTAGTTACTCATCTTTTAAAATAATGGCCATCACTGGGTCCCAGAGGCTGAAGCTAGCACAATGGGCTAAAATTTTTTGGTGTATGCATTCACATCAAAAATTGTAGTCTGATGGAAAATTATGTTGCTTGTTCTTTTCTTGACAATCATACAAATATGTTTATGCATACACTGAGGTTAGCCCAACATCTATCGCTGCCTTTTATACCAGAGATATTTACCAGTTGGAAAACTGGGGCATAGGGGTCAAAGAGAAAGTAAAAGCATAGATGTTGCAGAAGTGTCACATGGTTGAAGAGATAAAATTGGCAGTGAACGTCTACCAAGAGAGTAAATGTAGGAGCAATCAAATTCAAGGAGAAAAGAGGCCTGTAGAGGAACACGCCCCACATTCTGTGACACTTTTCCCCTCAATACATTTAATAACCCCTAAGCTTGGCAATCAAGAGACCTTGATTCCAAGCAGAACACAGTAGCTAGGGTGCTAGTCACTCGGCAGTGCTTTTGGCAGTCTCATCGATTGAGGAAACACACTTTAAAAATGTCCAAGGAGGAGTGCCCCCCCAGCAAATTGCCTTGACTTCAGTTAAAACTCCAGAAGGGCTACACATTAGAATTATAGTCGAATGGTCCAGCCCTCTTCAAAACTAAATTTTCACATGAATCAATTCAATCACTGCTTAGGTAAAAGAAATCTTAACCTACTATAATTACCTGTAGAAAAATGTTAATTCCTCTCTGCAGGAAGATACACTTATTAAGAACTTCTACATTTTTAAAATATGCAATTCCAGTCATTCAGTAAAAAATAAACAAGCAGGTTGATAAACAAGACCAAATGACAAAAGAAGAGCTCTTAACAGATGTTTTCGAATAACTAAGTCAGATAAACCCAGAAAATCATTTCTTACAATTGTAAAATACATCAGACTTTATCCTTTTCAAAGTACTTTCTTTCAGTTATCTGATTTCATCTATGCAATGGTACTGTATGCTTGGTGGGGCCGACAACAGAAACAGACCCAGGAGTTATCAGACAGGATCTTTAAAACAACGGTGATTAATTTATTCACAGAATATAAGTGATGAGGAGAAAAATTACTCCCAGAAATCTGTACTCTACATTATGCGAGAGAAATTTTAGAAAGGCAAAAGGAAATCATAAAACTTAAGAAATAAACATTAATGTGATAGTATTCAAGACAGCAGCAGGTAATACTAGTGATGTGAAAGAGTGAGCAGAAGTAAATACCCACAATGATGAGACAAAAACAAGTATAAAGAATACATAAAAGAGCATGAGACTCATATAGCAAATGGTTTTTAAAAAAAGTTTAGTGCCCATGTAATTGGAATCCCTCAATGAGAGAAGAGACAACGACAGAGATGCTGTTTTAAGAAATTATACACACATACACTTGAAAGGATGATGTACATATAGACTTAGTCTGTATTAAAAACCACAAATAGGATAAATAAAAAGAAAAATCAGGGGCTTCCCTGGTGGCGCAGTGGTTGGGAGTCTGCCTGCCGATGCAGGGGACACGGGTTCGTGCCCCGGTCCGGCAGGATCCCACGTGCCGCGGAGCGGCTGGGCCCGTGAGCCATGGCCACTGGGCCTGCGCGTCTGGAGCCTGGGCTCCGCAGTGGGAGAGGCCACAACAGTGAGAGACCCGCGTACCGCAAAAAAAAAAAAAAAAAAAAAAAAGAGAAAAGGAAAATCAGGCATAGCAGAGGAATAAAAAAGGCTTAAGGCCCAGAAAAAAATATTAAAAGCAAGGACAGAAAAATATATATATTACCATCAAAGTAGCAAAGATAAAACCAACAGTAAAAGGGTCAATAGAAATACTGAAAGTCAGAAAACAATAACTTTTTAAAATGCAAAAAAAATTCTTCAAAATGAAACCAATAAATTTTAGAGAAGCTAAAATTAAATTTAACATGAACTGTTGTTATAAAAATAATTGAAGAAATACTTCAAGATAAAAAGTGGTTCTGAATGGAAAATAACAAATAGAGAAAGGAGGAAAGAACATACAAAATGTTAAATATTTGTGTGACTCTAAATAAATATTGACTATGTAAACAGCACTTATTTGGCCTTGAAGTTTAACATGTTGTTTAAATTAAGAGAATGGAAAAAAGACAATTTCCGTGCACCTACTTAACTTCTGAACCTTTGAGATACAGTTATAACCCTATTTTAATAACTTTCTCTGCTAGTTATAATGACTGCCTCACTTCTCATTCAATTTTGATTGAATGATTAGTTTTATTGTTATGATCAATAATTTCCTACCTCTTTGGATGCTTCATAATCTTTTTTTGAAACAATTTTATTTAGGTATGGTTGACAAAAAATAGCTGTACATATTTATTGTATACAACTTAATGAGTTTGGAGATTAGTATACATTTGTAAAACCATCACCATATTCTGTCATAAACATATCCATCATTTCTAAAAGTGTCTTCTCATCTTTCCTTGTTATTATTATCATTATTTTGTGATAAGAATACCTAATATAAGATTTATCCTCTTAGCAACTTTTTAATTAAACAATATTTTGCACTATAGACAGTAATCTATACAACAGATCGCTAGGACTTATTCATTTTGTATAACTGATATTTAGTATCCTTTGCTTCATACTCACTTCCCCCTCCCCCAAATCTCTGGCAACCACCATTTTACTAGCTGCTTCTATGAGTCTGACTATATTAGATTCCTCAGATAAGTGGTACCATGTAGTATTTGTACTTCTATATCTGACTTATTTCACTAAGCATAAAATAATTCAGGGCCATCTATGTTGTCAAAAATGGCAGGATTTCCTTCTTTTTTTGAAGCTGAAAAATATTTCATTGCATGTATATACGACATCTTCTTTATCCATTCATCCATTGATAGGCATGTTAGATTGCTTCCATGCCTTGGGTATGGAGAATAATGCTGCAGTAAACATAGAAGTGCAGATACCCCTTTGAGATCCTGATTTCAATTCCTTTGGGTATATATTCAGAAGTGGGATTGCTGAATCACACAGTAGTTCTATTTTCAATTTTGGGGGGAGCTTTCATTCCTTTTTCATAGTGACTGCACCAATTTACATTCCTACCAACTGTACACAAGGGTCCCCAAAAACACTTATCTCCTGTCTTTTTGATGATAGCCATCTTAACAGGTATGAGCTGATATCTCATCGTGGCTTTGATTTGCATTTTTCGTGATGAAGAGTGATGGTGAGCACTTTTTCATGTACTTGTTGGACATGTATGTCTTCTTTGTAAAAATATTTATTCAGATCCTTTGCCCCTTTTTTAATTAGGTTATTAGGTGTTTTGTGGGGTTTTGTTTGTTTGTTGTTTTTGTTTTGCTATTGAGTTGTAGGAATTTCTTACATACTTTGGATATTAGCCCTTAATCAAATACATGGCTTGCAAATATCTTCTCCCATTCCAATGATTGCCTTTTAATTTTGTTGATTGTTTCCTTTGTTGTGCAGAAGATTTTTAGTTTGACATGGCCCTGCTTGTCTCTTTTTGCTTTAGTTGCCTATGCTTTGGGTGTCATATCCAAGAAATCATTGTCAACACCAACGTCAAGAAGCTTTTCCTCTATTTTTTATTCTAAGAGTTTTAGGGTTTTAGGTATTATGTTTAAATATTTAGTTTGAGTTAATTTTTGTGAATGTTGCCAATAAGGATCCAATTTTGTTCCTTTAAATGTGGATATCCAGTTTTCCTGGCATTATTTCTTGACAAGACCATTCTTTCTCCATTGTGCATTCTTGACATTCTTGTCAAAGATAAGTTGAGCACAATGTGTGGACTTATTTCTGGGCCCTCTATTCTGCTCCACTGATCTACATGTTGGTTTTTACACCAACACTGTACTGTTTTTATTACTGCAACTGTGTAATATATTTGGAAATAAGTGGGTGTGATACTTCCTGCTTCATTCTTCTTGCTTTTAAAATTGCTTTGTTTATTCAGAGTTTTTTATGGTGCAATATAGATTTTAGGATTTTTTAAATATTCTGTAAAAAATGGCACTGGAATTTTGATAGGGATTACATTGAATCTGTAGATCACTTCAAGTAGTATGGACATTTTAATGATATTAATTCTTTTAATCCATGAACCTGGGATGTTTTTCCAGTTATTTGTGTCTGCTTTAATTTCTTTTTTCAGTGTTTCATAGTTTTCAATGTACAAGACTTTCACATACTCAGTTAACTTTATTCCTAAGTACTTCATTCTTTTACATGCTATTATAAATAAGGGCTTGGATAGTTCATTTTGATGTACAAAAATGTACTGATTTTTTATATTTCTTTGTATGCTACAACTTTATGGAATTCTTTTATTAGCTATAACAGTGTGTGTGTGTGTGGGTGTGGGTGTGGGTATCAGTGTCGTCATTAAGGTTTTCTATATGTAAGATCATGTCACCTGCCAACAGATAATTTTACTTCTTCCTTCCTAATTTCCAGGCGTTTTATTTCTTTTTCTTGCCTTAATACTCTGGCTAGGACTTCCATTACTATGTTGAACAAAAGTGGCAACACTGGGCATAAGAACAAACTAAAAAATTAGCAGACAAAAAAAAAAAACATAATGAAGATTAAAGCAGAAATAAATGAAGTACAGAATAGAAAAACAATAGGAAAAAATCACCAAAACTAAGCAGTGGTTTTTTTTAAAAAGATAAATGAAGTCAACAAATCTTTAGCTAGACTAACCAAGAAAACAAGAAAAGACTCAAGTAAATAAAATGAGAAATAAATTAAAACATTACAATGGATGCCACAGAAATTTAAGATATTATAAGGGACTACTATAAACAATTATATACCAACAAACTGGACAACCTAGAATAAATGGGTAATTTCCTAGAAATTATAACCTACCAAGACTGAATCAAGAAGAAATGAAAAGTCTTAACAGTAAGGAGATTGAATCAGTAATAAAAAATTTCTCACAAAGAAAAGCCACAATCAAATGGCTTCACGGGTGTATTTTACCAAAGATTTAAAGAAGAAATAATAACAAAGCTTCTTAAACTCTTACAAAAAATAGAAGAGGGAACTTCCAAACACATTTTATGAGACCAGTATCACCTTGATGTCAAAGATATCAAGTCATGAAAAGACACAGAGGGGCCTTAAATGCATATTACTAGCTGAAAGAAGCCAATCTGAAAAGGCTACATACTCTATGATTCAGATTATATGACATTCAGGAAAAGGCAAAATTACGGAGATGTAAAAAAAAATCAGTGGTTGCCAGGAATTGAGAGAAGGGAGAAGTAGCACAAAGGGTTTTCAGGGCAGTGAAAATATTCTTTATGATACTATAATGATGGGTACATGTGTTTATATTTGTTCAAATGCATAAAATGTACAACACAAGAGTGAACACTAATTTAAACTATGGACTTTGGACGATTATGATGTGTCAATGTCAGTTCATCAATTGTGACAAATGTCCCAGTCTAGTGGGGGATGTTGATAATGGGGGAGGCTATGCATGTGTGGTGGACAAGGATATATGGGAAATCTCTGTTTTCCTTTCAATTTTGCTGTGAACCTAAAGCTGCTCTACTTTTTGTAAAGTCTTTTAAAAGCCCCAACAAATTAGGTATAGAGGAAAGTTACCTCAACACAGAGTCATATGTAAAGTCTACCATTAACACCATATTCAATGGTGAAAAACTAATTTTCCTCTAACATCTGGATGCCTCATAATCTTTTATTGGTTATCAGATATTATTAATTATACCTTGTTGGGTACTGAATATTTTTGTATTTCTTTAAACAATTCTTTACTTTTCTTCTGAGCTGTAGTTAATTTATTTGGAAACAATTTGATCCTGTTAGGTACTACAGAGCAGTTCTAAGTATTCTCTTATCAAGCAAGATGTTTTTAGTACTTCTAACCTGAATTATGAATATTTCTAGACTGACTGGTGGGAATGGGCCCTGTTCCCAGCCCTGTGTAGTACAGGTATTGTCCCTTATAGTCCCTGGTTTCTCTATCCTGGCACTATTTATATTTTGATCTGGAATTTTATAATGTGGAGCTAGTGGCTGTCCTGTGCATTGTAGGATATTTAGTAGCAACACCGGCCCCTATGGCCTAGAAGTCAATAGCACCACCCCAGTCATGCCAACCGAAAATGTCTCCAGACATTGATAAATGTTCCCTAGGGTGCAAACTATCCCTGATTAAGAAGCACTGCTCAGGCTTCCGTGGTGGCGCAGTAGTTAAGAATCCGCCTGCCAATGCAGGGGACACGGGCTCGAGCCCTGGTCTGGGAAGATCCCACATGCTGCAGAGCAACTAAGCCCGTGCGCCACCACTACTGAGCCCGCAAGCCACAACTACTGAAGCCCGCGCACCTAGAGCCTGTGCTCTGCAACGAGAGAAGCCACCGCAATGAGAAGCCCACGCACCGCAACGAAGAGTAGCCCCCGCTCTCAGCAACTAGAGAAAACCCACGTGCAAGTGAAGACCCAATGCAGCCAAAGATTAAATAAATGAATAAATAAATAAATCTATTTAAAAAAATAAGAAGAAGCACTGTTCTAATTCTCCCTAGCCTCCGGCCATACATAGCTTTCTCCCACGCGTGCATTGAGCACCATTCTTTTGAATTCTTGTTGGAGCCCTTCTGCAAATGTCCAGGGTTCTTTCTTGGTATAGCTCTCTCCTATCAGAATCAGAGAATTTTCCTATGGATTCTAGATGCCTTGGACTCCCCTAACTCATAGCTTTATCTCCTTAATTTAGGGAGTATGCTGTTCTCTGCCTCAACTTCCTCTTCCTATCCCACAGCCTGATAAGCTGGGACAGCTGTAACATACATTGTTTTCTTCCCCAAATGTCTCAGGAAACATTATCCTTTATTGCCAGATGACCAGTGTCTCAAAAAGCATTGTATTTTGTTTTATGTCTGTTGTTCTTCTTGTTTTCAGGTAGGAAAGAAAAATCTGATACTCTTTTACTCCAGAGAAGTTGGAAGTTAAAGTCCCTCAACAAGTCAAACTTGTTTATTTTAATATAAAATGAAAAAGTTTGTGGATCCACATACATCCTGAAAGTTTTAATTTTTACTGTGCTCTGTTAAATCCAAATGTAGGTTAACTCTGGAGTAATGGGCACCCAAAGATATCCTAATCCCTGGAACCTATAAATGTTGCTTTATGAGAAAAAGGGGTCATTGCAGATGTGATTAAATTAAGCATTGACATGGCAAGATTAACTTGTATTATCCGAGTGGGCCCTAAATCCAATTATAGGCATCCTTAACAAGAGAGACGCAGGAGGAGATTTCATACACAGAGGCAATGTGACCAGGAAGGCAGAGATTGGAGTGATGCAACCAGAAGTCGAGGAATGCTAACGGCCACCAGAAGCCAAAGGCAAGAAATGAATTCTCCTTGACAGCCTCCAAAAGGAGTTAAGCCCTGCAGTACCTTGATTTCAGCTCAGTGAAACTGATGTCAGACTTCTGGCTTCCAGAGCTGTCAGAGAATACACTTCTGGTTTTTTAAGTCACCAAGTTTGTGGTGATTTGTTACAGCATACACAGGAAACTAATACAGTCACCAATAAACAATAATTAAAATACACACCGCGAATGGAACAATTGATGGGCTGAAAGGAGGGCTAAAGGAGAAAAAATGTGAAACAAATTGTAAGATCAAGACTTGAAATGCAAATTTATGAGCAGCCTGTTTCCTGGGCAAATATTTTTCACAGTTTTGCCCCATGCTTGGAATTGGCAGCCCTGGGAAAAAGATACTGTAGAACGGTCAGCTCTTCATGCTGTGGTTTCCTCATTTAAGATGTTGGCCCTTCTAATTTTGCTTACCTCAGCAATTTTCTAATGATTAATATATATCAATTATATGCATATACACATACTCATATATATGTATATATATGTGTGTATGGGTGTACATTGGTTCTGCTAATGCATTATCCAAATAAGCATTCAGTATTAAATTTGTAAATTTTAGTATCCAAGAAAATCTCCCTGAAATAAATACATTCAAATGGAAGGTGAGTCACTATGTATTTTCTCAAGTTACCTAAAAATCTAGGGACTTCCTTGGCAGTACAATGGTTAAGACTCTGCCCTTCTACTGCAGGGGGCACAGTTTCGATCCCTGGTCAGGAACTAAGATCCTGCATACTGATGCCGCATGGTGTGGCCAAAAAGAAAAAGTCTAAATAAATTTATAGAATGATGATCAAGACTAACTAATATACAGATATGGGTTATCAAGATTACTACTTTCGTTTCCTCAA
Organism: Mesoplodon bidens; assembly: GCF_964165515.1. NCBI lineage: Eukaryota > Metazoa > Chordata > Mammalia > Artiodactyla > Ziphiidae > Mesoplodon > Mesoplodon bidens. Next base: position 13,132,692 of record NC_138177.1, on the reverse strand, counting down.
GAAAAATAATTCATTCTAACTACGTTAATTTTTGAAGTTATTTTTCATAAGGATTTTTTGAGTTAATAGAGACAAAGGGAAATATTCAACAAGTTATATAATGAACCTTTACACATTAAGAGACATAGAAGAATGGGGTGAGATTCAAGATCATCTACAGATTTAATTCTTTTTTTTAATGAGAATCTAAGAATTTGAGATGTTGTAAACCAAAAGATAATTTGAATTGTCAATAAGTGTAACAATATAATTAATAACATAATAATCAACTCAGTGTACTACAGGTTCGTAAAGACATCTTATTGAAATAAGATGTGCAAAATATTTATACTACATTATCCTATCATAAAATGCAGCCATATGTTTAGTCAAAGTCTGTTAACTTTATGGCCTTTTAATATTTACAAACAATCCACTTGTAAAGTTATTTAAATCTCAGTTTCATGCTGTCATGGCCTCTCTTCTAAGACTTCATTGAAAAATAGAGAGCTATGGGTCGGAGGGGGATGCAAGAGGGAGGAGATATGGGGATATATGTATATGCATAACTGATTCACTTTGTTATAAAGCAGAAACTAACACACCATTGTAAAGCAATTATACTCCAGTAAAGATAAAAAAAGTAAAAAAAATATTGCTCATTACCAAGGAGTATGGCATCTTTGTTTCAGTTTGAGCAGTCAGCTTCTGTTAGGTTAAGGCACACTGCTAGGTTAATTCCCCTGAGACTAAGTACTTTCTTATATTACATTATATATATATATATTTTGTTGTTGTTGTTTGTTTGTTTTGATAAAATGTTGGACATAATTATTCCATATACATCTGCTATATTAGATTTTGGTTGCCCAAAATATTGTTTGGATGAGTAAATCAATGAAATTGATTTAGATTGCTGAAAAAAAATACTTGTATAAACTAGAATTACTGGCATATAGCTGCAGTATGTTTTTTTTTGTTTTTGTTTTTGTTTTTTGATGTGTGCTAAGCACTTGGTTCAGTGTAATGGGACCAAAAGTGAAACTCAGACTGTAAGATTATGCCCTTTTATTTTTTATTTTTTTATTAGTTTCTGCTTTATAACAAAATGAATCAGTCATACATATACATCTGTTCCCCCATCCCTTCCCTCTTGCGTCTCCCTCCCTCCCACCCTCCCTATCCCACCCCTCCAGGCGGTCACAAAGCACCAAGCTGATCTCCCTGTGCTATGCGGCTGCTTCCCACTATCTATCTACATTATATATTATATTAGAGACATATGATAAACAGTTTATGAACTGGCACTTATCCATGGAAACTATTTGTCCAGGGACTTCACTCTAGTGAAAACTGAACCGAGAATCATGTTTTCAACCAGAAGAAGAAAATACCATTTAAAAAATGTAGTTAGACAGTTTGCCACATTTGTAGTGTCATAGATATCACATGCCTTGAAATAATTTAACTTACTGAAGACAGTTGGTGTGGTCTAAGGATAAGTACTTCAATACTGAGTGTTCTGAGAGATCAATGTGGCTAAGACAATGATCCAAAACTGGCAGTGAGGAGTTAGGAATGTAGCTGTCTCATCACAGGCCCTATTTAAGAGTGGTGTGGGAGGAACAAAAAAGCAGCCCCTTGAGAGACTTTCAGTCAAAGCAGTGCTCTCAAGGGAGATACATATTTCAATCAGATATGTATAGATGCTGAAAGAAACAGAGAAGAGGCTCAAGATATAACATACTTTAATTACACTGGCAGTAAGTGTTTTGGAGTTGGGAAAGGGTGCATGTGGGGTTAGATTAGGGAATGTATAGAACTATGAAGAAATGGAAGAGATGGGTCATGAGTGACATCCCGGGAGTTTGGGATTTCTTGTGGTCACTGACAGAACAGAGATGAAAGTGGTAAGGGGCTGTGTCCTGATTGTTTCTTAGGCAGACTGGGGTGGTTGTGGCTGAGAGTATTTTTCTGTTTGTCACTGGGGGCATGTGTTAGCAACTCCGTGTTCCCTTCTTCATTCTTGCCTCGGGAAGGGCAGTGTAGCAAGGAACACATAAAGTTCAGGAGTCGGGTCCTCATTCCTGCTGATGGTGTTTTAGAGACAGAAAAATGTTTCTTGGACTGTAATGAGCTCTTCACTCTTGTCTATGCCCTCAGGCACAAGAGGCAGACTTACCACGTAGAGCTTCATAATTATAATGCAGCATTATTTATTGGTGATAACACAGTAGTTTAATATTGTTGACATTTAATGTTTTTGAAGTTTTGTTTATTATTTTAAGAATGCTTATGCTCATTAACAGAGAACTAGCATTTTATTTAGCAGAGAAGTCCAAGGAAAATTAATATTTAAATAATGGTTTGCAGATCTAGAACAAAATGGTACCAGGAATCATTATTAACTCAGAATATTTTTTTCCTTCTTCTTGATCTTGTAAAATAAAATGTTACCTAAAGAATTATACGGGGCTTCCCTGGTGGCGCCATGGTTAAGAATCCGCCTGCCAATGCAGGGGACACGGGTTCAAGCCCTGGTCTGGGAAGATCCCACATGCCGCGGAGCAATTAAGCCCGTACGCCACAACTACTGAAGCCCGTGCGCCTAGAGCCTGTCCTCCACAACAAGAGAAACCACCGCAATGAGAAGCCTGCATGCCACAATGAAGAGTAGCCTCCACTCACCACAACTAGAGAAAGCCTGCGCGCAGCAACAAAGACCTAACGCAGCCAAAAATATTAATTAATTAATTAAATCAAAAAAAAAAAAAGAAGAATTATATGGGTGGGACTTCCCTGGTGGAGCAGTGGTTAACAATCAGCCGGCCAATGCAGTGGACACGTGTTGGAGCCCTGATCCAGGAAGATCCCACATGCCATGGAGCAACTAATCCCCTGCACCACGACTACTGAAGCCTGCACACCTAGAGCCCATGCTCTGCAACAAGAGAAGCCACCGCAATGAGAAGCCCATGCACAGCAACGAAGACCCAACGCAGGCAAAAAAATTAATAAATAAGTAAATTTAGAATTATATGGGTTAGGACCTGATTAAAATAAAAGGAATATAAATAAGTGTTTTGAAGGAAAGAAATGCATAGAAAACACAAAAGACAGTGAACTTTTCTGTACTGTGTAAACAGCACTGAGAATGAATTTTGAGTATGGTACATGAATACTACTACTCAGCCCTCTTCCTTTCCAGATACTGGGGTCTTTCTTCATGAAAACTGAAATCACAAGATTCGTTTTTAAACACAGGCATGTTGAAGAGTTCAAGATTCTGTGCTACTTTTTCTAGATAATACCTAAATGCTTTGAAAAGGTAAGATTTAATGGATGTTTACTATCTCAGGAAAAAAAATTAGCCTTTCTTACTATTCCAAACATGAAGTGAAATAAAACAGTAGAAAGATAAATAAAATCTACTAAGCAACTGCTTGAAATCTAGTTTTAAATGTATTTTGTAGTATAATCTGAATATCGGTATAGTTTTTTTTAAGAAAAAAGAGTCTACCAACATGAGAAAAAAAAATGTCAAGAAAATCTGTTTCCATACCATATAAATCCTTACTCAAAAGCTTCTCTTGTTTAGTTTTTCCAAGCTTTCCTTCTTCCCATATCTTCTTTGTCCAGTAGGAAGAGTTTCTATTCAATGACTATACCCCTGTTTTTTTTTTTTTTCTTCTGCTTAGACATCAATAATGTGTTATAACCAACAAGTTCAGTCCATAGTCTTATGGTCTGTAAGCCATTTGCTTAATCCTATTATTTCACAAAGAAAGCCAATCTATATCATTCTTTGCATTTTATTTTCTTCAGTGGCACAGGAAATTTGGAGAAATAAATTGTTCTTATTCTCAAACAACCTTCAATTAAGTTAGGGAAATAGAGCATGAACATATGTACTGGTGGCATATTATTGTTGATCTACGTTATTTTTAAAAGCCTAATACTGTTTAAGAATCTTTTTTTTTACGTTTTACTCTTCATGAGAGTTAAAGGCAAAAAAATGATATTAGAAGTCAGAGAAAAATAAGTCCCTTTGAAATAAAACAGGAAGTAGACAACAGATGCCAGTAGAGTGTATTCCTTCCTTCTTCATTTAACAAACTTTTAATTTAGCATGTATCCTGTGCCACACTCTACTCAGGGTTCCAGGGAAATACTTCAGGGTTAACAGGACAGACATAGTCTCTGTCCTCATGAAACTTAAAGGTTGCTGAGATTTAGATGAGAAATACTCATGTAAATTACAAGAGAGAGAACAAGTAAAAGTACAGAAAGGCGGAGGCAAATACATTATTTGGGAAAATAACAAATAACGATAAAGCCATGGTGTACTTACTACCTTAGACAAATATGATTAATCTGAAATAAGATTGGAGAGAGCCAGTCAGGAAAGACTCTGAAGGAAATTAAGAACAAGCTTAAATCATACATTTTTTCCATAGGCTGTGGGGAAGTGTTTAGAGTTTTTCAGCCGAACACTGACATATCAAGTAAGTTTTGAAGAAAAATGAGTAGCCTGTAAGATGAACACAAGGAAAGAAAGATTGGAAGTGGCAGAGTTAGGACAGTCTGTGGGTACTTGTGATTTATTCCTACAGAAGGTGGTACCTCTGAACATAGAAAGGAAAAGATGAAAACTTGAGTAAGAGAAGGAAAATAACATGTATTGTTCGTATAGGATATGTGTGTGTCATGTGTGAACCTACGTAATCCTCATAAAAACATTTCATTGCATTTTAAGCATGAACTGCTCTAACTAAACTGAACAAGGTTAACATTTTTCTTGAAGAGACAGAGTTGAGATTCAAACCCAGGTTTATGTGAATAGAACATTCATGAGTAGGCATGGCAAATAAGCATATGAGAAGATACTTAATGAGGGAAATAAAAATTAAATCCACTGTGAGGTACCACGATATACCCAAAAGAATGGCAGAAAGGAAAGAAAGGAAGAAAGGAAAGGAGGGGAGAGAGAGAAAGGGCAAAGGAAAGGAAGAAATGAAAATAAAGAGAAGCAAACTGTAAATGCTAACTGCTAGGGACATTTTGAAGCATCTGGTGTCAATGCAAAAAGAACATCCTCTTTGGAAAATGGTTTGGCAGTGTCTTAAGAAGTTAAGCGTACTTTTATCATATGGTTCAGCAATCCAATACTCATAAGTATTTGCCCAAGCGAAATAAAGACGTATGCCTACATGAAAGCCTGCATACCAATGATTATTGCAGGTTTATTCATAATTGTCAAAACCTGAAAACAAACAAAATATCCATCAACTTATGAATAAAGAAAATGTGATGTATTTACTTAATAGAATACTACGTAGCAGTGTAAAGGAATGAAATACTGACACATTAAAAAATGTAAAAAGTGTACATGGGGGACATCTCAAAAGCATCTTTCTAAGTTAAGGAAACCAGTCACACAAGACATTTAATGATTACATTTATACAAACTTCTGCAAAAGGCAAAAGTATAGGGACAGAAAACAGATCAGTGGTTGCCAAAGGCTGGGAATGGGAAAAGAGGTTTATTTATAAAGATGGGAGATTATTTTGAGGGATGATGAGAATATTCTCTATCTTGATTCTGGAGGGAGTTTACATGACTTTATACAGTTTTGAAAGTTCTTAGGATTGTACACATAAAAAAGGGAAATTTACTGTACCTAAATTATTGCTCTGTAAAAAAACAACGAAAATTCCATGAGTATGCCTTGCAGAGCAGTGGATAATAAAGATGAGTTTTAGGGAAAGGCCTCCAGCTATTAATATCTATAGGACTTCAGGAGTGAAAAGGTTTAGGAGTGTCTTTTGACTATTTTTTACAGCTTGAAATACTTAACTCTTATGTGATTTAGTTTCTTCATCTTTGAAATAAGAATTCAAGCATTCCTTTGTTCATCCAATATTTACTGAGCTCCTATTATTTTGAGATATATATTTTCATACTAGAAACAAATCAGTGAGAAAATGACTCAATCACCAATCGTTGGCCCTCTTGGAACCTTCAGTGTATTGAGTGCAAATAGAAAATAAAATAACAGTAAGAGCACCTAATGCATAGAATTGTTATTAAGGTTAATAATTACCATATATTTAACTTAAGATGGATCTACATGCATATTACATATTAAGTGCAATTATGTATTGTTGTTTTGTAAGTGGCTTTATTATTTGCTCAATGACAAATGTACTAACGTCATGCCAAGTAGAATGCCTGGCTGTCATCACTCTGTGAGACAAGTGATAGGGTACGAGTGCAGGCAGAGTGGAGGTCTTATTTTTCCTGTCTTCAGCTGTGTGAACACCTTTGTTTCTGAGTACAAACTCTGGTTTAATGCCGCCAAGCCTTCTTCTAGTGTGAAATGCGATCATGACGTGGAAGTGGAGGTGAGGGTGGAATCTCGGGGCGCTACAGTGCTGCAGCTTCTTATACAGGTTTTGAATCTGCCCTCTTTCCCACTTTCACACCAGGTCTTGAAACCTTTCCAAGTTCTGTGATGGGAACTGGTGTTTTCAGGGATCCCCCTTTGCCAGCTTGGGTTGACATGATAAATTAATAACCATTTGTTGCTTTTGTTTCCTTTTCTCTCTTTGTGGGTTTATGCTCTTTTCTCCCTTTACTGTCACATAAGTGGGCATTTAAGAGGTGTATTAGTTTGCTAGGGCTGCCATAGCAAAGTGCTGCTGACTAGGTGGCGTAAGCGATAGAAATATATTTTCTCACAATTCTGGAGGCTATAAGTCTGAAATGAAGATGTAAGTAGGACTCCTTTCTTCTGAGGCCTCTATTTTTGGCTTGTAGTTGGCCATCTTCTCCCTCTGTCTTCACATGGTCTTCCCTCTGTTTGTCTATTTTAATCCTCTCTCTTATAAAGACACTGGTTAGGGCTTCCCTGGTGGCGCAGTGGTTGAGAGTCCGCCTACCAATGCAGGGGACACGGGTTCGTGCCCCGGTCTGGGAAGATCCCACATGCCGCGGAGCGGCTGGGCCCGTGAGCCATGGCTGCTGAGCCTGCGCGTCCAGAGCCTGTGCTCTGCAGCGGAAGAGACCACAACAGTGAGAGGCCCGCGTACCGCAAAAAAAAAAAATAAAAAGACACTGGCCATATTGGATCAGGGCCCACATATATGACCTCATTTTAACTTAATTACCTCTTTAAAGAACCTATCTCCAACTAAGTCATATTCTGAAGGTTTAGGACTTCAACATATGAATTTTGAGGGATAAAGTTCAGTCCATAACAGGAAGTATTTAAAACCAGTTATTTCAATCAGGAAAACTCTATGGGGCATTTTACATATTTACTGTATATAAATAAGAAAATAAACAGGCCATCTCATACTGATTAAATAGATCCAGAGATGTTTTTTATTAAATTGGATTTCTCATATAACCTAAAAATAGCTATGTTCCTTATAAACTAAGAGATATTTGTAGCAACTTTTAATCCGAAAATCTGAAACTGAGTGATCTATGCTTGACATTAATGTCATTACTTCTCTGAAGTCTTATAGATAACATTGAATTACGGAAACTCTATACCTTAAATAAGTATTTCTTAAGTGAATAAATGAATAAACAACCTAGAATATCTGAGCCATTTTGGGCTACAAATATGCTGCCTGTATTCTATTCAAACATGCAAATTAACTCACAAATAATTACACATGTGCCTCCTCTTTGGGTCAGAACCCCTTTAAAATAACAGAAAGGTGATTTTAAAGAGATAAAGATTATAGAATCACACAAGTCAATAAAGATGTATCAACCAAACATTTAGAAGTCAGAAGAAAAATAAAATTGAAAGATTGACTACCTGCTGTCAAGACTTTCTATGAAGCTAGAGAAACTAAATACTTGAATGAAAAACCCTACTGGTAATTAATACTTGTGGGTCTTACAAAAATGTTGCCAACTTTTTCCCATGCCACCCTAGATAAGTGGTTCTCCACTGGGGGTGATGTTGCCCCCAGGTGATATATGGCTAAGTCTAGAGGCATTTTTTTAATACAACTGAGAGGATGCTACTGACATCCAATAGGTATAAACTAGAGATGTTGCTAAAACATCTTACAGTGCACAGGACAGCCCCTTTACAACAAAGAATACCCAGTTCAAAATGCCAATATTGCTGCTGCTGAGAAATTCCATGCTAGATAAATCTCACCACTTCACATGAACTTTTAATGGCTCTTACTGCTTCACTCTAATATAAATTTGGTATTGGAGGGAAGCTATAGGAGAGAGATAAAAGCAAACAAATTAAAAAAAAACAGTAATTCAGAGAGAAAAGAATAATTCTGGGTGTTAATATCTTAATGGGGGTAGGAGTGATGAGCAATACCTACCTCGCCTGTCAATATCAGACTAATTGAGAAATAACTGAGAGTTGGCAAATAGAAGATTAAAGTGTCATCTTTGTTACTGATGGATAAAGCTATTCCTGGGCACTTCAACTTATATTCATAGGCAAGTGTGCTTCTTAATACAGATCTCAGAATTATCCAAACATGGCAACAAATAGCAGTGCTGCATCCAATCCCCCTCACCCCTGCCTCTAAGGGACAGAGCTTGTGCCTGGAACACAACAATGTGTGACCTAGACAGTCAACTTGATTCCAAGAGACAGAAAAAAGGAGGGCACAGAGTAATACACGCTCATTTTTACCTTTGAAACTCACAATTTGGTTTTCAAAATTCACCTGCCCTGGCTTATTACATTGTGGTTAGGGGGCTGAGAGAGATCAGGTGTTTTATGGTAAAGGTTTCCTATCTCACAGAAGAAATCATCAAGAGAGGTGAAGAAACATTCTCCCAAACAAAGAAATGAGAAGAAAACATTTTTAAAAATGTAATATACTGTAGAGAAATTAGAAGGTCTTGGTATTTATATAAAAAATAACATAACATTAAAAGAAACATCTAAGAATAAAAGTTATTAAAAATTAAAAATACAATACATGAAATAAAAATAATCACTGAAAGCCTTAAAAGACATAGTTAAAGAAATGCCACATGAAGGAAAAAAAAACAAAATACGGAAAATAAAAACCTTAAGAAAAATGGGAGATGAATTCAGGGAACTTAAGAGGCAATTGTTACCTGCACCAGAATGAGAACACAGAGAAACCCGCTGCTGAAGCATGGAAATAAATAACAACTCTGTGAATAGCATACGTCTCCAAGTAAAAGGCTGCCCAAGTGAAGACAAGCAAAAATCAACCAGTTGTAGAACACTAATTTGAAATTTCAGAATCTCAGGAAAAAAGAGCAGATTATACTGTGTTTTCAAACTGAACACTGTTATTACATATTTTATATATATATGTACATACACACACACAAATATATATGTAACTATACATATACATATGTATATATGGTGTATATATGGTGTATATATGGAGAATAAGGTAGTGCAGAAGTGCCTAATCCTCAACTACCATAATAGTAAGTCAAAACAATACATCTAAATTTGAAAAATCAAGTAATAGTAATATGGAGGCAAAGCCCGGATAAAGAGTTCAAGGAGTTAAAACAGATTCTGGGAATCCAGATTAGAGGTTGCAGGAAGTTGAGGAAGAAGACTGCTGGGGTTTTTTGTAAGCCATCATGAATATGCTATGAGAAAAAACTATATACGTGCATTACTTTTTTAAATTACAAGATTTTTATCTTTATTTTGTTAATTGATTATATACAGGTTATATAACTCCTTCTGATTCATGCAGTGGAGACAGATTATAGTTGTCTGTACCTACTGAAATCTTAAACAGTGGCATTAAGTATACCAGTACATACTAAATTTTTTGTATACTAGAAATAGTTATATGCTATTCTTAATTCAAAATTGGGAGTGTATACCTCAAATGGTTCATAGCCTTTTTTTCATCAACTATAGGTAGCAAACTTTTCCATGCCACAAATTATTATTGCTCAGCATACATTTTAATTATTGAGTATCTGTCCATAATTTGGATATATCAGCCTTTGTGTGTATCATTTACTCTTTTGGGGAAATGTCTGGGAAATAGTATTAGAACTACTTATTACATAATTAATGTATAATTGACCTTTTACTAGCTCACATCCTTCACTTTGTTCAGTTTTCTTTTAATAAAATGTGTGAAGAATAGTCTCATTTAAACTCTTGTGTACATCCCTAATAATTTTTAGTCTAATTAGCAGAAGTACAATTTCAAAAGACAAAATATATTTTACACTTTAATAATTATTACAAAATCACCCTTCAGAACATTATTTCCCATTTTCAAGATAGCAGTGGTCTGAGAGGGTTTCATAACAAATTGCTGCTATATGGAAAGACAAAATTCTTGGCATAGCTAATACAATAGTGAGGAAGAAAAATAAAATTAGGCAGTTGACACTACCTGACAGAAAACTTATTATGTAGCTATGGTAATCAAGACAGTGTGGTAATGGCAAAATAATAAATAGATCAATAGATAGATTTGAGATCCCAGACATAGATTCACACAAATACAGTCAAATACTCTTTGACAAAGAAGAAAAATAAATTTGATGGTGAAAGGATAATCTTTTCAACAAATGGTTCTGGAATATTGGATATCCATATGAAAAAAAAATAAATCTAGGAGGAAGTGGCCAAGATAGCAGAGTAGGAAGACCCTGAGCTTCACCTCCACCCACAGGCCAAAATTACAACTATTTACAGAGCAACTATCTATGAGAACAACCTGAATACTAGCAGAAAAGGTTCTCCACAACTAAAGATATAAAGAAGGAACCAAGAGACAAGTAAGAGGGGCACAGATGCAAAATAGTCAAGACCCACACACTCAGAGTGGCAACCCACAAACAGGAGAATCACAATTGCAGAGGTTCTCTCTAAGGAGAGAGGAGATCTGATCCACACATTGGGCTCCCTAGCCCCCCAGGAGTCCTGCACCAGAAGGATGAGCCCCAGATCATCTAGATTTGAAGCCCAGTGGGGCTTGCATATGGGATCCAGAGGGCTGGAGAGCCTCCCAGAGAGGCAAGGGGCAACTGGGACTCCCACTGGGGACACAGATGCTGGTGGCAGCGATTTTGGGGAGCGCATTCTACCACAAGGACAATGGTGCTGGCAAGTGCCATTTTGGAGTCCTCCCTCTAACCTATCAGTGCCTAGCACTTACCCACCAATCAGCAGGCTGGCAGCAGTCCCAGGATCCCTCAGACCATGCAGCCAACCACACTGGGACCTAGACCCACCCACCAGTGGGCCAGCATCGATCACACAAGGCAGGGCTTGGCAGCCAACCAGGCTAGGGGCTATTCCCACCTATAAGCACACCAGAATAGTCAGCCCTGCCACAAAGGAAAGGCCTATGAAGCCTACATAGGGAGTGCCTCTAGAGCATATAGGTCTGGTGACCATAGGGGAGTGTGCTGCTGGGCTCCCATAGACCATCTTCTATACAGGCCACTTCTCCAAAATTGGGAAACATAACCAACCTATCTAATACACAGAACCAAACAAAGATAAGGAATGCAATAACTGAAATAAGCCTTGGTAAATTTGAGAAAATTGAAATCATCAGAAAAGTATCTTTTCTGACCACAATGCTATGAGACTAGAAATCAATTACAAGAAAAAAACTTCAAAAAAGCAAAAAGTCATGGAAGCTAAGCAATATGCTACTAAACAACCAATGAATCATTGAAGAAATAAAAGAAGAAATAAAAAAAATACCTGGAGACAAATGAAAATGAAAACACAATGATCCAAAATTTGGGGGTTGTAGCAAAAGCAATTCTAAAAGGGAAGTTTATAGTGATACAAGTCTACCTCAGGTAACAAGCAAAAACTCAAATAAACAACCTAATCTTACACCTAAAGGAAGTAGAAAAAGACGAATAAAGAAAGCCCAAAAGTTAGTAGAAGGAAACAAACAATAAAGATCAAACAGAAATAAATGAAATAGAGACTAAAAAAAAAAAAGTAGAAAAGATCAATGAAACTAAGAGCTGATTCTTTGAAAAGATAAGCACAATTGGTAAACCTTTAGCCTGACTCATCAAAGGAAAAAAGAGAGAGGACCCAAGTGAATGCAGACATGAAATGAAAGCAGAGAAGTTACAACAAACACCACAGAAATACAAGTATCATCAGAGGTTACTATGAGCAGTTATATGCTGATAAAATGGACAACCTTGAAAACCAGATAAATTCCTAGAAATGTACAATATTCCAACACTGAACTAAGAAGAAACAGAAAATATGAACAGATCAATTACTAGTAATAAAATTGAATCAGTAATTTTAAAACTTTCAACAAACAAAAGTTCAGGACCAGGCAGTTTCACAGATGAATTCTACCAAACATTTAAAGAAGAGTTACTACCAATCCTTCTCAAAATATTCCAAAATATTGTAGAGGAAGGAATGCTTCCAAAATCATTTTCAGAGGCAGCACACCCTGATACCCGAAAGAGACAAAAACACCACAAAAAAAGAGTTACAGGCCAATATCACTGATGAACATAGATACAAAAATTCTTAACAAATTTTAACAAACCAAATTCAACAATACGTTGAAAGGATCATACACCATTATCAAGTGGGATTTATCCAAGGAATGCAAGAATGGTTCAATATCCACAAATCAATCAATGTGATAAACCACAGAAACAAATTGAGGAATAAAAATCATATGGTCATCTCAATAGGTGCAGAAAAAGCTTTCAATAAAATTCAACATCTATTTATGTTAAAAACTCTCAATGAAGTGGGTACAGAGGGGAACATACCTCAACATAGTAACTGTCATATATGACAAAATCACAGCCAACAATATAATTAATGGCGAAAAGCTATAAGCATTTTCTCTAAGATCAGGAACAAGACAGGGATGCCCACTCTTGCCGCTTTATTCACTGTAGTATTGGAAGTCATAGACACAGCAACAGACAAGAAAAAGAATTACAAGGAATTCAAATTGGAAAGGAGGAAGTAAAAATGCCAGTTTTCAGATGACTTGATGCTATATATAGAAAATCCTAAAGAAGCCACCAAAAAACTGTTGTAATTAATCAATGAATTCAGTAAAGGTATAGGATACAAAATTAATATACAGAAATCTGTTGCATTTCTATACACTAACAATGAACTACCAGAAAGGAAAATTAGGAAAACCATCCTGTTTACAGCTGCATCAAAAAAGAATAAAATACCAAGGAAGAAATCTTACCAAAAAGGTAAAAGACTTGTACTGGGAAAACTACAGGACATCGATGAAAGAAACTGAAGGTGACACAAATAGATATACCATGCTCAAGGATTTGGAAGAATTAATATTGTTAAAATGACCATACTACCTATAGCAATTACAGATTCAATGCAATTTCTATAAAAATTATGAAGGCGGGCTACCCTGGTGGTGCAGTGGTTGAGAGTCCGCCTGCCGATGCAGGGGACACGGGTTCGCGCCCTAGTCTGGGAAGATCCCACATGCCGTGGAGAGGCTGGGCCCGTGAGCCATGGCCGCTGGGTCTGCGCGTCCAGAGTCTGTGCTCCGCAACGGGAGAGGCCACAACAGTGAGAGGCCCACGTACCGCAAAAAAAAAAAAAAAAAAAAAAAAATATTGAAGGCATTTTTCACAGGACTAGAATAAACAATTTTAAATTTATATGGAAATGAAAGACCCTGAATAACCAAAGCAATCTTGAGAAAGACAAATAAACCTGGATGTATCATGCTCACTAATTTCAAGCTATACTACAGCATATCAAAAGAATGATCAAAGTTACAGTAATCAAAACAGACACATAGAACAATGGAACAGAGAGCCCAGAAATGAACCAACACGTATATGGTCAATTAATCTACTACAATGGTGGCAAGAATATGAAATGTGGAAAAAGCCTTTTCAAAAAATAGTGTGAAAACTGGGCAGCTACACGCAAAAAAATCAAACTGTACTACTTTCTCATACCATATACAAAAAAACCCCCTCAAGATGGATTAAAGACTTAAATGTAATACCTGAAACCATTAGAGTCCTAGAAGAAAACATAGGCAGTATGCACTTTGACATTGGTCTTAGCAATATTTTTTGGATCTGTTTCTTTGGGCAAGGGAAACAAAAGCAAAAATAAACAAAAAGGACTACATCAAACTAAAAAGCTTTTGCACAGCAAAGGAAACTGTCAACAAAACAAAAAGGCAGTCTACTGAATGGGATAAGATATTTGCAAATGATATAGCTGGTAAGGAGTTAAAATCCGAAATATAAAGAACTCATACAACTCCATACCAAGAAAACAAACAACCCAATTAAAAAAAGGGCAGAGGACATAACAGGCATTTTTCCAAAGAAGACATACAGACGGCAAAGAGACACATGAAGAGACACTCAGCATCACTAATTATCAGGGAAATACAAATCAAAACCACAATGAGATAACATCTCACACCTGTCAAAATGGCTGTCATCAAAGAGACAACAAATAACACGTGTTGGCAAGAATATGGAGAAAAGGGAACCCTTTTGCACAGTTGGTAGGAATGTAAATTGGTGTGGTCTCTATTGAAAACAGTATGGTAACAATTTTCAAAAAATTAAAAACAGAATCACCATATGAGCCAGAAATTCCACTCCTTGGTATTTTTCCAAAGAAAACAAACACCAATTTGAAAAGATATATGCACCTTTAAGTTCATTTTGGCATTATTTATAATAGCCAAGATATGAAAGCAACCTAAGTGCCCACCCATAGATGAATGGATAAAGAAGATGTGGTGTGTATATACGTGTGTGTGTGTGTTTGTGTGTATAAAACGGAATATTACTCAGCCATTTGGGACAACATGGATGAACCTAGAGAGTATTATGCTGAGCAAAGTAAGTCAGAGAGAAAGGCAAATGCTGCATGAGTTCACCAATATGTGGAATCTAAAAAACAAAACAGCATAAAACAGAAATAGATTCATAGATATAGAGAACAAACTGGTGGTTGCCAGAGATGAGGGAGGGTAGGAGGAGAGCGAGTTAAACAGATGAAGGAGGTTAAGACATACAAACTTCCAGTTACAAAATAAATTAGAGGGAAGTAACATACACCATAAGGAAAACAGTCAATAATATCATAATAATTTCATATGGTGATAGTTGGTAACTAGACTTATCATGGTGATTTTTTTTTTCCCCCAAGAAATCCCATTCTTTTTATTCAGGCTATTGACATCCCTGGGTATTCTAAATTTTCTAATTATCCGTTAACACTTACTTCTTAAGTCATCTTCATGTCAGTCCAGAAGCTTAGTCCACTGCCATATTTCTGAGTTGTTGCAATTTTCTGCCTTGAGGAATAGAATGTTTCCAATTGCCCAAAAAATGGCTGAAATGCTGCACCACGTCATCACTCCACTTCAACTCTGAGTTGCAGGCAGGGATTCCCAGATATTTTGCCACAGATGGTCCATCCTTCCCTGGCCACATCTTCCCTCAACAACAGGCATTTTGAAAAGGGGTAAACTTCTGAGAGCTAGTCCTTTTTTTATCTGGGAAGCTCCACTAAGAAGGAAGGTCTTGACTTCAATTTAAACAAATATTCTTGCTTGCCATATCCTTTTCTGGAACCATCAAGAATCTTTCAAGTCCTGTGTCCCTTAACCTGTAAGTTTCCCCCGCACTTCTTCTGCCCGTTTCCCACTTGAGCACCACAGAAATGCAGACCTCACTCTCAGAAATGGGAGCCCCTTGGAGTGGTTAGTTGGGGAATCCGAGGAGTCACACTGAACCCCAAGCCATCAGGCTCCCGCCAGAAGCTACGTGCGCTCTTGGCCACTGCCGTCTGCCGTCTGCAGAAAGCACCGCGCGGCCACACTCCAGCCTCACACCCCGCGTTCGCGCAGGCGTACAGCTGAACCGGCCTCAAGGCGCCAGCCGCCCCTCCTTCCGCGGCTTCGGCGCTGACTTCCGCTCCCTTCCCCGGGCCGCGACGCCCCGGCTGTCCCTCAGGCCTCCCGGGGACGCGCGGGAAACAGGAGTTGGCGCTCCCGTCGACGCAGGAACGTCATCACCAGCCTCCTCAAACGACTTCCGCTGCCCCGCCGGAATTCCGGTGGCGCGGGTGGGAGGGCGGAACCAGGAACCCCTGCCCCGAGCCCCGCCCTCCCATCATGGTGATTATTTTGTAATATATAAAAATATAGAATCGTTATGTTGTATACCTGGACCTAGCTGATCAAAGGAAGTTCACATATAAAAACAAAATATGGGGTTACCAGGATTACCAAAGCAATATTTCACTTGTAGACTCCCTCTGTATCCAGATGACACTATTCTAGTATATAAATAACAGGTATTCACTGACCTTCAAGTAAAATTTACTATAGTTCAACTGTGGTGGTAAAAATCTGTTACTATTGCCAAAAATTATAAGCTATTCAAAGAGCAGTTAGTCATTGTTTTCCTAATGTGAATTTAGTGGTGTTAAAAACAAACACAAAAAACTATATACACTCTTCCTTCTGGTTTACAATATTATTGTACATGACACCATACTTCCTAAACTTTTTTTCTTTTCCTGAAACTCATGGAGAAAGGTAAAATAAAACGTTCCCCTACAATAAGTATAAATGCTAGGTAGAATGCCAAGCCTCCCTTTAACTCTAAGTTATATCCTTGACAACAACAAAGGGTTTAATCCACCAGTATTTTAATTTCATTTTTAAGGCAGTTTTCTTTGGGATAACTAACCTCCAGGGAGAACATTATATGAATTCCTTTAGTGGCTCTGAAACTATACCATTTCCTCATTATGATACTTTAGGTGTGCTCAAGAAATTGATTGAGTTCCACAGAAAAGAGACTATTTCACAAATTATTCATAAAAAATGCTGAGTTTAGGTTTGTATCATTCTGGTTGGAAAATTGTGAGACATGGCAAATGAAGCATCTGCATTGGTTTCTGAGATATTTGATCTTGGGTTAGGTTTAACTCAAGTTCAATGCTCTTTCCTTGTCTCAAAGACACCTTAAATTAGGTATAGGTGTCACTGACAGAAGGAACAATGCTTTGCTGCCAAATTCAGTGTCTGGATGGGCTCAGATTCCTTGGAGCAAAGCTAAGCACAATGGCTATGCTTTTGGTAATATTTGATAGCTTTTATTTTGTGAGTCATTAAATTGAACATTCAAAGACCAGCTGTTTAAGAAAAGAAACTTCCTTTTTGGCAAAGACTGTAGGGCTCACATTTTTTGTTGTTCTTGAGCAAGTTGGAGGTTTTGAGATTGCTTATAAGATGAATCAGCAAATCAGGGAATTAGGCATCTGGAGCCAGTGGTTTGAAAGTTTCTACCTGATTATCACCTCTTAAAGAGTCATTTTTTTAACATCTTTATTGGAGTATAGTTGCTTTGCAATGTTGTGTTAGTTTCTGCTTTATAAAAAAAGTCAATCAGCTATACGTATACATATATCCCCATATCCCCTCCCTCTTGCGTCTCCCTCCCACCCTCCCTATCCCACCCCTCTAGGTGGTCACAAAGCAGCAAGCTGATCTCCTTGTGCTATGCGGCTGCTTCCCACTAGCTATCTACTTTACATTTGGTAGTGTATATATGTCCATGCCACTTAAAGAGTCATTTTAAAGCTGAATTTGAAAAAAAATAAATCTGTCCTGGACCAAATTCAAGAAAAGAGGATATTTTATAAGGCAGTTTAATTTATAACCAAAGGTTATTAAACAGTGTGGTCTTCAAATTTTACAGAATGTCTCCTGGATGTTTTGACAATATATGTCCTTAAATCTGTGAAGTTAGGGTACATATGAAATAGAATGTATCATTTCCTCCCTTTCACTTCTAGCACACCTGTGGTGAAGTTAATATTTGTTATCAGATATGAGCACTTTGTTGCACTTAAGGGTTATCACTAATACTTTTCATAAATAAACTCTGAACTCTCAAAAATGAATAAAGAAAAAGAAAAATGAATAAAGCAAAAGTTGGCCCAAATAGACTAACTCTTTTGTATACAAAAGACATATCGAAAAATATAGTTAAGGAGACTGACAGGTAAAACAGACATATAACATCTCTAGGAAGTAGCCAGTAAAGTTCAAATAATATAATATCTGCCATAATCAACATTCTGCAGGATGGAGCTATGTCTTTTGATGTTAATTCTAGTTAATATTTTAGTATAAATTTCTTTGTTGCTTAACCAAGAGGAAAAATGAGTTAACCAGCTCTGTTACTCATTTGGACAGGTCATCAGTTTAAGTCTACTCTTTTTCTTAAAATATAAATCTATTTTCTCTTGACTCATACTATCATTTGATTACAACAACATTGAAAAGGTCTTATATTTCTTCTCATGAAAACATAAATATAGATATAGGAAGGAACAAAATTATTTTATTAAATTATCTTCAACTGTCATTTAATCCTTTTCTTTATCTTTTTCTTTCAATATTATAGCACCTATAGTTGTGAACAATGTACTAATCATAGTGTCGTGGCAGCAACACACGTAAAGCTGTTCAGATTTCTGAATTTGGAAGGATTTGATGGGAAGTAAGGTGCAGATGATGTCAGAAAAAAAGTATTAGATGACCTACTGTTGAGGCAATTGGAAACCTGGAAATGAGAGAGATTAGTATTGATTTACATTTTACAATTAAATAAAGATGTCAAGCATTTTTTAAAAAAAAACTGAAACCAATATCTAAGTATAATTTCCTATACTAGCCATGTTTATTATATTTCCAAGTAGAATCAATGCAATTTTTTGTTAATTTTCATGTAACTGAAAATATAAGAAAATATCTTATATAGCAATACATCTTTTGTTAATTCTGAATGAAACTATAATATAGTAATCACAGAAGTGATCATTTCCAGCACAGTAAAGCAAATAAAGTAGAGGAATGCTAATTAGAAGTGTCCTTTTATGACCAAACATTACATGATTATGTGTCCTTTAATTCACTTTCACATTTTTTTGCAGTGTTAAGATTTCCATATTAAGGAATTCTAATATTACTCATTACCAAACTACTGTATTTTCTCCTCAAGAGATAAAAGTTCTGCTTCCCAGCATTTGTAATTTGATCAAGTGAGCAAGTGGTTAACTCTCTGTTGAGTCAATTGTCAAAAAGAAATCTGTCCTTAGAGTAATTGAAAACTGCTCTAGATTGTCATTGAATGATATACAGCAATACACTTTGATTATAGTAACAGACATATTTATTGTTTACCATCACACTGAACTGTGAAAATAAATGATTTGTCAACTGTTGACAAGCACATAATTGGTGTAGTTTGTTTAACTAAAATTATGTCTATTTTTTAGATCTTCTGCGAGGTTAAAAGTATTAGTATCATAAGTAATATTTCAATGGAAATTTGATAGCCTTACAAGGTCTTTTAATTCTGGGCAAATATTTGTATGGCTTCACTGCTATGTATTGTTCATTAAAAGCAAAAATCACACATCTTAGCAGTATTTGCCAGGATAACATAATTTATTTGACCAATGGCTTAGGAATCATTTGAAAAGTATACAGTGTATTTAATTATTTTGGCTTCAAACATTTAGATAGTAGTCTGAAAGTATAATTTAAATAAAACCAACTGCACTGGAGTTGGAAAGCTTTCACTGTTTCAAGTGAACGTGTTTGGGTTCTTCAGAACATCAGTAGAAAGGCACTAGTGAAACCAGGCTCCAGACCTACTATAATGTTGCTAATGTAATACTATAAAATACAAATGTAATAATAGAAAATTAATTTTTAAATCCTGCAAGCTATTGCAAATTTCTAAATTTTTACAGGTTAGTCCAAAAGAATGACAACCCTAGTTGTCAGGAGAGATTTGAACACTGGATAATTCTAGTTGTTGCAAATTCTCACAACCAATTACAAGTCAGATTTCAAAAAACTTAATTTTTATTCTATATGTACATATGATACATGCATATACATGTGGGTATATATATAAAATATGTGTACAGATATAAAATATCTGTAATGCACATATAAACATACATATACACTAATTTTATATTGAACCAGAATACATGAGAGAATGTTAATGCCTTTATTTGGTATGTTTATGCCTTTCAAAATCACAACTTGATCTTTCAAAATGATATGAAAATATCAGCTTGAATACAACAAAAGAGTTTATAGAAAATATATTTTATACTAACACTTTCTTCAGTCACAAGGACTTCAAATAACCTGTTTTAAAAAACTACTCAGGGCTTCCCTGGTGGCGCAGTGGTTAAGAATCCTTCTACCAAGGCAGGGGACACAGGTTCGAGGCCTGGTCCGGGAAGATCCCGCATGCCGTGGAGCAAATGGGCCCATGTGCCACAGGTACTGAGCCTCTGCTCTAGAGCTCACATGCCACAACTATTGAAGCCCACGTGCCTAGAGTCCGTGCTCTGCAGCAGGAGAGGCCACGGCACTGAGAAGCCCACGCACCACAATGAAGAGTGGCCCCCACTCGCAGCAACTATTGAGGGCCCGTGCACAGTGACAAGACCCAATGCAGTCAAAAATAAATAAATAAAATAAATAAATTTACAAAAAAAAAAAAAACCAGAAAGCTACTCAAAGCTGATATAGTGAATGACAAAAAAGAATACTGAAAACTGTTGGTGGTTATTATTGAAACTTGATTTCATTTTAATTGAGTAAATTTGTTGTATCAAGATTAGATGTATACCTTGGAGATACTGTGCATTCTGTTCCACCCCAATGAAGGGAGTTTCATGATAAAGTGAGTCACATGAATTTTTTGTTTCCCAGTTCATATAAATTATATTTATACTATGCTGTAGTCTATTAAGTGTGCAATAGCATTTTGCCAAAAAAATGTATATACCTTAATTAAAAAAAATAATGCTGTTGGGAAAATGGCACCAATAGCCTTGCTCCATGCAGGGTTCCCACAAACCTTCAACTTATTAAAAAATGCAATATATGCAAAGTGCAATAAATCAAAGTGCAATAGAATGAAGTATGCCTGTATTGGAAAGTATACCCAGTATAGATTGCCAGTTTGCATATATTTCCAAGATGGGCATATGAAACATCAGTAGACATAGCTATGTTCATATAGATTTACATGTAGTCAAAATTATAACTAGTAACATATAGCTTCATATACAAAAATAGTTTGAATGCATTTAGGAATTACTATATGATTAAATTGGTGAAAATCAGCATAGAGAATTTAAGTGGTTTGCTAAAAACAGGATTCTCAGTCTATATTTAATAGATTCTTGAATTGAAGCAAATAACTTGATAAAAAATGTTTAGTTAAATTATCATTTAATTGGCTGTAAATTTTTATTAAACCCAAGCTATTGTTGTTTGCAAGAAATGCCCCAAATCTGTGTTGGCTCTTGTATATTCTGTGTTTTTTGCACAAAGTTAGTTCTGTTCTTTTTATTCTGATTATGTAAAGAACATTTTAAATTTATAAAGTAATTAGGGTTTGCTTCTGTCGAATTACAGATTTGGGGAGCAGGTTACCAAAAGTATTATTGTTGGGGCCAAAAAATTCTTAATTTTGTTGCAGGCATTTTATTTTTAAAATTCCAAGTTATGAAAAAGTTATCAGCATATTATAAGAGCATTAATTAAATTATTAGGGTTTATCTGAGATTTTAAAAGATGTTGTTCTAAATGTTTCGGTGGACTCATTGTTTACAAGCTGTTATTATTTTATAAAATATAGCATTCCCTTTTTCAAAATTATAGAATTTATCATATATCTCTGTAAATCTGCTTTTATTTTTTGTCTTTAAATTATAATATCTAAAACTATATTGAGAGTGTTAACTATGTGTCAGAAAAAATACCCTAACATTAAACAAAAACTAAACTTATATATGAAGATATGTGAACAGAAAGGCAGTACCTGAACTCTAAAAATTTCAGTGCAAGTGATCTTAAAAATCAATGTGAAAATGATAATTGCTCTGTGACACTTATGTTTTGTTTTAGTTGCTAAAACACTAAAAACTCTGTAACTGCTAGTCAAATATATACAGAATTTAAAAAAAAGTACAGTTAATAGATATTTAGGACATTGTAATGTTAAACATTAGAAACATTGAGTATTAGTGTTATTTTTCCCTGCTTTTTTAAAAAAAAATTATCAAGTTTGAAAAATGCTCTCCTTTCCTCGCCATGTGATTTATGAAACAGAGAATCCTTCTGTGTTTTGATGAATTATAACTCCTTCCTAAGTTTGGATAAACTTCCAACATATTATCCTTTGCAGTTTTAAATGTCATGAAATATCAATGTCTCTCTGTTCCTCTAATGGGAAGTTTTTGCCAGTGTTACTTCCTCTGGGACATCTTTATCCTCTTTGTCACAATCATTTTTCTCATTTATTTTGATAATGTTGCCTAGACTAAGTTTCTCTGGCTGCATATCTAGAATCTCTAGAATGACAGCTGTATCAACACTCCCATGGCCAGCTATTTCTTCTGATTTACTATACATTCAATTTAAATTTCACTTCCAGCATTATCACTTTTGTTTGCTGCAGCTTCATCTTTGTTGGACAACTCTTCTTTTTGTAAAATTTCACATGGGTTAATCACTGGGTTTATAACCAGCAATAATTGATTATAAATACACACTTTGCTGTTTGTGCAAGAGCTGAACGACAAACACAGAGTGACAGAATACTTATCTAGTTTGATGGAAGTAATGTGATTGGTCACTGATCAGGGTGTGCATCCAAAGAGTTGGCAGTCAAGTTTATACTGTATGCAATTACACATGGTAACTGAAATTCATATCATGTTTTGAGAGGGAAATGGGGTCATTTAACGAACTATGATAATAGAAATTTGTGCATGTAAGGACTGTGCATAGTGAGAAGTGCCTGTATTTGTATGTCAATGTACAACTTAAAATGAATTTGCCATAAGATGGAGGTAATAAAAAACTAATTATTCCATGTATATGGATAACCGAATCACTTTGCTGTACACCTGAAACTAACAGCATCTGTTAGGAATAATACTGTGCCAGTGTTTTGAAGACATTTTCAAAATATATATTCATTTGTATATGTTAATGATAGACTGATACAAATTAAACAAATAATAAATTGTTAATATACCAAGATTCAGAATAATGTTATAGTATATACCTATTTTTGTAAAAAGTGAAAAAGGGATTCTATCTAACGTGCTCTACCTCTTTTGCTCTCTAACTATTCTGTCGAATCTTTCTATGTATCTTTCTGTAACACATGGGAAAAGAATAAGCATTGATTAACTCACATTGGTTAACACTGGTTTACCTGTTGGTTCAAAATGAGTGAGAATGTGAGGTAGAGTGCAGGTAATTAGAAAATATGTATATATTTTATAATTTAAAATAGCTAACAAAATATTTAAAGAAATAATCATTAGGCATATCCAATAGAGAATGAGTTTAATCTAATAAAATTGTCATATTTCTATGGAAAGTGTCTTAGTTTTCCTGGGATACTGTGTTAAAATACCATGTTAATAATATTGATTCTTCCAATCCAAGAACATGGTATATCTTTCCATCTGTTTGTGCTGTCTTCAAGTTCTTTCATTAGCATCTTATAGCTTTCTGAGTACACATTTTTCACCTCCTGTAGGTAGGTTTATTCCTAGGTATTTTATTCTTTTTGATGCAGTGATAAATGGGATTGTTTGCTAAATTTCTCTTTCTGATAGTTCATTTTTAGTGTACAGAAATGCAACAGATTTCTGTATATTAATTTTGTATACTGAAACTTTAACGAATTCATTAATGAGCTCTAGTAGTTTTCTGGTGACATCTTTAGAATTTTCTATGTATATCATGTCATCTACAAACAGTGACAGTTTTATGTCTTCCTTTCCAATTTGGATTCCTTTTGTTTATTTTTTGTTGTTCGATTGCTGTGGCTAGGACTTTCAATTCTATGCTGAATAAAAGTGGTAAGAGTGGGCATCCTGGTCTTGTTCCTGATCTTAGAGGAAATGTTTTCAACTTTTCACTGTTGAGTGTGATGTTAGCTGTGGGTTTGACATAGATGGCCTTTATTATGTTGAGGTAGGTTCCTCTGTGCCCACATCCTGGAGAGTTTTTATCATAAATGAATGTTGAATTTTATCAAAAGCTTTTTCTGCATCTGAGATGATCATATGGTTTTTATTCTTCAATTTGTTAATATGCTGTATCACATTGATTGATTTGCAGCTATTGAAAAATCCTTGAGTTCCTGAGATAAATCCCACTTGATCATGGTGTATTATCCTTTTAATGTATTGTTGGATTCGGTCTGCTAGTATTTTGTTGAGGATTTTTGCATCCCTGTTCATCAGTGACATTGGCCTGTAATTTTCTTTTTTTGTGGTGTCTTTCTGGTTTAGGTATTGGGGTGATGGTGGCCTCATACAATGAGCTCAGAAGTATTCCTTCCTCTGTAATTTTTTGGAATAGTTTCAGAAGGATAGGTGTTAACTCTTCTCTGAATGTTTTGTAGAATTCACCTATGAAGCCAACTGGTCATGGAGTTTTAGTTGTTAGGAGTTTTTAAATTACTGATTTAATTTCAGTACTGGTAATTGGTCTGTTCATATTTTCTATTTCTTCCTGGTTCAGTCTTGGGAGATTGTACCTTTCCAAGAATTTGTCCATTTCTTCTAAGTTGTCCATGTTATTGGTATATAATTGCTCATGGTAGTCTCTTATGATCCTTTGTATTTCTGTGATGTCAGTTGTAACTTCTCCTTTTTCGTTTCTGATTTTATTGATTTGGGCCCTGTCCCTTTTTTTCTTGAGGAGTCTGGCTAAAGGTTTATTAATTTTGTTTATCTTTTCAAAAAAAAAACAGCTTTTAGTTTCATTGATCTTTTCTTTTTTTTTTTTTGGTCTATTTCATTTATTTCTGCTCTGATCTTTATGATTTATTTCCTTCTACTAACTTTGGGTTATGTTTGTTCTGCTTTCTCTCCTTACTTTAGATGTAAGGTTAGGTTGTTTACTTCTTTCCAGAGGTGAGCTTGTATGGCCAAAACTTTCTTCTTAGAACTGCTTTTGCTCCATCCCATAGGTTTGGGGTCGTTGTGTTTTTGTTGTCATTTGTTTCTAGGTATTTTTTGATTTCCTCTTTGATTTCTTCTGTGATCCATTGGTTGTTTAGTAGCATATTGTTTAGCCTTCATGTGTTTGTGTTTTTGCAGTTTTTCTTCTTGTAGTTGATTTCTAATCTCATGGTGTTGTGTCAGAAAAGGTGCTTTACATGATTTCATTTTTCTGATATTTACTGAGGCTTGTTTGTGGCCTAGCTTGTGTCCTATTCTGGAAAACGTTCCATGTGCACTTGAAAATAATGAGTATTCTGCTGCTATTGGGTGGAATGCTCTATAAATAGCAATTAAGTCCACTCGGTCTAATGTGTTATTTAAGGCCTGTGTTTCCTTATTGATTTTCTATTTGGATGATCTGTCCTTTGATGTAAGTGGGGTGTTAAAGTTCCCTACTATTATTGTGTTACTGTCGATTTCTCCATTTATGTTTGTTAATATTTGCCTTATATATTTAAGTGCTCCTATGTCAGGTGCAAATATATTTATAATTGTTATATCTTCTTCTTGGATTGATCACTTGATAATTATGTAGTGTCCTTCTTAGTCTCTTCTAAAAGTCTTTATTTTAAAGTATGTATTGTCTGATATAAGTATTGCTACTCCAGCTGTCTATTGATTTCCATTTGCATGGAATACCTTTTTCCATCCCCTCACCTTCAATCTGTGTGTGTCTCTAGATCTGAAGTGAGTCTTTGGTAAGCAGTATATATATAGGTCTTGTTTTTGTATCCATTCAGCCACTCTGTGGTTTTTGACTGGAGCATTTCGTTCATTTATATTTAAGATAATTATTGATATGTATGTCCTTATTAGTACCAATATTCTTAAAATGACCATACCACCCAAGACAATCTACAGATGCAATGCAATCCCTATCAAATTACCAATGGCACTTTTCACAGAACTAGAACAAATATATTTTTTTAATTTGTGTGGAAGCACAAAATACCCTGAATTGCCAAAACAATCTTGAGAAAGAAGAACAGAGCTGGAGGAATCATGCTACCTGACTTCAGACTATACTACAAAGCTACAGTAATCAAAACATTATGGTACTGGCACAAAAACAGACAAATATATAAATGCAACAGGATAGAAAGCCCAGAAATAAACCCATGCATCTATGGTCAATTAATCTACCACAAAGGATGCAAGAATATACAATGGAGAAAAGACAGTCTCTTCAATAAGTGGTGCTGGGAAAACTGGACAGCTACATGTAAAGGAATGAAAGTAAAACATTCTTTAACATCATACACCAAAATAAACTCAAAGTGGACTAAAGACCTAAATGTAAAACCAGATACTGTAAAACTCTTAGAGGAAAACATAAGCAGAACACTCTTTGACATAAGTCGTAGCAATATTTTTTTGGATCTGTCTCATAAAGCAAAGGAAATAAAAGCAAAAGTAAACAAATGGGACCTAATTAAACTTCAAAGCTTTTGCACAGTAAAGGAAACCATTGATAAAGTGATAAGACAACCTATTGAATGGGAGAAAATATTTGCAAATGATATGACTGGTAAAGGATTAAATATCCAACATAAATATCTCATCCAACACAACATCAAAAGAACAAACAACCCAATTAAAAATGAGGTAGAAGAACTAAATAGACATTTTTTCAAAGAGGAAATGCAGATGGCCAATAGGCATGTGAAAGGATGCTCAACATGCCTAATCATGAGGGGAATGCAAATCAAAACCAAAATGAGATATCACCTCACACCTGTCAGAATGGCTGTCATCAAAAATAACACAAATGACAAATGTTAGTGAGGATGTGGAGAAAAGGGAGCCCTCATACACTGTTGGTGGGAATGTAAGTTGGTGCAGCCACCATGGAAAAGGATACGGAGGTTTCTCAAAAAACTAAAAATAGAACTACCATATGTTCCAGCAGTTCCACACCTGGGTATGTATCTGAAAAAGAAACAAAAACACTAATTCAAAAAGATACATGCACCCCAATGTTCGTAGCAGCATCATTTACAATTGCCAAGATAAGGAGGCAACATAAGGGTCCATCAACAGATGAGTGGATAAAGAAGATGTGGTATATATATATACAATGGAATACTAGTCAGCCGTAAAAAAGAATGAAATTTTGCCCTTTTCAACAACATGGATGGACTTGGTGGGCATTATGCTAAGTGAAATAAGTCAGATAGAGAAAGACAAATACCATATGTTATCACTTATATGTGGGATCTAAAAAATACAACCAACTACTGAATATAACCAAAAAGAAGCAGACTCACAGATATAGAGAACAAACTAATGGTTATCAGTGGGGAGAGGGAAGAGGGAGGGGCAATATAGGGGTAGGGGATTAGGAGCTACAAGCTATTAGGTATAAAATAAGCTACAAGGATATATTGTACAACATGGGGAATATAGCCAATATTTCATAATAAGTATAAATGGAGTATAACCTTTAAAAATTGTGAATCACTGTATTGCACACCATTAACTTACATAATATTGTTCAGGGACTTCCCTGGTGGCGTAGTGGTTAAGAATCCGCCTGCCAATGCAGGGGACACAGGTTCTATCCCAGGTCCAGGAAGATCCCACATGCTGTGGCGCAACTAAGCCTGTGCACCACAACTACTGAGCCTGCGCTCTAGAGCCCTTGAGCCACAACTACTGAGCCTGAGTGCCACAACTACTGAAGCCTGTGTGCCTAGAGCCCATGCTCCGAAACAAGAGAAGCCACCACAATGAGAAGCACGTGCACCACAAGGAAGAGTAGCCCCCACTCGCCGCAACTAGAGAAAGCCTGGGCGTAGCAACGAAGAAGACCCAATGCAGCCAAAAATAAATAAATAAAATAAATAAATTTATTTAAAAAATATTGCTCAGCAACTATACTTCAATAAAATTTTTTTGGAATACCATAGACTGGGTGGCTTAAACAACAGAGGGTTTTTTTCTCATAGTTCTGGAAGTTGGAAAAACCAAAACTGAGGTGCCAGAAATTTTGCCTCTCGGTGAGGGCCCTCTTCCTGTCTTGTAGACAGCCACCTTCTCTCTGTGCTCACATGGCCTTTCCTCAGTGAGTAAACATGGAGGGAAAGATTTCTTTCTCGCTCTTCCTCTTCTTATAAGGACACCAATCGTATTATGAGATTCCTACTCTCATTGTCTAACCTTAACCTAATTACATCCCAAAGGCTCCACCTTCAAATACTGTCACATTGGGGGTTGGGAGTTCAACATATGAATTTTGTGAGGACACAAACATTCAGGCCATAACAGAAAGGAATTTATTTTTCAACAAATTGCTCAAGAAAATTAAGTGACCCTATATCAGTTTAGGTCTTTAGTTTGCACCAAGCACCAAAATAAGTTCTAGCTGATTTAAGTCACTGTGCAACCTGACTTGATATAGGGTGACTGGTATATTCAGAGTGATGGAAAGATGACATGCCGACACTATCAGAGATGTGCTGCATACCACTTGGATAAGTAAAACAAGATTTACTTACCCAAAGGATAGAGAGAAGGAAGTTAGTCAATCCAAGATAAATAGCTGAATGATCAATAGAATTTGCTAGGACAGATGACACTGCAAGTTTCCAGTGCTTAAAAATCGTCACCTAGAAATGAGCTGCAGATGATAACACCTGAGTGAATCAGGGTCATATCAGTTGTTCAGTTCTCCTGCTTGAAACACAGGCTTCAGAAATAAGGCTGGAACAGTTCTGCAAAAAGCCTTTCTACACATGTTTAGTTTAGATAATATTCAACATGAACATAGGATTTGGTGGGAAGATATTGTTAATTGTTTAGTATCTACCACGTATAAAAAGTTTCAGAAGAGTAAGACTGATATTAACCTCTTTTTATGTAGCAACATTTTCATAAGGCTATGCATGTAATATTTAATTTAATGAAGTACACAGTACACTCAGGTAACAACTCAAACCTCATTTTCCACCCTTAGCCTTTCTAGACCAAGGCAGCCTAATTTAAGTGCTCTCTTGGTCTTAGAGTAGTAGAACTAGTACAGGGTTATTTATTAGTCAACATAGGCCTACTACTGTAACTACCTCCTTAGGCTTAATGGAAGAGAGTTGTTTTTCATTTGTGTTTTCCTTCACTCTCACTCACATCACAGTACAAGGCTGGCCAGGGTTCTGTTCCGTCAGTTTTTCAGGAACTCAGATTGCTTCCAACTTGAGGCTTTTCCATCCCCCAGGGCCTTATAATCTGGCCAGCAGACAAGGGCCTAGAGGGAGACAGCATGGAGGACTATGGGGGAAGCTTTACTAAGAGCTCCAAAAAAGTGGCATCCAGCTCCCATCCCCTTCATATCTTTGGCCTGAACTCAGTTATATAGCCCTACCTAAGGTCAGGAGGCTGAAAATGGAGTCTGTCTGAGTTTCTATAAAGAAAAGAAAGGTAACTTAGTGGACCTATAGTGTTGTCACTTCCGAAGATTAGCTCCTCAGACATCTCTGTGAGTCATGCTAACAGAACTTTAAAGCAGGTACACAGTCTGTGCTTTTATATACTACTTTTTAAAGTACTACTTAAAAGTAGTACTTTTTAGTACTACTAGTACTACTACTACTTTTTAGTACTTTAAAAGTACTACTTAAAATAGTACTTTTAAAAGTACTACTCTAAAAGTACTTTTATATACTACTTCAAAAGTAGTATATAAAAATGAAAAACACACAAAGAAAAATATAGGTGGATATTTGGTGGATTTTAAGATGAAGAATAACTACTCAATTTTCAATGAAGTACACAAAATCACCAAGATTTAAGCCAATATTTTATACTGAATGGAAGTTTAAAATATATAAAAAACATAATCCAGAAAATATGTATATATAAAAATTACTTGGGAAAATATTACCACTAAATATGGCAATGTATTAATAACTACCATCTGTAACAATTATCAAAATATCAAGATTAATGTTAAACTTTTTTAATGTGCCAGGCATTCCACAGAGGTTATACATGTACTATCTTATTTATTTTACACCAAAATCTCAATGATTGTTAAATCCATATCATTGATGAGGATTCTCAGGTTTAGAGAGGTTAATTTGTATAAGACCACAAAGGTGGCAAACACTCAAAATTATAAAGAAAAGAAAAGTCAAATATTGCAACAAAAAGTGGAAGCTTCAGAGAAACAAAACAACCATAAGACATATTGCCAAAAATTGAATTTATATGATTATAGCAGGTTAGGAAGAAAGAGATTAGAGAAAAGTCTGGGAAGGATATGGTTACATATTCATGCTTTAAGTTTTTGGTGTGAACAGGCTTTATACAGGGTTGTGGGCAAAGGACAAATACAAACAAAAATGTGGGCAAAGAACAGATACAAATAAAAACATGCACAGACAGAAACACACACATGGTGGTATGCATAATAGTGACCTCCAAACGATGTCAACGTCCTGGAACCTACAGATAAGTTAGATTCTATGGCAAGAGGGAATTCAGATTACAGATGGAATTAAGGTTACCACTTGTGGCAGTTAATTTTGTATGTCAACTTGGCTAGCTAGGCCAGAGTACCCAAATATTTGGTCAAACAGCAGTCTAGATGTGCTCTGTAAGTATTTTTTAGTTGAGATGAACACTTAATTCGGTATTTGGCATAAAGCAGATTACTTTCCATAATGTAGGTGGGCCTCATCCAAGCAACTGAAGACTGAAAAGGCTATGGTGCCCTGAGAAAGAGGGGATTCTGCCCCAGACTGCTTCCAGCCTTGAATTCAACATCAACTCTTCCCTGGGTCTCCACCCTGAGGGCTTTGCCACAGATTTTGGACTTGCGAGCCCTCACAATTGCATGAACCAATTCTTCAAAATAAATCTCTCTCCACATATGTGTATACACATCCTATTTGTCCTGTTTCTCTGGAGAACTCTGACTAATATATTTGTCAACTAATATTAAAATAAGGAGATCATCCCGAATTGTCTGAGAGTGCTGAATATAATTAAAAGTATCCTTAAAAGTGGAAGAAGAAGTGAGAGCCAGAGGGAGAGGTGAGTTAGGAGGACACCATACACCCTTGCTAGCTTTGAAAATGATGGAAGCAGACCAACAAGCAAGGAACATCAGAGGCCTCTAGAAGGTGGGAAAAACAAGGAAGCAAATTCTCTCATAGGGCCTCTAGGAAGGAACAGAAAACCCTACCAACACCTTGATTTTAGCCCAGTGAGACTTGTGTTGGACCTCTGACCTGCAGAATTGCAAGATAATAAATTTGTGTCGCTTCAAGTCACTAAGTTTGTGGTAATTTGTTATGACAGCAATAGGAAACAAATGCATTCTTACTACTGTACAAACCTAGAGATATGCAGTCATGTCAAAAATATGCTCACTTATAAAGTAACCTTTCATGAATTCTGAAAACCTGCTGTATGTCTTTGAAAGCATTTGAACAGCATCACTTATTTTGCTAGAAATAAGATATCCCTCTGTACATCATAACTACCTCAAGGATAAAAGATCATATGGGCTGAAATTTGTAGAATATTTTGTTACTGAAACCAAATAAAACACCCAGACAAGCATAAATTAATAATAGGTGGAGCTTATATATGAAAATTTAATATTTAATTTAATTTCACTTAACAGGTCAGATCATAGCTCCCATCTTATTTATAGCAGCTAAATGTATAGCTACTGAGTGGACTGCCAACTGGAAATGCTGCTAAATGTGAAATTTCTGTAAGATATTTGCATTAAGCATGTCATAATGCTATTGGTTGTTATGCGGGAATTGGAATGAGATATGTGTAGTTTTCCATTATTTTGTCCCTATCTCTTTACTGCCCACTATCTGACTCTGTGTGGTGGGAGAGGATATGATTTAAAGGTACATCCTGTCAAGAGACATAATCATCTTCTCACATTTTGTTTTATAATAGGTGCCAGTAATTATATTAATGGCTATTTATTCCCATACATGAGTGATATTAAGTTGCTGATCTGATCTATTTACATTGTGGTAAGGTAATTAGAAAACCCTAAGTCAGCGAAAATGGGCAGGAAGGAAAGGACATAAAGACACCATTATCTATTTTTAACTCTCCTTAGAAACCAGCCCAGATATATTAATTTCAAGGACCACTTAATTTTCAGAGAACTCTTATCCCTCAAAGGTGGTACAATCAGGAGACGAGGTTGACTATCAAAAATTTAAAGCTATTAAATAATTTCTATCTCTCAAATAACACAGAGCATGCTACACTTCAGGATTTTAGATTTTTAAATGGAATTATCTTTTATTAGGTATTCACTGAAAGTATTTTTAGACTTTTCTAGTATGTGCAAGCAAACTGAAAATGAAAGCTGAAAATCCTGGGAATAAAATTATCCTTTGAAATTGTTAACATCACATAATCTTTATCAAATAACAGTTAAAATTTTTTAAATTGATATACAATAAAACATACATATGTATTAACTTTGGCACAGCAAGCATTGAGAATTGTGAGTTAAACCTGATTCCTGCCCTGTAAGCCAGTGTTGAGGAGGAAACTTTTTCTTTACCTTCTTGAGTTCGAAAATAGGAGCCTGCAAATTAGCAAAAGACAGATTAAAAGGACAAAGAAAGCATTCAATTTTATTAATACTTTATGTGCACAGCAGTTCACAGAAAAGAAAAGAAATTCAAAGAAACAGGTAGATCCGGGGGCTTATATATCATTTTAACAAAGGAAAGGGGATTTGGGCTTCAGAGGAAGAGAAATCATGGGGAAGGGACTAGGAAATATATGGGGGAACTCATGGAAGATCAAGGTTACGTTATCTCTATTTTAGTTAAGTCTGCTTATCCAAAGTCCTCTCTGTGTCAGCTCTCAGTGACCAGTGATGAGTGTTCTTCTTCATCCTAATACAGGGAGGACATCTTCACAAAGAGAAATTATGTCTGTTTTTAGGCAGAAAAGGTGATGGCAGAGAACACTTCCTGCATCTGTTGCTTTTCAATTGCCTTAAACTCAAAATAATCCTTACGTCAAAGTGGCATATTTGTGGTGGCCTATTCTGTCCCCCTTCACAAGACACTGCACTTAGACCTTGACATACATTATGACACTCAACTCTTCCAACAACCCTATCAAATAAGTACTACAATTATCCCCATTTTAAAGACTTACAGAGTCTCAGAAACTTTTCCAACTTCTATTGCAATATAAATGATAGAGTCAATATTTGAGCTCAGATTTGTCTGCATGAAATTCCATGCTCTTTAGCCATGCACTTCATTAAGTAGAATTAGACTCATGGAAAGAGTTGGAAAATGTATTCCAGGAAGAGGAAAGACCTTGTAAAGAGACTCAGATATAAGAGATAACACGGAGAAATAAATGTACATCTGGACATTAGCATATAAATCAGAGAAATGAAAAGAGATGAAGCTAGAGAAATAACCAGGGGTCAGCTAATGAACTGTTTTAATGAACCTGGACTATATCCAAAGAATTCAGGCTGAGAGATGATGGAAGAGAGATTTACATTGAAAGCTCACCTTAGTGGAATGCAGAAAAGACTGGAGTGGAAAAAGCCTAGAGGCAGAAAGGCCAGTACAAAGAAGCTGCATATTAAAATAATATGATCCAGCTGAGGGATACTGGTGGCCTAATCTGAGATAGTCCCACTGGAATGGCAGGAAGTAAATGGATTACAGAAACATAAAGTAGGAAAGATGATGCTCAGTGAATACCCAGAAGGAATGAGGCTGAGGAAAGGAGGAGTCAGATTTACCTACAGGGACGAGGGAATGATAATGGGTAGAACAGAAAAGAGCTTTGGAGGAAAAAATGAGATGAGGCTTTGAATGAACTAAATTTGAGATGCCTTTGCAACATCCAAATGCAAAAGACCAGTTGGTAGTGAACAGAAATCTCTGGCCTCAGGAGAGGGATATAAATGTATCACTTAGGAACATACAGATTGTAAATGAGGCATGAGAGTCTATGAGATCACCCATGTTACATACATAGAGTGAGGAGAAAAAAGATTCTGTACATAGAGAGGAGTACCAAGAAGGCATGCACAGCTCATAGAAAATCAGAGGGGGAGGAGGAGCTGAGATAGAAGATGAACAAGTCATTTGTCTTGCAAAAGCAGGGATTGCTAGAGTGAAGAGAAGAATTGCAAAAGAACTGCTCAACTTTATCATGATACTGCAATGAGTATCCATCTTTTAGATGTAATAATATAAAAGTGTCAGTAACCTAGGCTAAAAAAAAAGTGTAGAAAGCTAAAAATTAAATGTGAGGCTAGAATATATTTTACGTATGTATTATAGGTGTTTTACAGCCTTCCACCACTAGGAGGTAGGCTCTATGAAGGTTGGGGTTTCCCTTTTTTTGCTGTATCACCAGCATATACAACAATACGGATTAATTATAGAGGTCCTCTTGAATAAATGAGTCAACGGATTACTTTTTCCTAAAAAAAATTATCTTCATGCAGATAACTTATGAATATAAACTCCAAATATTTAATTAAAAATTCATAAAGAAATCAATTGAAATAATAATTTTAAAGATCTTTCTGAAAAAAGTGAAATAATATTTAATCAGTTTTTTTTGCCTCAACAGATACTGCAATTTGAACATGCCACAAGCTTTACTTCATATTGAGATATTTTCCTTTCAGCCAGAGTTTTCATATAATTTATTGATGTTTCTCAGTTGCCAAAAAGGCATCCAGAAAGAAAAGTTTATTTAACATTCTTAGATAACACTTTCTAGGGTAATGTTAGCTGATTCTCATGGAAAAATGTCAAGATAAGAGAACACATTTTGATTCAGGTAATAAGATACCTTGAATATATATTTAATACTGCTGCATATTTTTTTTAAATTATGGAAACTATTTTTGTGATTTGATTGCCACAAGAATTCAAGTGAAGCAAACAAAAAGTAGAAGGTTTGGTTATGAAAGTTGCAACATATTTCATAGTCAGGGCCTGCAAAATTTTTAGTTACGTTTTGATTTTCTCTAAAAACTGACATATCATTGAGACTACACTGATGTTGACAGACCGGGGTTATAAATATATTTATGGGAAGAATTGTTGCATTAACTAAACAAGCTATTGCACCAGGAACAGCCCCTGGGCATTTATATTCAACTTCTGCTACATTTCCAAGGGCAGGCCACCCTGATACGGCATGTTCATGAAAAGTAAGCAGCACTGAGTACTGGCAAGTCCCAATATAACCTCTGCAGAAACGTTATATGGAAGACATTCTTTCTGGGAGTAGTAAGAACTTGCTGTTATTTGCAGTAGCATGTTTCTTTCCTATTTTCATTTTGCCAAACTTTGAGTATTTGACAGTGCTTTTCAAAACATGATGTGCTTATTTAAAAATGTATTGATATTAAAAGAACACGTCATATCTAGAGCTTTAGATAAGTAATGATTGGCTCTAAACTTTACTTCACCCGTGTTTTGCACACTTTATTTTGTAGGTATTAAGGGTCGAAATTATTCAAAAACAGTCATTCCATTTGACCTAGATTTAATACACCTAATTTCTTCTCATTTCCTTTCACCTTTCATATGGCAGGTATTAGTTATGACTCTAAGAAAAATGTATCACATTGGATCACAAACTTTTCAAATATCTATCAACCACTGGCCATAGTTATTTTTACAATGCTCTTAAGAGAGGATTCACAAGTATGTTTTAGAAAAAAAAATCGGATAGTTTAGAAAAATATGAATATTCTGAATTTTTAGCCACAAATCACTATGTAAATGGTTGTGTGTGCAGAGGGCAAAGGGTATCACCCAAGGGCATTTTCTACGCTGAACTTATACCAACTTTGAAGCAACACTTAGGACTTGGCTATATCATCCACATTCAAAAAAATCAAATTTTATTAAATGTATCAGATTACATGGGGACACAGAAGGAAGCTTCTAAAAAATAGTATTTGGTAAGACTTACTGAAAGTGCTCTTTCATGTCTGTTCTTTTCTCCAGATTTTTCATTTCCTCATGAAACGAAATGTCATCTCATCTTTCCATTTTATCGCAATAACTTCATGTATTTTCCAATGCAATTCAGTTGTTACATTAGGTATATTTTCCTAATTTTATAACACCAATATTGAGTACAGATCATCAATTTGTCTTTCATGTATGTACATTAGGGTTTGTGTGGGAGACATCTTTGCAAACATCTAATCTGGTTCATTGGGTTGTGTAATGATTGAACTAGAATAAGGACTACACTCATATCTACACTTTAAATCCTAGACTTTACCAGAGCTCCATGACCTCTTTTTCCTTAGCCTCGCTCTACTAAATAGAGCAGGAGTCAGAATATCTCCTTCCAAATATTAAAGGACTACAGTTCCAACTAACCATACCACACTCATAGAGTCTAGAGGCCAATTGTAAGAGGAAAAGGAAAATGTCTCAGGGAAGTGTTGTCACTACTGTGGTCCAAATGCCAAGATAAGAATATGGCAAATAATAAGTGCTCAATAAATAAACAAATGAAATAAATGCTAAGAAAAAACGTTAACACAGATCTTAAAAGTAGTTGTATTTATTTTGGCATGACATGAAAAAAAACTTGGAAATTATCACTCCATCCTCTAAACAAGAGAAAATATAAACAAACTGAAAATCAGTTCTTGTTAGATCTACCAACAATTAAGGTCACAGGTAAACCCCTTCCCTGAAAACTGAAGAGAAGAGTGAATATAGAAAATCAGAGTTTATATAGAGAGGAGAAACCACAGTTGAGAAGTCTTAGGTCAGAGCCTTAGAGGAATACTAAAGTGTTATTGACTAATTACTGGAGGCTGAATTTGGACTAGAATTAGAAGAAAAAAAAAAAATTTTGAGTGCCAAGCTTTAGGGTATACCTGCATGGTCATGATTTTTACCTCTAAGATTATCACCAGGTTCTCAGGGTGAAGAGCAAAAAAAATTCCCCTAGTGCTTCCAGCAGGGGGAGGGGAAAAGTAACCAATTTGAAATAAACTTCAAGAATTCTTCATTAATAAAGGCCTGCCTTCAAGAGAAATTACTTTGCTTGAACCTAACTGATGTTAGGAAAAGGAAATACCCAACTTGAGCCCCCTCTAGTCTTTAACATGAGGGAGGAGAAATACCCAATTCCAGGCCCTACTAGACTTCCTATCTCATCTGCCTGGGAAGTAGGGAAGCTGAGAAGGTCTCAAGGGGGCACAGGTTCACTGAAAGACTGAGCTCTAATTACAGGACTATAGAATGCTTGCCCTCCCTCCACACTTTACCATCACATAAACAACACTCCTACATGAGAGAGGATTACATCTGCAAAGAAGTGTAAGGCTCAGACTGTGTTCAAGAAATAGTCTCTAGGGAAATCTCCCAATAAAAAACAGATCATGAGAGGAAATTTCAGCCTTTCACTCCTATAGGAACAGCAAAAAATAAACTGAGGCAATACTTCTTAGCCAGGTAAAAATTAAAAACTCACCTAAAGGTCTGGTTACTTCACTTCCTTTACCAAACACTATGTCAAGCTTTCAATAAAAAATTACATATATACTACAATAAAAAAAAAAGAAGAGAAAGCTTCAAAAACAGACTCAAATATGGCAGAGATGTTGGAACTATCAGACAAGGAGTTCTTAAACTATCAAAAATAAATAAACAAAATGATGAGATGCCACATTAAGAAAAATACAGAGAAACAAATATATCCAATATATGAAAGAAACAGAACAAAAACCGTGAAAAAGACTAAATTAATAATGAGAATATATGTGCATCAAATTTAAAATCTATAATCAATGGATAATTTCCAAATATATACCTTTTGTTAGCTCTATAAAAGGTATATATTTGAATAGACTACAAACAATATTTTAAAGTTAAATAGCTGCCATTAAACATGTTAGTCAAGCCCATACTACTTTATAACTCAGTTAAAAAACAATCACATACTTCCAAGGTTACTTAAACTTTTCTAAATCATAAAACAAGGATAAAACATGGAAGAGATATCTCTTAATTTCTTAATAGTAAGACTTGATTGAGATAATGCAAACTGAAAAACAAACAAAATCACACATAAAATTTAACTCAAAATTACAGACAAAATATTAACAACTTGAGTGCAGCAATGGAAAGAAAGAATAAAGACCATAATTAAATAGGTTCTAGTTTTACAATGCAGAAACAACATGCATAAAACAGCCAACAACATAATTCATTACAATTGCAAAGAAAAAGAAAAATAGGCATAAATGACAAACTTGTCATTTAATGACAAAAAGAGATTAGATAAAAATTTAGGGTTCACACTTATTAAACATATAGACTAAATATTTGCATTAAAATATTCTTAATATAGTAGACCTTTCTAAAAACCCAACCTCAATATCACCCAGGATCACGGAAAGTCAAAATAAATTCCTTTTAAATAGAGAAGAAGCCAGAGCTGCAAGCTTTTTTTTTTATTAGTTATCTATTTTATACATATTAGTTTATATATGTCAATCCCAATCTTCCAATTCATCCCACCACCACCACCACCCACCACTTTCCCCCCCTTGGTGTCCATACATTTGTTCTCTACATCTGTGTCAGAGCTACAAGCTTTAACCACTATTATTATTCAATATAATTTTTGAAGTCTAACTTATAAAATAAGATCAGAAAATACAATAATATTTTTTGATGGTATGCCTATTAAATAATTCATTTTCCCATTTGTGGCTCTGGAAAATAATTTATGTTCTTTGTTTGCCTCAATACTCTCATATGTAAAATGAAGTTAAAAGAAACTATTTGACTAGTTTGTTATGAGGATTAACTTAGTTTACACAAAATATTTAGGACAGTAACTGGTACACAGTAAATACCATAGATGTACTTGATGGTGTTTACTATTATTACATCTAGAAAAACAAGACTCTAAGATAAGTATTCCCTTTACAATTGTTAAGAAGTTAATAATTAGCTCAAAATGTTTTATAAGTATTAAATGTTAAATTTTAAACTGCTTTGCTCAGTGCCAGAGGTAAGACATTTTTAATACTGAAGAGGACATATGTTGATTGAGGATTTGCTACTAAATGTCCCCTTAAAAAGAGTGCTTAAAAATAAATTTTCAGGTTTGGCACCAAATAAATATATTAATAGGTTGGGAGTTTGGGAAAAACATGTACACACTGCTATATTTAAAACAGATAACCAACAGGGACCTGCTGTAAAAATAAATAAATAAATAAACAATTTTTAAAATATTATAAAAAACAATAAACTTCAGGAATATGCTACATGCAAAAAACAGATAATTATGATGATGATGATGATGATGATAAAAATAACTGGTACCTTTTGATTCCTTACTGTGTAATTTACCAGCTTTAGAGTTACCCAACATTTCCCTTCATGTTTGCTCTTGATTGAACCCAAGTATTATTTTTTGCCATTTCTTAACCTGGGATGAATAGTAAGTCACCACCGAGACATGTAATATAAACAAATGAAGCAAAAACATAATTATTAAGCAATAAATATTAGCTCTATTGGTATTTGTGGAGGATGAACTGAGAGTATACTATCTTTCCATGTTAAGTGTTTTGTCTGAAGATCAAGCCATATTATACATCTGATCATTAGGATAGATGTGTTTGGAACACACATATAATTTTCCTTCATTGTAATTGCACTTTAAAATAATACTTTCGGGGGCTTCCCTGGTGGTGCAGTGGTTGAGAGTCTGCCTGCTGATGCAGGGGACACGGGTTCGTGTCCCAGTCCGGGAAGATCCCACATGCCACAGAGTGGCTGGGCCCATGAGCCATGGCCGCTGAGCCTGCGTGTCCGGAGCCTGTGCTCCACAACGGGAGAGGCCACAACAGTGAGAGGCCCGCGTACCGCAAAAAAAAATAAAAAATAAAATAAAATAATACTTTTGGTTGCAATGAAAAGCATTACTAGGTCAGTGGTAGAGAACATGGTATGATATTAATGACAGCTACATTATGAGAAGTTGGGGACATTTAAAAAAATTTCCATTTTCCTAATTAATGCATATATAAAGACAAGTACAAAAGTGAAATGTAGGTTCCTCACTCAGACTCACTCAAAACCTTGATGATTCACTTCCATGAACCAAACTCACCACTTGAAAAATTTCCAAAAGTAATTCAAATAAATATTTCCACAAAATGAGAAGTTTCTATTAGCAAAATGTCCCTATTATATGTGGAATCTGTAAATGTCAACTATGTTTATGAGGGCTTTGCATACTTCTTCAGATTTTCCATGAACCCTACAGAATTTCACTTAGATTTGAATGCCCAGAAAAACTTTAGCTTTCTTAAGTATCTAGTATATATTTTTATTTCTTGTGATCAAAACTAACATAGAGTACATGTGGTTCTAATATCTACCCAGGTAATAACATTATAGTGTACACACATCTACATAATGACTTTAGTCCTAGATTAATCCTATTATATTATTATTTTTGCTTTCATATAATTTTTTGCTCTTGTCTGCTTTTTTTTGCTTCTATTCCTATAGTCTGTTTGACCTTGTAATCAAATATGAGAAATTTATATTTTTTTGGGTGTGACGACATGCCACTATGGATAGAACAGAGAATATCTTTCAGTGAAGTAGTGGGATATGAAATCAGACTGTTATATCAGGGACAGAGATTAAAGGGCAGATACATCACACTAAAGAATGCTAATTTTATCCATTAGGTAATGGGGAAGAGTGAATGAAGATTTTTAAAGCTGAGAATGTTTGATAAGGTTAGACAAGCAGAGAATTGATGTCATAATGCTTGATAAGACTTAATTGCATAAATGAGTGATTAGGAACATTTGGGTCAGTTTGTAGACTTTTTAACATCTTTATTGGAGTAAAATTGCTTTAAAATGGTGAGCTAGTTTCTGCTGTACAACAAAGTGAATCAGCTATACATATGCATACATCCCCATATCTCCTCCATCTTGCATCTCCCTCCCACCCTCCCTATCCCACCCCTCTATGTGGACACAAAGCACTGAGATGATTTCCCTGTGCTATGCAGCTAATTCACACTAGCTATCTATTTTACATTTGGTAGTGTATATATGGCCATGCCACTCTCTCACTTCGTCCCAGCTTACCCTTCCCCCTCCCTGTGTCCTTAAGTCCATACTCTATGTCTGTGTCTTTATTCCTGTCCTGCCCCTAGGTTCTTCAGAAACATTTTTTCTTTTTAAGGTTCTATATATATGTGTTAGCATATGGCATTTGTTTTTCTCTTTCTGACTTAACTTCACTCTGTATGACAGTCTCTAGGTCCATCCACCTCACTACAAATAACTAAATTTAGTTTCTTTTTATGGCTGAGTAACATTCCAGTGTATGCATGTGCCACATCTTCTTTATCCATTCATCTGTCGATGGACACTTAGTTTGCTTCTATGTCCTGGCTATCGTAAATAGAGCTGCAATGAACATTGTGGTACATGACTCTTTTTGAATTATGGTTTTCTCAGGATATATGCCTAGTAGTGGGATTGCTGGGTCATATGGTAGTTTTTTAGTTTTTTAAGGAAACTCCATACTCTTCTCCATAGTGGCTGTTTCAATTTTAATTGCCACCAGCAATGCAAGAGGGTTCCCTTTTCTCCACACCCTCTCCAGCATTTATTGTTTGTAGATTTTTTGATGATGGCCATTCTGACTGGTGTGAGGTGATACCTCATTGGAGTTTTGATTTGCATTTCTCTAATGATTAGTGATGTTGAGCATCCTTTCATGTGTTCTTTGGCAATCTGTATATCTTCTTTGGAGAAATCTCTATTGGGGTCTTCTGCCCATTTCTGGATTAGGTTGTTTGTTTTTTTTGGATATTGAGCTGCATGAGCTGCTTGTATAGTTTGGAGATTAATCTTTTGTCAATTGCTTCATTTTCAAATATTTTCTCCCATTCTGAGGGTTGTCTTTTCGTCTTTTATATGGTTTTCTTTGCTGTGCAAAAGGTTTTAAGTTTCATTAAGTCCCATTTGTTTATTTTTGTTTTATTTCTATTTCTCTAGGAGGTGGGTCAAAAAGGTTCTTGCTGTGATTTAGGTCATGGAGTGTTCTGCCTATGTTTTCTTCTAAGAGTTTTATACTGCCTGGCCTTACATTTAGGTCTTTAACCCATCTTGGGTTTATTTTTGTGTTAGGGAAGTGTTCAAATTTCATTCTTTTACATGTAGCTGTCCAGTTTTCTCAGCACCACTTATTGAAGAGTCTGTCTTTTCTCCACTGTATATTCCTGCCTCCTTTATCAAAGATAAGGTGACCATGTGTGCATGGGTTTATCTCTGGGCTTTCTATCCTGTTCCATTGATCTACAGTTCTGTTTTTGTGCCAGTACCATACTGTCTTGATTACCGTAGCTTTGTAGTATAGTCTGAAGTCCGGGAGGCTGATTCCTCCAGCTCCGTTTTTCGTTCACAAGATTGCTTTGGCTATTCGGGGTCTTTTGTTTTTCCATACAAATTGTGATATTTTTTGTTCTAGTTCTGTGAAAAATGCCATTGGTAGTTTGATAGGGATTGAACTGAATCTGTAGATTGCTTGGGGTAGTATAGTCATTTTCACATTGTTGATACTTCCAATCCAAGAACATGGTATATCTCTCCATCTGTTGGTATCATCTTTAATTTCTTTCATCAGTGTCTTATAGTTTTCTGCATACAGGTCTTTGTCTCCTTAGGTATGTTTATTCCTAAGTATTTTATGCTTTTTGTTGCAATGGTAAATGGGAGTGTTTCCTTAATTTCTCTTTCAGATTTTTCATCATTAGTGTATAGGAATGCCAGATATTTCTGTGCATTAATTTTGTATCCTGCTACTTTACCAAATTAATTGATTAGCTCTAGTCATTTTCTGGTAGCATCTTTAGGATTCTCTATGTATAGTATCATGTCATCTGCAAACAGTGACAGCTTTACTTCTTCTTTTCCAATTTGGATTCCTTTTATTTCTTTTTCTTCTCTGATTGCTGTGGCTGAAACTTCCAAAACTATGTTGAATAGTAGTGGTGAGATGGGGAAAACTTGTCTTATTCTGCGTCTTAGTGAGGAATGGTTTCAGTTTTTCACCATTGAGAACGATGTTGGCTGTGGATTTGTCATATATGGCCTTTCTTATGTTGATGTAAGTTCCCTCTATGCCTACTACTAAAAACTATTAGAGAGTTTTTATCATAAGTGGGTGTTCAATTTTTTTGAAAGTTTTTCTGCATATATTGCAAGGATCATGTGGTTTTTATCATTCTAATTGTTAATATGGTTTATCACATTGATTGATTTGCATATATTGAAGAATCCTTGCATTCCTGGGATAAACCCCACTTGATCATGGTGTATGATCCTTTTAATGTGCTGTTGGATTCTGTTTGCTAGTATTTTATTGAGGATTTTTGCATCTATGTTCATCAGTGATATTGGCCTGTAGTTTTCTTTTTTGTTGCATCTTTCTCTGGTTTTGGTATCAGAGTGATGGTGGCCTTGTAGAATGAGTTTGGGAGTATTCCTCCCTCT
This sequence comes from Mesoplodon bidens, assembly GCF_964165515.1. Lineage (NCBI taxonomy): Eukaryota > Metazoa > Chordata > Mammalia > Artiodactyla > Ziphiidae > Mesoplodon > Mesoplodon bidens. The sequence goes on along the minus strand of NC_138177.1, from coordinate 13,089,018 downwards.
GGTATATTCTGGAATACTTTAGGTGTTAGCTCTTCTCTAAATGTTTGATAAAATTCATGTGTGAAGCCATCTAGTCCTGGGCTTTTGTTTGTTGGAAAATTTTTAATCATGGTTTCAATTTCAGCGCTTGTGATTATCTGTTTATATTTTCTGTTTCTTCCTGGTTCACTCTTGGAAGGTTGTGCTTTTCTAAGGATTTGTCCATTTCTTCCAGGTTGTCCATTTTATTGGCATAGAGTTGCTTGTAGTAATCTCTCATGAACCTTTGTATTTCTGCAGTGTCATTTGTTACTTCTCCTTTTTCATTTCTAATTCTGTTGATTTGAGCCTTCTCCCTTTTTTTCTTGATGAGTCTGGCTAATTGTTTATCAATTTTGTTCATCTTCTCAAAGAACCAGCTTTTAGTGTTATTGATCTTTGTTATTGTTTCCTTCATTTCTTTTTCATTTATTACTGCTCTGATCTTTATTTTTTCTTTTCTACTGCTAACCTTAGGGTTGTTTTGTTCTTCTGTTTCTAATTGCTTTAGGCATAAGGTTAGGATGTTTATTTGAGATGAGTCTTGTTTCTTGAGGTAGGATTGTATTGCTCTAAACTTCCCTCTGAGAACTGCTTTTGCTGCATCCCATGGGTTTTGGGTCATCGTGTTTTCTCTGTCATTTGTTTCTAGGTATTTTTTAATTTCCTTTTTGATTTCTTCAGTGATGTCTTCGTTATTTAGTGGTGTATTGTTTAGCATCCATGCATTTGTATTTTTTTACAGTTTTTTTTCATGTACTTGACATAGAGTCTCATAGCATTGTGGTCAGAAAAGATACCTGATAAGATATCAATTTTCTTAAATTTACCAAGGCTTGATTTGTGAGCCAAGATATGACCTATCCTGGAGAATGTTCCATGAGCACTTGAGAAGATAATGTATTCTGTTGGTTTTGATTGGAATTTCCTATAAATATCAATTAAGTCCATCTTGTTTAATGTATCATTTAAAGCTTGTGTTTCCTTATTTATTTTCATTTTGGAAGATCTGTCCATTGGTGAAAGTGGGGTGTTAAAGTCCCCTACTATGATTGTGTTACTCTCAGTTTCCCCTTTTATGGCTATTAGCATTTGCCTTATGTATTGTGGTGCTCCTATGTTGGGTGCATATATATTTATAATTGTTCTATCTTCTTCTTGGATTGATCCCTTGATCATTATGTAGTGTCCTTGTCTCTTCTAATAGTCTTTATTTTAAAGTCTATTTTGTCTGACATGAGAATTGCTACTCAAGCTTTCTTTGATTTCCATTTTCATGGAATTACTTTTTCCATCCCCTCACTTTCAGTCTGTATGTGTCCCTAGGTCTGAAGTGGGTCTGTTGTAGACAGCATATATATGGGTCTTGTTTTTGTATCCATTCAGCTGGTCTATGTCTTTTGGTTGGACCATTTAATGCATTTACATGTAAGGTAGTTATCGATATGTATGTTCCTATTAACATTTCTTAATTGTTTTGTGTTTGTTATTGTACGTCTTTTCCTTCTCTTGCGTTTCCTGCCTAGAAAAGTTTCTTCAGCATTTGTTGAAATTATGCTTACTGATTAATATAAGTCCTTCATATAATATAGAAATGAAGGTACTTTTGATTATATGTTCTATTTTCTTCTTTCCACTCACTTGATTGTGTCTTTTGATGACCAGTTGGTTTTAATTCCAACTTGATACATTTACTAATATATTTTATTTGTGCTTAGTATTTTAATGCCAACTTCATCTTAAATGTGAAGTATGCCTATCCTCAGTTATGCCCCCTGAACACACAGTTGTTAGTAACTTGTACGTAATAGATAATAACAATAATGGGTGGTAGATAGCATGGAAGTGTATGTAGCAGATGGGGTCAGATGGTAGTTATTGTCTTCTTAATTTCCCTTAATATTCTCTTACAGCTAAGTAAAAGCCTAATAAAGTCTCTCTCAATGGTGAAAAGCCTTATATGATTGGTTCCTACACTGTGTTGATATAAAATGGACTGGCCTTGAAGCTGGTGTGCAGTCATATATCATTTTTTAAAAAATCTATTGAGATTAGAGTTTCTTTTTCTATATATTTTGTCCATAGACCAATTATTCTTGGAGTATTTTATCTAATCCCATTTTACTCTTTTATAGGGAGTTCTTTTGCCTCCCCATAATTACTATTATCTCTTACCTTTAGATTTAAGACTTCATTTTGTTTTTGCTTGCATTCATATGTTCTTTATCCTTTTTTATAATAATAAAAAATGTGTTAGGAGAGAACAGAGGTCTGTTTTGTTCTTTAATTTTCTGAAGAATCTTGCTCTCATTCTACAATGAGAAAGGTCACCAAGGTGATCTAGTCACTAGTTTAATAGAGTAACTAGTCTCCCAACTTCTGGCCTCTTTTACAGTTTCCATTCTGCTAAATCTTCTTGACCTTTTAATGAATATTTTCATTAGCCTTGAATCAGAAATATACTACTATTAAGACCTGGCATTTTAAGTTTTATAGTTAATCTCATTTTATTCAAGTTATTTCCCCTCCAATTTTTATCATAATTCTCCTTAAAGTGCTTAAATCTCTTTTTTTTAATTTATTTTCTTTATTTATTTTTGGCTGCATTGAGTCTTTGTTGCTGCATGCGGGCTTTCTCTAGTTTTACAGCAAGTGGGAGCTACTCTTCGTTGTGGTGCACGGGCTTCTCATTGAGGTGGCTTCTCTTTTTGCAGAGCACCGGTTCTAGGCATGTGGGCCTCAGTAGTTGTGGCGCACGGGCTCAGTGGTTGTGGCTCGCTGGCTCTAGAGCACAGGCTCAGTAGTTATGGTGCATGGGCTTAGTCACTCTACGGCATGTGGGATCCTTCTGGACCAGGCCTCAAACCCGTGTCCCCTGCATTGGCAGGTGGATTCTTAACCACTGCGCCACCAGGTAAGTCCCTAAAGTGCTTATCACAAATTAAATTGGTTTAAACATAGTTTTTGACTGCACAAAACCTTAGGGTCCTAAATAGTCTTACTAGGAGATCAGCTATTTGAATATGGTTGAGAAACAAACTTCAGTCTCAGATAAAATGCATGGTTTCTATAAAAGAATCTTCATTCCTTTCAAATGATCATTTTCCTACACTGGCAATATAAACTAGGTGACTGTCATGTGATGTAATTATTAGCTACCTACTTTTCAAGTGAAAACTCACTAAGTCATTCCTTCTTGGTAGCTGTTACTTATCCAAAATTCAAAAGTAATATACTGCTCCTTCTAACTAGCTTCATTATATGAAATGATTTTAGATAGATACTTAACCCTGATCTAACACCCACTGGCAGATAAATTCTGAAGAGAAGAGAAAATCATTTTTACAATGTGGCCATTACTATAGTAATATTTATAAAAATGTGTTCTACAGGACATAGATTTAATAGACATTTCATGCTAAAAGCTTTCTAAGGGAAAATAAGTTTTGAAAATGCTGCTAATATGTTCTCCACAAAATGATTTAGTATATTAAAGGCTCTGAGAATGCCTGTGATAAGGAAAAGTATTTGACTTTTCTTAACCTGGAATTCCTCATCTTACTTGTCTAAAATATAATCATTAAATTTTTATTTTTAAAAGGACATATTAAAAATATTTGGGACTAGTATTTCATGGAACATTTATGAGACATCATTTGAAATTATATCCATGGGTCACTTGGAACATGTTCAGGTTCCATATTTGCTACTTTAAGTCAGAGAATAGAAACCAATGTTTACAGATAATTTGTGTTACAATTTCACAAGCAATTGTGCTATATTTTGACCATCAGCCATCTAGGATTACATAAAAATATAAAACTATGTAGAGCTGAACCTCCTTAAAATTCATCTGGTCACCACCTAGGAAAAGTAGAACTACAGGAGTTTAGTGTTTGTTTCTTTAATAATCAGTCCCAAGGGACCAGTCTACTCTCACTACCAAGGATAATATATATGCAGCACGTCCAGTACTTCTTATTAGGAATTAAAACTTCCTTTTCTACATAGATGTCATAACTGATGATCAAATTAGCTTTATATACATAATACTTCTTTTTTCAGCTATTCATAAATAAGAAATACATATAAACATACTTAAATACACAAAAATACACACACACATATATATATATATATATATATATATATATATATATATATATATATATATATATATACAGAGATATTCATAAACCTAAAAATAATATGACATTATCTACCACTGTTCTTACATTCTTAAAAACAACAAAAAACAACTTTATTGAAAACCAGGGACTTCCCTGGTGGCGCAGTGGTTAAGAATCTGCCTGCCAATTCAGGAGACATGGGTTCAAGCCCTGGTCTGGGAAGATCCCACATGCCGTGGAGCAACTAAGCCCATGCGCCACAACTACTGAGCCTGCGCTCTAGAGCCTGCGAGCCACAACTACTGACGCTTGCTCCCACCTAGAGCCCATGCTCCACAACGAGAAGCCACTGCAATGAGACGCCTGCGCACCGCAACTAGAGAAAGCCTGCACACAGCAACAAAGACCCAACACAGCCATAAATAAATAAATAAATAAATAAATAAATAAATAAATAAATAAATAAATAGGAAAACCAGATTTTTAAAAAAGATATACAATTCTCTTTGAATAGGCAGGCAGTATTAAATACTACAAGCTAGAAATCACTTTCCAATGGAAATGCTGAGTTTGATATTTTAAATGTGGATTTTTAACGATACATAATGAAGTGGACCATGTATTAGCACAAGGTATAAGCATCTTCGTTCCATTATGGAGGAGAGGAGATTATTTCTGATGACAAGTTAAGCTCAGTGCAGGTTACAGTTTGGGATATTTTCAAACATACAAATTTTCTTTGTGCCCAGATGATAATTTTTATAAAAACACTTTTGCATGATCAAAGTCATAACACTGGCTTGAGACAGATGTGACTCCAACTGACATTATAAGATTTTAGAACATAGCACTGAACTTGGAGACTGGTTTTCAGTCATGTAATTACCAAAATAATCATAATTTATTATGTATATATTATCACCATAGTAGGTACAGTTTTATGAATGTGACTTGAGCTAGGAATGTAAGATTCTCATTTTTAAGTTTTCCATTCCATTACAAGTAACCGTCATCCCTTCTTATTCACAATACTTGTTTCCTATTCAAAATCTGTAGTGAGTGCATCTGAATTATGAAGATAAGGTTACATTCTAATGGCCTAACCGAAAAGTGAAATGGGAAAGTGATTATTAGGCATTTTTACCCTCTGTAGAGAGGTAGAGAAAAACTATCCATGTATCTTAGGAAGAGGTATTTCCTAAATATAGAAATAGAAAAAGAGTGATATATATTCTATACCATTTTTCTTCTTTTCAGGTTTAGACTTGTCTACTTGTGTCTGTTTTTTGTTTGTATTTTTGTGATAAGGTGTCCATTCTTTTCTGCTTAGTAAATTCATCAAGGACTGTGACCCCATCACAAGCTCAGAGCTAAATCCTGGTTAGACAAATCTTGATATATTTTTCCCCTAGATATCAGTTAATTTTGAGGTGACTGGTATACCTTTTCTGCCAATGAAATTTAGGTAAAGTAGTTGTTGAGAATTCTTGGAAAGGTTTCCTTATTTATAAAAAGATCCATATAGAAAGAAACATTAGCTTAATTCATAAGCTATTTTCATATCTCTACTTGAAGGAAGTATTAAGCGTATGGATTATTTGTGAAGGCTCTTACAGAATGGTGGTGTAAACTGTAGGTATAAAATGACTGTGATGAAGCACAAAACCTAGCTTCTAGAACAAAATAACCACGTGTTGACACATCAATAAGCACAGAAAACCTCTTTTAGGGAAAGTGGAGAAAGGGACCTTCAGGAAGTTATATTACCATCTGCTACATTTGATCTCACTAGCAAATCTTTGTTGAATTTCATCAAATAATTTTATAGCAATGTACTTTCAGTATAACAGTTAACTCACAAATGTCAAACAAAAGATAAATTACTTCTTCTAGTTGGAAAATAAAAGATTACTATTTTGAGCTAGTGTTTGAAGAATGGCAAACACTGCAATATATGAGCTTGGTAGATGGGTAAAGTGTAACAGTATTCGAAGGAAATTACCTCTCCCTCCATAGTACCCCAATTTTAAGTATACATGAAATGTGTGAAGATTTTATTCAGGGAAAATATGAATGAAGTTTTGAAAATAAAATTATTATTATATCGTGAAAGATCGTAAACACTAAAATATTTAGACTTTTTAATATGCAATAAGAAACAATTTAAGATTGTGAGTAAAGGATGATGTAGTCCTATGCAATTTTAGGTCAGACTGGAGAAAGAGGGAAGACAAGGAAATTGATAATAATTATATTACAAGAGTCCATTTAATTGTAATAACTTTTGGCACTAAGTGTTTTCAATGGATGTTGCACCCAGATGCAAGATATAAGGTGAACTAATAGACAAGTAAAGCATGGCATTAAGAATATAAACTTTGAAGAGAGTCTATTGGGATTAAACTAATTAGTGACATGGCCCTACAAACATCATTACCTCACCCAACCAAGCCAAAGTTTACAGATCTCTAAAGAGGGAATAATAGCAATTTTTGTGACAGTTATATAAAGTAATTTGTGTGATGCTCTTAGCATAGTCCTTGGCACAAAGTTCATTATATGCTAGTCAACCTTATTACTACTCTGCTATTTTAAAATGTTCAAATTCATCTTTGCTTATGCTTTGTTCCATACAGCTAAATAGCTCAAATAAATAAAGCTCAGGTAAGTATTATGTCTCTGATGAAAATTTATTAGGAATCAAGTGAATGTAAAGGTCAGACATGCACAATTAAAGTGCATATGTAAATCATGAATTTGCATATTGAAGTTTAAATGCCTGAAAATAAATAATTTTTCTTAAATGAAAACCTCAGAAAGCTAAATGGTCATGAGTAGATCAGTTCAGGTAACTCAAGGTTTTGACCATATCACTGAGATATAAACTGAGGGAACTTACTTTACATCATAGAACTTGCTTTTGCTGAAAATGATCATTTCATGAACAATTTTAAAATCATTTTTTATTAAACAAACCTAAATGCATCTTTTCTTCTAAAGTCATCTCACTTCTGTACTTACTCTACTTAAAAACACCTTACATTGAAAAAATGTGTACCAATGGGTACATAAAATAGTGATCACATTTTTAAAATGTTTTTCAACACTGAACAAATATATGGAAACTTTTTTTAGCTCCCAGATTTTCCCTATGAATAAATCATAGAATGACTTAGAATTCAGGTGCAGTATCTAATTTTGTAGGAAATTCTTCCTTGTTGCCACATAGTTGATAGTACATTGGCATTTATACTAAAATATTATTTTCCATGCTAGATCGTGTCTTTAAAATTGTCATTAACTACAGGGAAAATCTCCTTCCTGTATTATGCATTTTATGCAATAAACATATAAAAAAAGTCTTTAAGCCCTTCTCCCTAATATACATGTATAATAACGGTTTTGTGCCATTCTAAACAAATTATTTGTTAGAAAAATAATGTGTTGGTTTTTAATTACTATAATCAATTGTATCTTAGTGATATTATACACAGATTAGACATGTAATATGAGAAAAAGTAAATTGCCAACAACTCATTCTGTTTTTTCCTGAGTATATTTTCCACCAACTTTAAATCTTGCTTTATATTTTCTTAGTAGTATGATGTACTAACACTGGATTTCTTCCCCATAGACTACAACTTTAAATGATACATCTAGACTTGATGTCTTCACTGCTTTCAATGACAATATTTACTAAATTAGCCCTGCAAAGCATTATTTCCTGTTTATTCTTGAAAGTTACGACTGGTTTTTAAAGGAGATCACTGTTTTTATTTAAAGATGACCCAAAAATCTTTGCTTTGAGTCACAGCCTGACAATTATTCTCAATTTAAAATTCAACCTGGCCCTTTATTTTTTTCAATAGTTGCTATCTTTCCATGTGCTATATAATTTATTACTGGTGTCATTCCAGATTACCTATAGGATACAAAAATAAATTTTCAGTTGCTTATAACATCAAAATTTTATTTGTGCTCAGTGCATATGGGTTGGCATGGGGACTTGATCATCATAGTCTCCCAGAAAGCTTGACTAACAGAGGCTCCAATGGGACACATGTTTTCATGATATCAGAGGCAGAAAAAAAGAGAATAGGGTGACTGGTTTTGAAAGCTTCTTCCCGAATACTTCACATTTAACTTCTTCAAAGCAATGCCTGAGTTTCAGTGAACAACAAAAGTGATCTCAGATTGTCTCCAGTAGGAGAGAATAGGGCACTTGTGAATAGCCTTAATAGTGATCACACTTAAGGCCAAAAAATTTCATATTAAAATTACAGTAGTCCTTTCTTATCAGCAATTTCAGTGGCCTTCAGTCAACTGTGCTCTGAAAATATTAAATAGAAAATTTCAGAAATAAGCAATTCATAAATTTTAAATTGCAAAACTTTCTGCTCCATTCTGCCTGGGATCCCCAACCATTAACATCATCTGTTCCTGACATTCAACCATGGACATCACCATGACTCAATGATACAGTATCAGCAGAAGCAGATGATGCTTCTACTGATGTATTGTCAGAAGGTCAATAGTAGTCTAATGCTATGTCACAGAGCCTAATCATTCACCTCACTTCATCTCATCATGTAGGCATTTATCATCTTACATCATCACCATAAGAAGGGTAAGTACAACGCAGTAAGATATTTTGAGAGAGACCACATTCATATAACTATCATTACAATATATTGTTGTATTTGTTACATTTTATTATTATTTACTGTTGTTAATCTCTTACTGTGTCTAATTTATAAATCAAATGTTATCCTAAGCATGTATGTACAGGAAAAACACATTATATATATATATATATAATGGGGTTCTTGGAACGTATCGCTTGCAGATAAGGGGGGGATGGTAAATACTACTGAATACTTCTTTCTGCACACAAAATATAACTATCATCTTCCTCAAGAAAGAAAACTCAAAAATCCCATCTAGTAACAGCCTCAAAGCCCAGATGTGATATTTCTTGATTCAGACAACTTCTGATTTAAAAGATATCTTCTTTTACCACCTCATATTAAATAATTGAATAGAGAGGGAATAGCTAAAATAAACATCCCTAAAATAAAGAGGAAAAAAAATAGTCACAGCAGCCACTTTTCAGTAGTTTTTGTTAAATCTCACTGGGCTGAGATTGGGGTGGGCTCCTACACTGAGGTGGGCTCTGCCTTGTTGAGGCCCTGATTCCAATCCTTTGGAAGCTCCCCTGGAAGAACTGGCTTCATGAGTGTGAAGCAAGTGTCACACAGAACCCTACTTTCAGGAACGTCCCCAAACTTGATTAAATGTTTTTCTGTCACCCTTGAAAATTCTTAATAATTTTATCTTTGAACTTTAGTTCTGTGAGTTTTTTTTATGGCCAATTGATTTTTTTAACTTTTTATTTTATATTGAAGTATAGTTGATTAACAATGTTGTGTTAGTTTCAGGTGTACAACAGTTATTCAGTTATACATATACATGTATCTATATATTTTTTCAAATTCTTCTCCCAATTAGGTTGTTACATAATACTGAGCAGAGTTCCCTGTGCTATACAGTAGGTCCTTGTTGGTTATCCATTTAAAATATAGAAGTGTGAAGTTTAATTGCACAATGGAACATGTGAGCAGAGGACATATCCTAGGTGGCAGAATCACAAGCAGACCCAGGCCATGGGTGTGCTAGATGGAGGGAGGGGAGTAAAGGGCACTGAGGAGAAGGATGGGCAGTGTGTGCCCTGAGCACACATGGCTTTCCAGCACACACGTGCTTGCCTGGGCAGTCGGAGCCATGGAGCTCAGAGAGGCTGCTCTAAGCAGGACATGGCCCGACATTTTTGATGATGATGAGGCCAACAGCAGCAAAAGTAGCAGCAGTGACAGCTGGGCTATGATCCTGGGAGAGAGACAGGTACTCTGCATGGGGGCAGTACCACCCTTGAGGTCAGAAATCATTTTTCCAAAGATTCCCAGAGCATTTGTACAAATATTCATTCTCTGGAAAAACAGGAACTGCTGGAACTCAGGCAACAACCTTGTCAGTAAATTATTATAAAACTATATCACAGACATGGTCAAATAAAAACAAAGAATGAAGCCATCTACATATTGTTTGAGTGTTGAATTGCAAGGCAATACCAAATCCCTTAAGTATGCATATAATGTCCCCGCAAAATAAATTGGGTCTTCCTATAAACCCTTGGGGCATGACTATCACAGTACGTTCATGATTTTTCCATGTAAAGGAGAATAGGTATTGGGAGTTAGGGTGAAGTGGTGTGCTGAAGAAATCAGAGTATAAGTCAACAATGGCAAAAAGAGTGGCACTGCAGGGTATGGAAGTTAGAATAGTATTTGGGTTTGGGACACAAAGGAACCTGGGTTTAACGATTTTATTTACAGCTTGCAAATCTTGGGCCAATTGGTAACACCTTCTATTAGTTCCCCCTGCCTCTTGGTAAAACATGTGCGCTGCAGACACTAGAGGTGGAAATAAGAAGCCCCTTATCAAGGAGGTCTTGAAATATAGATTAATAGTAATAATAATAATCACTATTAAATAATAATAATATTTAATATTATTTAATTATAAATATAGTTTAATACATATCAAATATAATAATATTTAATAATAGTTACCATTATTGCTCAAGTTTTAAAGGGTACTCCGTAGTTTAGGGAAGTCATAGTAGGATCTACATCTGCTTTTTTTTTTTTAAACGTCTTTATTGGAGTATAATTGCTTTACAATGTTGTGTTAGTTTCTGCTTTATAACAAAGTGAATCAGCTATATGTATACATATATCCCCATATCCCCTCCCTCTTGTGTCTCCCTCCCACCCTCCCTATCCCACCCCTCTAGGTGGTCACAAAGCACTGAGCTGATCTCCCCATGTGAGGCAGCTGCTTCCCACTAGCTAAACTATACTACAAAGCTACAGTAATCAAGACAGTATGGTACTGGCACAAAAACAGAAATATAGATCAATGGAACAGGATAGAAAGCCCAGAGATAAACCCACGCACATATGGTCACCTTATCTTTGATAAAGGAGGCAAGAATATACAGTGGAGAAAAGACAGCCTCTTCAATAAGTGGTCCTGGGAAAACTGGACAGCTACATGTAAAAGAATGAAATTAGAACACTCCCATACATCATACACAAAAATAAACTCAAAATGGATTAAAGACCTAAATGTAAGGCCAGACACTATAAAACTCTTGGAGGAAAACATAGGCAGAACGCTCTATGACATAAATCACAGCAAGATCCTTTTGGACCCACCTCCTAGAGAAACGGAAATAAAAACAAAAATAAACAAATGGGACCTAATGAAACTTAAAAGCTTTTGCACAGTATAGGGGAGTCATAGTAGGATCTACATCTGCTTTTAAGGACCCTGTTTCCTGAATATGCCATATATCTCTACTTTCCATAGCCCCAAAAGAGTCAAGAATGTGAATCAACATTTTCTGATTATAGGGATTATCAAGAGCTTGGACTTCTATAAGAGGGGCAAGAAAACCCAGATGACCTCTCAAGGCTTTCAGAAGGCAAATATAAGGGTAACTAAGTTTACCCTTAAGTTCTCTTCACTGTTTACATTTACAGTTGAATTCTATTATTACACTAGTTATGCTTTTATTTTCATCACTGCTACAATAACTTAATAAACCATTTTGACCCATTGATTTATTTTTATAAGTTGAAGCTCTGATGCAGTGTAGTATTAATATAGCAAAAGTTTAACAAATGGTAGTAACAGCATGTTAATAATGTGATAAAATGATAAGCTGAGATGGAACGCATTGTGTTGACATATACTGAACAAAATGGTGAACATATTCCTTGTAGCACATATACAATCTCTAGAACGCTAGTGATTTCTATAAATGAAATTTAATGGGTGGAAATATTGGCTATTCATATATTTTAGACTTGTTAGATGTGAAACAGTGTTTAAGTTCCAATTTTCTTTCTTACTCTGGACATTACAAATTGATTTAGAGATACATTTTATACTACAAGACTGCATCAGTAGTCTGTGGATTGTTTGTTAAACAGTGTTTATGGAAATATTTTGCAAATCCATAGTATTTCAGTGAGGTAGAATTTACCAAGGTCTCTTCCTTTTTAAGCATTTTGGAAGCAAAAAAATCATGAATGCCAGTGACGTACCCCTTAATCCAATTTGCTTCAGTCTTAAAAATGTTGAAGTAAAGAACAAATCCCTTATATCTGAGACAATATCTATGTTTATGATTAGACCTAACTGAGTAATCAATGAGTGTCTCTGTTTCAACAGAGTTAGTTTACTTCCTTTGTCTTACTGGTGTACTTTGTCAACAGAGCAATGCTTTTTTCTTGTCTGTTTCTTTGATTATTTTTAATCATAATTCAGGTCCTATTACAATACCTATTGACAGGAAAACTCAATAGATATTTTTTAATGGATGAAAATGATAAAAAATTTCAAAATTGATTGATTGGGCTAAATATCACATCAATAAAATTATTTCAATTTCAGGTTGCTTACTCCATGATTTATTTTCATTATTTATTAATTTACCTACCAAGAAACATTTTACAATAAATGAGTAATAAGAACACAACAAATAGAATAAAATTGAGTAGTGGAAATATTCATTCTCCTATACAGATGTGGTAGAGCAAAAACCTCACAACTTTCAAGGATGAATGCATCCTAAATTGTATTAGATTTATAGTATTGCCTAAGAGAAAAACATTACATTATCAAGTATATGATAAAATGAGCCGCATATTAGGATATCAAACTTCTTTATATTTTAGCAATTGTTGCCTTTCCATTAGGGGAAATAATATGTTAGAACATAATCTTGTCTTTTTCTATTTAGGTGTATCAAATTGATGAGTGGCAAACTTTCTGTTAGATACATTTACCCACTTTAATCCAATATTATTACAAGTGCATTTTCAAAAGCAACTACTAGCTTGAGCTGATTGAGTAACTCCTTTCTCTCTTCTAGAACTTGGAACATCATATTCATATAATCAACATACTCATTCCGTATCTACTCCGTTTCCAGGGGCTGTTTCATCTTCCCATTCCTCACTGCTGTTCCATCATAGGTTTCTTGACCATTCGTGAGATCCTTCTGTAGGTCTTTCCAGATGTCACATCTAATTCAACATATTGAAAACTAAACTCTGCCTTTTTCTCAAACCTATGCCTTTTTATGTCTTATTTAACTTAAAGAAATAGCAGTATCCCATCTACTAACCCAACTGAAACTCTCATCATAAAATTAAAAAAACACCTGTCCTTTATTCCTCATAACCATTACTGATAACTGTAACGTGTGTGTGTGCATGCATGCTCATCTTCAAACATAGGTGATTTGTTTCATGTAATCCTATATCATTCATGTTGTTGGTGTATTTAAGTCCTTTATAGCTACAAGATGGCAAAGGTATAACTGGAATTCTGTTCAGTTTGATTCCAAATCTTGTTTAGTACTAACTTCCCTTGATGAGAATGATTCAGTTGTCCTCTAATTGATCTCCATGAAACTTCCCACGCTACAATCAATTCTCCACAGTATCAGATTTTGCTAATATTTAAATCTTTCTAAAAGGCAAATATAATTTTACATCCTTGCTCAAATATATTCATAGCTCTTTGTAAGCAGTTTAAGTCTAAACTCCATACTTCTCATGCTCAAACGCTATACTTCAGACACCCTAGACTTCTTATAATTCCTCAGTAACCCCCAGGATATTTTTAATTGCTTCTGATCAATCTCTTTGCTTTTCCTGAAATTGCCTTACTCCACTGCATAGATTAAAACCTCTTTCTGTTAATTTTGTCAGAAAATTCCATTTCAATCTAATTGTACCAAAGGGTATAGCTCTAAGTTACGTCTACCATAAATTTTATTTAGACACATTAGAGAAATTAGTGCATAAGAGACTTTTTAAGAATATATCCATTATAATTAGAAAATAAAATTATATTATATTTTCCTTATTTTATTATTTATATATAATTAAGCACTTTTTCAACATTATGGCATTATATATCCTATTATTCTTTTGCCACAATATGTAGATGTATTCATTCTACTGTTTATTCCATTTTTAAATTCTTGGAATATAAGGTTTACTTCTTAGTTCTAGTAATCCATGCATTTGCAATGACATTTGCAAAAAATAAGCTCTTAAATGCAGTCCTGTCAAACACATATGATATATAACATATAAGAGATTAATCCTTTTTACTACTCAACAAACAAAAACATCAGTTACATATACATTTTCCAGTTACTTTCAAAATAAAATATACAGAAATGGTACAGGCTACTATATTAGCAGAATCCTCTTTTAAGCCATATTTTCAGTTGATTCTGGAAATATTGGTATTTGAAATAAGGAGAAACAATTTTGATCATTATAATATTTGCAAATATCTTAGGTAAAAATTTAAAAAGAATATCTCAATGCCATGTCTCACTTCTTTAGTTTTAATGCTTTATACACTTTAATACTAATGATAACAAAAAAAAATGTAATAGCTCTTTATCCACACCTTCTTTCCACCTCCCCATTTCTCTCTACTTCCTCCACTTTGAAGATAAACACTGTTAACAGATAAATGTATAAATGTTAATGTAGTGGTTTGACCCTGGGCAAGTTATTTAACCTTTCTGATCCTCAGTTTACTCATCTGTAAAATGAGGATAAGAAGAGAACATAATCTATAACTTTGTAATGAGAATTAAATTAGTTAATTAAAAAGCACTTAGAACAAGACTGGGCATATAGTAATTATCAACAATCAAGAGGCTCCTTGTCAACATGACTGTGTTAGGACTGTAGATCACCCATATCAACATGACTTAGTTGTTTCTTTCAAAAAACCTATGCCCAAGAAAGATTAAACCATCAACCAATATATAACTTGACTATTTACTTGAAGAAATTCTCACCAATAAGTTTCAGACAATAGCAAACAGCTCACTTATTAAACACCTTCTGTTTGTTCATCAGCATTCATTTCAAGACCCTTTCCTCACTCTGCCAATCCTAATAATAATACAAATAGTACCTCTAATTTTACCAAATGCCAAACAATTCCCCACCTTGAAAAGCCTGTCTTAAACTACTTGAACCCAGACCACAAAGTCCTATGCATATCCCTATGCATATTGACTTTCCCTTCTAAGAGAATGCTGAGAATGCAACAGGATAGTTTTCTCATTTACTGCAGTAAATTTAATTTTGTTCTATTATCAGCTTCTCTGGTATTATTTGGGGGAGATAAAGAGTATTATATAAGTATTTATTAATTAGTCAATCAATTGATTAAAATTTCATCTCACCTATTTTCACTGAGAAAGTTTTCACTGAAGAAAACGTTCATAGTTTTAGTAACTTATAAAAACTGTTAAAAGGAAAATTTTGCCAATTTTGATTATTTTAAGGAATCAAATCTAGGTTTCTTCCTCTATGAAATAGTGGAAAAAAATGCTTACCATACCTATCTTAGTTATTGCCAATTTAAAGAGTCATAATATATTATCTCTGATGTCAAGGATCTTACGATCTGAAACCATCTTTACCTTCTTCCTTTAACCTTTTGTTCTTTCAAAATTACGTATTTTGGAGGCAATTTATTAGCTTACTTTTTCATAAAAATAAATGATCAAATTGTGTTATTTCTCTCTGGGTGCACTATGACTTCCAAGTCTTTAAATATAAAGACAAACTTCAAATTGCAGCAATCAGTGTATTTACATGGTTTATGGTAATTGGAAATACCCCCTCCATTTCCCACAGGCTTAATTAGGAAAAACATCAAGAAGTTTAGTGACTTTAATTAGCTAGTTATTCAGCATATATTTTTTTTCATAATTCAACAGTTCTGTAGCTACTACTCTCATCACAGCTGTAATGAGGAAATAAATTACCTATTAGAAATTGACCAGATTTAATAAGCAACTTCAATGAAAATTAGATTTATCTTGACTCCAAGAGTCAATGGGTATGACCAGTTTATCATTTCAGATTTATGGTATTCAGAGTGTCCCTCAATTGAACATAAACTACTTTAGCCATAATATTATAATGAATTTCTAACCTGGTAACATGAGTCTGAATTGAAATTTAGTACAATATATTGAATTATATATTTTACTATATATATATATATATATATATATATATATATATATCACAAAGAAGAATTTTTATTCCAATATTATACTGTCATGTTTACAGAAACTTTTTATTATACATATTTTATGACAAAATATAAACCTAAAATGAAGAGGACATTAATGATTAGCAACTATTCACAATTTCAAAGAAGAAGGTAGTAGGATACAATCAAAATCAGAGATTCAGTGACCCCAAATAAAATGAGAAAAAAACTATTAACTAATTTCTCTCTATACTTTTAAAATGAATATTCACAGCTTTACTCACATGATTTACTCACAATTATTAATGCAAGTAAAATTAATAAAAATTATGCAAGGGTAAAACAAAATTGATGCTTAATTTAATAAACAGAATAATTCAATGCTTTTATAAGGACCTTTATATATCCATATTGAAGTTGTGAAGGTCAATTACAAAGAAAATCCAACACTAAAATATTTTTCTTTAAAAGTATGATGAGTCATATGTATTGTAAGTATTATTAGTATTGTGAGTTATGTCCGAAAAAAAGATTCTTCATTAAGTGATAATAATATAACAGTAATGTAATACAATAATATAATAATGAACCTGAGCAGGACCCTATGGTAATTCCTCCCGCCATGTCCTCTGCCTGCCTTTTGTGGAAAAACTTTAGCCAAAGAATACGTTTAATCAGAGAAGTGAGAAAATGCAGAAGCAAAGAAAAGTAGTCAAACAGGACAAAACAGTAATAGTTTAGTCAGTAAGCAAAGTTGAGGACCTTTAGCTCCTTCTCAGGGTCTATGGATAATATTCTGAGCCATATCCTGTGAGCTGACTTGTAGATCCTGAAACCCACACCACGTGGAAGAAGTTAACTACATGATGACCAGACTGTAGCCATGACATAAGCTGCCATAATTCTGAGAACTGGCCTCAAGGAAATGGGAAAAACTGACCCTGGAACTGAAGGTTAACTGTACTTAAAACAATCAAGATGATGCTGTCAGACCACTGCAGGAACAATTTCAAGATGACTGCCAGAGCTGACTGTGCTGTTTCTATATGTAGCCCCCTCCCTCTGCCTATAAAACGTCTTGCCCACTGATTGTTGGTGGGGGAGGGGAGTCGGCCTTTGGACAGGAGTCCACCCTCCCCGCTGGTTGCTGGTATCTGAAATAAAGCAAACTTTCCTGTGCACCAGCTTGCCTCTTTATTGGCTTTTGAATGGCAAGCAGCCAGACCCCCACTTCCGGTAACACTAACATGTTTAGAATTTATGAAATATAGTAATAGTTAAATAAAGTCATGGGGAGGGAGTGATCTTATACACTTGAACAGCCCTAAATTATCTTCTAAATCTTGGGGAAATGGAATTCATCTACAAACATTTTATCTTAATTTAAGCAGAGGTACTGTTAGAATCAGAGATATGTATCTGCACTTCAGCCTCTTTTACTTTAAGAAGCAATAGGAAGCAGGGGAGGGAGGGATGGAGAGAAGCAGGGAGGAAGTAAGGAAGGAAGGAAAGAAAAGGAAAGAAGGGAGAGAAAAGAAAGACAGGAGGTAGGTCAGGGATGGAGGGAAGGAAGGAAGGAAGGAAGAGAGAATGAGAGAGAGTAAGAAAGAAAGGAGAAAAGAGAAGAGAAGAAACATATTTAGGTAGTTGATAGAAAAAGCATTTATGAAATTGTTTTGTTTCAAGGGTTATAAACTGAACTCAGCATGGTGTGGAAGGGGAAGGCTGGGGCTGGATTAATGTTTCTGTAATTAGGACTCTAGCTGCAGAGCTGGCTACCCAGTCACTGAGGATGACATCACACTATTTTTCTTTCACTATATCTCTCCTCTTCTTCCTTCTGTGTTGCCTTACTTTCAAACACAGAAAATAAGGCAGATTTGACAGATGGTGACTCCCTAAAATACTTCAGTAGTCCTTTGGTCAATTTTCATTTTTTTCCAATCCATGGGTTTATAGTACACAAAGCTTCAGTCTTGTCAGCCTTAAGTAAGGTCTGTCTTTAATATTTTCGTCCTTAAATAATAGGTATTCGTATGTCACTCACTTTTCTTCCTGAGGCCAACTGACTGGTACCTTGGCCACTATCATTTTGGCCATTTCATTAAAAGAATAGAAATAGTTTTTCTCCTTCCCTTTCCTGCATCCTGATGGCTTACTTTTTTTTTTTCAGTTTTAATGAGATATAATTAACATATAGTGTTAGTTTTAGGTGTACACCATAATGATTTGATATATGTATATAACATGAAATGATTACCACAGTAATTTGAGTTAACATCCATCACCACACATAGTTATTTTTTTCTTGTGAAGAGTACTTTAAAGATCTACTCTTGTAGCACCTTTCAAATATACAATACAATATTAACTGTGGTCAATGTGCAGTACATTACATCCCCCAAACTTACTTATATCTGGAAGTTTGTACCTTTTTACCACTACTTCATCAGAGAAAGACAAACATAGACATCCCTCAGTATCCACATGGGACTGGTTCCAGGACCCCCATGGATACCCAAATCTGCAGACACTCAAGTTCCTTTTGTAAAATGGTGTAGTATTTGCATATAAGCTATAAGCATCCTCCCATATACTTTAAATCATCTCTAGATTACTTATAATACCTAATACAACGTATATGCTTTGTAAGTAGTTGCCTGTGCATGGCAAATTTATGTTTTGCTTTTTGGAAACTTCTGAAATTTTTTTTCAAATATTTTTGATCTGTGGTTGGTTGAATCTGCGAATGTATAACCCATGAATATGGAGGGCTGACTATACTGTATGATCTCACCTCAATGTGGAATCTTAAAAAAAAAAAAAAAAAAACCTCACAGACACAGAGATTGGTGGTTTACTCTTCACAATGTAGTTTCACACTGGCTGAGGAAACACAGCTGAAATGCGTCTCAGTCATATTTACTGTTTCCAGCTTCCCTGACTTTTCTTACAACAACTTGAGCTTTAGAAAGGGAATTTCACTTTTCAGTCCCTACAAGGTGTGTGACCATCTCTTGCAAACATCTGGGTCACTAACTTCAGGCATCATGTCTTTTTTATGAGGGCAGAATCTATCTCTCAATTCAGATGTGCCAGGTACAACTGTTTGTCTCCTTTTTATAGGTTCTTACTGAACCCCCCGTGACATTTTGATATTTACTCTGATATCATCCAAAAGCATTTAGCATCAATAAGTTTATGATCTAAGCAACAAGAAACAACAAAGTTTGCATTAGTCAGACATTTTGTTATTGCTTGATTAGGATTTCTGACTTTCTACCCTCCTATCCCCAACACAAGGTACTTTAGAAAATTACCTCGATCACTGCCAACAGCCTATACACCTATTACTAATTTATTTATTTTTATTAAATAATCTTTCTTATTTATGCGACAAAAATCTAACTAAAAAAAATGCCTTAAAAAAGTGAACTCATGGATTCACTCATGGAACTGGGAAGTCAAGTGCCTCATAATCCTCAAGCAGAGCTGAATACAGGAGCTCAAACAGAATCAGTAGGACCCGGTCTGTATAGTTGTGTCCTCTGGTCTCTTTCCTTTTGTGTTATGTTTGTTTTCAGGTACATTTTTTATATGTGGGGGCAAAATAGGTTCCAGTCTTATAAACTGTAACCCTAGGAAAAACGAAACAAAACATCCTTCTGATAGCTGCATAAAAAGGCAGAGGTATGGCTGTAACTGGCGTTAAGTCCACAATGTGTTTGTCTCTGAAAAAAAACCTCCATGCCCATGTGGTAAGCCCCTCCTGGCTGAGTAGGGGAACCGTTTCTCCATAGAAATGTTTTGCTTTCACAAAAGAAAAGGTAACTATTTTAAAAGATTATATTTCTTGAAGTATTGTATCCAGGATAAACCAAATAAAGGATGCTATAATATAGCAATAGTTAGAAATCCTCTGTAAAACAGTGATACACTCACAGCATTACATTTTAAGAATGTTAGTAACTATAACAACTGCATACAGTGGAGGGTAACAGATGGAAAGATAACTGGTAACATTAAATCATATAAGGACAGTTAGAAATGGATCTTATGTGAGATATAAGAGTTGTCTCCCCATGTCTATGTAACTGTTATTAGCAATATGTGAAAGACTTTGTGTTATATTTCTCTAGTTTATAGTATCTTGCATATTATGTAGATGTTCAATAAACTCCTCATAAATTAATGAAAGCAGTTCACCTGCTGTCAAATAGATATAGATATTTTAAATGATCCAAATAAAACTTAAGATGGAATACATAGAAACCTGTATACTACCAAAAATAACTATTCCTAAAAGAGATTTTAAATCACCTTAAAATTTATTGGACATGTGAAATCTTATTTTACATAAATGGAATATATTATCTATACTTTTCTTTAGATTGGTAGAACTCTTCAAAATAAGGGAGATGAGCATATATGTGGACATTAGTGTATTCTGTTTCAAAGTTCAATGACAAAAATGAATTGTAAATTTTACTATATTCTGTTGATTTAGTGTACTGTAAAAGTCTCCACCATCCGTTACACTTTATTCCCTAACTGTCTTAATATAGCAATTAGGAGTCGATTAGAAATGTCCAGGAACAATAATACTTAAAGATCAATTAGGAACCCATGCTGTTAGGAAGATTAAATATTTACTAAAATAACAACAGCCTTGAAACTAATGGTTCAAACTTCATTACTTGAATACATTTTTTGAACTGCTATTTTCTGCCTCACTTCACTGTAATTGCAAAATGTAACAGTAGCAGTAAACGTTTCAGACTAAAGTACATAAAAGGCACAAAGCTTTTAGGTCATAATGACACTGGTTTAGATATTGTACACAGAACACAAGCACTTTTTGGTACAAGTTGATAAAGGCCTGATTGAAAAGAAAGCTTCATAATTATATTATTTAAGACTAATTATATTTATTGCAATTGATGGAAAATAAAGCTACTGAGTTTATTTCTTATGGGGCGAAAAAATCCAAAATTGAAATGTGTTGTACTTTAGTAATTTACATTGTAACAATAAAGTCACAGCTATGGGAAAATTAAGTCACAAGTTTCCAAGGAAGTTGTTTCCAATTTTTCACCACTGTAAATGTTGCTGCTATAAAAAGTTTTATCTATAAAGTTTGTGTATTTTCTGCATAGACTATAAAAAGGCATTGAGTAGTTTTTAACAGTAGCTTATAGACTTTTCATAGTTATACCTCTGGGGATGAGCTTTGTCCACAGACAGCAAAACTATTCCACCAATATTCTCTGAACAAAGAAATGAAGATCACCACTTTTATGGTCAGATTGGACAACCACTTAAGTGAAATGACTTCAAGGATACCAAGATGGACTTATGAGTACATGAATACATAAATAAATAAAGTAAACACAGGGATCCAGTGCTAACTAGATCCGTAGGCAGGGCCAGATCTTGGAGGGAGAATGTAGGCCTGTTTGCTGTGTGAAGCCTAGTGGGGACACTCAGAGTCTAAATAAAGTGGGTGTCATGCTTAGCCCCTTCCCTGCTTGCTTCTTTCCGGGAGGAGACAAGAATAAAGGTCATTTGAAATTGCCCCACAGAGACAATACATTTGAAAAGAGTGATATTATTATTAATAATATAGCAGGATGATAAATAAAATTGAAGGTACAAACTTTTTCTATTAATCAAATAATGAAAAATATAAGATATGTACCACTAATTTATTCTTATACCTTTTTCTAACATATTTATGCTCTATATGTTTCAGAATATGTTTCAACATTAAATTTCTTAAAAAATCACTAATCTTTAATAGTGTATGAACACATGTATCAGAAATGCCTGTCCCTAAAATAAACATGTGACCACTTCAACTATTTGTAAGACCCATAAGGTCTCATCTCCAGAAAACCAGCTGGATGTTATCTGATATAACTTGTAGATGTCCCAGTATGTATAAGGCATTGACCCATTAAAATCTATATCATTAGTTAATAGATAGTTCTCACATAAGTGACAACCATTCTGAAGACAAAATTGACCAGTATCCTTTCACACACTATATAAAATTAATGTAAGCTGAATTAAAAGTCAAAATAAGAAATAAAAACTATTAAAATGGCAAAGGAGAACATACATAATATTTTTATAACCTCTCCACAGAGAAATTTTTAAGAAACCCAAAAGCTATGAACAAATAATATAGACACCTATGAAATATGTTAATTTCTCTTTGCAAAAAGATGTTTATAGAGATAAATAAAAATAAAAAGAAATAACCCATGAAAACTATTTTTAAAATACCAATCGCATTTCAAGATACTGGTTGGTTTTTTTCAAAAGGGCTTTCAGTGTGTTCTCTGAAATGTCAAATGCCAGTTAAAGGAGTGACAATTTCCATCTTGTAGAGATTCTTTAAATTTAATGTGTCTATAAAGGTTTTTCCCATCTATCCAGTTTCTCAAAGTCAAAACTCTGGGAGTCTTTTATTCCTTCCTGTCTTTACCACCTGTGCCCAAATGATCACCAACGGTACTGAATCTCTCCACTTTTGCAGTGTCGTCGTTAAATTGAACCATTTTCTGGTATATACCTCACAGCCACTGCAGCAGCCTCCAGGGTGAGTCCATGCATTCACTCTTGGAACTCCAATCTATTCTCCAGCAGCAACTGCCAGAATGAGCTTGTTAAAATGTAAATCAGAGGTAGAGAGGAATTAAATTGGGGCAGAAAATATATAACTATGCTAAACACAGTACAGGGAGAGTTTTCACTGAAGAGACATCTGTGTTTAAACAGTGTGAATAAGCCGTTATAAGAGACATAGTTTGGAATGCAAAGATGAAAATGTGTTATTGCATCTTCAGGTCTCAAATGTGCTGGAGGATTTTTCGGTTTTTTTCCTTCGTTTTTCTTTTCTTCTCAAGCATCTGGATACTAAACCACTCTTGCTAAGGGACATGAATAAGTAGATGAGGAGACAGTTTTAAACTCCTTTATCCCTCTGTTCTTCCCAAGCAGTGAAATAATTTGAATTTCTATAGTAAAACTGTGTTCTAGTCTTGTTACTTCAGTAACAGTGGTAGACTGTATGAGAAAAATGATTAAATTTATGAGCAGTTTTTGTGACTTTTTGCTGAATTTTTAATCTTCACAGAACCTTAACATATTGCAAAAGAAACTTGCTTTCAGCTTTTCCTCATCCTGTTTATCTAGTCTTTCCCATGTCAGTAAATAGCAGCACCACACGTCCAAAAATCTAGGATTGGCTCTTGATTTATCTCTTTCTCATACCACATATCTAAGCCAATCTTTGAAATTATAAACATTTATCAACTCTGCAGCTGATGCCCTAGAGCCCGCACCACTATCACATTCCCTTTCTTTTGAACTATAGAGAACCCCCCACAGATCTGTTCACTTGTTTTCCTCGTCCCAGACTTAATTTCTTTATTGTACTTGTCATTGTTTAGATTATATCATATGTTATGAAGTCTTAGATATTTCACTATATTAGAATATATAGCATCACATTATATTAATTATTTTCTTGTTTCTTGATCTCTCTCTTCCCACCAAAATGAGGAAGGACATTCCATGGAGTTCTATATCATTAAATTCCAGAATAATGGTGACACCAAAGCAGACGTTTAAAAATATAATGAATATTATATTGTTAATTGTATATTAAAACAACAATGAAAAACCACTACACACCTATTAGAATGGCTAATCTAAAACACTGACAATGACAAACGTTGGTGTCATGAAACCCATGAAATATACAACAAAAAGAGTGACCCTACTATAAACTATAGACTTTGGCTAATGACATTGTATCAGTATTGGTTGGGATGTGAAGCAACAGGAACTCTGATTGACTGCCGGCAGGAGCACAAAGTGGTAGACACTGTGGAAGACTGTTTGGTCATTTCTTGTAAAACTAAATATATTCTTACCATATGATCCAGCAATTACACTCCCTGGTATTTACTCAGAGGAGTCTAAAACCTATGTCCACACTAAATTCTGCACATAGATGTTAACAAAACTTTATTTATAGCTGCCAAACTTGCAAGCAACCAGGATGCCCTTTAGTAGGTGAATGGATAAACAAACTGTGGTACATCCATGCAATGGAGTAGTTTTCAGTGATATGAAACAATGAGCCTCCCAAGCCATGAAAAGAAATGGAGGAAACTTAAATGCATATGGCTAAGTGAAAGAAGCCAATCAGAGAAGGCTACGTACCAAAGGATTCCAACTATATTATATTCTGAAAAAGGTAAAATTATGGAGACAGTAGAAAGATCAGTAGTCATGGGGGTGATGGATAGAAGGAAGAAAGGGATGAATAAGTGGAGCAAAAGGGATTTTTAGGACAGTGAAATTATTCTGTATGTTATTGTAATATCAATATATGCCATTATGTATTTGTCAAAACCCATGAAATATACAACAAAAAGAGTGACCCTACTATAAACTATAGACTTTGGCTAATGACATTGTGTCAGTATTGGCTTATCAGCTGTAACAAATATACCACACAAATTCAAGAGGCCATTAATAGGGGAAACTGTCTGTAGTGGGAAGGGGTAAATGAGAACTCTGTACTTTCTGTTCAATTTTTCTCTAAAACTAAAACTTCTCTAAGAAAGAAAGTCTTAATTTAAAAACTTAAGCCTTTAAGAAAATATTAAAAAAACATAATGAATATCTGAATTAATGCCCTCACAACAATGAAAAAATTCCACACACTGGAAAAGAGAATACTGAGTAGCTCATTGTTTAAGATAAAAAGGTAAAAAGTAAAAATGGTAAGAAAAAAAGAAAAAAGTGACTTTACTAAAATTGTTTTGTTTCTCATAATGACACACATCCCTGTTTCTTAATATTTGAATCATAATTATTCTAGATAAAAGGCATTTCATATTTGTAACCTGAAGCTGCATCCAAAAGTATTAGTAGTAT
This sequence comes from Mesoplodon bidens, assembly GCF_964165515.1. Classification (NCBI taxonomy): domain Eukaryota; kingdom Metazoa; phylum Chordata; class Mammalia; order Artiodactyla; family Ziphiidae; genus Mesoplodon; species Mesoplodon bidens. The sequence goes on along the minus strand of NC_138177.1, from coordinate 13,063,741 downwards.
ATTTATAACATTAAGTGGAATTTCCAACCTAATACACATTACTTGAAAAGTGGGAAAAAATTAACCAAAGATTTTTCTTATAAAAAATAACTATATAAGATGGGATTGTTTTAAAGTTTAAATGAGATAATATTTAATGCTTAGTATATAGCAAGAATAAACATTAGCTCTTATAATCATTGTGATCATCATCATATCATTATTAGATATTTAGATATTATATATTTTTACATATATGAATATCATTGCAGTATCATCCTCATATATACATTTGGACATTTCTCTTGAATTCTGCTTTTGAAATATATTTTAAGAAATAGAACATAGAGTATTCCTATAAGATTAGTTAACAGGCTTTTGATAACTATTGACAGTTATCAAAAAAAATATAACAATTTCGGGCTTCCCTGGTGGTGCAGTGGTTAAGAATCCACCTGCCAATGCAGGGGACCCAGGCTTGAGCCCTGGTCTGGGAAGATCCCACATGCAGCAGAGCTACTAAGCCCATGTGCCACAACTACTGAGCTTCTGCTCTAGAGCCTGCTAGCCACAACTACTGAGCCCACGTGCCACAACTGCTGAAGCCCGTACACCTAGAGCCTGTGGTCCACAACAAGAGACACCACTGCAATGAGAAGTCCGTGCACTGTAACGAAGAGTAGCTCGCCACAATTAGGGAGAAGCTCACGCCCAGCAACGAAGACCCAATGCAGCCAATAAATAAATAAATTAATTTTTTAAAACAAGTCATTAAAAAAAAACATATAACAATTTAGATATAGGATAGCATAAGGATATGCATTTCTCCGCCCTATTATATGCTATGCATATTTAATTTTAAATGTTCAGATAATCAAAAGAAGATATGTTGTAATTTTATTTTTTCAGCTCATTTATCTGTGATTGTAATTTTTATATGATTTATGAAACTCTGGATACGTTCTTTTCCAAATTCAATACTAAACCTCATATAATTATCCTTTAACTTCTCAAGGTAGTTAACATGATTCAATTTTATAAATTAACATTTAACACTTTCTCCTTTCCAAAACTTTATAAATACTGATTCAGAGTTTACTGTATATTGTTTAATTTTGCTTATGATGTTTTATGAAAATAGACTAATTAAAGACTTTTTATGAACCCTCTCTATTATGATATGTTCAGAAAGAGTTTATAGAGAATGGAAATAATCTAGACCTTGAAAGCAGTATTTTTTCTTGCCCATAAAACTACTTGGTTTATTTAGTTCCTTTTTGGGAGGAATTATTGACACCTCTTCAAGTTCTTACATTGATTCTCCTACTATTTCTTAAAGCAATAGTAGTAATTAATATTATTCCAAAGCAATGTATTTTAGGTTAAATTATTAATCTATAAAATCATAAATTTAAAAAAAAGTCTCTATTAGATTTTAACCATCTAACTGCTGTAACTGTGGAAATATTGTTTGTCTAAACTGCCTTTGCTTTGAACAGTGTTTATTAAATTCTTGCTCTCTCTATCTCCCTCTATATATTTATATTTATGTATATATATATTTATATGATAAACATCAATGTATCTATTAGCTGTATTAACTTATGCATCTAATATAGATATGTATAATATATAATATATATATGTATATATATCATGTATAAAATGAATATAGATATGTAAGTTATGATATATATCTATTATATGACTATAATATAATGTATAATATGGATATAAATATGTATATTTATATATGTATGTGAATATGTATATCATATTATATATATTAAGAGAGAGAAAAACTCTATAAATAACTAACTGAACCATATTGATGCTGTAGAAATACATAATTAGATGTTTTCACTAAAGTATACACCTGAATGAAAACAGAATTGTCTAATAAATTCAGTTCACATGTCTCAGAACTGAATTATCTGATCTGAATTTATATTGAAGATTTGAGTCCTAAATACCTGTGAAACTGAATGATGATTCATATATCTCCAGACTGATATTCCAGGTTGAGAGATATTTATGTATAGTTTAAAGGTGAGTTAATCCATCATATGCTTCTGCTTGATTTTAAGTGAAGTTGTTTCATTCAAATTAGACTACAGTAGAATATCTCAAAACTCTCAGGAGAAGCTTACTGGATTATTTAGAATTCATATTTATGACAGAATATGATTTTGACACGGGGGTATAGTCTTTTTTTTTTTTTTTTGCAGTATGCTGGCCTCTCACTGTTGTGGCCTCTCCCGCTGCGGAGCACAGGCTCCGGACACGCAGGCCCAGCGGCCATGGCTCACGGGCCCAGCCGCTCCGCGGCATATGGGATCCTCCCAGACCGGGGCACGAACCCGTATCCCCTGCATCGGCAGGCAGACTCTCAACCACTGCGCCACCAGGGAGGCCCAAGGTGGGGGTATAGTCTTAAATTAAGTTGTCCAACTAAGTAAAAGTTTTTATTTGTGTGAGCATATTTATAAGCTAATTTACATGTGTTTTAACTGAGGTACTTCTTGACTTTGTGAATTATTCTATATTGCCTTCATGATTTTTATTCAGTGTTGGAGTTGGTAATGGCAAGTTCCTTTGGTTGTAAAACATATTGTTATGTTTTATGGAATTAATTAGCCATTTATACTTGGTAAGGGCTTAAAAAGCTTATAAGTATAGAAGGTTACTCAATAAAGTTTCCATCCTAGTGGAAAATATTACAAAGACAAGGATAATGTGCAGTCACTTTTTGGTCACTGTAGATCAATAAATTAAAGAGTGAATGGAAAAAAGTATGATTATGTTTGCTTGAAACATTATAGTATTAATCATATTAATATAGTCATTCTGAGTTAAAGAGGAGAAGCTAACAACCTATAATTTATAAATGAATCAAACTTTCTAAAGTTAAACTTATAGTGGACTAATAGGAAGTTAAGATAGAAAAAGGAAAATGGTATTTTTGTGACATTAAGTGAAACTTCCCACCTTAAATATGAATTTAAACACGGTGCTATTGAAGGGAAGACAGCATCTGAAAGTCTTTTCCAGCCCCTGCTACCCCCACCCACACACCAAAAAGGTTCTGAGGCATTCCTAAGTTAATATAGCACTATATTTTTCCTATGTCAGAGATAAAATATGAATAATAGTAAAAGCATAATAAAAATAACAACATAACAATAAATGATAGAAATAATAATCATTAGCATTATTTATTTTTGCTATTTGTCACTACCAGGGACTGTACTACGTGAATTATCTAATTTAATTCTTACAACAACCTTATGAGGCTCTTCTATGATAAGCTGTTTTACGTATGGGAAAACTTAAATAGCTTACCCCAAATAGCATTTTTAATATACAGTAATACCAGGATTTGATCACACTTTAGGAAGAATGGAAATGTTGAGTCATAACATTTTATGCTCTAGAGAAACGGTTCCTAAATGATGGTTCATTGGCCAACCACCTCTTTTGCAGTTTGTTGGGAACATAGACGAAGCTAAGATAATGGCCATGGGGTTCAGCCTCAGCAACTCGTGGGGGAAGTGGGGAGCAGAGTGAGCAGGAAGTGCACCCAGGCTTCAGGATGGACACACACAACTGAGGGCCATTCCTAAGGGCACTGCCCCACCTGGAGAAGCCTGAACACTAGGCAGTGCCAGGGTTGGGGACTACCCGGCTTCCCACCCTGCTGCTGCTCCTGCCCTCAGGAAAGGAGAGATACTGGGCCCCTGTGGTGGCCCCTCCCTAGACCTTGTCTGTCTCAGTCCTTTTGTCAATGGAGCACAGTTTCTACCTAAGCTGTCCTCCCTTTTTGTACTAGGCTGAGTTTTAAAGTATAAGTTTTAACTGCCTCTGGGTGAAAAAAAGCTTTAATAAACACCTATTGCCTTAAAAAAATATATTGGATGAATATTCAGTTGTGTGTGCCCAAAGTGGGATTCAGCAAGACTTAGCACACAACAAATACTGGGTATCTAGGCTTCCACAGAGTTACCACAAGCAACACTGTACTGAGAAAGAGAGGTGTGCACAAGCCAGAGTGGAAAAAACAAACTAAACAGGACAGACAGTGAATTAAAGTCCCCCAAAAGGACTTCATTAGCAGTAGCAACCCCCTAGCCCTAGAGTGAGAGCTCTGTATACTCTCACTAACAAAGCTAAAATATGAGCCTCAAGAGGATAAAGTTAGTTTGCCAGCAATTTACCCGCCTTCTAAAACAAAATTCAACACTCTTTAATGAAAGACAAGAAAATCTCAACTTTCAGTAACATAGTATCTACAAGAACAAACATACAACTTTTTAAAAAAGAAAACAATATATGTGACAGGGGAGGAAGAACAAATATGTGATCCATAGCAGCAGAAGAATAATAGTCAACAGAAATAGATCCAGATATGACATGGACATCAGCATTAGCAGTTACAAACTTGAAAACACCAATGACGAATATGCTCAAAGATGTAATCTAAAAGATTGGAGTCAGCAAATTATGGCCCACCTATTTTTATAAAGCTGTACTGGAAAATAGTTAAAACTAATAATTTGCATGTTGTTTAGTACTGCATTTGCTAAAAAATAGCAGAATTGAGTAGTAGTGATATAGACTATTTGGTCTGCAAACCTAAAATACTATCAGGACTTTCCAGAAAAATATATTTAGCTCTTGAAAAAGATGAACATAATGAGTGAACAGAAAAAAAATTTCAGTATAGAAATGAGCACATGTAGCAGCATGAGGGGCGGAGCCGTGGGTGCTCCAGGATACTGAGTTGCATCGGGGATAGGGGGAGATGGGGGCGACAGTTACTTCTTCTAGACGCTAGGGAATGCAGGTGGACCTGGATCCAAATCAGGCTCTCCATATTGACCAGGCCCGGAGGACAACGCCTGGCTGGAGGACCAAGCGGAGCACAGAAGGCCAGCCACCCTGGGCCTTTGGAATGGAGAATTTAACCCAATTACATGTAAGTCATGTGGCTGACAGGGTCTTGGTGCTCTGGCCGGGTGTCAGGCCTGAGACTCTGAGGTGGGAGAGCTGAGTTCAGGACATTGGACCACCAGAGACCTCCTGGCCCTACATAATATCAATCAGTGAGAGCACTCCCAGAGATCTCCATCTTAGAGCTAAGACACAGCTCCACTCAACGATGAGCAAGCTCCAGTTCTGGACACGCCATGCCAAACAACTGGCAAGACAAGAGAACAACCCCACCCATTAGCAGAGAGGCTGCCTAAAATCAAAATAAAAAAAAAACACCGTATGTGGTCCTACCCACTGGAAACACAAGATCCAGCCTCATCCACCAGAACATAGGCAACAGCCCCCTCCAGCGGGAAGCATACACAACCCACTAAACCAACCTTACCCACTGGGGGCAGACAACAAGAACAACAGGAACTATGAACCTGCAGGCTGCAAAAAGGAGGCCCCAAGCACAGTAAGTTAAACAAAATGAAAAGGCAGGGAAATATGAAGCAGATAAAGGAGCAAGGTAAAAACCCACCAGACCAAACAAATGAAGAGGAAATAGGCAGTCTACCTGAAAAAGAATTCAGACTAATGATAGTAAAGACGATCCAAAATCTTGGAAATAGAATGTAGAAAATACATGAAATGTTGAACAAGGACCTAGAATAACTAAAGAGCAAATAAACAATGATGAACAACACAAGAAATGAAATTAAAAACTCTCTAGAAGGAATCAATAACAGAATAACTGAGGCAGAAAAACGGATAAATGACCTGCAAGATAAAATAGTAGAAATAACTACCACAGAGCAGAATAAAGAAAAAAGAATGAAAAGAATTGAGGACAGTCTAAGAGACCTAAGGGACAACATTAAACACACCAACATTCGAATTATAGGATTCCCAGAAGAAGAAGAGAAATATAAAGGGAAAGAGAAAATATTTGAAGAGATTATAATTGAAAACTTCCCTAATATGGGAAAGGAAATAGTTAATCAAGTCCAGGAAGCACAGAGTCCCATAGACGATAAATCCAAGGAGAAAAATGCCAAGACACATAATAATCAAACTATCAAAAATTAAATACAAAGAAAGATATTAAAAGCATCAAGGGAAAAGCAACAAATCACATAAAAGGGAATCCCCAGAAGGTTAACAGCTGATCTTTCAGCAGACACTCGGCAAGCCAGAAGGGAGTGACAGGATATATTTAAAGTGATGAAAGGGAAAAACCTACAACTAAGATTACTCTATGCAGCAAGCATCTCATTCAGATTTGACGGAGAAATTAAAACCTTTACAGACAAGCAAAAGCTAAAAGAATTCAGCACCACCAAACCAGCTTTACAACAAATGCTAAAGGAATTTCTCTAGGCAAGCAGCACAAGACAAGGAAAAGACCTACAATAACAAACCCAAAACAATTAAGAAAATGGGAATAGGAACATACATATCGATAACTACCTTAAATGTAAATGGATTAAATGTTCCAACCAAAAGACATAGACTGGCTGAATGGATACAAAAACAAGACCCATATATATGCTGTCTACAAGAGACCCACTTCAGAGCTAAGGACATATACAGACTGAAAGTGAGGGGATGGAAAAAGATATTCCATGAAAATGGAAATCAAAAGAAAGCTGGAGCAGCAATTCTCATATCAGACAAAATAGACTTTAAAACAAAGACTATTACAAGAGACAAAGAAAGACACTACATAATGATCAAGGGATCAATCCAAGAAGAAGATATAACAATTGTAAATATTTATGCACCCTACATAGGAGCACCTCCATACATAAAGCAACTACTAACAGCCATAAAAGGGGAAATCAACAGTAACACAATCATAGCAGGGAACTTTAAAACTCCACTTACACCAATGGACAAATCATCCAAAATGAAAATAAACAAGGAAACGCAAGCTTTAAATGACATATTAAACAAGATGAACTTAATTGATATTTATAGGACATTCCATTCAAAAACAACAGAATACAATTTCTTCTCAAGTGCTCAAGGAACATTCTCCAGGATAGACTATATCTTGGGTCACAAATCAAGCCTTGGTAAATTTAAGAAAATTGATATTTTATCAGGTATCTTTTCTGATCACAATGCTATGAGACTCTATATAAATTGCAGGAATAAAACTGTAAAAAAATACAAATGCATGGATGCTAAACAATACACTATCAAATAACCAAGAGATCACTGAAGAAATCAAAGAGGAAATCAAAAAAATACCTAGAAACAAATAATAAAGAAAAACTGACAAACCAAAACCTATGGGATGCAGCAAAAGCAGTTCTAAGAGGGAAGTTTATAGCAATACAATCCTACCTCAAGAAACAAGAAACATCTCACATAAAAAACCTAACCTTACACCTAAAGCAATTAGAGAAAGAAGAACCAAAACAACCCCAAAGTTAGCAGAAGGAAAGAAATCATAAAGATCAGATCAGAAACAAATGAAAAAGAAATTATCGAAACAATAGCAAAGATCAGTAAAACGAAATGCTGGTACTTTGAGAAGGTAAACGAAACTGATAAACCATTAGCCAGAATCATCAAGAAAAAAGGGAGAAGACTCAAATCAATACAATTAGAAATGAAAAAGGAGAAGTAACACTGAAGAAATACAAAGGATCATGAGAGATTACTACAAGCAACTATATGCCAATAAAATGGACAACCTGGAAGAAATGGACAAATTCTTAGAAAACCACAACCTTCCGAGACTGAACCAGGAAGAAATAGAAAATATAAACAGATTAATCACAAGCACTGAAATTGAAACTGTGATTAAAAATCTTTCAACAGACAAAAGCCCAGGACCAGATGGCTTCAGAGGTGAATTCTATGAAATATTTACAGAAAAGTTAACACCTATTCTTCTCAGACTCTTCCAAATGTAGCAGAGGGAAGAACACTCCTAAACACATTCTACGAGGCCACCATCACCCTGATACCAAAACCAGACAAAGATGTCACAAAAAAAGAAAACTACAGGCCAATATCACTGATGAACAGATTCAAAAATCCTCAACAAAATACTAGCAAACAGAATCCAACAGCACATTAAAAGGATCATACACCATGACCAAGTGGAGTTTATCCCAGGAATGCAAGGATTCTTCAATATACGCAAATCAATGTGATGCACCATATTAAAAAACTGAAGGAGAAAAACCATATGGTTATCTCAATAGATGCAGAAAAATATTTCCAAAAACATTAACACCCATTTATGAAAAAACCCTCCAGAAAGGAGACATAGAGGGAACTTACCTCAACATAATAAAGGCCATAGATGACAAACCCACAGCCAACATCATTCTCAATGGTGAAACACTGAAACCATTTCCACTAAGATCAGGAACAAGACAAGGTTGCCCACTCTCACCATTATTATTTATCATTTGGAATCTTTGGAAGTTTTAGCCACAGCAATCAGAGAATAAAAAGAAATAAAATGAATCAAAGTCGGAAAAGAAGAAGTAAAAATGTGACTGTTTGCAGATGACATTATATTATACATAGAGAATCCTAAAGATGCTACCAGAAAACGACTAGAGCTAATCAATGAATCTGGTAAAGTAGCAGGATACAAAATTAATGCACAGAAATCTCTTGCATTCCTATACACTAATGAGGAAAAATCTGAAAGAGAAATTAAGGAAACACTCCCATTTACCACTGCAACAAAAAGAATAAAATACCTAGGAATAAACGTACCTAAGGAGACAAAGACCTGTATGCAGAAAATTATAAGACACTGATGAAAGAAATTAAAGATGATACCAACAGATGGAGAGATATACCATGTCCTTGGATTGGAAGAATCAACATTGTGAAAGTGACTATACTACCCAAAGCAATCTACAGATTTGATGCAATTCCTATCAAACTACCAATGGCATTTTTCACAGAACTAGAACAAAAAATTTCACAATTTGTATGGGAACACAAAAGACCCCGAATAGCCAAAGCAATCTTGAGAACGAAAAAAGGAGCTGGAGAAATCAGGCTCCCTGACTTCAGACTATACTACAAAGCTACAGTAATCAAGACAGTATGGTACCGGCACAAAAACAGAAATATAGATCAATGGAACAGGATAGAAAGCCCAGAGATAAATTCATGCACATATGGTCACCTTATCTTTGATAAAGGAGGCAAAAATATAAAATGGAGAAAAGACAGGCTCTTCAATAAGTGGTACTGGGAAAACTGGACAGCTACATGTAAAAGAATGAAATTTGAACACTTCCTAACACCATACACAATAATAATCTCAAAGTGGATTAAAGACCTAAATGTAAGGCCAGACACTATAAAACCCTTAGAGGAAAACATAGGCAGAACACTCTATGACATAAATCACAGCAAGATCCTTTTTGACCCACCTCCTGGAGAAATGGAAATAAAAACAAACAAATGGGACCTAATGAAACTTAAAAGCTTTTGCACAGCAAAGGAAACCATAAACAAGATGGAAAGGCAACCCTCAGAATGAGAAAAAATATTTGCAAATGGAGCAACTGACAAAGGATTAATCTCCAAAATTTGTAAGCAGCTCATGCAGCTCAATATCAAAGAAACAACCCAATCCAGAAATGGGCAGAAGATCTAAATAGACATTTCTCCAAAGAAGATATACAGGTTGCCAATGAACACATGAAAGGCTGCTCAATATCACTAATCATTAGAGAAATGCTAATCAAAACTACTATGAGGTATCACCTCACACCAATCAGAATGGTCATCATCAAAAAATCTACAAACAATAAATGCTCGAGAGGGTGTGGAGAAAAGGGAACCCTCTTGCATTGTTGGTGGGAATGTAAATTGATACAACCACTATGGAGAAGAGTATGGAGTTTCCTTAAAAAACTAAAAATAGAACTACCATATGACCCAGCAATCCCACTACTGGGCATGTAGCCCAAGAAAACCATAATTCAAAAAGAGTCATGTACCACAATGCTCATTGCAGCTCTGTTTACAATAGCCAGGACATGGAAGCAAACTAAGTGTCCATCGACAGATGAATGGATATAGAAGATGTGGCACATATATACAATGGAATATTACTCAGCCATAAAAGGAAATGAAATTGAGTTATTTTTAATGAGGTAGATGGACATACAGAGCGAAGTAAGTCAGAAAAAGAAAAACAAATACCATATGCTAACACATATATATGGAGTCTAAAAAAAAAAACCAAAATGGTTATGAAGAACCTAGGGGCAGGACAGGAATAAAGACATAGATGTACAGAATGGACTTGAGGACCCGAGGAGGGTAAAGGTAAGCTGGGACGAAGTGAGAGAGTGGCATGGACATATATACACTACCAAACGTAAAATAGATAGCTAGTGGGAAGCAGCTACATAGCACAGGGAGATCATCTCGGTGCTTTGTGTCCACCTAGAGGCGTGGGATAGGGAGGGTGGGAGGGAGACGCAAGTGTGAGGGGATATGGGGATGTATGTATACATATAGCTGACTCACTTTATTATACAGCAGAAACTAACAGAACATTGTAAAGCAATTATACTCCAATAAAGGTGTTTAAAAAAAAGAAATGAACACAAAGGCAAATATGTCATAAATGTATAGTCTGTTTTTCTCATTTTTGAACTTCTTTAAAATAAAATTGACTGCTTATCAAAAATAATAAAACTATTCAGAGTTTTCTATGAAATTTTTTTTCCATTTTTAAGTTAGGCAAACTAACATCTTGTAGAAACAGACTCCTTTCTTCTTGGAGTATATATCTATTATTCCCCATTAGGGATTTACTTAATTATTACAGAGTGAGAAGTATTGACAAATACCTCACTTTGTAGTTGCCACTAAAGCAACTGCATGATACACTAGATAACACATAAAAGAGTAAATAAAGGTCAACAGTAGTAAAGATAATAAGCTAGGGACAATGGAAATAGACTCATAACACTTCTATTTCACAGGTAAAATGGTATAAAATTAGCTCATGGAATTCTGTAATAAAGCAAGAATGCTTATTTTAAAGCCTAAAAACAAAACCCTAAAATATATTTTCAAAAATGAAAAATATAATTAATACAAAAGGAGGCAGCAATGAAGAAACAAAGGTAGAAAAATTATATGGGACACATGTAAAAGATGAATACGGGAGACTTAAACCTACTCATATCTTAGTTTTCAGCAGTTTTTCTTTTATGGAGTTAAGTGTGGCATTCTTTACGTGTATATGTGTATCCTGCTTAATATATGACTTGATTTCTTATACCCATTTCAAAATTTCTTCCCTGTAATCTCTCCAAAAATTGCTTCTATCCTACTTTAACTCTTATCTTGTGCAACGGTATTTACATTCTGGTTAGCCTTTTCATCTTGTTCTATATAACCCATGTGATCTCTTATGTATTTTCCATCCAAGTGCCTCTCTATTTTTCAGTCTAAATATCTTACAACTATTTTCAGTTCATTATCTCTTGCACGCAAAAATATTATGTTTTTAAGAATTCTTACTTGCTTCTCCTTTGTAATTTCTGCTATTTTCTTTGTTGTCTCATCTACCCTTAGATTTATTTGTTGTAGTCATTTTAAAGTCTATGTCTGAAAACTCCTTTTTAAAATATCTCCTATCATTTCATATTTGGAATTTTTCATCTTTTAAAAAAGAGTTGGAAAACAATCTGAAAAAATATATATATATAACTGAATCACTTTGCTGTACACCTGAAACTAACACAATATTGTAAATCAGCTATACTTCCAAAAAAGAGTTTTGTGTTCTTCTAAAACTGGTTGTTTTTTTACTCAATTATGGACTTCATTTATAAAAGAGAATTTGAGGCTCTGGTTGTCATTTTCCTTTAGAGAAGATTTATGGTTCCTTGGGGTGAGCAGCTATTCTCTTCACAGTAACAGTCTCGTATCACTTTTCCCAGTTGGAGACTAAGATGATGTGAAGTCAGATTTTAGTCTTTTGTGACTGAGTAATCTATTTATGCTTCACCTTTCATTCCTTGTGGACCTCAAAGTCCCAATCAATAGCTTGGAAAATTTACAAAGTTTTCATTTCAAGTGGGTCCTCAAAGTCTCATAAGACTACAGAAATCTCTGCTCAGCTTCTGCACCTATAGTTACTGCTTTCACTTATTGAATCAGTAATCATCTCAAAGGGAAAAGTGGTCCCCAACATGCAGATAAAAACTCTGCACTTTCCTCCAATCCAAGATTGCAGGCCTCCCAATTTTCACTGTCTCTGTAGATTTCCATTGCCTTCATACATAAGATATATACAGTTTGTCAAGATTTTTAAGTGGAAGAGTTTCTCTGAAACTAGGCAAATATGGCCAGAAACATACCACCTCTAAAGGTGAGATCAATAACATCATGTGATTTTTAGAGTTACCTTCCCTTTGGTCTTGTCTTCTCAGCTTGTTGAGATTTCTTAATGACCAGAAGATGTTAGTTTTCAGGTACCAGGATATTTGATTTTTAAACTCATAAGCTATACTTAAAAAAGAAAAAATAGGCCTTTGGAGCTAAAAGTTAGAATAGGTGTTCAGAGTATATAAAGCATCTAATAGACTAGAACACCTAATAATGCAAATATATATTCACAGAATATAACAGCAAACCTGAAATTGAAGGATATTTTCTCCAGAATTTGAAGGAAAAAAAATCACGGAAAAATCAATAACTATAGGCAGCAATTCATAACTAATTCATTTCACTGTCTCATCTATATTTTAGTGATGTGAATGAATAGAAATGTATGGTTTATAATAAATAAGTTATGGATATGCTTTATGTTTAATATATGTAACCTTGATTTAATGCAATTTCTTAGAGATCCAATAATGCTGACTGTTATGATTTACAACTTTTTTCTAACTTTTAGTGGTCAAAAGGTAATTCTGATAATTCTCAAATGAGTTTTCTTCAATATAACTCAGAGATTATAAATTTATCATTAAATTTCCTAGTCCAGGTATTTGATGAAATTTTTTTCCAGATAAAACATATTCCTCATTACTCCCTTCACTGCAGAATATCTATTTCCTAACTATGTTTCTGTCCAAACACCTAAATAAGTAAAGCTATCCACCTATAGAAACAATAACAGTTTGGTGTAGACTTGCAGAATAAAACCGCAGGAAAGGATTTTGAAATACATAGTTTCTTATCATTATTTTCTGGTAAGTAAAGAATAAAGAGGGCAGGAGAAAGGAGCAAATTCAGAGGGAGAAAGGCAGAGAGAGAGTCAGAAACAAAGAGAGAAAAAGTAGGAAAGAAACAGAGCAAGTACTCTGAAGGAAAAAGTGGAGAGCTAAATTGACCTAAATTAACCTGAGTTGACTAAAAGTTAAATATCAATTTGGTTATGCTTTGAATTGCCATATTTTATCTACTTAATTTTATGTGTTGTTAACTTATTTTTATTCTTATCTTTTTTTTTTTCCTTTAGTGGTAGTGTGAGTTATGCTTGGGATTCTGATAGAGAAGGAGGAAGTACTGCTATTCTGTGTTGCTTTTTTTTTTTTTTTTTTTGCGCTATGTGGGCCTCTCACTGTTGTGGCCTCTCCCGTTGCGGAGCACAGGCTCTGGACGCGCAGGCTCAGTGGCCATGGCTCACGGGCCCAGCCACTCCGCGGCATGTGGGATCTTCCCGGACTGGGGCACAAACCCGTGTCCCCTGCATCGGCAGGTGGACTCGCAACCACTGCGCCACCAGGGAAGCCCCTATTCTGTGTTGCTTTTAAGTGAATTGTTGGGAGGAATGAGTAACAGGATACTGTCTTAGTTCATTCAGGCTGCTAGAATAAAAATATCAGACTGGGTGGCTTAAACAACAATTTATATCTTATGGCTCCAGAGGCTGGAAATCCAAGATTACGGCACAGGCAGATTCAGTGTCTGGTGAGGGGCCACCTCCAGATTCATAAATGGCCATCTTTTCATTATGTTTTTCAAATGGCAGAGCAAGTGAGCTTTCTGGGGCCTCTTTTGTAAGGGCACTAATCTCATTCGTGAGATCTCTGCCCTCGTGATCTGATCACCTCCCAAGGGCCCATTTCCAAATACCATCACATTATTAGGCTTCTACATATGAATTTAGGGGAGGACACAAACATTGTCTCTAGAATTCTGCCCTAGCTCCCCCAAATTCATGTCCTTTTTGCATGCAAAAAATATTCATTTCATCCCAACAGCCCTGAAAGTCTTAATTCATTCCAGCATTAACTCAAAAGTCTAAAGCCTAAAGTTTGATCAAAATCAGATATGGGTAAGACTCAAGATATGATTCATCCTGAGGCATACTGCTGTCCAGCTGTGAATCTGTAAAACCAAACAAGTTACGTGCTCCCAACATACTATTGAGGGACAGGCATATGACAGACATTTCCACTCCAAAAGAGAGAAAGAAGTGGTAGGTCCCAGGTTAAGTCCCAAACTTAATGAGACAAACAATAAATCTTAAATCTCAAGAGTGATCCTCTTTGGCTGGATGCTCTGCCTTCAAGGCCCACTGGTTTGGCAAGTCACTTCCAAGACTCTGTGGGACAGCACTACCAAGTGGTTCTCCTCCTGGGTCCCTACAGTCTGTCAATGGTCTCATCCTTTGAAACCTAGGCAGAGGCAGACGTACCCCACCTTGGCTCCTGCACTATGCTCATCCATGGAGATGGTGCCCAGAGGAAGCTGTTAAAGTTTTCTGCCTGTGCATTTGGGAGGGGAGGCCACCTGGCCTGCATTGCACTGGAGCCTACCGAAACCACATCTGGGACAGCAGAGGAGTGGTGCCAGAGGGTGAATGGAGACGCGATGTGAGGTGACACCTGGTGATGTGTGAGCAGTGTGCATCTATGGGCCCCAGGAGCTACTCCTCCTTTGAAATTTCTCTGCCTTGCAAGTCCTTACACTCTGGGCCTCTGACTCGGGTGGCAGCCCTGATCATCTCTGAATTGCCATCGGGGTCATTCTTCCATTGGCTGACCCATACAGATTTCCTCATCAAATGGTCACTTGGACACACTCTTAGTGTTCCCACTTTTCCCAATATGGATAGGCTGAAAATTTTCAAAAATTTTACATTCTGCTTCCTTTTCCTTATCTATTCCGTCTTTAAGTCATTTTTCCCTTCTTGCATTTTACTATGAGCAGTCAGGAGGAGCCAAGCCCAGACCTTCAACACCTTGCTTAGAAATAGCTTCAACTAAACAGCCAAATTCATTGCTTGCAAGTTCTACCTTCCACAAAAGTAAAACACAACACAACTCAACCAAGTTCTTTGCCAGTTTATAAAAAGGATGGACTTGCTTTCAGTTTCCAATAGCACGTTCCTCATTTCCATCTGAGACCTCATCAGAAAGACTTTAGTGTTCTTATTTCTACCAATATTGTGTTCAGGATTACATAAATATTCTCTAAGAAATTGAGGCTTTCTCCACCAGAATTACCTTTAAAGGTCTCTTCATGGCAATGTAGGATTTTTCTAGCATCACCTCAAAACTCTTCAGGCCTCTACCCACAACCCAGTTCCAAAGCTGCTTCCACATTTTTGGGTATTTGTTACAGCAATATCCCACTTCTCAGGACCAATTTCTGCTTTAGTCCATTTGGGTTGCTAAAATAAAACTCTTTAGACTGGTTGGCTTAAACAACAAACATTTATATCTTACAGTTCTGGAGATTAGAAGTGCAAGATAAAGTTGCTCATAGATTCAGTGTCTGCTGAGGACCTGTATCCTGTTTCAAAAATGGCTGTCTTGTTGAGGTGCCCTTACATGGTAGAAGGAACAAGGGAGCTCTCTGGGGTCTTTTTTATTTATTATAATTGTAGGTATATAACTTTATTAGATTTTTTTATTGTGCAAACATTGAGTTTATCCCTAAACTGCATATATTTTATTTATTTTTTGAATTTTATTGATTTTTTATACAGCAGGTTCTTATTAGTTATCTACTTTATACATATTAGTGCATATATGTCAATCTCAATATCCAAATTCATCACACCACCACCACCAACTGCCAGCAACTTTCCTCCCCTGGTGCCCATACGTTTGTTCTCTGCATCTGTGTCTCTATTTCTGCCTTGCAAACTGGTTCATCTATACCATTTTTCTAGATTCCACATATATGAGATAATATACAATATTTGCTTTTCTCTTTCTGACTTACTTCACTCTGTATGACAGTCTCTAGATCCATCCCTGTCTCTACAAATGATCCAATTTTGTTCCTTTTTATGGCTGAGTAATATTCCATCATATATATGTACCACATCTTCTTTATCCGTTCATCTCTCGATGGGCATTTAGGTTACGTTCATGACCTGGCTACTGTAAATAGTGCTGCAATGAAAACTGGGGTGCATGTGTCTTTTTGAATGATGGTATTCTCTGGGTATATGCATAGTAGTGGGATTTCTGGGTCATATGGTAATTTTATTTTTTTAAGGAACCTCCATACTGATCTCCATAGTGGCTGTATCAATTTACATTCCCACCAACAGTGCAAGAGGGTTCCCTTTTCTCCACACCCTCTCCAGCATTTGTTGTTTGTAGATTTTCTGATGATGCCCATTCTAACCGGTGCGAGGTGATATTTCATTGTAGTTTTGATTTGATTTCTCTAATAATTAGTGATGTTGAGCAGATTTTCATGTGCTTCTTGGCCATCTGTATGTCTTCTTTGGAGAAATGTCTATTTAGGTCTTCTGCCCATTTTTGGATTGGGTTGTTTGTTTGTTTTTTTAATATAGAGCTGCATGAGCTGATTATATATTCTGGAGATTAATCCTTTGTCCATTGACTCATTTGCAAATATTTTCTCCAATTCTGAGGATTGTCTTTTCATCTTGTTTGTAGTTTCCTTTGCTGTGCAAAAGCTTTTAAGTTTCATTAGGTCACATTTGTTTATTTTTGTTTTACTTTCCATTTCTCTAGAAGGTGGATCAAAAAAGATCTTGCTGTGATTTATGTCAAAGAGTGTTCTTCCTATGCTTTCCTCTAAGAATTTTATAGTGTCCAGGCTTACATTTAGGTCTTTAATCCATTTTGAGTTTATATTTGTGTATGGTTTTAAGGAGTGTTCTAATTTCATTCTTTTACATGTAGCTGTCCAGTTTTCCCAGCACCACTTATTGAAGAGACTGTCTTCTCCATTGTATATCCTTGCCTCCTTTGTCATAGATTAGTTGATCATAGGTCGTGGGTTTATCTCTGGGCTTTCTATCCTGTTCCATTGATCTATACTTCTGTTTTGTGCCAGTACCATATTGTCTTGATGACTGTAGCTTTGTAGTATAGTCTGAAGTCAAGGAGGCTGATTCCTCAAGCTGCATTTTTTCCCCTCAATAGTGCTTTGGCTACTCAGGGTCTTTTGTGTCTCCATACAAATCTTAAGATTTTTTTTTTCTAGTTCCTTAAAAAAATGCCACTGGTAATTTGATAGGGATTGCATTGAACCTGTACATTGTTTTGGGTAGTATAGTCATTTTCACACTGTTGATTCTTCCAATCCAGGAACATAGTATATCTCTCCATCTGTTTGTATCATCTTTGATTTTTTTCATCACTGTCTTATAGTTTTCTGAATACAGGTCTTTTACCTCCTTAGGTAGGTGTATTCTTAGGTATTTTATTCTTTTTGTTGCAGTGGTGAAGGGGATTGTTTCCTTAATTTCTCTTTCTGATCTTTTGTTGTTAGTGTATAGGAATGCAAGAGATTTCTGTGCATTAATTTTGTAACCCGCAACTTTACCATATTCATTGATTAGCACTAGTAGTTTTCTGGTGGCATCTTTAGGATACTCTATGTATAGTATCATGTCATCTGCAAACAGTGACAGTTTTACTTCTTCTTTTCTAATTTGTATTCCTTTTATTTCTTTTTCTTCAGTGATTGCCATGTTTAGGATTTCCAAAAATATGTTGAATAACAGTGGCAAGAGTGGACGTCTTTGTCTTTTTCCTGATCTTAGAGGAAATGCTTTCAGTTTTACACCATTGAGAATGATGTTTGCTGTGCGTTTGTTGTATATGGTTTTATTATGTTGGGTAGGTTCCCTCTATGCCCACTTTCTGGAGAGTTTTTATCATACGTGGGTATTGAATTTTGTCAAAAGCTTTTTCTACATCTATTGAGATGATCGTATGGTTTTTATCCTTCAATTTGTTAATATGGTGTATAACACTGATTGATTTGCATATATTGAAGACTCCTTGCATCCCTGGGATAAAACTACTTGATCATTGAGTATGTCCTTTTAATATGTTGTTGGATTCTGTTTGCTAGTATTCTGTTGAGGATTTTTGCATCTATATTCATCAGTGATATTGGTCGTGATTTTCCTTTTTTTGTAGTATCTTTGTCTGATTTTGGTATCAGGGTGATGGTGGCCTCATAGAATGAGTTTGGGAGTGTTCCTTCCTCTGCAATTTTTTGGAAGAGTTTGAGAAGGATGGGTGTTAGCTCTTCTCTAAATGTTTGATAGAAATCACCTGTGAAGCCAACTGGTCCTGGACTTTTTTTTTTTTTTTAATTTATTTATTTATTTTTGCTGTGTTGGGTCTTCGTTTCTGTGCGAGGGCTTTCTCTAGTTGCAGTGAGCGGGGGCCACTCTTCATCGCGGTGCGTGGGCCTCTCACTATTGCGGCCTCTCCTGCTGCGGAGCACAGGCTCCAGACGTGCAGGCTCAGTAGTTGTGGCTCACGGGCCCAGTTGCTCCGCGGCATGTGGGATCCTCCCAGACCAGGGCTCAAACCCGTGTCCCCTGCATCGGCAGGCAGATTCTCAACCACTGTGCCACCAGGGAAGCCCCCTGGACTTTTGTTTGTTGGAAGATTTTTAATCACAGTTTCAATTTCATTTCTTGTGATTGGTCTGTTCCTATTTTCTATTTCTTCCTGGTTCAGTCTTGGAAGGCTGTGTCTTTCTAAGAATTTGTCCATTTCTTCCAGGTTGTCCATTTTATTGGCATAGAGTTACTTGTAGTAATCTCTTATGATGCTTTGTATTTCTGCGGTGCCCATAATATGCTTTTTCATTTCTAATTTTATTGATTTGAGTCCTTTCCCTCTTTTTCTTGATGAGTCTGAAGGTTTATCAATTTTGTTTATCGTCTCAGAGTACCAGCTTTTAGTTTTATTGATCTTTCCTATTGTTTCCTTCATTTCTTTTACATTTATTTCTGCTCTGATCTTTATGATTTCTTTCCTTCTACTAATTTTGGGTTTTGTTTGCTCTTCTTTCTCTAGTTCCTTTAGGTGTAAGGTTAGATTGTTTATTTGACATTTTTCTTGTTTCTTGAGGTAGGATTATATTGCTATAAGCTTCCCTCTTAAAACTGCTTTTGCTGCATCTCACAGGTTTTGGGTTTTCATTGTACAATGTTTTCATTGTAATTTGTCTCTAGGTATTTTATGGTTTTCTTTTTGATTTCTTCAGTGATCTCTTGGTTACTTAGCAATGTATTATTTATCCTCCACATGTTTGTGTTTTTTTTCCTTTTTTTTCCTGTAAGTCATTTCTAATCTCATAGCATTGTGGTCAGAAAAGATGCTTGATATGATTTCAATTTTCTTAAATTTACTGAGGCTTGATTTGTGATCTAAGATGTGATCTATCCTGGAGAATGTCCCGTGTGCACTTGAGTAGAAAGTGTAAACTGCTGTTTTGGGATGGAATGTCCTATAAATATCAACTAAATTCATCTGGTCTATTGTGTCATTTAAAGCTTGTGTTTCCTTATTAATTTTCTGTCTGGATGATCTGTCCATTGGTGTAAGTGAGGTGTTAAAAAGTCCCCCACTATTATTGTGTTGTCGATTTCTTCTTTTATAGTGGTTAGCAGTTGCCTTATGTACTGAGGAGCTCCTATGTTGGGTGCATATATATTTATAATCATTATATTTTCTTCTTGGATTGATCCCTTGATCATTATGTAGTGTCCTTCCTTGTGTCTTGTAACATTATTTTAAAGTCAATTTTATCTGATATGAGGATGGCTACTCCAGCTTTCTCTTGATTGCCATTTGCATGGAATACCTTTTTCCATCCCCTCACTTTTAGTCTGTATGTGTCCCTACGTCTGAAGTGGGTCTCTTGTAGACAGCATATATATGGGTGTTGTTTTTGTATCCATTCAGCAAGCCTGGGTCTTTTGGTTGGAGCATTTAATCCATTCACGTTTAAGGTAATTACCTATATGTATGTTCCTAATACCATTTTCTTAATTGTTATGGGTTTGTTCTCGTAGGTCTTTCTCTTCTCTTGTGTTTCCCACTTAGAGAAGTTCGTTTAGCATTTGTTGTAGAGCTGGTTTGATGGT